>NW_026294402.1:104579701-105179701 GCF_007827085.1 Peromyscus californicus insignis
GACAGACTAGGATTTTCAGTTGTCCTCTCAGTGCAGCTGAACCTGGCTTCATACCTGGCCTGCTCACACACCGTGGGCAGGGACCAGATGACATGCCGGCTCCTCCTTGATCCTAGATAGTCATGAGAACAGTGGAGCACCCCCAGGGTGTTCTGTCATCAGAACCCCAACACTGCCTGATGATTGCAAAGTTCGCCTAATTTCCTCAGATCAGTTAGGTGTTTTTTATCTTCATAATCCAATCGGGTGGTTTAAAAAGTAAAGGTTTTATTTATTTTTTTAAACAGGAAGGAAGGTTGGGGCCCAAAGTAATTAAGTGCCTCGGTTACTTAATTTATGAGGGTCAACACAGGATTAGAATTCTTTGTTCTCCTAGTCCTAGCCAACTGGACTGTACTGTTATCACTTGGATGAGCTCTGGGCTGAGCACTGATAGGAATGGGGAAAAAAAATTGTCTCCCCAGTTGAAGGGCTCGAACTTGGGACCTCACTGACTGATTTCTCTGCTCACTATTGGAAGCTCATGAGCTTGACCAGCTCATCTCTGGACATCTTACCTACCATGTAAGGACATGGTAGTCCTTATGTGCCTGTCTTTCTTGTGTTGTGCTTTGGCCCCATAGGTTGGTGCTGAGCTTGCTGAGTGTTTGGAGGAAAAGCAAATCTTGGGACAGAGCTCCTCTCCTCCACCTCTTGACCGTACAGTGCCATTTTCCCATTTCCTTCCTGGTTAAAGTCAGCTCACTACTTAGGAGTTTGACTCCCCTGTTGCTGAACTAGGATCCCTGGTAAGAGAGGTGTGTTACAGTTACACATTTTGTCCATGAGAAGTTTGCATCTGTGCTCACCAGGACTGTGCCTGTGATGGTCAGAGGACACCTATTCACCAGGACTGTGCCTGTGATGGTCAGAGGACACCTATTCACCAGGGCTCTGCTGTGATGGTCAGAGGACACATGGTCTGAGACCATCTAGCTCTGGGCTAGAGAGAGAGCTCAGTGGTCAAAGAGTTCCTAGCAGGTTTGGTTCCTAGATGCGCATCAGGTGGCTTTACAACCAACTGTAACTCTAGTTCCAGAGGATCTGATGCTTTCTGGTCTCTGAGGGAACCTTCACACGTGGTGCACATAAACTCATGCAGGCACACACACACACACACACACACACACACACACACACACACAGAAGTTTTTTGAAGCCAGGTGGAGGTGGTGCACTCCTTTAATCCCAGTACTCGGGAGGCAGAGGCAGGAGGATCTCTGTGAGTTTGAGGCCAGCCTGGTCTACAGAGAGAGTGCCAAGATACCAGGGCAACACAGAGAACCCTGTCTTGAAAAACAAAAAAAAAAAAAAAAAATTTTTTTTTGGTTGTTTTTTGTTTTTTTAATTAAAGAAACTATTTTGTGTTCTATGTCCCAAATTGGCCATTGGTTCACAGTGGAATCATCTTGATGCAAATATTTTACCATCATTAACTGCTTAATGTAGTTCTACTGTGTATTGAACTGATGATACCTAGGTCCCAACCACGTAGTCTTGGTTTATGGATGTTTTTTGACTAGTAGAATTCAGTGGGCCTGTTTGTACAGGATAGATGCATTTGTGGGCTTCCCTTAGTAACAGTCACTGGGCTTGGGTGGTAACAATGAATAGGTGTACAGAGCAGTTTAAGGTCTAAACAGTCAGATAGTTATTTAGTTCTTTCTGTTATAAGCTCTATCCCTGAGTGATGGAGGAGACTCAGGCTTGATGCTGTGGCCCAATGTCATGTAACTCAGTGACAAGTTACCACACTCACATTGGCTACATATGATAAAAATAGAAACCCATAATAGTATGAGAACCATTTCAGTTACAAAGAACAGAAAACTCACCTCAAAGCAGCGTACGAAAGAAAGAAAGACTTCCCTTCACATAACTCATAGGCAGGGGCGGAAATGTCTGCTGTGCTACATGGCCAGGAACAGGGATCCATCTCTCATGTCTGTTCTCTCTGGACCAGCTCATCTCCACCTTCCTAACAGTGACTGGAGGAACCCCGAGTTTGTGCAGCAGCAGATCTAGTGGGTGAGAAGTTCATTCCCGGACCCTGGCCCCAGGACACTTGCTTGGTTGCTGATGTTATCACCTGGCCAAGCAGGACAGATGATGGTTTCTGGAGAAAAAGTTGAGGCCTGCGCACTGGGAGGGACGCAGCAGCCTCCACCCAGCCACACCACAGAACTACGGCCTCTGTCTTCTTTCCTTTGCTCTGTTCTTGCTTTTGGGGTGTCTTAGTTAGGGTTACTATTGCTGTGAAGGATACCATGACCACAGCAACTCTTACAAAGTAGAACATTTAATTGGGATGATTCAGTTACAGTTTCAGAGGTTCAGTCCATTGTCATCATGGTGGGGAGCTTGGTGGCATGCAGGCAGATGTGCTGGAGCTAAGAATGCTATATCTTGCAGGCAACAGGAAGTCAACTGACTGTCACACTGAGGGAAGCTTGAGATAAAGAGACCTCAAAGCCCACCCCCACAGTGATACACTTTCTTCAAGGCCTCCTAATAGTGCCCCTCCCTTTGGGGGCCATTTTCTTTTAAACCACCACATGGTGTAAACCAGGATGCTATGGGGACAGCTCAAGGTGCTAGTCCTTGAAGAGATCGCACCCTGGGTGTAGAGATAAGACAAAGTTGTTTTTTTTATTTTCGAGACAGGGTTTCTCCGTGTAACAGCTTTAGCTGTCCTGGAACTCACTCTGTAGACCAGGTTGGCCTCGAACTCACAGAGATCTGCCTGCCTCTGCCTCCCAATTGCTGGGATTAAAGGTGTGTGCCACCACCACCCAGCAAGACAAAGATTTTTAAGGTTTGAAGTATATATTTAAATGATATAGTGGAGGTGGGACTCTGGGGGATAGCTCAGTGGTTAAAGGTGTTTATTGTTCTTAAAGAGGACCTGAGGTCTGTTCCAACACCCACACCAGGCAGTGCACAGCCATATCTAGCTCCAGTCCCAGGATCAACACCCTCTGGCCTCTGCAGGCACCTTCACACACCTAGAGCACATAAACTCACACAGTCACGTGCACGCGCACACACAGAGACAGAGGCCAAGAGCTTTCAGTTGTCAGTGTGGAGCAGTTGTTGCAATACAGTGAAAGAGTATTGAATTATATACTCATGTTAGTACACTCCAAGTAAATGCTAAATACCTGTAAGTCTGTCCTGAATCTATTTGATTAACTGACTAAATAAATACATAGGGACAATAGGCAAATTTCTGGGCAGAAAAATTCTGAATAATTTGTGCAGATAGTCAGTCCTCTCAAGAAATTAGCATATAATTCCTTTCTCTTTTTGTTTGTTTTGTTTTTTGAAACAAGGTTTAATGTTGTCTAGGCTGTGTAGCTGAGGCTGGTCTGGTCTTGAACTCCTGATTCTTCTGCCTCTCAAGTTCTGGAATACAGGCATGGTCCACAATACTCAACTTTTCTGCTTCTTAAGTGTCTAGAGACTTCCCTCTACAGAGCACAGGCAGAGAGGAGTATGTGCGGTAGAGACCTTGACAGGCGAGTCATCAAGCAAGTGACGGGGGTGGAAGAGAGCTGCAGGGACCTCGGGATTCTTCTTCCTGGATGTATACAGCTCTAGTCTACTTCAGTAAAACATCAATCAATTCCAGTTGAGGGACACCCTCCGAGATACCTGACCAGCACTCCACAAAACTTTCAAGGCCACCCAAAACAAGACAAGTCTGAAAACTGTCACAAACTAAGAGAAGCACTTGGTGGCATGGCATGGTCTGTGTTTTCAGAAGTTTCAGTCCAAGTTTCGATGGCTCTATTGCTTTGGGTCTGAGATGAGGCAGAACATCATGGTAGAAGCAGAGTGGTAGAGGTATTCTTCTCATGGGACAGGAAGCAGAGGAAGAGGCAGAGAGGCAGGAGCGTTTGTGTGTGCCTGCCCCAGAAGAAGGTGTCAGATCTCCCAGAGCTAGAGTTATAGGAGTTTGTGAGCTGAAAGAGCAGCAAGTGCCCGTAACCACTAAGCCATCTCTCCAGCCCCCACACAGAATCAATCGTCCTTGCCAGGTCCTTGCTCTGAGTTCAGTCCACTCTATATTAGTGTGACCTCTGGCTTTGTAGGATTGGCAAGGGCCAATTCCTTCTGGGCAGAGGGCTGTGGTTACAGAGAGAGAAAAACAAAGCAGAAACAGTAGAGACTTGTATTTCCCAGTGCGTGGCCTTGGCCAGATGACTTTTGGGCCGTCGTTCCCATGTTCATGAACCAAGGGTGATAATTTCCCCGTGTTACACTTTGTCAGGGATGAAATGAGAGGGTGCAGACTTGGTGCAGCGTCTGGCCACTGTTAACATTCAGCAGATGTCTGTGGCTGTCAGACTGGATCAGGTCTGGCTAGCCTGAGCGGAGAGGAGGAAAGGAAGGCTTGTATGCTTGGACTGCTTGTAAGACTCGCCCTCAGCTCAGTGGCTCTTTCTCTGGGAAGCCTGTTGTTTGCACATGTGGATCCTGCTGCTCCTCTGTGCTTGCTGCCATACTCTTGAAGTTACGTTCACTCCGATTCACATAAATACCAGTGTTTTACACACCACAGACGAGCGCTCAAGAAAGAGCTCTTGTTGAGTAAGTAAAGAGCAGGATTATTTAGAGACAATGAATGTGCCTGTTACTTTATTTTGAGCATTGTAAGTGAGAAGGTTGGTGGGCCCAAGTTGTTTCTGGGCCCTTGAGTTCAAGAGTGGATAGTGGAAGCCATTAATGCTCTTAGAGGGACTAACAGGGACTAGATCGTAGGAGCCGTTAATGCCCTTAGAGAATAACGTGGACCAGCTAGTGGAAGCCATTCCCTTGAGAGGAATGGCATGGGCTAGAGAGATAGCTCAGCAATTAAGAGCACTTACCACTGTTAGGGAAGGCTCAGGTTTGGATTCCAGAACTTCAGTTCCAGGGGATGCCCTCTTTTGACCTCCAAGGCATGAGGCTTGTATGTGTACACACACCTACATGCAGACAAAACGTTCATACACTTAGACACTGTTTGCTTTTTAAAAGAACGACAGTAACAATGGTGGGAACAAAATCAATCCTAATGAACCTGTCGGGGCCAGTAGGCGAGTTGAAATTGCCTGGGATGCCAAGTCCATTTTTCATAATTCTGATGCTTTGCTAGATTTGATTCACATCTGTTATTTTGATTGGCCTTCTCAGGGACCTGATTTGGGCTGGGTGGTTTATTCCCATTTCCCTAAGCAGTAAGGAAGACCTGGAGTCTTGGAGAGCCTATAGGCCCTCATTGGTAGCACACAGCCAGGGGTGGTGGCACTGAAATTTGAGTCTAGGTAGCTCTATTTACTTATGAAGGAAGAACTAAATTTAAAGTAGAAAATGAGTTTTAAAGAAGAAGAAACCTTGGGCTGGAGAGATGGCTCAGAGGTTAAGAGCACTGCTTGCTCTTTCAAAGGTCCTGAGTTCAATTCCCAGCAACCACATGGTGGCTCACAACCATCTGTGATGAGATCTGGTGCCCTCTTCTGGCCTGCAGGGATACGTGCAGATAGAACACTGCACACATAATAAATAAATAAATCTTTAAAAAAAAAAAAAAAAAAAGAAGAAGAAGAAGAAACCTGAGGATTCCAGGACTTGAATGCCTACCATAGAGCAGCTTCCTTGGTAATCTGAACTTATTGCTTAGAGCAATGGGATTGCCTTCACCACAGTCCTCACCAGGCCCTTATACAGACCAATCTAGCAGGTTCCCAGAGGCATATAGTCTTCTTCCACGCTGGGCTCCCAAGGCTAATATTGTAGAGTTTGTGGTGGCTGCCTAAGCCTGGACACAGAGAAGATCTAGGCAGAGACCTCATGCTCTGAACAGTGGTGGCCAGAGATGCCATTGGTCCCCAGGACCCCAGCTCTTCTCCCATACTGCTTATGGCTTTTTCTCCCACGTCAAGATTGTATGGCATTATCTGAGCAGGTTGGCTGTAGAGGAGGAAATAAACTTGGGGTCAGGCAGCTGGGAGTTTAATCTGGATCTACTCCCTATCAGCTGTGTGACCTTAGACTTGTCCATTAGCTAGCCTGACCTTGGTTCTCTTATCTAGGTATTTAGCTTAGGGTCTTTCACAACACTGCAGTCCAGCTGTCAGCCCAGGCTTCCAGACCTCAGAATTCAACTCAGAGGAATCTGTTTCCACACTCGCTCACATGGCTGACTGGCTGCAAATTTCTTGCAGGCCTCTTAGTTGCTTTCTGAGTGTTGCCTAAATGCCCTTTCCAGAATGGCTAAGATGATGTCTTGTTTCAACAGAAATAAATCAGTAGATCTAGCATTCTCTTAAGGGGGCAAGATTGCACAAGGTCATGAGCCCCAGAAGACGTGGCTTATTGGGGGTCATGTTAGAAGGCTACCTGCCACTGTCTCCATCTAGTCAAGAGTCTTTATTTGTTCAGGGAGATCTGGGTCCCTTAAATACTTTTGCATCTGCTCTCACACATGTAGGGTACTATTCTTTATCTGCTTCCATACCTGTTTCTCACTTGGACGTCAGGTGGGGTTATTAAGAGAACTCATCTTCACTGAATGCGTGCACTCTACAATGGATGGGCCACACCTCATCTTCACTAATATTTTTCTGCCTGCCTTCTCACCAGCATTGCATCTCCCTGCTCTACAGAGGCCTGTGGTGCTGGAGAATCCCTGACCTCAGAACAGCCCTCAGTGTCTGTAGGAGCAGAATGGAGTCTCAGCTCTACCTGCTCAGGCTCTGTGAGGTCACTTGCTCAATACACCGTTGGCTGGCTGCCTCCCTCCCTGTTTCTTGTACCATCCAGATGAACTAATGGTTTCCAGGTCTGCTTCTGGAAGTTTCCAAGTCAGTCTAGGGATTGTGGACAGCTGCCACTATGAGAGAATATTGATGTCCAGAGAGGGAACTTAAGGTCACATTAGATGATAACTTGATATATTTAATGACTGGACCAAAATCTTGAAAAAACTAGAAGAATGTGGAGCACCTTCTTGGAAGGTTCAGATAGAAGTTGGTAGACATGAGTCAAGAGCCATCCAGCTGAGGGGACCCAGGTAAACTGAAGAATGAGTCTGTACAGGGGCCCCATCAACTTGGTTTGCTTGCAAAGGCCGCCAGCCAATGAAGGAAAGTACAGGAGCTGTGGGTTACCCAGAATTGGTGGAGCGTCAAAGGAGAAAGTTGTCTAGGGCAAATGGGATAACAACAAATTCCTAAAGAAATGTGGTGGAAGGCTGGGCATGGTGCCACACCCATGTAACACCAGCACTCAGGAGGCTAAGGCAGGAGAATTACAGATCTGAGGCCAGCCAAAGCTACGTAGTAAGAACCTCTCCTCCAAAACAGATACACATCACCCACATAGAAAACCATGCTACTCCCTTCCCGTGAAAGAATGATGGTGCCATAGCAATAGACTTGCAGGAAGGAAAGTGGAGAAGCTCGGGAATGGGGCACTACTAAAACTGCTGATGGAACCTGACCCTCCATCCCAGATTGTAAACTGTAGTTACTAGTCTTTTGCTGAAATACTGGCCCAAGGCCAGGGGGTGAGGGTGGGGGTGGGGGGTGAGAGCGGCGCATGCCAACATCCCAGCATTCAGGAGGCAGAGGCAGGCGGATCTCTGAATTTGAGGACAGCCTGGTTTACACAGTGAGTTCCAGGACAGCCAGGGCTATACAGAGAAACCTTGTCTCGAAAAACTGAAAAAAAAGAAGAAAAAAAAAAAAGAAAGAAATGAAGAAGAAGGAGAACAGCCCCACATGATTCAGGGTAGGAAGAAGCTGGAAGAGTACTAGAAGGGTGTGAGTTCCTAGCCTGGAAATGGACTGAAGGGTCAGTAGTTCAGATCCTTTGGAGTGAGGGCAGAGGGCAGAGGGCAGAGTGGTGTGTTCAGAGTCACAGCTCTCTGACACCAGGAGGATTAAGCCTGGTGCTAGAAGCTCCATGGTGCCATGAGGGTGCTGTCCTTCACAGTGTGGAGATGATCTTCAAAATGAGCCTCCTTCTAGAGCTCTTGGTCTCTGGGAGGAAATTTCCTTCACTCGGACAGATGTGTGTTGAGTCAGTGAAATGCTTTCAGAGCAGAGCCTGTGGTAGCCAGTTCCAGCCAGGCGCAGAAGTAGCGCTTGGTGGCCGCTTCAAGTGAGCTCTGTGGGTCAGAGTCCACAGCAAACTGCATCATAAATGACTTCACAGCCAGCTCAGGAGCACATACCTATAATCCCAACGCTTGGAAACAGGCAGGAGGATTGCTACAAGTTCCAGTCCAGCTAGGACTAAGCCTAAGACCCCATCTCAACCAAAAATAAGTAAACTGAGCTTCATGAACTTTGCTTCTTAGTTGTTCCTTGGAGCCCAGGAGGTGGCTCGGTGGCCTTCTCTCTGTCCACTGCCTTTGGAGTCCCTGAATAAGGCAAGCTTTGGCTTCAGACGGCTCCCACAGCCACTCAGGCCTGCCTCGCCCCCTCTAACCTGCCTGTCTTTCTGCCTCTAGATGCCATTCAACCTCCAGGGTAGTCTCTCCAAAACCTTGCTCTCATTAGGCATCCCCTCCACCTCAGGGACATTTGAGCTTTTCTCTGTCATCAGTTTAAAGTCCAGAAGGTTCAACCAGGTTTCCAGCTTGGCCTTTCACTTGCCCTTACGCCCTTCCAGGGTTCCTTTGTCTGTCCAGGCTTTCTTTCTCTCATGTCCCTTAGTCCTCAGATGTGCTCCCTGCCCTTCTGCCCCGTCCCATTCACACCGCTGTTCAGTTAGGGCTGACACAGTGATACTTTAGGAGTGGTCCATGGCACTTCTGTCCCGGGAATTGCATGTGTGAGTGCTCTCATCTGCAGATTGGGGCTTGGTCCCAGTGACGCCAGCATCAGGATGGAAGCATTCATTGTCATTCTGCCAGGAGTTTATGGAACCACTATCCAGTTTGCTCTGGGAGTTAGACAGGCATCCACCAGGTTCTAGTGAGAAAAACGTGCAACATTTAGTGAAAGAGTTGAGTCTGAGACACTGTATAGCAAGAAATCCAAGGGAGTCTGCTTAAGAGTTATAAGGAATTTATTAGGAGATAAATCAGAAAAGACAACTCATTAAACAGAAACGTCGCAGGGTTCTGGAAGGCTGAGGTCCCGCCCCACACTGCTCCTGCCGCCTGAGCCAGTCCCACCTCCAAGCCCATGAGGGAGAGAAGAGAGCAGCTTATGTGCCTCTCAGGTCTGAAGGGTCGCTCCAAGGCCATACCCCAGCGGCTGGCACTTTAAGGTCATAGGTAGAATGGTATCCACTGCAACACTGTGGTACCCTGTTTGGTTCAAAAACCCCTGAGCAATCCTTGCTTCCTCCAGTACTGTCGGGTCAGAACAGTGTTCCTTGCCGTTTAGTGCTAGTATCTCTGTTAAAACCCCATCTCTGCAGCAGGACAGATGTGTGCGTGCTTACACACATTCTTGTGTGAGTGAGGTAGGCACACATCTGGGTGCTGCAGGGTAGGTGGTGCTATTTTCTTTCACAGTGAGGAACCTCTAACTCAGGGAGGTCAGATGTGCTTCTAACACCATAGAGTTGGAGAGCTGGGATTGAAAACTTGTATTTGTTTGCTGCTTTTGAGACAGTTTGTTGTTAGGTAGTCTGGGTGGCAAGGAACTTGTTATGTAAACCAGGCTGATCCTCAAACCTGGGACAGTCCTCCTGTCTCTGCCTCTCAATGTTAGATTTTTTATCAGGCATCACCATATCCAGCTAAAAACTTGGTCTTGATCTGTTTGTTTTGTTTTTCAAGACAAGGTTTCACTGTGTAGCCTGGCTGTCCTGGAACTCACTCTGTAGACTAGGCTGACCTCAAGCTCACAGAAACTCGCCTGCCTCTGCCTCCTGAGTGCTGGGATTGAAGGCGTGCGTCACCACTGCCCAGCTAGGTCTTGATCTCTTAAGCACACTACAGAGTAGGAACTCTGAGTGCTGGGATTGAAGGCGTGCGTCACCACTGCCCAGCTAGGTCTTGATCTCTTAAGCACACTATAGAGTAGGAACTCTGAGTGCTGGGATTGAAGGCGTGCGTCACCACTGCCCAGCTAGGTCTTGATCTCTTAAGCACACTACAGAGTAGGAACTCTGGAGCGACACCTGTGTATCAGTGAGACAGCTCCATGCCTCTGGGAGCTTGAGGTCGGGTGCAGGTACCAGCTGTGCTCTGTAAAGGGCTAGACAATGAATGATTTAGGCTTGGTAGTCTGGTAGTCCAGACCTCTTTGTTGCAGAGACACAGCTCTGTTGTAATAGGGTAGGTACAGCTGAGGACCACTGGGGTGTTTGGGCATAGCTTTATTCCAGGAAACAACAGAAAATGAACCTGGGCTGTGCTTTGGCTTGTGGGGGCCATATTTTCCTGATACCTGGTCCATTAGTACGTTTCCTATTAGCCCTTGCTCAGTGAGCTCTTATTGAGCATGGTCCCATGCTTCCATTCTATCCTGTCCTGTTTCTTCTACAGTATGTGGGTGCCCCAGTGGCATACATCCAACAGATATTTGTGAAGTCATCAGTGTCTCCCTGGCACAAAAACCTTCTGGCGGTAGATGTGTTCCGTTCACCTCTGTCCCGGGCATTCCAACTGGTGGAGGAAATCCGGAACCACGTGCTGAGAGACAGGTACTCCTCTCAGGGACCCCAGACTCTCGAGTACCAAAGGGAGTTATATTCCTCAGTCTTAACTACTGCAAGCCAGTCAGCTTTGCAGGTCTCAGGGTCTTTGTGGGCTCTTGTGACTGTATCCTTACACCTCACAGAGTGAGTGTGAATGGGCCTAACCATAGGGAGGTAACTGAGAAACAGCGACCCATGGCTCCTGCCTTTGGGCTTTGCTAAGATTAGCAAGCTCTACCTGGGGGTACCTTCTGGAACATGTTGGCTTAACAGATTGTCCCCATCAGGTTTTAGTTAACTAATGGCTTTGATAAGAATTTTGGTGAACTAAAACCCTAAAGTTTCTTCCTCTCCTGCTTGTCCACTAAAATTGGCAGAGGTGCTTAGTGGGAGTTTGCATGCTCTCACACACTTGCTTTTCCTGGAAGGAGATGGGCTTTAGGGCTCCAGTGCATTCTGAGGGCTGGACAGATGCATGGTCTTGTTAAGCACTTGGAAGTATTTCCCATTGCCCTAGGCATCAGGCTCTTCTGGATCCAGCGGGGAAATAAGGCATTTAGGAGCCTGATGACAGATGATGCCCCATAAGTGCAGTGGGTTGGCCCTGTGCTGCAAGAAACATCAGAGGCTTCTTCCCATCTTCTGCATAGCTCGGGGACCAAGAGCCTGGAGGAAGTTTGCCTTCAGGTAACAGACTTGCTGCCAGGCCTCAAGAAACTCCAGAGCCTACTTCCCGAACATGGCTGCCTGCTACTGTCCCCTGGGAACTTCTGGCAGAACGACTGGGAACGATTCCATGCCGACCCTGACATCATTGGGACCATCCATCAGCATGAGCCCAAAACTCTGCAGACTTCAGCTACACTCAAAGGTGCCCTAAGCCCTCAGGGTCTGGAGCGAGCCTGTGTGTGGTCGCTCTCTCCTTCATTGGGTGCTCTAGTCTGTCAGGGGCCAACCCTTGCTTCTCAGAGTAGCTCTAGGGAAGGGGTCCTGGGTAGCCCTGTCACCAGCCCATCCCCGTGAGTCTAATTGCTATGTGAGTACTTGCTGGTTTCTGCCCACAGACTTGCTGTTCGGTGTTCCTGGGAAGTACAGTGGGGTGAGCCTCTATACAAGGAAGAGGATGGTCTCCTATACCATCACCCTGGTCTTCCAGCGCTACCATGCCAAGTAAGGTGCTCAGGTCCCGCCTGCTCTGGGGGACTTAGGCTTAAGTGGTTGCTTCTCTGACCAGCATGGCCCCAGGCTTCCTGTTGAAATGTTTATGTTCTTTACACCAAAGAACTATATCTGGTCATTTGAATGAGGATGGTCCTCAGGACAGCTCTGACAATCTCTGGTGTTTCCTCTGGTTTCTTCCTAAGCCCTGGGTGGGTGCCTCAGCTGACTGCTGAGCTTGGTGCAGCCTGTGTCTTGTCTGAGCCACTGCACAGCTCTCCACAATCGGCAAGGGTGCTTGTGGTGCCTCTGACGTGCTCGTCTAGCCTTTGGCACCTGGGGTTGTATGATAAGTCAGGAAGGAGGTTTGCCACCTTTGCCGTCCTGGTGGTGTCCGTGGAGACTAGAGATGTTGAAACACCGTGGAGTAGCCGCCTTTCACAAAGGGGAGGAGGAGACCTGCTGGCCCCTCTAGGGACTTTTTGTCTACAGGTTTCTGAACAGCCTGCGTGCCCGGCTCATGCTCCTGCACCCCAGCCCCAACTGCAGCCTGCGAGCAGAGAACCTGGTCCATGTGCACTTCAAAGAGGAGATCGGCATCGCAGAGCTCGTCCCGCTGGTGACCACCTACATCATCCTGTTTGCCTACATCTACTTCTCTACACGTAGGTCTCCGAGTGAGCTGTCCATGACACCCGCCTCCCTCCTGCCAGAGATGCCTGGAGCCAAGATGTAGAATGTATCTGGTGGTCACTAAAACCAGGGCTTCATTCCCCCAGAGATTCTCAGGGGCTTCCGAGGCAGACTTTGTGGGTTAGAGCTCCCAAAAGGTATGCTGTGTTCACGAGACCAGAGGTGTCCACACTAGTCCTTTTCTTCCTCTTGATTCTCGATTGTCGATTGTCGGCGAAGTCTGCTCCCAGGAGCTCAGTCAGGGTGGGCCCCGGGCTGGGGGAGGTGCTGCCCTGATGGCCCTCTCTGCTCTGCAGGCAAGATCGACATGGTCAAGTCCAAGTGGGGACTCGCCCTGGCAGCTGTGGTCACAGTGCTTAGCTCCCTGCTCATGTCTGTGGGGCTGTGCACTCTCTTCGGCCTGACACCCACACTCAATGGCGGGTAGGTCTCACGGGGCCAGAGGGAGTCATCAGGCCCCTTGCACGTCTGGGCCTGATGGTGACCACTGGTGACCATTGGACTAGATGTTTGCTGTTACCCCATGTCTTTGCCTTATTATTTTTGACATCGAAGAGGTATACTTTCTTTTTAAGCATATGTGTATGTATATGGCATATATATGTGTGTGTGTATATATATATATAAAACGTGGTTATATGCATGTATATGTATATACACATATACATTGTGTTTTATGTGTAGAATATTTGTGTTTGTACGTATATGGCATCTGTGTATACATAGATGTTGGTGTTTAGATTTTAAATCCATAGGCACATTGTTTTTATTTATTTTTTGGGTTTGTTTGTTTGTTTTTGAGATAAGGTTTCTCTGTATAACAATCCTGGCTGTCCTGGAGTTCGCTCTGTAGACCAGGCTGGCCTCAAACTCATAGAGATCTGCCTGCCTCTGTCTCCTGAGTGTTGTGATTAAAGGTGTGGCCACCACTGCCCAGTGCTTTTATTTTTTAGATTTTTTTTTTTTTTTTGAGACAGGGTTTCTCTTTGTAGCTCTGGCTATCCTAGAACTCACTCTGTAGATCAGGCTGGCCTTGAACTCACAGAGATCTGCCTTCCTCTGCCTCCCAAATTTTTAGATTTATTTTTATTGTTTTTAATATGTTGGGGGATAGAAAAATGTGCACAGGAGTACGAGTGCCCACAGAGGCCAGAAGAGGGCATCAGAGCCCCCGGAGCTGGAGTTATGGGGGTTGTGAGTTGCCGGATGTAAGTGCTGGGAACTGAACTCAGTAAGCAAGGGCAGGGAGCACTCTTAACTGCTGAACCATTTCCCAGCCCCTCACACTGCTTTCTAATGGCTTGTGTCCAGGAGTGTGTGAGATACAGAAGCGTAGGGGTCTTCTTCACTATTGAAAGAGGACTGGCCAGGTGACTCCGTTGGGAAGGCACTTCCCACCAAGCCTGATTACCTGAGCTCAGTCTCTAGAACCCTCATTCTAGAAGGAGAGAATGTGTGTGCATTCATGCATACACACATACATGTTTTTACTGAACATAATCAAAGGGTTTCCTTTTAAAGATTTAAATGCCCACAGTAAGTATCGGTCCGGTCCGCGTCGTCAGTATATGGGGACGTATTGTTTGCCACCTTCTTCACTGACATTACTTTCCCCTCGTTCCTCTGAAAATCTTAGTCCAGAGCCCTTCCCTGCCTTTGTCCTTAGGCTCTGGTCTCTGTGGCTGGCATGCCTGCTTACCCGCTGGCTGACTGGCCTGGCCCTGACCTTGGCTTCTCAGGCCACTTTCTCCCCTATGCTAGATATCAGAGCCAAGGCCTAGGGCACTAGTCAGTAGCAGCTGGCGGTACAGAAAAGCTACTTTGTGTCTCTCTGTTCCGCTCCTTGTCCTGGACTGCTTTCTTCTCTGAGCCACTTTCAGAACTTCACCTGGGTGGGTGAGGCTCAGCCAGATGCCCTGTGGGAGCGTTCCTCTTCTCTTCTCCAGACAGCGTCTCAGCAAAGCTTAGGCATGAGACCAGGTCATCCGTCCCGTTTAGTTCAGTATCTTGGCCTGGAGTAGCCAGTATAGGGTCCTCGAAACGGTCATTCCATCAGCCATTGGAGTCCAGTGTAGGAGGGGTTAAGAAAGCTGTGTCTGGCAGTGGGGCAGGGACGTTCCCAGGGGGCCTCTTCCAGCCCCTTTCTCCACTGGAAAGAGGAGACAGGGGTGGTAACGGGCTCCTTGGCAAAGCCTTGGAACCTGCCTCAGAGCTAAAAGCTGTGTTGACAAGAGGCCCTGCTGGATGGGGAGGTACATTAGGGGGCCTCTGCCCTGTGCTGCAGGGGCCACTTGGCGGCCTCTGCTACAGGCTGGAAGCCCCACAGCCTTTCAGGGCTCAAGTCTGGTAAGAGCCAACCCTTTCCTGTCTCCCGTTCTGTCCCCAGTGAGATTTTCCCATACCTGGTGGTGGTTATTGGGCTAGAGAATGTGCTGGTGCTCACCAAGTCAGTGGTGTCGACCCCAGTGGACCTGGAGGTGAAGCTTCGGATCGCACAAGGTAACACTGGGGTGGTGGGCTGCTCTCTCTATCTACGCCCAGGGAGAGAAGGAGCTCTCCAAGCCTGACCTTCAGGGATGTGGTGATGGCTCAGTAAAGTGCTTGCTGTACAGGTGTGAGGCCCTGAGTCAACCCCTAGACCCATGTGAAAAGCCAGGGCAAAGTGGTACACAGTTGTAGTCCCAGCACTGGAGAGACAGAGACAGTGGATCCTCAGAGCTCACTGGCCAGCCAGCTGACCTCTTCAGTGAATCTTGGGCCAGTGAGACTCTGTCTCAGAATACGGAGTAGATGGTTCCTGGAGAACAATACCTGGTGTGACCTCTGACCTCTCCACGTGCTTGCATACATATGCATCACACAACCCTAACAAAAGAAACCTGCCCTGCTTTGGCCTTCAGCCTAGTATGTAACTGGCCAGCCTGTCAGTTACATCGAGTCCTTACAGTGTGCTTGGTCCTGGCCATGTGTCAGTAAGAAAGCCATCCAGCCAGTAGCAGCCTCCCCACCCATCTCCTGACAGTCTCACTGTGTAGCCTTGGCTGGCCTGGAACTTGCTCTATAGACCAGGCTGGCCTCAAACTCATAGAGATCCTCCTGCCCCTGCCTCTTGAATGCTGGGATTACAGGTGTGCGCCGCCATGCCCTGCTAAGAGGAGGTCAATCTTAAGGCGCTTTGTCCTAGGCCCATGCTGGGAGGAACACAGAACTGGCTCTGCGTTCATTCCCCCACCTCTGATGGACTTGTGTGCCTTGTCCCGTCCTGTGCTGGGTGTGGGGTTGTGAAGAGATGAGGCTGAGTCTCTCGTAAGCTCATACACACTGCACATGCAGAGACTTGTTCCTAAGACAGCTATAGTAGCATGACCCTGGGGACAGCGTGAGGAAGAGCCAGTTACGTCCTCCATTGCTCTGGCCTGTGTGCTGGATGGTCAGGAGTGGATGTGGTTACAGTGGGTGGCACTGGGCTTTCTTCCTGGGTTTTCTCACCTCATCACCCTGGTTTTCCTTTGTTGTGATGGCCAGAGCATTCTGCTGCACCCCACCCTTCCTCTGTAGCAGCTATGTGATGGTAGTGACTCCTAGAGTCAGGCCATTGAGTGGAGTGACTGTCCAGAGGCTGGACCCCTCTTCATGCTTGTGTCCTGAGGACTACAAGGTCAGGTGCAGACTTTAAAGCAGGTAGGTCCTCACTGACCCATGCTCTGCTTTTGCCCTGCAGGCTTAAGTAGTGAGAGCTGGTCCATCATGAAGAACATGGCAACTGAATTGGGCATCATCCTTATTGGCTACTTCACCCTTGTGCCTGCCATCCAGGTAAGGCCCCAAGGCTTTACCTCTTGGCAGCCAACTCTGTGTCTGTGTGTGTGTGTGTGTGTGTCTGTCTGTCTGTCTGTCTGTGTCCTCACTTAGGCTTTTTTTTTTTGGTTTTTCGAGATAGGGTTTCTCTGTGTAGTTTTGTGCCTTTTCTGGATCTTGATCTGTAATCCAGGCTGGCCTCGAACTCACAGAGATCCACCTGCCTCTGCCTCCCGAGTGCTGGGTCGGCCTCACTCAGGTTTTTTTTTTTTTTTTTTTTTGGTTTTTTCGAGACAGGGTTTCTCTGTGTAGCTTTGCGCCTTTCCTGGAACTCACTTGGTAGCCCAGGCTGGCCTCGAACTCACAGAGATCCGCCTGGCTCTGCCTCCCGAGTGCTGGGATTAAAGGCGTGCGCCACCACCGCCCGGCTTCACTCAGGTTTTTAATAGAATCCAAGTTGCTATGCCATGGGTCTCGAACAAGGGCAGGGCAAGAAAACCTAACTCTGAGCAAGTTCTGCCCCTTAGCTAGGCCTAGGGTGCAAATCACTTCTTTGCCGTGTTAGGGTAGAATTCACCTCTGACTTCAGTGGTAACTGGCCAGAAAGGCACACGAACAGGCCAAGGCCTGTGGAGGAGGGCTTTTAGGGAGCATGCTAGTGGGCTTAAAGTTTTCTGGGTTGGATCAGGCCCTTATGCCTTTCTCAAGGGACTAGAATTTTCTAGAACAGCACCCTCTCAGTCCACTGTGGAGAAAGGCAGCAGTTCCGTGCTGCCCCCTAGTGAGCCGCTAGCCTGCCCCCCTAGTCTCCAGGAGGTTGCTGAAGAATATTTTCCTTTGTCTTTGCTGTGCTCTGCTAATCCTGAGGGATCTGCTCTCTGCAGCTGTGTAGCCACAATGGCTATCGTGTGTTGTCATTCCAGGAGTTCTGCCTCTTTGCTGTTGTGGGCCTGGTGTCTGACTTCTTCCTCCAGATGCTGTTCTTCACCACTGTCCTGTCAATCGACATTCGGCGGATGGAGGTAAGAGCGGCTGAGTGGGTGGGGCCTACCCACTCTCTTACTTGGTGGCTGCTCTGCTGAGAGTGTGGCCCCAGGCAGAGGCAGCACTCTCGCAGGCAGCCTCTGAACAGCTTGGGGCCTGATCACTGTGCCCTCGACAGCTAGCGGACCTGAACAAGCGTCTACCCCCTGAATCCTGCCTGCCCTCAGCCAAGCCTGTGGGGAGGCCAGCACGCTATGAGAGACAGCTAGCTGTACGGCCGTCCACACCACACACCATCACACTGCAACCATCTTCCTTCCGAAACCTGCGGCTCCCCAAAAGACTGCGAGTCATCTACTTCCTGGCCCGTACTCGCCTGGCACAGCGTCTCATCATGGTACCCGTCACCCCTGCGCTGCCTTGCAGAGGACAGCATTCAGATCCCAGGGTGGCCTTCAAAGCCTTGCTTCCAGAGCTGTTCGATATACCTTTTCCTCCCTGGCCAGTAATGCCTGACCTGTCTGTTGAGGAAGTAGCTCCAGGCTGGGGAGGAACGGCCTCTGCAGAGGGACCCGGGACGGGGATTCTGGGGATTCTCTAGGATGAAGCCACTTTGCATGGTCAATGTTTTCCTGGATTGTGGTTTTTAATCAGCCCCCATGTAGCATGCAAGCCCCAGAGAATAGTGGAATGTGCTGGTTGCCGGGAGGGGGGTTAACACTGAGGCCCTCTGGAAGGTTTTCAGTCGGTCAGGCAGCTGGTCCCTCTGGCCATGCTGACCTGGGAATGGCGTCAGCTTTCTGGACCCAGCTCAGGAGAGGAGGGGAAGTTCTGACAAGCTAAAGCGATTCCAGTGATTTCGAGCCTTGAAAACCTAATCCTTAGCCATGGAAAGGGAGCCAGGCCTCTATGGCAGTTGTCAGCCGATGGTAGAGAGAGGACCTGGGGTGGGGGGAAGAAAGCATGGATTGGGGGCCACGTCCTGCCTGCACATCTAGGTCGTTCCAGTGTGAGAGCCAGGATTGCTTGGGGCCTGGGGCTGCCCGATGCCTACAAGACCCTGCTGAGCACTTGATATCCCACTGCAGGCTGGCACCGTTGTTTGGATTGGCATCCTGGTATACACAGACCCAGCAGGGCTGCGCACCTACCTCGCTGCCCAGGTGACAGAACAGAGCCCACTGGGTGAGGGGTCCCTGGGCCCCATGCCTGTGCCTAGTGGAGTGCTGCCTGCCAGCCACCCGGACCCTGCCTTCTCCATCTTCCCACCTGATGCTCCTAAACTACCAGAGAACCAGACACTGCCAGGTGGGCTGCCTGAGCATGCCGTTCCAGCAGAGGGTGTCCATGACAGCCGCGCCCCAGAGGTAACGTGGGGACCTGAGGATGAGGAGCTGTGGAGGAAATTGTCCTTCCGCCACTGGCCCACACTCTTCAACTACTACAACATCACGCTGGCCAAAAGGTAAGTGGGGCTGTGCCAACTGTCAGCCTCCCCCTTGGTATCAGCGCACCATCCCCAGAGCATCTCCTCCACTAGGTGAGAGAAAACTAGTCTCAGTTCTGCACTGGATTTGAAGTAGTTGGAAACAGTTCATGGGACAGTGATAGAGGAGCTGGTGGCGCTCCCAGCAGACACCTGGGAGGGTGACTCCGAGTCCTTGTTCTCAGGGTTAAAGATTGCTTGCCCTTCTTCCGTGGCAGAATGAAACCCATTGATGGTTGTTAGGGTGCTAGTGTTGGAAAATAGCAAGATTGGGGTACCAGAGCTGGTTTTGGGAGGCGGCTACAGGCCTGAGAAGACCACTTTAGGAGGGCATCCCTTCTGAGGCCGGCCATCACTGCCTGCTCACAGGTACATCAGCCTGCTGCCTGTCATACCTGTCACACTGCGCCTGAATCCACGGGAGGCGCTGGAGGGGCGGCACCCTCAGGATGGTCGCAGTGCCTGGGCCCCACCTGAACATTTGCCTGCAGACCTCTGGGAGGCCGGACCCAAGGGGCCAGGTGGAACCCAAGCCCATGGCGACGTTACCCTGTACAAGTAAGGCCCCAGCGAGGCAAGAAGTGGGCCGGGGTGGAGCCAGTGTTGGGCGCAGCCTGCTCACACTTCTGCTGTCCGGCGCAGGGTGGCCGCGCTTGGCCTGGCAGCGGGCATCGTCCTCGTGCTGCTGTTGCTCTGCCTCTACCGGGTGCTCTGCCCGCGGAACTACGGGCAGCCGGGTGGTGGTCCCGGCAGGCGGCGGCGCGGAGAGCTGCCCTGCGATGACTACGGCTACGCACCGCCTGAGACGGAGATCGTGCCGCTTGTGCTGCGCGGGCACCTTATGGTGAGTGGCTGGGGTTCCGCGGATGGCAGACCTCACGCACGGCCTTGGCCTGTGCCAACACAGCCCCCTCCCGCAGGACATCGAGTGTCTGGCTAGCGATGGGATGCTGCTAGTGAGCTGCTGCCTGGCAGGCCAAGTCTGCGTGTGGGACGCAC
Source organism: Peromyscus californicus insignis (assembly GCF_007827085.1). Lineage (NCBI taxonomy): Eukaryota > Metazoa > Chordata > Mammalia > Rodentia > Cricetidae > Peromyscus > Peromyscus californicus. Next base: position 104,599,503 of record NW_026294402.1, read on the forward strand.
AGACCGGGGACTGCCTCATGCGCATCCCGCGCCCAGGGTAAGCGCGGGTTGGCCCTGCCCCTTGCTTGCCCAGGGTAAGCGCGGGTTGGCCCTGCCCCTTGCTTGCCCAGGGTAAGCGCGGGTTGGCCCTGCCCCTTGCTTGCCCAGGGTAAGTGCAGGTTGGCCCTGCCCCTTGCTTGCCCAGGGTAAGCGCGGGTTGGCCTTGCCCCTTGCTTGCTCTCGCGGGCTCCGCTGCTCTCCGCTCATTCTTGCGGCCCCTCAACCTGGGCAGGCCACGCCGGGACAGCTGCGGAGGCGGAGCTTTTGAAGCTCAGGAGAACTGGGAAAAGCTGTCGGATGGCGGCAAAACTAGCCCCGAGGAGCCTGGGGATAGCCCTCCGCTGCGACACCGCCCCCGAGGGCCTCCCCCGCCTTCCCTCTTCGAGGACCAGCCAGACCTCACCTGCTTAATCGACACCAACTTCTCGGTGCAGCTGCCCCCAGAGCCCGCTCAGCCCGAGCCTCGGCACCGGGCGGGCTGTGGCCGCTCTAGGGACTCTGGCTATGACTTCAGCCGCCTGGTGCAGCGTGTGTACCAGGAGGAGGGCCTGGCTGCTGTGTGCATGCCGGCCCTGCGCCCACCCTCTCCGGGATCCCCGCTGCCCCAGGCTTCTCAGGAAGAGGGGGCTGCACCGGAGAAGAGCTCCCCTGCTCTAGCCTGGGCCCCCAGCACAGCCGGCTCTGTCTGGAGCTTGGAGCTGCAAGGCAACCTCATCGTGGTCGGGCGGAGCAGCGGCCGACTGGAGGTGAGCCGAGGGGTACTCACATCTAGCTGGGGGGTTTCTGCGAGGAGTGGGTTTTCACAGCCTCTGTGCTTGCAGGTGTGGGACGCCATTGAAGGGGTGCTCTGCTGCAGCAACGAGGAGGTCTCCTCAGGCATCACAGCCCTTGTCTTCCTGGACAGAAGGTGAGAGTCCCCGGCTGCTGCCTCAGCCCCACCTGTCAGCGTCAGACCACTCTGTCCTTCACTTGCTGTGGGATTTGACCTGTTTCCACTCAGTCTCTAGCACCTGTCAGTCGGGGGTGGTTCAGGTAGTGACCACTTAAAAAAGGGAAGTGGGCATGGAGAGATGGCTCAGAGGTTAAGAGCCCCATCTGCTCTTCCAGAGGACCTGAGTTCAATTCCCAGCAACTACATGGTGGTTCACAACCATCTATAGTGAGATCTGGTGCCCTCTTCTGGCATGTAGGCAAAACAAAATAAATCTTAAAAAGTGAAGTGTTTGCTACAGGGCCAGGCAGAAGGTAAGCTCCCAGAGAGTACACTGGGCTTTCTTTCTGCCCTTCTAAGTCTCTTACTGGATTGTGACTACCGACCTCTGGATATTTCTTCACTCTTACTTTCACTGTTTGCAGAATGTTTTTTTTGTATTTGAAACACGGCCTTATTTGGGTATTTTGTTTTGAAAAAGGTATTTTGCCTACATATATGTGTCTATACACTACATGTGTGTCTGGTGCCAGGTTTTGGAACTGTACTTAGACTATTGTGAGCTGCCATGTGGGTATTGGGAATCAAACCCAGGTTCTCTGGAAGAGCAGCCAGTGTTCTTAACCTCAGAGGCATCTCTCCAAAGCTCTCATTTGGGTACACTTAAGCTGCTCGGAAACTCACTATACAGCCCAGACTGGCCTTAAAGCAGTCCTCATGCCTCAGCCTTTCAAGGGTTAGAATTACATGTATGTCCCTCACCTGGCCTCAGAGCATCTTTGTTAAAAGGCTCCATTTGCTTCATGTTGTCTGTTCCTCTCTCCTTTCTGTGCACTGGCCTTCACACTATCTTGGACTTCTGCATATAAACTGGGTTGGAGGAGGGGTGTGCTAGTTCTGGAGCGCTGACCCTCAGCCGAGTTTACAAGCTCAGTTACCTGCCTGCTCCACGATAGCTCTTTCAAGGGTTCCTAGCTGTTAGTGATTTCACCATCCAAGCTAGAGCGGGAGCTTGCGCGTGCGCGTGTGTGTGCGTGTGTGCGTGTGCGTGTGTGCGTGTGCGTGTGTGTGTGGCGGCGGTTGGGGGGTTGAGGGTGGTGCCGGGGGACTCTGGCCTACTCCGATTTGACCACTGCCATCTCTTCCTGCCATCACTGGGACTCGCACAGGCATTTACTTCATGTCATTTGCAGTCTGGCTGACTATTAGCTCCCTCATGCTTGTCGGAAGTCCTTCTTCTCTGCTTGTTCTCTTCAACTTTTGGAAGAGCTCACGAGTCTGACCTTCGAAGTTCTTGGTGACCATGCTCTCTCCTCACTCTCCCTTCCTGTGCATCATGGACTCCAGATGAGCCTTTTTTGATGATCGTGGGCACAAGTTGTAATATTCACTGCCTTTTGCTGGAACAAGATTTCAGAGCCCCTCCTGATTTGTGATTGTACGAGCAATTGGCAAAAATACCTGCAGCCTATGCCTAAGAATTCTTGAGAGCACAGAAAATCTTTTTGTGGTTAAAGGAAACAAGTAGACTATACTTAGGTCAAAGTTGACTTACGTCATGGATATTGCAGCCCCCTATAGGGGCTCCATGGCACATGTTCACCCGGGGTCCCTTCCCCTTCCTCAGAATTGACCCAGTGCTCCTGACCTTAAACTCCAGGCTACAGGAGGTCAGAAGAAGGCATCAGATTCCCTGGAACTGGAGTTCCAGATGGTTATGAGCTGCCATGTAGGTGCTGGGAACTGAACCTGGGTCCTCTGTAAGAGCATATGTTCTTAAGTGCTGAGTCATCTCTCCAGCCTGTTTTTTTGTATTGATTTGCAGATGTGTATGACACTTAAGAGGGACCACATTACACATATTAGCTCATTTAACCTATACAACCACTTTGAGGTGGGGACTGTTACAATCTCCATTTTACAAAAAAATAACGCTTAAAGAGTCTGAGTAGTAACGGCCACCCTCCAGGTCTAAACACTTTTTGTTGTTTTTGTTTTCAATAAATCTTTTTTTTTAATTTTATTTATTTTATGTGCATTGGTGTGAGGGTGTCAGATGCCCTGGCACTGGAGTTACAGACAGTTGGGAGCTGCCATGTGGGTGCTGGGAATTGAACCCGGGTCCTCTGGAAGAGCAGCCAGTGCTCTTAACCACTGAGCCGTTTCTCCAGCCCTGTTTTGGTTTTTCAAGACATGGTTTCTCTGTGTAGTTTTGGTGCGTGTCCTGGAACTTGCTCTGTAGACCAGGCTGGCCTCGAACTCACAGAGATCTGCTTGGCTGTGCCTACTGAGTGCTGGGATCAAAGGCGTGTGTCATCACCGCCCAGCCTAACATCGTTTTTTTTTTTTAATGGCACTTTGTGTATTCCTTATGGCCATAGTCTTTCCTGTCTTTCTCTTCTAGGATTGTAGCTGCTCGGCTTAATGGTTCCCTTGATTTCTTTTCCTTGGAGACGCACACTTCCCTCAGCCCCCTGCAGTTCAGAGGTCAGTGGGCCTGGGAGCAGCAGGCGGTATACATGGTGGTGGGGGTGTTTGCAAGGTAAGATGCCTTTTCAGAATCCGCTCACTGAGCCCGTTCTCCTTAGGGACCCCGGGGCGAGGCAGTTCTCCTTCCTCTTCTGTGTACAGCAGTAGCAACACAGTGGCCTGTCACCTGACCCACACAGTACCCTGTGCACACCAAAAACCCATCACAGCCCTGAGAGCTGCTGCCGGGCGCCTGGTGACAGGGAGCCAAGACCATACTCTAAGAGTGTGTATTGTTTATCTCTGGGTACTGGTGAGCTGGAAAGGGGCTGGGGAGCAGGAGTTAAGCTGGAGGAGTCCTAGAGGAATGATGGAAGGCATTTCCTAGCTAAAACATGTAACTTGGAAGGTCCCAGAGACCAGAGCCTACTCATCCCTGTCCTAGGTCTTCCGACTGGAGGATTCGTGTTGCCTTTTTACCCTGCAGGGCCACTCGGGGGCAATCACAACTGTGTACATTGATCAGGTGAGGGACCTGTTGTGGGGCTGTGGGGGTAAGATGCACCAACTCAGTCGGGCCCTTGGAAGCAGTAATGGGATGGGGACACCCTTGTTGACAAAGGCACTCAACCCACGATCCAGTTCCCTTGGGCTTCTTTCCCCAGACCATGGTCCTGGCCAGTGGAGGACAAGATGGAGCCATCTGCCTGTGGGATGTACTAACAGGCAGCCGGGTCAGCCATACATTTGCCCACCGTGGAGATGTCACCTCCCTCACCTGTACCACCTCCTGTGTCATTAGTAGTGGCTTGGATGACCTTATCAATATCTGGGACCGCAGCACAGGCATCCAGCTTTACTCCATTCAGCAGGTAAGCAGGGAGAGTGTAGGCTTGTTGGTGTTTGGGGGATGAACGCACACTGAAGATCTCCTCTGGCCTTGCCTCCAGGACCTGGGCTGTGGTGCAAGCTTAGGTGTCATCTCAGATAACCTTCTGGTGACCGGCGGCCAGGGCTGTGTCTCCTTTTGGGACCTAAACTACGGGGACCTGTTACAGACAGTCTACTTGGGCAAGAACAGTGAGGCCCAGCCTGCCCGGCAGATTCTGGTGCTGGACAACGCTGCCATTGTCTGCAACTTTGGCAGTGAGCTCAGCCTAGTGTATGTGCCCTCTGTGCTGGAGAAACTGGACTGAGGGCAGGCCGACTACACAACTCCCTTGCCCCCACCCAAAGTGGGGCACTGGGGGCAGCAACTCCTTGGACCTAGAATGGAGGCAAGAGCTAGGCATCTTCTTTGCAGCTGACTGAACTGTTGTCTCCTGACTGTAATATTAAACTTTTTTAAAAACCACATTTACCAGGGGCCTGAGCTGCTTGTTTCAATCTCCTCTGCTCCTAGACCCTTCTCACAGAGGTTCAAGAAATGTGATGGCTGGGCAGTGGTGGCGCACACCTTTTAATCCCAGCCTCGGCAGGCAGAGTTCTGCAAGTTCAAGGACAGCTAAGACTACACAGAGAAACCCTGTCTCAAAAAAAGAAAAGAAAATGTGGTAAGGGAGAGAAGTGTCTGTCAGAGTCTTGAGGCAGCAGTGGGTGAACTCAGACATTGGCCACAGAATAGGTTTATTATTTCAGTAGCCCAGAGCTGAAAGATGTCAGGTTCCACAAAGGAGCAGAGCCTGACCTGAGGCCTGCAGGGCACCTCCATCTGGCAGAGTGAAGGCAGCAGGGATGGGAGACGTAGTGTAAGGACCAGGGAAGCAAAGCCCGTTCAGGTCTTGTTAAGTGTCCAGAGTGGATCCAGGAGACTTAGGGGGTCATCCGTAGGCTGGGCAGCCCTCAGACCCTGTCCATTGTGGGCCTGTAGAAAGTTCTGCTTGCTCATCCGTTGCTTTCCCCGCAAAGAGCTGTCCAGTGAAAATGCCTCTGGAGTCAGAGAGGCCAACAGCTCCAGGGATGAGGAGGGGGGCCCTAAGCTGGGGGCTTCAGGCACTGGTGGCTCCTCCTCTGGCTGTGGGGCTTCAGGCAGAGGCGAAGAGAGAGGGGGAGGAGAAGAGGATGGGACAGGGGTAGGTTCTGGAAGGCTGGCTGGTGGAAGACCTGGGGTTTCTACAAGGCCCGGGAGGCTGGCAGCTGGGGAATCCAAGCCACCTAGGGGCCGGATGCTGAGCTTGGCAATGGTAGCCTGGATGGAACTGATGGATACATCTCCACCGAGGACCAGATCCTGGGAGTCCTGAGGCAGGTGATTCTGAGAAGGTAGAGCTAGTAAGAAGACAGTTTCACCAGGTTGTGACTGTCCCAGCAGAGCCCTCAAGGAACTACTCTTACCTTCTGACTGATGCTTGTGCTGGCCACGGGCTTGCCTGGAGGGGGCACACCATGGCGCTGTAGAACCTGCTCCACATGCCTCACCAGTGCCTCATGGCAGAACCTGAGGTGCAGCTAGAAAGACACATTTGGTCTAGTCAGCTGCGTAGGGGCCGTCCTCAATGGGCAAGACCCAGCTCAACCCAGTCCACCCACTCACTTTTTCCTGCAGCATGTGTTTTCTCTGCTGCCTCATCCGCCTCACCAGCTGAGGCAGCTCAGGAATCCCGTTCCCAGCCTCTACCTCCTGCACCGCTGCATACAGCAGTGCAAAGGCTCCTGTGCGGCCCACTCCAGAGCTGTGGCAAGAAGGAAAGCATAAGGCCAGGCTAAGAGCCCATGGGGCAGCAACCCTCCTTCAGGTGGGTGCCAGCTCCCTACCTGCAGTGTACAACAATAGGTGTGTGCAGAGGTCGCTGGTGCAAATAATGTGCATGTACCTCCTGGATGAAGCGCAGCAGGTTGCCAGGACTGTCTGGCAGGCCTCTGGAGGGAAAGGACAGGTATGAACCAGGCCTGATGTGAGAGGCCTTCACCCCCAAGCACCCAAGGAGTTTACCCTAACTCCCACCATCCAGAACAGTGAACGCACAACTCAGGCCAAGTAGGGAAGTGGAGGTGCACAAGAGAGCGCTTGAGGCTCTGATCACGGAACTGCAGACTCAGCACCCGCTCCACATGGGTTTCGGTAGTGCGAACACTGCTCAGTGCCACGCTCAGGGCTCCGTGCACCATGGGCTGGCCCCTCTCAGTGGGGAAGTAGCGTGCCACCTTTTGCTGAAGAACAGACAAGATAGTTAAGGCTAGCTTTCCCAGACTCCCTGCCTCCCCACTCCATAATCTCCTCCTGAATACCCATCTAGGCTCTTACCTTTTCCATTTCTGCCTCAGACACCAACATGACAATGACTGATACTTTCTGTTCATGCACCATGAGCCAGAAATCAGCAGCTGTGCCAGGCAGTGGGGCCTGGGTGGCCACTAAGGGTGGACAGTATGGCGAGAGCCCCTCCACACAACTAGCATTGATGTAGTCATCTTTGCCTGAGCGCAACACTACACGGTTACTGTCATAGGGCATAACATCCTGGTGCCGGTTCTTCAGCGAGTAGCAGCGGGCAATAGCAATGGATCGACCTCGGGCATCATGTTCCTGTGCCTCTTGCAACTCTCTCCAGATTGCATCCAGTGCTCCTACATCCCCCAGCTGTCCCCGAAAGGTCTCCAGCTCCTGCTGCAACTGCCGCAGCCTCTCAGGATGTTCGTAGGGGTCCTGCTCAATCAGCCGCAGGGCCTGTGGCCGACGGCCTTCAGCTGCATCTACCTTGGTAGGCTGCAGCAGGGGCTGTCCACCCCCAGGAGGCTGAGTACCTCCATGCTGGCTCTCAGGGCTAGAAGACAGCAGGTCTGCAGCTGCAGCACCTCGACGCAAGCACGGTGGTGGCTCTGCTGTTGGAGGCCTTGAAGGTACTGGACCAGGCCCTGGCGATGGGGCAGGTGAAGGCACCAAGTGGGGACTAGGGGTGGGCTGACTGGCTGGTGGGGGGCCTCGAATAGAAACAGGAGTTGCCGGAGGACCCAGGGGCCTAGGGGAAGGGGCAGGGCCATATGCCAGGGTGGGGTGAGGATGAGGAGGCCCAGGGCTAGGGAAAGGCAGAGCCCCCGAGTGTGGGGGAAGAGGGTCTTGAGATGGGCCTGGATAGAGCTGGCTGTGCACGGTGGGTGAGGGCTGCCCCAAGACACCAGGCTGAGGGGTAAAAGGGTAGGGAAGTGGAGGAAGGACCCTTGGGGCCTGAGATGGGAAGAGATGTGGATGCTGGAATGGAAGGGGTTGTTGTGGGGGTTGTGGCCCAAATGTTGTTTGTGCAGGTGGGGGTGGGGGTGGGGGGTGGGGCTGAGGCTGAGCTTGGGGCCCAATCCTGGGGGCTGGAAAGCCTGTGGGGATCCCAGGAGGGAAGTGGTGCTGTGGTGGAGGGCCTGTGAGGTGCTGCTTGGTCCCCATAGAAAAAGTATAGGGTGTGGGCAGAGGCTGTGGTTGGGGAACAGGCTGGGACACAGGCTGAGGCACTGGAAAGCAGGGCTGGGGAAGAGCTGGGGTAGGGTTTGGCCGTGGTGCTGTATGGCTAGAGATAGGGGCCTGGACACTATCTACGGTGGTGGTAGCTGGCCGAACTGCCATGGCTAACTCAGGTCCTGAGAACTGGGGAGGTGGAGCAGAGGGAAGACCTACAACTGGTGGAGGTGGCCCTACCCCCACATAGGGACTGCTTACAACTCCATGCTGGGGAGAGGATCTGGGTACAAGGCCCAACTCCGATGTGTAGGCGGGGGCTGGGTAGAGGACTGTCCCAGATGCCATGGGCACTGCAGCCCTAGGCTGCATCAGTTGAGTGGGGCCTGAATAGGTTCCAGGGGGTAAGGGTCCTGAGAGATAGTGGGCTGCTGGGCCTGTGGAGCTAGGGTAGGGGCCAGGAGAAAAGTGGAGTGGGGCAGTAGTTCCTAGGAATGGGTCAGGCAGCCGGGAGCCAACCACCATATCAGGGGGCAAGCTGCGCAGCTCCTCAGGTGGGTCTCCAGTCTCTACTGCCTCACCCTCCTCACGGCGGGCGAGCAATGGTTTGGGGGCTGTGGGCCGAGGTGGTGGTGCCTTCTTCTTCAGCTCCCTAAGGGACAGGCAGGGAAGTAAGACCAGCTCCCATAAACCAGGCTGGCCTGGGCTGGGTCCACAATGAAACTAATGCGCACACCCACCTGTCCAGGAGCTGCTGGCGGGCAGCCTCTTGGGCACGACAGATGGACTGTGCCCGTTCCAGCAGGGTGGCTACCTTGCTTTCCAGGTCTGCATAAAAGTCCTTGCCTTCCTGGGACTTCTTCATCAGGTCCTCATAGGCTTCATAGGAAGCCACCAGGGTCTGCAGTGTGGAATTCCACCTTGGTGGGCAAAAGGAAAAGCCAGGATGAGGCTAATTGTAGGGACAGAGCTCCAGACGGGGCTTGAGGTAAGAACAACGGCAGACACTGACTTTTGGTCCAGCTCACTAAGCACCCGCCGCACAGCTGCATACTGCACATTGGCCTCAGTCAGTGCCCGGAGGACATTGTCCTGGGCAGCCAGGTTCTGCTCCAGGTACACCTTCAGCTGATCATACTTCTTCAGTTGTTCCTCAAACAGTTTCTGTGGGAAGACGGGACAAAAAAAAAAACACTAAGGAAGAAGCCCAGAAACAGAGCCCTCGCTCGAAGCTCATCCAACCCACCTTCATCTCTGAGTGGTCAGTGGTGACCAGGGAGGCAGTGATGTCATCCTTCTGGATCAGCTCTCGGAGCTGCTGCTCCAGGGACACACGCTGGTCCCGCATCTCCTGCACCTTGGCTAGGATGCGCTTCAGGTTTTGCAGCACAGCTTTGTCCTCTGAGGGCAGCAGCAATCAGTGAGGCCGAAGAAAACCCCGCTCCAAGCCTCTCCTGCTAGCAATGGGCGGGGCTTACCTGGGGTAAGGGCTGGCGTGGGTAGGGCAGCCCGCACCTGATCCAGTGGTCCACTGAGCAGGCGCAAGTTACCAATGTGTAGATTCATAGCACGGTGCAGCTCGCTGTTGGTGAAGGAAGCCTTTTCATGAACTTCCATGTACTTGGCCCACTCTCGCCTCACCTCTACGAGCTCAGCCTTGGCCGCGGAGGGGCCAGGGGCAGCCCCAGCCTGACCCAGGGTCTCCTGCAGTTTCTGCTCCTGCAGCTCATCTTCCTCCAGCAGATCCCTGATGTCCTTGAGGGAGGCCTCCACATCCGTGAACACACCTGACAGCACTGAAGGGTATGGGGGGTAGCCACTGAGTTAGGCAAACCAGGCACCACTCAGCCCTCTGCCCACAAGACACAGAAATGCCCACTTGGATCAGAGCTTGTTTCCCAGCACTTGCTAAACTCCACAAATACAAGAAGCCTATGGTTCACTGATCTACAGAAGCATGTGGATGGTGCATGCCTGGGCCAGGGCTTCCCCAGCATCCTCAGTGGAGGAGGCCACGGCAGATGACTTGCATGCTACCCATTGCACCTGTCTGCTTCGTGCTTTGCTCACCCTGCATAGACTGGACAAGGTTCTTGACGGTGTCAGGCCGGACACTGAGTGCCGCACACTTCTCCATGAGCTGGGGTGGAATATGGTTGTAGGCATCTAGGTTGTCTACTGTCTCAGGGTCAAGCTGCATTGAGTCCATGAACTGACTAGGGAAGGGAGAAGGATGACAGCAGGATCAGATGACAATTGGCTCTGACCCAATTCCTTCCACATAAAGCCTGCTAGTTGACCCCTCCACTGGAACTAGACTGAAACATGGACTGGCAGGCTATGCCAGACAGTGATAGCGACGGTGGGGCAGGACATCCTCCACAGCACATCAACACTCCAAAATCTCAATCTAGATTCTGGGCAGGGAGGCAAGAAATCTGGTGTGTGCCCTACCTCCCACCGCTTGTCCCACACTTACTCTAGGACCTCATTCTTGTCTTCAATCTTAGCCAGCATTTCCCGAAGTAGCTTGGCCTTCTCCTCGCTAAGGAATAAACAGACCAGTTGCTGGAGACCTATATACTTGAAGGACCTCAAGGACCTCTGTATCAAGCAAAGGAGCTGGTCCCTCCTACACACCTGTACAGTGATGAGGCCTCATGGGCAGCCATAGGTACCAATTTGGCGAAGATATCGGGACCTGTAACAGCTGGGTCTGTGGGGTTCACTGGCAAGGGCTTCACCAAGGGGGCTCCTAAGAGCAGGGAGTATCACAGAGATCAGGTCCATATGAAGACTCAAGGCAGCTCCTCCCTATTCCATCTTCCTTTGCCACCCCACTCCTCAGCTTCCCCTCAGCTATCAGACCTTTCACAGGCTGAAGGGTATCCAGTGCTGGCACAGCCTCGTGGTAGATAAAGTCATTATCCTTCTTGGCAGAATTATATCTGGGAATGGCAGGGGGAGAGAAATCACAGATTACCAAGGATCCACACACTAGACTCCCATGTAGGTCACTGCTCCCTGGCACTGTTAGATTCCTCCCAAGGGTGCAGAAGAACAAGATATTTAATAAGAAAAACTTGACAACCCTAGTCCCACATACTTACTTTCCCCCAATGACATCCATAGCAAATCGAAGTGCATCCTGCACAGTGTCAGGCTGGCCCTGGAGAGATGAAGAGATAACCAAGGCCAGTGTTGAGATCAGTCAGCTCAGCTAGCCTTGCCATCTGCCTTCATGGCTCTGAAAGGCAGTCACACTCATTCAGCTTTACCTTGGCCAACTTGATAGCTTCATTAAGCTTGTCCAGGGCACTCTGGAAGTAGGCCACCTGTGGAGGGCAAAGCCTGGTCTGTCCTATCCTCTTGGACCCTAATATTCCATCTCCCCATTTTGTCCTACTTGATGATTGGATCACTGGTCATAAGACCAGCACCTCAGGCAGCATATGCCAGCCAAGCCAATAGCCCCAAATAGCTCCACCCTGTAGCTTATACCTCCAAAGAGTCATCCTCCCTATTGGGAGCCCATCCTGTCTCCTCAGACCCCTAGGAATGAGGGCTACAAGGTGGGAAGATGCAAAGCCTACAGAAAGGTCATGATGGCCTGGCACATGGTGAGAAAGATGAGGGGTCAAGGGGGAGCAAAGAGGACTACCTCCAGGATGATGTAAAGACAGAACCTTAAAATCCTGGAACATGTCCTGAGGGTCCCCCTTACCCACAGTCCACTCACCCGTTCCCCAAATTTCTGTTGCTCCTCAGCCTGCTTCCCCATGTGCAGCTAGGAAAGAAGAGGAGGCATCATGACTTGCTGCCTGAGCTACAGCCACCTGGCCCAGGCCACAACCAGTAACTGCTTGTCTTACATGAGCCACAGCTGCAAAGTAGTAGATCTTCATCTGGACCAACTTCTTCCAGTCTTTCTGGATACGGCCCAGCAGGGAAGCGGTTTCAGGGTTTTCCAAGGCCCGGCATGCCTCCTTGTAGTAATCTACCACCTAGGAATTGGGATCATCAGTTCAGTTATCAAGGATCAGGAGCAAAGCAAATGCTCATCCTCGGTCCTGTTCCTACCTGTGCACTGATGCGGGCCACTAGAAAGCTCTTCCGGTTGTCCAACATGGACTTCTCCAACAAGCACTCCTGAGCCTGGCCCTGGAGCAACAAGTGCAGGTCAATGCCCTGTTCACCTGAAGGTCCTTCTCTTCTTGGGAGCCAAGGGATGGACCAAAATAGTCCCTCTTGGCTGCTCTCTTCTAGTCTCCTCAGCTCCCAGAATTACCACCCTGTGCCTGATCTACCTGAACTCAAAAGACCCAATGCCAGGCCTCCTTCCTGCCTCTCCCTTACTACCTGCAACATGACTGGCCCAGAATCTAGATGAACTGCCTCCTCCCTTAGCCACTTCTTCTCCAATCCAACCTAAAGTTAGGGGTGGTGGCTAACTTCATGACTAACCCCAAAAAGACTGAGGCAGGAGGATTGGCCATGATTCTGAAGCAAGCCTGGGCTACACAGTGAGTTTCAGACCAGCCTGAGCTACAAAATGTGACCTCATCTCAAAACAGAAAAACAATTTGGCTCACCAGCATGAGGTTGACATTGAGAGTGAGGATCTGGCGACTCATGTCTACACTGAAGGCCTGTGGGAAGTGCTCACGCAAGTAGGCAAAGGCACCTGCTGCACACTGGAAGTGGGTGCAGGAGACTTTCATGCCCTAGGAGGGAAGAGGTGAAAGATGGCCACTTCCGTAAGGCAGGAATCATTCAACTTCTGGGAGCTGAGGACACTTGGTGTCCTCCATAGCATACCCACATGTCCACACTGCCCCCTCCCCAGTCCTTACCTCCTCAGACACCCGCTTGTCCATAGCCCCCAGCATGGAGTGCAATGCACCTAGAGAGATGGGAGCATTGTTAGGAGAGCCTGGAGATGCTTCCCAGGCTGCCTACACCTGTGTTGAGACTGAAGCAGAGGGGCACCTGTTGTCATTCCGTCAGAAAAACAAGTCCGAGAACTGGGCCAAATCCTTTCTCCTGTTATGTACCTGGCTGGGGGGTAGAAGAGGGAGGAGCCCCCATGCTTTCCCCTCAGCCAATAGCCACACTGACTGAGGGGCAATCTAAGGCCAGCCTTATCCTCTCAATCTGAAGCCTTAATAGGGGAGTGAGTGATACTGTCCAGGCAAAGAAAGGCCATGACTCCCTGTTGGAGTGCACAGGGACAAATCTGTGGTAGTCAGACTGGCAGAGTAGCTCTTCTAAACAGTGACTTCCCAGGGGCCCATAAAACAGCAGAAGTGCCAGTGTAGCTGTGGTAGAGGCAGAGGAGGGGTCACAACGCAGGCATCTTCCTTTCATTCAGCCATAGATTTTTTGGCCATCTGACCTGATGAGCTGAGACCCAGGGCTGGCAGGGCTTGGCATAGGGCCCATGGAAGGATCAAGCAGCTTACCAAGGTTGTAGAGAATACAGGCCTGCTCGTACTTGATGTCTTCATGGGCCACAGACTTTCCTGAGAAGATCTCAGTCCTGCAGACATGCATCTCAGTCATCTAGAGGGAAGGACCTGGCCTGGGCCCAAGGGTCAGGGAAGGGGACCAACCACTCCAGTATGAGACAGAGGTCTATGGGAGACCACACTAATACTCCCCATCCTGTGCAAGGAGAAAGGAGAGGGGAAGGGATCATGCCTACCACCCAAGTATCCCAGCTGTCCAAGCACCTTCTAAGTTTTCAACTTCCCAGCCCAGCCTACCAGCTCTCACCAGGTGACAGCTACAGCGGCCTCCTGGCCTGAGCCCATGGGCACCCGACTCTGCAGGTAGTGTAGCTGGCCAAGATACTTTCGAAGGACACTGCAGCCCTCAAAGTCCCGTGCAACACGAATAGCATTCTGGGAATTAGGATGGAAGGAACAGGCTCACCATCGTTAGAGATTTCAAAAAAAGCTCTATCTGCACCTACAGTTGTTGGACATACCATACTGCCAGCCAAGGCTGGTAGACGGAGTCTGTCCACATTTCTAGAAGATACTCTACAATATGCTTTAAAATTTTGACTATATTCGACGTTAAAAAAATATTATTTTATGCATGTATGTGCATCACATGTGTGCCTGGTGTCTGTGGAGGTCAGAAGAAGGAACTGGATCTCCTGGAACTTGAGTTACAGACAGTTGTGAACTGCCATGCAGGTGCTGGGAACTGAACCAGCCAGTGCTCTTAACTGCTGAGCCATCTCTCCAGCTCCTATGTTTAACCTTTTCCCTTCCACCTATGTTTAACTTTTGACCCACAGTTCTATATCTAAAACTGAACAGTAAGAGACATCCAGGAAATCCAGACATGATGATGCACAGCTGTAATCCCAGAGCCCAGGAGGATCAATCATTCAAGGTCATTCTTGACTATAAAGCAAGTTTGAAGTCAGCCTGAGTTACATGAGACCTTGCCTCAGAAAAATGATTCATGGAGGGTAGATATCCAAGAGGGGGTAAAAATCCTTGACTGCATTCGAGGGCATTTCTCACAGCATTATCAGATTAAAAAACTGGATGCCACTAGACTTGCTATTAAAGAGGACTGTTTACATGAACTATGTCAAGGCTACTTACACAAGAAAATATTCCTCAGCCAAACTAAAGACAGGTTGTTATGGATATACTATGACTTCTATGAAATATAGACAAAAAAAATAATCTAACAGATGAATCTATGATCTCATTTCTGTACAAGCATAGGCTCTGCAAATAAATATATGGACCAAAAAGGGAAAAAAAATCCAGATGACTATACCTCAAAATGCTGACAGTGATTATCTACGAATACTACTCCTGAAGTGATTTCTCTCTGTATGTACAGTGTATGCAAGTGCACATACCAGAGGTTGACATCAACTGTCTATAACTCGACACCTTATCTTTTGAAAACAGAGAAACCCAGAGCTCTCCAACTGGCTACCTATCTCCACTCACCTGACCTTTCACCCCCTGCCAAGCACTAGGGTTACAAATGCGCATGACCACACCTGGTATTTTATATGGATTTGGGGGATCTAAACCCAAGTTCTCATGCTTGCATGCCTGGCACTTTACCAAATGAGCTATCTTCCCAGCCCCAGTTTATTGTACATACACACATACACACACACACACACACACACACACACACACACACACACACACAGATACATACATGCATATTTATGTAGAGAGAAGGGGGGCAGATACGTGTCTGATATAGACATAAATTTTCCTTTGCTCATATATTCTGGATATTAACTATTTTCAATTTTTATAGTAACAAACCTTTCTATTTGGGAGGAAAAAGAAACAGAACAAAGAAATCCTCTGTTCACATTTTGAAAAGCAGACCATATAACTATCAAGAAGCAGGTGCCCAGTGAGGAATTGGGCTTAAAACACCATAAACTTTCCCTTGTCCCACCCCGAAGAAGGGACAAGAGACCCTCACTAGGATGCTAATAGCGGATTTGGAGCCCTTAGCAAGGGTGCTCTCAGCATGTACACACTCCTCCGTTTGCCTGACACGCCTCATCCTTTACCCGACACTGATTAGGATGACTATTAGTAATTAAAAAAATAAAATAAGCCAGGCATGGTAGTACATGACTGTATTCCTAACACCTGGAAGGTAGAGGCAGGAAGATCAGGATCAAGTTATATTTCACTACAAAATAAGTTAAAGGCCAGCTTGGACTACATAAGACCCTGCTGGGGGTGGGGGGCAACACTTCCCAAAAAACAGTCAGCAAGGCTGTTTGCATACTTGTAAACCAAGGAGGCTGGAGGAGGATCACAAGTTCCAGGACAGCCTGGGCTACATGGTGAGACTCTCAAAAACAACAAAGAAAAGAGCAAACACTGGGAGAATGGAGAAATTAGGATGCTTGTGTACTACTAGTGGAGATGTAAAATGGTGAGCCACTGTGCAAAATTACAGTGTGGTGATTCTTCAAAAATCCCATCTATTACATAATTCAGTAATTCCACTTCTGAGTATACACCCAAAAGAACCAAAAGGAGGCTGTTGTAGTGATAATTCCTACCCACGTTAACAGCAGTTTTGTTTTGGCTTTTGTTTGTTTGTTTTTTGAGACAGGGTTTCTCTGTGTAACAGCTCCAGCTGTCCTGGAACTCGATTTATAGAACAGATTGGCCTTGAACTCACAGAGTTCCACCTGCATCTGGGATTAAAGGTGTGCGCCACCATCACCTGGGACTTTTTAAAAAAATGTGGGTTTGAAGCTAAGCAGTGGTGGCACACGCCTTTAATCCCAGCACTCGGGAGACAGAGCCAGGCGGATCTCTGAGTTCGAGGACAGCCTAGTCTACAGAGCGAGATCTAGGACAGGCACCAAAACTACACAGAGAAACCCTGTCTTGAAAACCCCCCCCCAAAAAAAGAGGGCTCGAGAAAGAGTGTCACTATAGCCCAGGCTCACACTCAGCCATCCTGCCACTGCCTCCTAAAGCTGGGCTTACTAGTGTGCACCACCATGCTTGACTTCAAGAAAGTGTTTCACAGTTTCTCTTTGGTATCGACAATTGCCAACATCATGACTATTTATTAAGAAAATAAGGGCCGCTGAGGATGGTGGCACACACCTTTAACCCCAGCACTCAGGGGGCAGAAGCCAGCCTGGTCTACATAGCCATCTCCAGGACAGCCAGAATTACATAGAGACCCATCTCAAAAAAACAAAAATAAAACCAAACAACAACAGAAAGAGTTACTTAATAAACACAGCACTGAACTGTAGGGATAGCGCAGTGGGTACAAGCACTTGCTGTGAACCCCGTCCATCTGAGTTCAGTCCCTGGAACCCATGGCAGAAGGGGAGAACAGACTTTTGCAAGTTGTCCTGTGATTGCCACACAAATGTGCAAACATGGCCCCACTCTTGTGTGTGCAAACACACACAAAAATTTAAACAAGGTATCATGAGATTTCATTCACTAAGCAAAGCAACAATGAACATTCTAGGTGGGATAAGACAGAGCAGGATGGCATCAGATTTAGTTATACTACTCAGAACTGCAAGCAACTTAAACTTCTAAATTACTTATTCTGGAATTTTCCATTTAATATTCTGGAATACAAGTGACTGAAAGTAAGTGAAATTTCAGAAGGCGAAACAACAGATAATGAAGAAGCTGCCATATCTGAGATCTTCCGGGCCTGACAAAAGACAATGTAGAAAAACAAAAAAAAAAATCCAACAGACTGAAAATATGCTGAATTCTTATACATGAATGTTTCAAAATGGTTGAAAATATGGGGGAAAGGGGAAATTAAAACTGTTTTAAGTTTTAAAAAAACCACCTTAGAGCGGTGTGATGGCGCAGGCCTTTAATCCAGCACTTGGGAGGCAGAGGCAGGTAGATCTCTGAGTTTGAGGCCAGCCTGGACTACAGAGTGAATTCCAGGATAACCAGAGCTACACAGAGAGACTTTGTCTCAAACAAATAAACAAACCAACAACAACAAAAAACCAAAGGAGTCTGTGGATATTCAGCTGGTAGAATCCTTGCCTGGTATGAATAAAGCCCTGGTGTGACCTAGGATTACATAAACTGGAGATGGTTACTGTAACCTCAGCCCTGAAGATGAGGAGGGAGGATCAAAACTTTAAGATCATCCTCAGCTACATGAAGTTGTAGGCCTCTGAGGGTAACATGAAACCATGTCTCAGAAATAGCTAGATGGCACAACAAGTAAGAACACTTGATATCAAGCCTGAAGACATGAGTTCAATCCCCATTACAGCAAAATAACTAAGACTTAAACATAAAGGGACAATGCCTTTAGTCCCAGAACTTTCAGGACCGAAGGCCAGCCTGAGCTACACTGAGACCCGTGGGGAAAGAAAAAGTAAGTAAAATAAAATCCTTTTTCACCTATCAGACTGTCGGAGTTAACACAAAAACTTTTCTACCAGCATTGGTGCTTCTGTAGACTAAATAAATAATTAAATAAAGTGAAAATTAGTAAATTAAAATATTGACCACAGTAGATGGTAGAGATGTGTGTGTGTGTGTGTTTTAAATACTTCTTTAGCAAACCAATTCCATTTGTATCAACATAAAAATACTCCTACCTGTCTGAGTAACTCCAGCTTCTTCAGTTCCTCATTGTAGGCTTCTGGGTTCTCTCCGTAATTCTTCAGGACAAACTAGAGGAAGGGGAAAAAAAAAAAAAAAAAGAAGTGGTAAGGAAGATCTGCAGATGTGCCCCGAGTCTGAGGCAGTCGTCAAAGCTCGGCCTCAGCTATCAACAGCACACAGGAGCTGACCAGGACGGCCTCCTCCTCCTCTGAGCCCATGAAAATGAAGACTAAATACCCTGTGCAAACACCTCAACAGGTCCCTCACATGCTATAGCCTTCTCAATAGACACCAGGATTCTACCAGCTCAAGGAGCAACAGGTCTTAACTAGCTGAAATAGAGCCCTATGAAGATCTCAAAGGGTCACTAACTTAAACCTCCTTCAAGAATCCTTTGTTCTAAAATCACAGGTATAACCCTAAACTCAAAGTACACATAGGCAAGAGGCTCCAAACAAGCATGGGTGCAAACCCCACTCCCACCCACCTACATGGCAGGGAAGGGCACCAATGACTCTCAGGAAAGGCCTGAGGGAGTGTGATGAGAAATGAGCCAGCGTGGAGTGGGATATCATTCAAATAAAAACAACAGGGCTGGGGAGATGGTTCAGCAGTTCAGAGAATAGGCTGCCCTTCCAGAGGATGCCGGTTCAGTTCCCAGCACCCACAAGACAGCTAACAATCATTTGTTACTTCAGTATCAGGGAATCCAGGGCCCTCTTTGGGTCTCCTTTCACAACGTGGTGCATAGACACACATGAAGGCAAATACTCGTACATGTAAATAAAAAAAAATTAATAAATCCTCAAAAAAATACCTAAAAAAAACAGGGATGCCGGGCGGTGGTGGCGCACGCCTTTAATCCCAGCACTCGGGAGGCAGAGCCAGGCGGATCTCTGTGAGTTCAAGGCCAGCCTGGTCTCCAAAGCGAGTTCCAGGAAAGGCGCAAAGCTACCCAGAGAAACCCTGTCCCGAAAAAAACCAAAAAAAAAAAAAAAAACAGGAATGGAGTTGGCTCAGCTGGTACAGTGCTTCCCTAGGACGCAGGGCTTGCTGCTCTTGCTGAAGACCTAGGTTTAGCCTCCTGCTAGCAACTACATGGTGGCCCACAGCTATTACTCCAATTTCAGAGGATCCAATGTCTTCTCACCTACACGTGGTGCACATATGCACATCCAGACAAAACATTCATAAACATGAAATAAAAATAAACCCTGCTGGGCCATGGTGGCACACCTTTAATCCCAGCACTCGGGAGGCAGAGGCAGGCGGAACTCTGTGAGTTCGAGGCCCGCCTAGGCTACAGAATGAGTTCCAGGAAAGGTGCAAAGCTACATAGAGAAACCCTGTCTCAAAAAACCAAAACAAAAAAACCCAAATAAACAAACAAACAAACAAACCTTAAGCCAGGCAGTGGTGGTGCACACCTTTAATCTCAGCACTCAGTAGGCAGAGGCAGGTGGATCTCTGTGAGAGGCCAGCCTGGGCTACAAAGAGAGTTCCAGGACAGCCAGTGCTACACAGAGGAATCCTGTCTTGAAAAAACCAAACCAACCAAACAATAAATAAATCTCGAAAAGTAAAACAACTAAAAATAGGATCGGCAAGTTGGCTGAGTTGGTGACATCAGGTTCTTGCCATAAAAGCCAGTGACGGAGTTCAATCCTCAGAACACAAATAAAGGTGGCGGGGAGAATGGACACTACAGTTGTCATCTGATCTCCAGGGCATGTGGACCCCACAGCACACCCTCACACCTCACATACCTAATTTTAAAAAATAAATAAATGTGGGTAACGAAGATTTGGATACTTTCAATTTTTTTCAGTATTTGAAATTTGGGAAACAAATGACTCAAAGAGTTGCTGAGGAGCTAAGGTATCTGAAAAGATCTACTCTCTCAGTAGCCTCCTGAAAAGAGAAAAGCTATGAAAGAAATCTACCAAACAAGTATTCAACTCTGCGAATATAAAGCCAATATTTAGAGGGTTCCCAACCAATCTAAAGCTGATTTACTTCACTCTGATCTATTCAACTCCCACCTAATCTACAAATATAAAATGTGGCCTAAGTCAACTCCTGTGTAGTGAGAAGGGTCAGGGCTTGTCCAACCTTGGGTTAGAAGGAGGAGGAAGTGCAGCCTCAGAGGCTCTGTGGGACACAGCTGAAGGAATCAGACACCACAGTCCTAAAAACAAGAATATTGTTCCTGCCTTTCAATTGACTCACTGTTCCTCCAAGAATGAGAAGCAGCAGACACTCGCCAAGTTCCTATGACAGGCCAGCAAGGTCCTCAAGCACCTCAGTCTTACCAGCTTCTTACCACAAGGCAAGAGATGGATCTAGTCTCCTCATCATTGATGAAAGGATGAAGGACTGAGGCAAAGAGGTTAGGACATTTGCCAAGATCACAGCATTAGTGTCGTAGCTTTCATTTCTGTGGCTGTGATAAAAACTGACCGAAAGCATTTGGGAGGAAAGGGTTTCCTTGGCTCCCACTCTCACATCACTGTCCGTCACCGAGGGGAAGTCAGGGCAAGAACTCAAGGCAGGAACGTGGAAGCAGAACTGAAGCAAAGATTATGGAGGAACACCGCTTACTGGCTAGATGCCCCTCACTTGCTCAGCCCAGGTCCACCCGCCCAAGGATGGCATTGTCTAGAGTAGCTGGACCCTCCTACATCAATTATCAACCAGGAAAATGCCCCACAGATGTGCTGTCAGGCCAATTCCTCAAATGAGAACTCCTTTCCCCCAGTGGTCAAGTTGACAGAACTAACCAGCAGTTAGTGACTGATGCAGCAACAACCAGAATCCAAACATTTGGCCCCACTGAAAAAGAGGACAGAAGTCAGGCAAGTCTTAATGGGACTCACATGGTGGAAGGAGAAACCCAACTCCTGTGGGTTGGCCTCTGACCTCCACATGCACTGTGGTGCAAGCATCCACATACATATAAACACATATACACACTAAATAAGACTTAATAACATTTAAAAATTTTATTTATTTGGGTTTTTTAAATTTTATTTTATTTGTATTGGCATCAGAGCCCCTGGAATTGGAGTTATAGACAGTTGCAAACTGCCATGTGGGTGCTAGAAATTGAACCTGGGTCCTTGGAAGAGCAGCCAGGGCTCTTAACTGCTGAGCCATCTCTCCAGCCCCCTTATTTGGTTTTTCAAGACAGGGTTTCTCTGTGTAGCTTTGGAGCCTGTCCTGGATCTTGCTCTGTAGACCAGGCTGGCCTCGAACTCACAGAGATCCACATGCCTCTGCCTCCCAAGTGTTGGGATTAAAAGCATGCACCACCACTGCCCAGCCAACATTTTTTTTTTCAATAAGAGTAAAGAAACTTGCTGAAATTCTCAAGTATATGGAATAGTAACCCATCTATCTAACCACAGTCTATGGGACTGGTCTGACCTAATGTAACTTGGGAAAACAAGCCTGTAGCAGACCCAAGAGTAAGAAAACTGAGACAATGGTGTAGCTACACCAACCAATACTGAGAGAACTTCAAAAAGTGTCAGGCTTCCCTTGAACTCTGTGCTTGAGATGGAAGCTGTTTACTGTGATTAAATTACACTCCCAATGAAGGTTTGGGAGAGAGAAAAACAAAACAAAACCACAACACTGGATCCTTTTGTCAGATAAGCAGCAGGTCTGGGGCTGGTGAAATGGCTCAGCAGTTTAGAGTACTTGTTGATCTTTCAGAGAACCTGGGTTTTATTCCCAGCATCTACATGGTGGCTCATAACCAATTCTAGTTCTAGGGGACCAGAAGCCCTCTTCTGGCCTTTGCAGGCTAGGCATGTACATGGTGTGCATATACATATGCATATGGAGTAAAATAAGTAAATAAAAAAGAAACAGATCTCAAATGAAAATATGTTGAGAGATCAAATCTACTGAAGAAGGAAAAGAAAAGAAGGCATTGTAGGAAACAAATTCTTCTTTTTTTTTTTTTTAAATCATAGAAGAGTTTTTCCATTTTCCATCCTGGTGTGGTAGATAATACCTATAATCTCAGCACTTGGGAGGCAAAAGCAGGAGGATCAAGAGTTCAAGGTCATCCTCAAATCTGAGGCCACCAGCTATATGAGACCCTGAAACACACAAACACACACACACACACACACACACACACACACACACACACACACACACACACAAACAGGGGGGTGATGGGAGGGAAGAAGAGTGTAGTGGCTGGTTTTGTGTGTCAACTTGACACAAGCTGGAGTCATCAGAGAGGAAGGAGCCTCAGTTGAGAGAATGACTCAACTTACTTTTTGGTCATAATGTTTTACTGTAGTGCTAGAAATCTTAACTAAGACAGAATGCTGTGGGATGTTCTGTATGTTAAATGTGTTGCTCTGATTGGTTAATAAATAAAACACTGATTGGCCAGTAGCCAGGCAGGAAGTACAGGCGGGACAAGGAGAGAGGAGAATTTTGGGAAGTGGAAGGCTGAGGCAGAGGGACACTGCCAGCCACCACGATGAGAAGCAGATGTTAAGATACCGGTAAGCCACAAGCCACATGGCAACTTATAGATTAATAGAAATGGGTTAATTTAAGATATAAGAACAGCTAACAATAACTAATATTGTAAGCAATATAAGTATCTGTGTGTTTATTTGGTTGGGTCTGAGCGGCTGCGGGACTGGCGGTGGGTGAGAGAGATTTGTCCTGACCATGGGCCAGGCAGAAAAACAACAGAGGTTAGGAGAGAAATAAAAAGAAACAACTTCCGTTTCAAGGCTACTTCACATCCAGAAAGTCCTAGGAGTGTACCTGAGTTTCTGTGGATTTAACACAATTTGGATAAACTGGGTTGTGTCCAGGATGGCATGGCCCATAGACTTGTTGTGGATCTGGGCTTAGTTTTCTGTTGCTTTCACCTGTAAAAAGGGTTAATGTTACCTGCTATACTGCTTCACAGAGCTGTCATAAAGACTTGAGCTAGGTCCTAAACAGAAAGAGTATGCTCAGCTGAAAATATCCTTTATGGTATGGCAGACCTGTACTGTACTAAGATTCATAATCATGAACTCTTCTCATGTGTTAATCTTTTCAAAATGATAAGATGCCACATCACAGCTGGTTGTGGTAGTACAGCCTTTCATCCTAGCACTACTGATGTGGAGGCAGGTGGTTCAGAGACACCCTTTCTCAAAAATAATCTAAACCACCAATGAGAGATGTGTGGTTAGTATCTGATCATTCACAGTCCTGAAGGTCACTCAACTCTGAGGGGACAGGGGAAGAGGTCAGCTTCTACTGGCAACACTTGTTCTGTGCTGTTACTCTTCTAGTAACAAATGACACCAAACTGTGCCACTAATGATCACTAGAAACAAAAATTCTGAATCATGCCACTACCTACAGATTAGAGAAATGGAAAATCAGCAACCAACAATGGGGCAGTAGGACCCTGTCTTAGCTAGGGTTTTATTGCTATGAAGAGACACCATGACCACAGCAACTCTTATAAAAGAAAACATTTAACTGGGCTGACTTACAGTTCAGAGGTTTACCCTATTATCATCATGGTGAAAAGCATGGCAGCATGTGGGCAGACATGATGCTGGAGAAGAGCTGAGAGTTCTCCATCTGGATCCGCAGGCAGCAGGAAGAGACAGTGAGCCAGTAGCCCTGGCTTGAGCTTCTGAAAACTCAAAGCCCACGCCCTAGTGACACACTTCCTCCAACAAGGCCTACTTCAACAAGGCCACATCTAATAATGCCACTCCCTATGGGCCTATGGGGGCCATTTTATATTCAAACCACACACCCCAAGCCAGATTTCCTGACTCCTGATCTTAGGAATAGTCCCTCTACCTCAGTCTCTTCTACTAGCATGTTCTCATTCTGCATTACTCTTAATTTGATATAATGCCTTCAAATTTCACTGCACTAATTAAAGCAATACACAAATAAGGCATTAAAAGGTTATCACATGGATTTTTTTTTTCTTCCTGAGACAGGGTTTCTATGTATAGCCTTGGCTGTCCTGGAACTCTGTAGACCAGGCTGGCCTCGAACTCACAGAACTCAGAGAACCGCCTACCTCAGCCTCCTGAGTGCTGGGATTAAAGGCGTGGGCCACCACCACCTAGCTCAAATGGAACTTTTTAAAAGCCAATGTCTCACTGTTGTCTAGGCTGGATGTGGACTCCTAGGTCCAGGTGATCCTCCCACTTCAGCATAGATATGGCTGGGACTGCAGGTGTGCACCAAAACCACATCATGGATATTTGGTTCATCACATACACTGTTCTTTTTCTTTTTTTAACTCCCCTTCCATTTCCAGAGCTGAATCAAATCTAGGTCACTCCTTGGGCTGTACTACAAAAATGCACATAAAATTAAGTCTACATACACTATTGTTACTTTATATATGTTCAGTTGCTGAATTTCAAATGAAACAACACTTTACTCAGACAAAGGAGTGTTGCCAAGGAAAGCTTTCAGCCCCTTGGTCCATGTCAGCAAGCCTGATAATTACAGGCCAAAGGTACAGGGCATGAGGACAGACTTTTTAAGTCCTCTCCTAGTCTGACCACCCACAATACTCAAAGCCTCCCTCCGTGTTGCTTCTCAATGGCCCCTTGGTCTGAACAGCACCAGGGAGAAGATTCAAGTTACAACTCCCAGAGGGTGCTAGAACTAAACTGGTTATTCAGCCAACACTCACAAGGCACTCCTTGCACACAATAATTTATTACTTCTCAAACTGGGTGTGCTGGCTTACTCCTATAGAATCCTAGCATGAGGCAAGTGGTGACAAGATCAGGTGTCAAAGCCATCCCTTGGCTATAGAGCAAATTTAAAGCCTACCTATACTACAAGACCCTGTCTCAAAAAAACAAGAGTGTTGGGAGGGGAGGAGGTAGGTAGGTAAAGTTCAGTTAGGAAAGTGCTTGTCACACAAGCAAGCATGAAGGCTTACGTTCAATTCCTAGCACCCGCATAAACAACTGTACATAGTGCCACAAGTCTGTAATTGCAGTGCTGAAGAGGTGATAGAGATCCCTGGGGTTTGCTGGTCAGCTAACCTAATCCACAAACCCCAGGTATCAGTGAAAGACCTATCTCAAAAACTAAGGTAGACAGCTAGTCTAAGGAACTATACATGAGGTTGGCCTCTGGCCATCACATGCACACATGTGCACCTGCAAACACAAAACATGGACATGACAAAGAATTTTACTTTCTGAGAAAAGATCTGGTCTACATCAGGTGGTGGTGGCAGTTCACACCTTTAATCCCAACACTCAGGAGGCAGAGTGGCCAGCCTGGTCCATAGTGTGAGTTCCAGAATAGTCAAGGCTATATACAAAGAAATCCTGTCTTGAAAAAAACAGCACCCCCACCAAATCTGGTCTAAACCCTGAGTGAAATGTATACAGACTTCTGGTGTTTGAAATTAGGTCAGGAAAGACCATGGACCATTCAGTTCATCTGTGCTGGGGGCCATTCTGCATAACACAAGAAGACAGACAGGTTCAGGCAGACCAACTGAGTCTTTCCATCTGTGACAAGAGACAAAAACAGATCAACACCACAGATAACTGATTTCATGTCCTCCCCTGGTGGGCATCCAGAGAATTTTTTTTTTTTTTTTTGCTTCTGTTCTTCACATTTACCTGTTCTGTGGGAAATCTAGAAGAGAGAAAAATTCCACAAAGCTGAAAAACCAGATGTGAACAAGATGAGCAGTGGGAAGAAGCAATGAACATGTGCTTTCCAAGGTCAAGTCAACTGGCAAGACCAAAGACCTGTCTAAATCAGGAAGCCAGGCAGATGAAGGGATTCTAAAGAAGCATGGCTTAACTGGGGTTAAGGAGCAGGAGGAGAGAACTCAACAATGACCTAAGCAAGGCAATAATCGGAGTAAAGTTACAGGGGCAGACTGCAGTGAGCTGGTGACAGGCCTCAAGAGCAGTTTTCCGGAGGACTCTGACAGGAAAAGGAGCAGAGTGAAAGGAGAAACCAACAACAGGCACAGCGGCTACCTACCCAGCACTGGCAGTGGATGAGTAACTACATGAATCCTTAGAAGGTAAGTGCTCTATTTTCAAAACCTTCCTAATGCTGTGACAATTTAATACAGCTCCTCATGTTGTGGTGACCCCAACCATATGTAATAGGCACTCAATGAAAGAACAAGGAGGGATACAGCATGCAGCCTAAGTGAGCCTGACTTCTGCTCCAGTGTAGCTGGTTAAGGGTTGGTGTTTGGAAAGAAATGACTTTCAATATTAACTAACACATGTGGCCAAATCATTCACTAGTAAACAGCCCAAGAGTCAGGGCTGGAGAGATGGCTCAGCGGTTAAGAGCACTGGCTGCTCTTCCAGAGGAGCCAGGTTCAATTCCCAGCAACCACATGGCAGCTCACCACTGTCTATAACTCCAGTTCCAGGGGATCCAACACCCTCACACAAATGTACATGCAGGCAAAACACCAATGCACATGAAATAAATACATAAATCTTAAAAGAAAAAACAAAACAAAACACAAGAGTCATCTTTAATTCATTTTCAGTGAGTCAGTCCTCTGGGTCCCCAAAAGAGTAATATGGTACACAGGGGTTGGTGATGTAGCCCACTGATAAAGTATTTGCCTCATCTGAACCCCTGGGTTCAACCCCTAGTACTGAAAAGTGGGTGTGGGGTGGGGGTGCACAGCTCAAGGTCAGTGCTTGTCCACTGAATTCTCATGTGAGCCCAAGTATGCCAACCTAGTTTGGCACTGCATTTCAAAACCAGCTTACAATTCTCTTGGCTCCCATTTCACATAAAATACTGTTAAAAGAAAAGCTAAATTTAAATTTAATGGAGTTTATTTGAGCAAAAGGATAGACAATGATTTGTGAACAGGGCATTCCTCCAAACAGCTGCTTCGGAGAACTGCAATCTACACCATGATGCTACATTTGAAAAGACACTGAAGCACAGAAAACAACTTAGTTACAGTGTAATCAACCAGCCAACAGTTACACCTTAACTACTTAAATGTCTGCAGTTTAGTTAATTGGCTACAGGGCTTCCTGCCAACAATCAAAGCTAATGTCACTTGTACATGCTAATGTCACAGTGTTCACTGGGGCTGGGGATGGCAGAATACACACAAGGCCCAGGGTTCAACCTCACCAAACACCAAAAGCCTGTACTGGTGGGGTCTTTTGGGTCCAATGCAAGTGTCTAACACAAATCTCCTTGCGTTGGTGCTCTCAGTACCCTATAGCTATTTCTACTCTTATACTAAATTGCTCAAACTTTGAAATTTCCTCTACTAGACTATGGACTCCTTGTGTTAGTGGTGGTGGTGGTGATGGTGGGCTGTATTATAGGGATGTAGTTCAGTGACAAAGCACTTGCCTAGCATGTACAAGGCCCTGGGTTCAATCCCCAGCACCACTAAAAATAAATAAATGAATGAATGAATGAATGAATGAATAAGGCTATGGAAGACTGTCTTAATTAATTAAGACCTATATTGCCAGGTCTCAGCATAGTTTCACAGGCTGATGAAAACAGAACCAATTTTTACTCCACCTCCCTCTGAGATTAAATTCAAGCCGTTACCACAAAGTCAACAGTAGAATTTCTGCAATTTAGAGCATGGATAGAGAATAACAATCAGACCAGAGGCAAAAAGTAGGATGGGGACACTATAGTTAGGGAAGGGAGAGTCCGAGGCTCTAGATCAGTGGTTCTCACCCTTCCTAATGCTGCGACCTTTTACTACAGCTCCTCATGTTGTAATGACCCCCAACCATAAATTATTTTCATTGCTACTTCATAATTATAATTTTGCTAGTTATGAATCATAATGTATATTAATGAGAGCAGCTGGTAGCAAAATCCATGGGAGTATACAGCAGTGACAATTAAGAGTTCAGAAGGTCAACCTATCAGAACTAAGGGTTCTGTTAGAGGAAACGATTATGCAAGGCGTTATGGAATTATTGTCTTTTGAATGAATTGGCTGTTTCTTGTAAACTTCTTGTGCAATAACAGCTATGATTCTCCCCATTTACCATGCATTTCCATGTTATGTATACATGTGAGCTCATGACTGCATCTCAATCTTGGGCACAACTTGCCCTATACATTTGGGTTATTTGGATAACTTTCCCCAGCTGTGTTTATTTTTCATTAACATAAATCTCTCCAGGGCCATTCTCCAGACAAAAGTATTTCATCTAAGATACCTTTTTATCTAAGTACAAGTGCAGATAGATAAACATTAGCTCATCTCACTCACAGACAGAGAAAATAACCACTAGCAATTAAATCCTTAACTCATAAACCGGGCAGTGGTGGCGCATGCCTTTAATCCCAGCACTCAGGAGGCAGAGGCAGGCATATCTCTGTGAGTTCGAGGCCAGCCTGGGCTACAGAGTGAGTTCCAGGGAAGGCTCCAAAGCTACATGGAGAAACCGGTCTCAACAAAACAAAACAAAACAAATCCTTAACTCCTTACCATCATCCCGATTTATTTACTCAAGACCTTTTACAATTCCCTAATTGATCTTAGCCTTTAGTTGACTCTATCGGAGAACTCCCCTTTGGGTTGTAATTGGAAGCTGACAATTATTGCTTTATGTTTGGATCCTTATCACCTTCCTCTGCGACCCTGAAAACTTCAAATCTCGCATTGCATTGCCAAAGAATTACTGCTTGTGTATATATACGGCTCCCCCACAGCACTTGGAGGGAATTGATTTAAAAGAACAGAGATGAGAACAAAGATGGAAAGAACTAGGTAGAATAATGAGAGAGCAGCAGGAGGAACAGAGAGGAGCTAAGTATGAAAACGGAAAAGAAACTGTGTAGACAGGATTGACTGAGAAGAATAAAGTGAATGGACTAAAGAACGCAGTGTGCTTAGAGTCACTGAATATCCCTCAGATTAGAATCCCCAGCTAGTTGTTAGACTCTTCCATGGACCCTGGGAGAAAACAATAAAGGCTGGACCTTTACTGTTTTGGGTAGTAAATATCTGTGTTTTCCGATGGTCTTAGGTGACCCCTGTGAAAGGATTATTCAATCCCCAAAAGGATCATGACCCACAGGCTGAGATGGTCTAGTGACGTCTGCAGAATCTCCTCTGACGTCTATCTAGGTAAACGTGTTTTTTGTTTTTGTTTTGATACAGAATCTTACTACATAGCTCTGGCTGTCTTGGAACTCACTCTGTAGATCAGGTTGCTCCTGAACTCACAGAGATCCACCTGCCTCTACTTCCCAAGTGCTGAGACTAAAGATGTGTATTGTATTGTATTTCTGGAGCAACACCTCTCACTGAAGGCAAGGTGCTCCCAGGGTTTTGGGTACATGAATGACCACAACAAGAAAGGCTACATTCAAACAAAAATCTCCTAGGCCTTAGTGTGGTGGCACTTGCCTGTAATCCTAGCACTAGGAAGGCAGAGGCAAAAGAATCAGGAATTCAAGCCTAGCCTCTGCTATATAGCAAGTTTGAGGCCACAACTGCCTGTAACACCGTAAGACCCTGTCTTAACCAATGCTTCCTACCTACCCCTACTCCCCCCCACAAAAAAATCTAGTTTTGGGCTATTATGTAGCCCAGGTAGGTCTTGAATTCAGTCTTCCTGCCTCAGTCTTCCAAATTCTAAGATTACAGATATGTAACCACCATATTTGACTAGGCTGAGATTTTCTTTTTCATTATTATTAATGTATATGTGGGTGTGGGTATGTGCATGTAAATGCAGGTGCCCTCAGAGGCCAGAAGAGAGAGTCTGATCCCGTGGATCAGGCAGTTTTGAGCTGGCCCACCAATATGGGTCCTGGGAATCAAACTCCAGACTTCTGCAAGAGCATGATGTTCTATTTTCTACTGGCCATCTGTCTGACCCCTGGGCTGAAATTTTTCCATTTAGGGTCAACATAATCTAAATCTAATTGAAATTCCCTCTAGACTGTCTTTCAGTCATTTGAGAAACATTTTCCTATGTAGTAGGTATTAAGCTAAAGGAACACAGAGATGCCCTTCTAGTATCCCAGCTGAATATGGGGTTAAAACATAGCACATATATGGGCTGGAGAGATGGCTCAGCGGTTAAGAGCACTGGCTGTTCTTCCAGAGGTCCTGAGTTCAATTCCCAGCAACCACATGGTGGCTCACAACCATCTGTAATGAGATCTGGCGCCCTCTTCTGGCCTGCAGGCGTACACGCAGACAGAACATTGTATACATAATTAATAAATAAATCTTAAAAAAAAAAAAAAAAAAAAAAAAAAAAAAAACATAGCACATATAGAAGCAGAGTATTGTGGCAAACGCCTTTAATCCCAGCACTTGAGAGGCAAAGGCAGGTGGATCTTGTGAGTTCAAAGCTAGTCTGGTCTACATAATGAGTTCCAGAATGGCCAGAGATACATAGTGAGACCCTGTCTCAAAAAAACAAACAAACAAACAAAAAAACAACCCAGCACATTAGGGCCAGAGAGATGGCTAGGCAGGGTCAGGGGGCAAAGGTACTTGCTGCCAAGTCTGGCTACTGAGTTTAATTCCCTGGACCTGATAGTGGAAGGAGAGCACTAACTCCTGAAAGTTGTCCTCAGACCTCCACACAAATGCATTGCCATGCCTGAACCCATACATCTACACACACACAGATAAATATTAAAAATAGCACATAGCATTGGTGGTGCACAACTTTAATCTCAGCACTTGGGAGACAGAGGCAGGCGCATCTCTATGAGTTCAAGGCCAGCCTGGTCTACAGAGTGAGTTCTAGGACAGCCAGAGCTGTTACACAAAGAAACCTTGTCTTGAGGGAGGAAAAAAAGTGCATATAACTATTGTCAAAGAAAGGGTGAAGGGAAAGAAATTCAGAAAAGGGAAAGGCTAATCCAGATAAAAGGATTAAGGAAAGCTTTGTGGAAGACAGAGCTTCAACTAGACCTTGAAAGCTGGATAGAACCCATTCACAGAGATTAAAGAACAGCCCTATAACTTAAGGGGCAAAAATGAGAGCTCTTTTAGGTAGAACAGAGGTTCTCAACATGTGGGTCACAACCCCTTTGGGGTTTGCATATCAGATATCCTGAATATCATATATTTACATTACAAGTCATTTGAGCAGAAGGAATTCCACAATCAAAGGCACATTAAGGAGAAACAGCCTGTTAAGGAAACAGGAAATAATAATTATGAACAGAATGTGGAATACCTGTATCAGAAACACACAGATCATACATATATAACAGGACGGTGACAAATGCTCAAAGAATTAGGCTATGTCAGAAGACTCCTGAATGGGAAACTGAAAATACTGGCTTGACTCTGTATTCAAGGGGTCAGCATACTGAGTCTCTATCTTTCTCCCTCAGCTTTGACACATTTTAGAAAAATTCACCTCGTATTTGCATGAAAAAGAAGATGGGTAGAAATTAACCAAATTCTGTAAATTTAGATCAATTGGTTTAATACGCTGGTCTTACAGATGAAAAAGGGGTCTGGGCTTGGGGGTGGTGTACCTCTGTAGAGCACTTGCAGGCTCTGGGTTTGATGATACCCCCCCCACACACACACAGACACCCAACACCTGAACTCATCCCATCCCACGCCCACACATACAAGCAGTTAGTGCAAGTGGTGATGTGAGAGAAACTACTTCCACGCCCGTTTTCTTTCCCCTACTTCTTTCTCCAAGCACCACAGAGTGGTGAAAGATTATAGACTAACAGCTGCGGTGCTACACCCAAGGCTCCTCACCTGTAACAGCTTCCCACCTGCCCATGTCTACTATGGCCCTCAATGCTCTTTGGGGACCCTTCCTAAGGCAGTGGCTATCTTGGAGGGTACCCAATTCCCCATCACCACACCTGATCTTGCCACAGAAACTCCTTGCCTCAGTGAACTCCAAATGACTACTATCCACCCAGCACAATGACTAACAGGATGCCTCCAAGAGCTATAGCGTGACTCAAGCCTTCTTATCAACAAAAAAACTGTCTTTTGGTCCAAAGGAACTTTGGGACAGAAATTTTGTAAGGAGACCATACAGAATTGGAAGGTCAGACAGACCGACTACACACACAGACAGACAGACACACACACACACTCACTCACTCTCTAGGGGCGCGGCATTCCTACAGGCCACTGGGGTTCCTGTCTTAAAACACACATTCTTTCCTAGTCCAGCCGTGAACTGGGAGCCCACCAACGCTCGGGCCTAGCGTGGACTCTGCACACCCTGGACCGCCATACTGCCCATGGGGGCTTCCTGGCCTTGAAGGGACAGGGCAGAGCTGGGTCCAGAACGTCACAGCAAGGAAACACGGAGCCTCGGTAGAAATGGATAGAAATGCAGGTGGTCTAGGACAGAAGTCGGAAAGCAGATTCCCACCAGGATGCAGTGCCAGTCGGAGATAAGGATGATGTGCGGGCACGGGAAGAGAAAAGGAAAAGGAAAGGAAAAACGCCTGGCCCGACTTGCGACGGAACCCCGGGAGGGACAGGCGCGCAGGGGGCGTCACGCGCGGGCAGACGACGGAGAACCGCGGCAGAGGTGGGCTCACCTTCTTCACCGCTGACTGGAAGTGGAAGTCACCGGCCTCCTTCAGGTCCAGCCAGATCATGGGCATCCGGGGCACGGCCTCCATGGCGGAGAGCGCCTAGCGGCCACTGGGCCGCTCCCCTCCCAGCTCCAGCTGCTGCCTCAGCCGCGCGCGCAACCCCGCCCCTCCACGCCGGAAGTTGCTCGTCACGCGGCGCTGACGCACGCCCCCACAGCCTGCTGGGAGATGAAGTCCTCAGCCGTGTAGTCTTTTACACAGGCGCAGTCATCTTCGCACATGCTCAGTCTTCTCCGTGCTGAGAGTCTTGGGTGGGGAAAGAGCCAATCCACGGTGAAGTGGCTTCTGGGAATAGTGGTCTTCTTCACTAAACTCGAAGCTTCCCTGGGATTTTCTGTCTTTCGTAAACGCTGTTCTCCCTCTTGGGAGGACCTTTCAAAAATTCACCCGTGAATTTGTAATCCCAAATCATCTTGAGATCGGTGAAGGACGGGGGCAGGTGCTGCAGTAGAGATAATATGGCGAGTGGGATGCTGGGGAGGGGGACAGGAATTCAGCCTTGAGTGAAGAGTGCAAACTGCATAGCGGGATGGAACCTGGTCTAAAAGAGCGTAGGGATTCATTTTGTCAGCGATGGGGAGGCAGGGACATAGCTCCACAACACCACCCTCTGCTGCCTGAGGAGTTCCCGTGGATTTTTAGTAGGGTAGATGATGAGGTGAACATGTAACAGCCAAGTTAGCGCCTAAGGACGCTGCGACTCTGAAAGGAACTATACAACAACGAACATTTGTCTCTGGAGACACAAATATAACAGGAATTTTAAAAGCGTGTGTGTGTGTGTGTGTGTGTGTGTGTGTGTGTGTGTGTGTGTTGAGTATTCGTGGTGGCCCATTTTTAATCCCAACACCCTGGAGGCTGAGGGAGGAGGCTAGGTCATTTTTGAGAACGGGCTACGTATCAATACGTTATCTCAAACAGTACATTTTAAAAATAAGGAAACAGAGCAACTAGTGAATGGCCTTTTGTAGTCTTCTAGGAGATCTATGATAGTGGCTTTGGGTGAAAGGAGGTTTTTTTTTTTTTTTTTTTTTTTCAGTGCTGTTTTTGTTTTTTAGATTTTTATTACTTTTTTGGTTTTTTTTTCCGAGACAGGGTTTCTCTGTGTAGTTTTGGTGCCTGTCCTGGATCTCTCACTCCATACACCAGGCTGGCCTCGAACTCAGAGGTTTGTTTGTTTTTTTTTTTTTTTAAGTGGGCAGGTAACTCACTTTGAGCAACATCTGAGAAATATTTTGAAAGCAAAAGTATCCAAAATTGGGCGAGTGGGTGTTAGGGAATGAGATCAAAGTTGACTTCCAAGTTTCTGCTTGATGTAGATGGATGGCTGCCAGGCTGTCTGTTAACTGATATGGGGCAATTGGGAGGAGCAGTTTAAAAGGGAAAGCAAAGATTCAGGTCTAGTCTGTGTGAAAGTGGAGACAGATATATTTAGAGACAATGTAGAGATCAAGAATATGGAACCTGGATTCATAAGACAGGCTTCCCCAACCCAGGCCGGGCTCAGATCCTCTTAGCACAGAAATACCAAAACCTTTCCATACTCAGTAAAGGGCTTACCTTCATGCCAAGAGTACATTAGGGACTAGACAGCTGGTTCAGTGGTTAAGAACACTGGCTGCTCTTCCAGAGGACCTGGATTTGATTTTCAGCATCCATGTGGCAGCTCACAATAGTCTGTAACTCCAGTTCCAGATCTGATGCCTTCTTCAGGCCTCTCTGTGTCCTGAACACATGTGCACAGACATACATGCAGGCAAAGAACCCATACACATACAATAATAATGAAATAAAATTTAAAGAGTACGTTAGGGTGGGGAGATGATTCAATGTGTAAGGTGCTTACCCCACAAACATGAGAACTGGAGTTTAATCCTGGGAGTCCAGCTAAAGATAGAAAGATTGAGAACTGACTCCACAGTCGTCCTCTGACTTCAACATGTGCACCATGGCCTGTGTGTACCCCCCATACATTATGGACATACATAATAAAAATGACTTTTTGAAAGTAGAAAGCCAATTGCTGCAGGTATTCATTCTCTTTCTCTTCTTCGTGGATACTATGAGGTAGACTGCTCCTCTGCCACCATGGTCCTCCCTACTAGGACCATGTTGAAAACCTTTGAAACCAGCAGGCAAAATAAATCTTCCTTTAAACTTTTCAGGTATTTTATCCCAGCAGTTAGAAGGGCCGAAAACAGAGGGAGTTATTGCTTAATGGGAAGAGTTTCGCTATAAATTATGGAAATGTTCTGGAGATGGATGATGGTTACGGTGGTGACTGTGCTTAATACCGATGAGCTGTATACTTCAAATGGTTAAAACTGTAACGTTTACATTAGATATGCTTTGCTACAAAAATAAGAAAAATGCAAGATCTTGCACTAAGCCAGGAGTGGGTAACATACACTTAGAATCCCAGCATGTGAGCAGTGAAAGGATCACTGAAGTTCAAGTCAGGGCAGCTTGAGCTACATGAGAAGTTGTCTTCAAACAAGTAGTATTGTACATACTTTTTCTGCAAAACTTAGGAACAGCAGTTGAGTCCAGTCTGAGAGGAAGCCTAGTGAACACAGTGCTGCTGAGCAAAGAGAGGCAGCAACCTAGATCCCAAAAATGAGGCCCAAAAGGGATCAGTATGGGCTGGAATAGGCAGGGGGGGGAGGGGGTCTTAATCCTTGTAAGATGGACCATCTAATGCAGGGGCATTCCGGCTGGGTCGCACTGCAGGAAAGGCTCTAAGATTCAGAAGAGCAAGGTAGCTGGGTCTGCATCTTGAGCATCCTAGTCCTGCTGTCTGCCCTTCCCTGAGCCTCACTATTCAGCAGTGCCAGGGCTTGAACCCAGGGTGCTGTATGTGCTTGTAACCAGTCTTTCTCTGTCCCACCTGCCAGCTCCCAAATAACCACACAGAGACTTCTTATTAATTAGGGAAGCTTGGCCTTAGCTTAGGCTTGTTTCTAACTAGCTCTTATAATTTCTATTTTTTTTTTTTTTTTGGCTCATGGTCTTTACCTCTCCTCCTACATGTCCTGCTTCCTCTGAGTCCAGCTGGAGACTCCGCCTTTCTTCCTCCCCAAGTCCTCTCTGTCCCCAGAGGTCCTGCCTAGCTATTGGCCACTCAGATCTTTATCAAACCAATCACAGTGATACATCTTCACACAGTGTAAAGGAATAGTCTGTAATATGTGCTAGGCCAGCACTCTTATCACTGGACTCCCCCTCTAGCCCTCTCACCTCTGTAGAATGGCTACCTCCGGCCCCACATGGCACTTCTCAGGTTAAACTACTACAAACACAGGTGTGAATTCTAGGGCATATTGATTTTCTACGATTGCTATCACAGAGTACCACAGACTGAACGAGTCAAGCAGCAGGAAATTAGGGCTGGGGATGAGGTGCAACGTAGCATACTTTCCTAGCAAGCGTGAAGCCATGAGTTCGAGCCTCAGCTCTAGACAAGGGGGTGAGGTTGGAGGGTCAATACTTTGTCACATGTCTGTAAAAGCCCAAGGCCAAGGTAATGGTAGGGATGGTTTCTTCTTTGTCTTCCTTGGCTTCTCAATGGCCATCTTTTCCCTCCATCTTCAAATAATCACTTTGTTTATTTTGAGATAGAGTTTCTCTGTGTAACAGCTCTGGCTGTCCTGTAACTCGATTTGTAGACCAGGCTGGCCTCGAACTCACAGAGATCCACCTGCCTCTGCCTCCTGAGTGCTGGGATTAAAGACATGTGCTACCAGGGCCTGGACAAATGATTACTTTTACCTCTAAATATAGTCACATCCTTGGCAAGGATTTGGGGGAATGGCAAACAATTCACCTACGACGGTTACAGTGATTGGTATGAAAGTATTAGAGAGCAAGAGATCTTTCATAGATATCAAATTCTGAGGCCAGGGGGTAGGATGGGCTGGGGAACGTGAAGCAGCAGAAGGGATGCCATCCCTACAGAGGATGTCCTGTCTCTTCCTCCCCTCCCACATACCCATTTCCCCAGCAAGGCAGGAAGTTAGAGGGGCATAAGCCTCAGTGGTACTAAGGGAAGAGTCGGCCCCATCACAAGGGGGCAGCAAACACCACTGTTGAGCCTGGTCAGTTTGTCATCCTATGACCCTGAGTCCAGTAGGCTGCATGGCCCCTCAAACACACACAGACACCCTTCCTCGTGTTACCAACGTGGGAACTTGAGTCTGGCCTTGTGGGGTTTACCACCCAAACTTCCCTAGCAAGTGAATGCAAGAGCCTGGGCTGGAGGTGGGTCTTGGGACTTGCAATTCACTTATTCAGCCAATTTTACTTGACCCCCTCAGGGTCCCACAAATTGTTCTAGGTGTAATTGAACAAAATAGATGAACATCTCTGCCCTCAAGAAAGACAGCATGTTGGGCAGTGGTGGCACATGCCATTAATCCCAGTACTCGGGAGGCAGGAATAGGCAGATCTCTGTGAGTTCGAGGCCAGCCTGGGCTACAAATCAAGTTCCAGGACAGCCAGAGCTACACAGAGAAACTCTGTCTCAAAATAAACCGGGGGGGGGGGGGGGGGGGGGGGAGGGGAGATAGAAAATGGGCTGAAGGTGAGGTAGTGGCACAAGGCGGTGACTCAGTATTTGGAAGGCTGTGGTAGGTGGTTTGTGAGTTTGAGGCCAGCTTGGGATACTTAGGAAAACTGTCTAAAAGAAGCAAGAGAGGAAGGAGAGAAAGAAGATGAAAAAAGTAGAAAAGGCAAAGGAGGAGGTGGAAGAAAAGCAAGGGAGACACACACAGACACACACACACACATAGAGAAAGAATAAAAACACATATACAGTGTGGATAGAAACTTATATGGATAGTCAAAACCATGTGGAAAGATGCCCATCTCAACAGTAACCAGGGAAATGCAAACCAAATTAACGATTGGTGACTATGAGTCAGTTCATAACACATACAGTCCTTGACAGGTATGACTTACTTTCATAGTACAGATAAACTAAACTTTTTTTGTTTCTTTGTTGTTTTGAGACGGAGTTTCTTTGTGTAACAGCCTTGGCTGTCCTGGACTCGCTCAATAGACCAGGCTGGCCTCGAACTTACAGAGAAGTTAAATGAAGTCCTCCAACAAGAAAATAATAAGAGTTGGTGGGGCTGTGGAAGGACAAGATTGTGTGTCAGATGGAGCTGTAAATAAGTGCCACCTCTTTAGAAAACTTCATTATCAGTAAGATTGGCACTTTTTCCCCCTTCTGAGACAAGGTTTCTCTGCGTAGCTCTGTCTGTCCTGGAACTTGTGCTTGTAGACCAGGCTGGCCTTGAACTCTGCCTCCTAAGTGCTGAGACTAAAGAAATGTACCACCACTGCCTGACTCAAACTGGCACACTTGACTCCCTGGTCCAGAACAGTTGTCTGTGGCTCTGGAAAGGGTCAGGAACCACCCCACATTTGGAAACTCCAAGCTTTCTCCTTGCTGATTCCATTGGCTCAAAATCCTGAGTCATTTCTTTACAGGTTGGGGAAACAGAGGCACAGGACTGGAAAGGGACTTCTGAAAACACTGAGAGTAGGACCACAGAAGAGAGATGCAGGTGTGTGTGTGTGTGGGGGGGGCTCTCCTGGTCTCAGACTTGGCAAAGGGGAGGCTGGAGCAGGAGCATCCATCTTGCACTGCTCCCCTCCCAACCCCCATCCAGGCTCGTGACACTTAGGAGAAAGACTTCTTCCTTACACCTAAAAAGAGGGGGGCTTGCCTGAGCAGGGTGGAAAGGAGGGCCTGCTCCCTGCTCCTCTTCCTTCCGGACAGTTCTGGGCCTTTGACAAACTAAAGAATGTGGGCACTTTCCCCTGGAAAAGACTGCAACATAGATTTTCAAGGACCTTTGAGACTTAGCCAGGGCAATCACAACACGGTCCTGGTGCCTGGGGCCACTTGGCCAGCAGATGGCGTGGAGGCCACTGTATTGCTGTAACTGCAGGCTCAAATCCTGTACAAAAACCCGAGCAGATTCCAAAATATGCCTAGTTGGGTTCCTTTTTATTTTTAGCTTATATTTTGAATTACATTTTCTGTGGGGGGGGGGTTGGGTGGGTGCACGGGTGTCACAGCCTGGGTGAGGAGGTCAGAGCACAGCTAGGGGAAGTGCTTCTCTTCCACCATATGGGTCCCAGAGACAAGAAGAACTCAGAGCAGCAGACTTGACAAGCAAGTGCCTCTTTTGTTTTTCGTTTTGAAACTCTGATCCTCCTGCCTGCCTCCGCCTCCCAAGAGCTGGGACTACAGGAACTGCTTTGCTTAGCTTATCAGTGGGATTCCTAAAACATCATTATTTACTTAAGGGAGGGCACGCATGCCATGTCCTGTGTGTGCAGGTCAGAGGACAACTTGAAGGACACAGTTCTCTCCTTTGACCGTGTGGGTCCTGGGGATCAAACTCGGGTTGTCAGATTTGGCATGAAGTGTCCTTACCCACGTAATCATCCCACCAACCTAACATCCTCCCCCCAACTCAGCCCCGCCCCAGCCAGGACAGTTTTATTTGGTGTAAGGGGTGCTTTTGTGCTAATCTCTGCATGGAAAGAAAACAATGGGGTTTATCCCCCTCCTGCCTAGAACACAGTCACAAATTTAAATCACTAACAGAGAGGACCTCCAGGTTCCAGAACCATAAAGTCTGTACTCACCTCTATGAACACACTCCTCTGCCTGGTGCCAGACAACAAACAATAACTCAAACACTGCAGAACCTCAAGACATCCTGGACTTTGCAGGGAGTGCCTACAGCTTGGATAGTATCCGTGGGGGCGCCAAAGCTACTGGGTCTGGGCTAGGGTCAGCCTGGGGACCTCTAAAATTTAACCAAGGTCTATGCCTGTTGATAGTGGCACAACTTATGCCCATACACTGGTGTAGAACATCAGGTGTGTATGGTGGAAGGAGAGAATTAACTCCCACTAGTAGTTCTGTGATCCCCATAGACATGCTGTGTCAAGTGTGCCCCTAACACATAGTGTACACACACACACACAGAGAAAGTAAAATGTGAGGAGAGGAAAAAAAGGAACATCAGGTACCTGTCCTCATGGGAGCACTGTGGCCACCGTCCCTTTCTCCACCCCACTCACCTTGCTTAGACCACTTGGGCAATGGTTCCAGAATCAGCAATGGGAAAGGAAGACCTGAGAAGGCCAAGTGCTTTCTCAAGGGCCCACAGGAGCTGAGATGGGTCTTTCTTCCCAATTCACCAGCCCTTATGAATTCTTTTGGCTGGGTCTGTCATTGTGTGCTATGTGGAACAGACGGACATACAGAATTTTGGAGTGGGACCACCCCACTGAACCTGGTCTTTTGAAGGTCATAGGTGGCTGACTTTCTTCTGGAGGTGGGGGCGGCACTTCCTGCAAGTGCCCGTAACCGCTGAGGCTCTCTTCAGCCCTATAGGCCTTATTTCTTTGTCAATTTTGAGGACCATAAGCACGTCTCAAACTTGTGGACAGCCATGTCTTAGGAATCTGCAGACTCCAAGGAGTCTGAAGCCTTGACTTTTTCTGTCAGTGCTGGAGATTGGAACCCAGCATCCACACATGCTGGGCAAATGCTCTACCACTGAGCTGCATCCCTGCCCCCCTAAAGCTTTGATTTTACTGAATTCTTTACCCCCTGATGGCAATATTATAATTTTAATTAATTTTTTAGAAGATGTATTTTATGTGTATGCCTGAGTATATGGATGCCTTTGGAAGATGGAGAGGACGTCAAATGTGTTGTGAGCTGCCATGTGGGTGCTGGGCATGAACCTGGGTCCTCTGCAAGGGCAGCAAATGCTCTTAACCACTGAGCCATCTCACCAGCCCCTTTTTAAAAATTTTTGTACAATATATTCTGCTCATATTTTCCTTGCTCCCAAATCCTTCCAAGCCCTCCACACTTCCCTACCCATTCAACTTAATGTCCTCTCTCTCTCTCTAACAAAACCAAAACCAGGGTCTCTTATTCGCCCCATAGCTGTGGATGTCATTGAACTACTGATCCTCCTGCCTCCATCTTGCAAGGGCTGGGATTACAGGTGTCTGCTGCCACTCCAAGTCTGAAATAAAAACATGTTAGTGTTAAAACAATTGTGGACAATTCATAAAGCTGTATTTTAAAATGTGCAAGTTGAGTGTGGTGGAACTCTTTGACAGCCCAGCTACTTAGGAGATAGAAGCAGGAAAATCACCCGAGCCCAGAAATTAAGTGGGCCACACAGCAAGACTCCATATCTTAATATATATATGAAAAAAGCAAAAAATTAAAAAGAAGGAATGTGGGGCGTTTACCCACCACCCCCACAGTTCCCCAGAGTTTTCTTGAGTGTGAGTAGCAGGAAATATTAGATAGAAGGATTTATAGAATCTTGTAGAGATAAACAGATAGAAAATAAAGGATAGCCTCGAGAAGGCCTGGAACCTATTCCCTGTCTCTGCCCCAGGGTTTTTATAGAGACACCAAGGGGTGGAGCAAAAGACCTCCTCCCCCAGCACAGCCAAGTGCAGACCATCCCAGACACCTGCACTCAGGCCCGTGGTCCTAATCATCCTCTATGCGGACCTGCTGGGTAAAGCCATGAGGAACCTGAGAACGGGCTCCCACAAAGGAAGGAAGGAGGGAGGGCAGGCAATTGTTTACAGACATGGACTAAGCCTGCTTCCCTCTTCTTCTTTTTCTTCTTCTTCTTCTTCTTCTTCTTCTTCTTCTTCTTCTTCTTCTTCTTCTTCTTCTTCTTCTTCTTCTTCTTCTTCTTCCTCTTCCTCCTTCTCCTCCTCCTCCTCCTCCTCCTCCTCCTCCTCCTCCTCCTCCTCCTCCTCTTCCCTCTCCTCCTCCTCCTCTTCTTGTTCTTCCTTCTCCTCCTAGTCCTGCTCCTCCTCCTTCTTCTTGAGACAGGGCTTTTCCTGTGTAACAGCCATATCTGTCCTGGAACTCTCTTTGTAGATCAGGCTGGCCTTAGAGACCAGGCCTGCCTCTCCCTCCCAAGTGCTGGGATTAAAGGTATGTGCCACCACTGCCTGGCTGCTTCTCTTTTCTTAGTGTCTTTTTTTTGTTTTGTTTTGTTTTGTTTTGTTTTGTTTTGTTTTTCGAGACAGGGTTTCTCTGTGTAGCTTTGCGCCTTTCCTGGGACTCACTTGGTAGCCCGGGCTGGCCTCGAACTCACAGAGATCCGCCTGGCTCTGCCTCCCGAGTGCTGGGATTAAAGGCATGCGCCACCACCGCCCGGCTCTTAGTTTCTTTTTAAACTATTATTTTGTTTTATATGTAAGTGTTTAAACTACATGTATGTCTGTATCACATGTGTTCCTGGTGCCTGAGAGGTCAGAAGAAGGTGCTGGTTTTCCTGGAACTGGAGTTACAGGGAATCCAAGCCTTCTACCTACAAGAGCAGCCAGGGTTTTTAACCATTGAACCATTTTTCCAGCCTCAACCTGTTCACTTTTCTAAATTCTAACTGAAAAGTATAACTTTCCTCTTTACATCTCCTTTTTGGATACCAAGCAAATCTTAAGCCTGTTTGCCCTGACCCCCTGGATTTCTCAGTGCTTTCTGAAGGCTCTCTCCCTCAACACACACGTTTTCTACACTTGCTTACAGACACTAACTCAAAAGATATGCTTTCCTTGCCTCGGCCTCCCTTCTCCTGGCAGTTGCTGGGATTTACAACTTGCTTGCCTTGTTCTTTTTCTCTCAAACTTCAGCTGTGAGAAATTGATTGATTAATTAAAGAAAAATAGAAAAGAAACTTTATAAGGATTTGGATAAGCATTGCACTAAGTAAGATCTACAGTTGGGTAGTGGTGGCGCATGCCTTTAATCTCAGCACTCAGGAGGCAGAGGAGCCCAGATCTGAGTGAGTTCAAGACCAGCTTGGTCTACAGAGGGAATTCCAGGACAGCCAGGGCTATAGAGGGAAACTCTGTGTGGTGGTTTGAAAGAAAATAG
The DNA here is from genome assembly GCF_007827085.1 of Peromyscus californicus insignis. Classification (NCBI taxonomy): domain Eukaryota; kingdom Metazoa; phylum Chordata; class Mammalia; order Rodentia; family Cricetidae; genus Peromyscus; species Peromyscus californicus. Next base: position 104,642,039 of record NW_026294402.1, read on the forward strand.
TCCCCAAAGGGAGTGGCACTAATGGGAGGGGTGGCCTTGTAGGAGGAAGTGTGTCACTGTAAGGGAGGGCTTTGAGGTTTCCTATGTTCAAGCTATACACAGTGACACAGACTACTTTCTGATGCCTCTGCAAGATGTAGAACTCTCAGCTACAACTCCAGCACCATGTTTGCCTACACACTACCATGTCCTACCATGATGATAATGAACTAAACCTTTGAAACTGTAAGCTACCTCAGTTAAATGATTCACGATGTCTCTTCACATAAATAGAAACCCTAAGACACGTTGTCTCAAAAAACCAAAAAAACAAAAGAAAAAAAAAGATCTGCAAACAGATACTAAGTGCAAAAAAAGACACTAAAATTATTAACCAATAGGAAAATCAAAATCAAAATCACAATGAAATAACATCCCATTGCCAATGCTCCACTCAGGAAGCTGAGGCAAAAAGTTCTTGAATTAGAGGTCAAAATAACCTTCTGAAACACTGGTAGGGATGCAAGGTGGTTATTATACTTTTTGGAACAAATACATGGTTGCCATTCCCTGGAACAGGCAGTACAGAACCATCTGTAGGTAAGGTTACAGGTGGGAACCAATCCTTGAGAAACAGGTTTAATCATAAACAGCAAAGAATCAAGTTGGTCTTTACTATACGATGGCTCGTAAGCCTAGCATGGAAGCAGGCTGGTTCATCTCCTGCTTTCTGATCTCTTTTAGGAGAAAAATAGCAACTTAGCCATGGGCTGGTTGAAAAACTGAGGGCTATTCCACTAGCAAGGGAGCCTCCAGAAGAAAGGCAAGGCCTATCTAGGTCCACTTTCAAGCTGCTTCCTGGAACTGCCTGTACCCCCAAACTGGAATGTGTGTCCATTTGGGCTGTGAGCTGCTAGAGGCAAAACACAGGGAAGCTGATGTCAAAGCTGTGAGGGACTGGAGGGCCATGGATTATCAGGTCTTAATTTTTCAAATTTTATACTTGGTCTTAGCACAGACCAAGAATGGCTGACAAGATGGCTGAGTGGGGAAGGGACTTGCTGTACGGACCAGTATCTGACTTTTACCCTGGGAGCCACACGGTGGAAGAAGAGAACCCATTCCACAGAGTTGTTCTCTGACTTCCATACTCCTGCCGTGGCTATGTGTGCCTGGACACATACTGAAAAATAGCATTGAATAAGTAAATACGTTTTACTTTGTTTTACTGATTTATTTATTGACACGGGGTCTCAGTGTAGTCCTAGCCATCCTGGATCTCACTATGTAGACCAGGCTGGCCTTGAACTCACAGATACCCTCTGTAAGTCCCTCGAGGTGCAAATGACCAGGCCCCGCACCCAGACTGCTCTGTCAGCCAGGCCCAGTCCCTTGAAGCACAAGTGACCTTGACTTCCAGTCCCTTGGAATATAGTCAGCCAAGCTCAGCCCTACAATAAGAAAAAAAAAAGCCCAAGATTGGGCCACTGCGGGGCGTTTACCCACCAACTCCACAGTCCCCAGAGTTTTCTTGAGTGCGAGCAGCAAGAAATATTAGATAGAAGGATTTAGATTGTGGAGATGAATAGATAGAAAAAAGGATAGCCTCGAGAGGGCCTGGAACCTATACCAAAGGGCCCTGTCTCTGCCCCAGGGTATTTATAGAGACCCCAAGGGGTAGAGCAAAAGACCTCCCCCTGCAGCACAGCCAAGTGCAGACCATCTCAGACACCTGCACTCAGGCCCGTGGTCTAATCATCCTCTATGCGGACCTGCTGGGTAGAGCTATGAGGAACCTGAAAATGGGCTCCCACAGGCCACAGAATCCCACCAATCCCAGGTCACCCTGGAAAGCGCTGAGCCTCCCAAGAAGTTCTATATAAAGCTTGCCTCCTCCTCAGATTATGGCAAGAAATCCAAGGGAGTCTGCTTAAGGAGTATAGGGAGCTTATTATGATATAAATTGAGGAGAACAACTCAGAGGCCACGTCCTAGGGTTGGTACCTCAAGGTCATAGGTGGAAAAAGGACCCACGACATCAGGTCTTTGCTGCCTCTTCCTTCCCTTCCCCAAACAGAGGCAGCCATTTTCTTGTCTCTTCCCCAATCTCTTGTGTGACGTGGCTCCCTACGGCCAGGACACCTTTCCCCTCAGAGCTGTAACACTAATACCCTCCTGTCTCTGCCTCCCACATGCTGGGATTAAAGCTGTGCACTACCATACCATACCTTCATTTTATTCTTTTTTTTTTTTTTTGGTTTTTCGAGACAGGGTTTCTCTGTGTAGCTTTGCGCCTTTTCCTGGAACTCACTTGGTAGCCCAGGCTGGCCTCGAACTCACAGAGATCCGCCTGGCTCTGCCTCCCGAGTGCTGGGATTAAAGGCGTGTGCCACCACCGCCCGGCTTACCTTCATTTTATTCTTAAAGACAGGGTCCTACTGTGTAGTCCTGGCTGGCCTGAAACTCACTTTGGAGACCAGACTGGCCTTGAATTTACAGAGATCGACCTGGCTCTGTCTCCCAAGTACTGGGATTAGAGGAGTGTTGCCACATGCCCAGTCCATAAACAATTTTAAAGACCAAGAAGTGATGATGTTCAGAGTGTGACAAGGATGTATTTTTAAAATGGGTGACACTAGGGTCTCCCCTGAGTGTAACCTCAAAACGATCGTCTTCTTGTGAAGCTGGATGAAGAACTCCATGTGGAGTCCATGGGTTCTGGGCAGCTGTTATTGGGATCAAAGCAGGGGAGTCGGGCAAAGAGAGAAGAGCTGTGAATGGAGCAGGTCTGGAGGGTCCAGTAGGGGCACGGAGGCCCAGAGTGAACAGGCATGCCCAGCTGACAACAAGGCTCTTGCTTCTAGCTTAGGACTCACTTCCAGGTCCTGGTCTGTTGCCCAAACCTCCTTGCCTCTCTTGGCCAACAGTGTTTCATGACATTGGCCAATAATGATCTCCAGCCAAGGACAGAAGGGGCTCCCTTTCTGGAGCCATCAGCCATTTATGTCGCCAGCTGTCCTTGAGCAAGGCAGCCTAAGTACCACCTAAATAAAAGGAGTCAGGAGTGGCAATGTGTCAGAGACAATGGCAAGGCTGTGGAAGGCATTTGTATTGGTGGTGGCCTTGGCTCTGGTAGCCTGTGAAGCCCAGCGTCCACCAACACATGAGGATATTGTTGAGCAGGCCCTAGAGGCATTTAACAATGGGCGTCCAGGGAAGCCCCTCTTCTGCCTGATAGATGTCACCATGCCATCTGGTCAGGTGAGTGTCTGCCACCCCAGCCTGGGAAACAGGCAGTGTAGGTTTCTGTTATCTGGGCACTGGGGATGTAGCTCAGTTGGTAGAGTGTTTGCCCTGGGGGCATGAAACCCTGGACTTGAACCCCAGCACTCGGCAGGTGGAGGCAGGAGGATCAGAAGTTCAGGGTTAGTCTCAGCTATATAATGAGTTCTAGGCCAACCATTTCATCTACTCACAGGAAGGACAAGTCTGTACTGTCAGCCTGTCTCCTGGCATGAGACCTGAGGGGAAGGGATTTTTATTCCTACTTTATACAGGACGGTACTGAAGGGCAATTGAAGAGTGTCATACAGCTATCTGTGGTAAACACCACAACCCCTCACCCTTTTAGACAGAATGTCATGTAGCCCAGGCTGCCTGGGATTGCTGTGTAGACCAGGCTGCCCTTGAACTCACACAGATCTGCCTCCTGAGTGCTGGGATTCAGGCATATGCCACCACACCCACTGACTGTACCCTTTAGGTCTGTTATGGCCATTTAATAAGCCCCAGACTTTGGTGGACAGTGTAGACCTGGACTGGGTTGACACAGGCAGCATCACCTAACCCTCTGTGCTTTGCTCCCCAATCTGTACAAGAGAGATGGTCGTTGTTGCAATTAGATGAGACAATTAGATGTCTCTGTTGCTTTTTTAGAATCCCACTAGCAATTTCCCACTCAAGTTCAGTATTAGCGAGACAGACTGCATCTCCGTCCCGGAAAGACAGCCTCAAAACTGCAACCTCCTGGAAAATGGGGTGAGTCTCCTTCTCCCAGCTCCCAGACTGCCTTACGGAGGAAGAGAAGTTCTCTCCTCTCCTGGCTCCGTCCACATCACTTGGCCACTTCACCACCAGCAGTTTTAATGTTGAAGCCGTTTTTTTTGGGGGGGGGTCCTGAGATGGCTTAGTGCATAAAGAACCCCTGGAACTGACATGGTAAAGACAGCTGACTCCGGACTCCCACAGGTTGTCCTCTGACCTCTACAGGCATGCACTCTCACACACCCCAAAGAATTGTTAGAAAAAAGCAAAGCCAGACTCTCTCTAACACCTTTTCTTACTTTAAATTATTGCAATTACTTTCTAAAACAGCAATATGTAGCTCCGTGGTAGTCTTGCTTAGCATGTTCAAGGCCCTGGGTTTGATTCCCAGTGCCACACAAAGTGGGTGTGGGAGGAGGCACTGCCTGCTAAAACCTACTAAATATAAAAAGAGCAGAATGGCCAAGTGTGTCTATAATCCACTAGAGAGGCTGCTTTTTTAAAACTGAACCAGAAAGTAACGTACTTCAAATGTTCTTTTACCATTCACACTGAAAGCAATGGTTACATTTACTGACTCACAACCTCATTTCCCAGGGACAGGCTCAGCTGTCGATGTACCTTCACCCAGGACCTTCAACAAACATGGTTTTCTCTGGGCGTGATAATTTACAGGTGCCTTCTCCTCTAATAATGTATATGGAGGTCCTGTCGTTTACATTCATGGGTGTGAATCTGTCCTTCCCATCCACTGTCTCTCTTTGCTGGCTCTGGCTTGCATCTCTGGTTTGAGGACAGTGCCTGCCTCTCTCCAGAAATGTGACAAGATGCCTCTAGCTCCTGTCCTGTCCCCCCCCCCCTTTCCCCTACCCCTCACAGGAGGATCGAAACTGCACAGGTCAATTCATCAGAAGGCGGCTCTCAACCTCCTTGACCTTGAGCTGCGACAGGGATTGCAGTAGAGAGGTGAGCAGCTTGCTGCCCCACGTCTCCTCCAGGTTTCTCACTGCGGAGGTCCAATCCTGAGGTCGTCCATCCCCCTTGCTGGGCTCTCTTGGGCTCTGGGAGACACAGACTGTGTATGTGCTGCATACACAGGGTCTTCATCTGCAAACAGAACCAAGCCCTTTGCAGCAAGTGTCTGGAAAGGTGTGGCATGTGCTGTGTCCGTATTGCTTAGACCTTCCCACTCTTTGGAGAGGAAGGGCCTAGAAGAGTTCTAGAGGGGACTCTGGTGCCCTGTAACACCAATTCTCTGGTGGCCAGTGGGAGCCCACCTGCTCCTCATCCAGATCTGCCCAGGCCCTCTGGGTTCTGGTGGATGGAGGTTAGGCTTCCATGTCCCATCATGCCCTTGTAGCTGATGCCTCTGTGGCCTCACTCTCTCCTTGAGGGGGAGACCACAGGCAGGTTGGGCAGCATCTAGTGTGCTGGTGGTGACTGTCTGGTATCTCTCCTAGCACCCTTAACACGTTCCCATCCCCACTTCATGTCTTCTCTTTTTTCATGTGTCAATAATTCAGAGTCCAGTTAGTGCTGCCTGGTGGAATGTTGATGATCTTGTAGACTTTTTTTTTGTCCTGGAACTTGCTTTGTAGACAAGGCTGGCCTGGAACTCAACTCAGAGGTTCACCTGCCTCTGCCTCCCAAGTGCTGGGATTAAAGGCGTGCGCCACCACTGCCTGGCTGATCTTGTAGACTTCACCTTGTACAGGTAATCATAGCTGCAGTGAGTTCATGGGTGAAGTGGCCATGTCATGTAAAGACAGAATTTCACATCATTCAGTCCCATCCTGCAGCTCTTACATTCATTCCACTGTTCTTCAGTGATGTTCCCTGTCTTAGTTACGGTTTCTATTGCTGTGAAGAGACACCATGACCATGGCAACTCTTATATACGGGGAAACATTTAACTGGGGCTTGCTTACAGTTTCAGAGGTTTAGTCTATTATAGTCAAGACAGCATGCAGGCAGACATGGTGCTGGAGAGATAGCTGAGAGTCTTACATCTTGATCCACAGGCAACAGGAAGTGAACTGTCTCACTGGATGTGGTTTGGGCATATATGAGACCTTAAAGCCCACCACAGCAGCACACTTCATCCAACAAGGCCACAGCTCCTAACAGTGTCACTCCTATGGGTCAAGCATTCACATACATGAGTCTATGGAGGCCATACCTATTCAAACCGCCACACTCCACTCCTTGGCTCCCGTAGGTTTGTAGCCATAATATAAAATGCATCCAGTCCAACTTTGAAAATCCCCATAGTCTGTCACAGTCTCAACAATGTTTAAAAGTCCAACGTTCAAAGTCTCTTCTGAGATTCATGCAATCTCTTAACTGTAATTCCCTATGATACTAAAATCAAAATAAACAGATCACAGCTTGGTGGTGGTGGTACACACCTTTAATTCCAGTACTCAGGAGGCAGAGGCCAGCCTGGTTTATAGAGCTAGTTCCAGGACAGCCAAGGCTACACAAAGAAACCCTGTCTCAAAAAACAAACTAAATCAAAACACCCAGATCACATACTTCCCACATATAATGGTACAGTATATACATTACCATCCCAAAATGGAGGAAAGGGAGGATAGTGAGGAAATATTGGACCAAAGCAATACCGAAAACCAGCTGGACAAACTCCAAACTCTGCATCTCCATGCCTGGAGTTAAACTCCTCTTCAGATCTCTAACTCCTTTCAGCTTTGTTGACTGCAACACATTTCTTTCTCTTGGGTTGGTTCCACTCCCTGTTAGCAACTTGCCTTGGCAGGTATCCCATGGCTCTGGCATCTCTAACATCTTGGGGTCTCCAAGGCAATCCAGGATTCACCTTCACAGCTTCACAAAATGACCTCTCTAGGCCTCCATGCAGGGATACCCCTGCCACACATCTGGTCTCAGCAGCTTTCCTTAGTCACAGAGGGAGATTCCACAACCCCTTTCTTCTATCCTTGACTCTAAAGGCAGAACCATGTGGCTGAAGCTGTCAAGTTCTGCTGTTTTATGGGCTGGAACATGACCCCCTTGTTCAATTACAGCTTCACTACTTTTCTGTTTCCCATGGTTTCCTTTACTGCCTAAGCTAAGCTGTCCTGGAACTGGATCTGTAGACCAGGCTGGCCTCAAAGTGAGAGATCTGCCAGCCTCTGCCTTCCGAGTGCTGGGAATAAAGGCATGTGCACCATGCCTGGACCTAAGCTGTTCTTTTAATTCCTTTTCACAAGCTGGAAGCTTAGCTGTGTGGGATCTTGCCTTGAGGTCTCCACTCCCTTTATTCCATTTAACATCAGGCTTTCTTTTAATCTGTTTATTTCTTTGAACACAGGATTTAGCTCCATTCTACTTCCTGGTGCCCTTTCTCTTAAAATTGTACATTTAGTACTTTTCCTTGCTCAGCTTGCTCCTTTTCATTATAGATCTTCATAAGAGTGAATGATAATAACCATACAACAGAGTCAATACTAGGCTGTTTTGAATTTCCTCTGCCAATGGAATTAATCCAAAACTCTGCATGTTAGTCTCAGGCAGACTTTTCAGACAAGGGCAAAAAGCAGCCACATTCTTCACCAAAATATCACAAGAACAGTCTGTAGGCCATATATTAAAATTCTTCTCCTAAAACCTTTTAGCTGGGCTCCCACAGTTCAAATCCCCCTCAGCACCACTGTCTTCCATGCTCCTACTAGTATGGCCCATTAAGCAGCACTTGAAGCATTCCACTGCTTTCCTAACTCAAAATATCAAAGTCTGATTTCCTCCAAATAAAAACACGGCCCAGCCTATCACAGCAATACCATAGACCCTGGTACCAACTTCTGTCTTATTTAGAGTTTCTATTGCTGTGAAGATACACCATAACCATGGCAACTCTTATAAAGGAAAACATTTAATTAGGGCTGACTTGCTTACAGTTTCAGAGGTATTGTTCATTATCATCATGGCAGGAAGCAAGGCAGCACGCAGGTAGACATAAGTGCTGGTGAGGGAGCTGAGAGTTCTACATCTTGATCTGCAGGCAACAGGAAGTGAACTGTCTCACTGGGCATGGCTTGAGCATATATGAGACTTCAAAGTCCATCTCCACAGTGACACACTTCCTCCAACAAGCCCACACCTACTCCAACAAGGCCACACCTCCTAATAGTGCCACTCTCTATGGGCCAAGCATTCACTAAGACTTGGGTGGGGTGTGTGATATAGATTATCCATTTAGGGCTGAGCACTCAATAGACACTTATTCTCAGCACTTTGACCAACTATAAATATCTATATTAACTGCCGACCATTGCAGAGAAGACCCTTTGGCCAAGGCTGACAGCAGCACTGATCTATGACTATAAGCAAAAATATTTAGAAGGCAGTTTGACAAAACATCTTTTAGGAAAACAACAGTAGAAAGTTCCTCAGCAGGGCCTGTGAACTACTGAGCCACAGGCTTTTGACCAGGTTTATATACCAGGCCCAAATTCCTGTGGATCAGGCCTCAAACCCAATTCAAAAGCATCTGGTTACACCCATTCCCTTTATGCTACTAATGCACTAGAGGGCAGATCTTGCCTGGTGGGTCAGTACTGCAGCATGCAGGGTTGGATGCAAGGATGCTATTGATGGGTTTTTCTCCCTCAGTGTTCTGCACAGCACCTTCCGGCACTAGGGGAGGAAGTTTTAAGGTCAGATCCAACTTTATTTCTCTATGTCCTGCAACCAAAGTGTACTGTGTCTACAGCAATGGGGGCCTCTGGGGCCTCCCTGATGAGTAACTTGTACAGAGTTGGTACTCAGATTTTCATTTAATAACCCATGTCTTTCATGGAGATCATTATCCATCCATTCAAGGCCATCTGTGTTCAAATTACTTCAATTTTTTAAAAAAATTCTAACTTTAGATTGGCTTACAAAGTAGTGAGTTTCCATAGGGGTTTTCCATACATTTTTCATATTGGTTAACCCATCCCTACCGTCTCCTAACACATACCCAATGCCTGTTTAAACTGTCTGTCTCATTATTTCCTTCCCACAGCACATCTTTGTATCATGTTCTCTACTATCCTCTTTTCATTTTTTTGAAGTATTAATTTGGTTTTGATGACAAATGAGCCTCAAGAAAACTGGTTTCTGTCAAACTCTAATTTAATTGTTCAGCCATCTCCTCAACCCAATGTTCTGTTGTGTGTGTGTGTTGGTGATAGTGTATGCTACATGTGTGTGATGCCCTTGGAGGCCAGAAGAGGGTGCTGGGTCCTCTGGAGCTGGAGTTAAAGGCAGTTTTGAGCTGCCTAATGTGGTTGCTTGGAACCAAACTGCTGAACCAACTTTCTAGCTTTTTCTTTTTCTTCCTCCTTCCTTTTATAATTTATTTAAATTCATTATATGTGCACTGGTGTGAAGGTATCAGATCCCCTGGAACTGGAGTTTCAGACAGTTGTGAGCTGCCATGTGGGTGCTGGGAATTGAACTTGGGTCCTCTAGAAGAACAGCCAGTGCTCTTAACTGCTGAGCCATCTCTCCAGCCCTTCTTTCTTTCCTTTTTTTTCTTCTTTCTTTCTTTCTTTCTTTCTTTCTTTCTTTCTTTCTTTCTTTCTTTCTTTCTTTCTTTCTTTCTTTCTTTCTTTCTTTCTTTTTCTTTCTCTCTCTCTCTCTCTCTCTCTCTCTCTCTCTCTCTCTTTCTTTTTTTTTTTTCAAACAGGGTTTCTCTGTGTAGCTTTGGAGCCTGGACCTTGCTTTGTAGACCAGGCTGGCCTCGAACTCACAGAGATCTCGCCTGCCTCTGCCTCCCATGTGCTGGGATCAAAGGTGTGCGCCACCACCGCCAGGCCGAGAGCTCACATCTTGATCTGATCCAAAAGCAAGAAGCAGAGATCAAATGCAAAAATTCTGAAGCCTCAAAGCCTGCCCACAATGATGTACTTCCTCGGGCAATGCTACACCTCCTAATCCTCTCCAAACAGCCACCACTGGGGAACCAAGGATTCAAATGTCTGACACTTACAGGGGACATCGCATTCAAACCCCATCTTTCATAGATTGCTTTTGCTATAGGTTTATTTGGCTTTTTATATTCATGGAAATATTTGTAATTTTTCCAATATACTTTTCTTTTAAACCAAACCAAATAAAAATGTACTTCTAATATTTAAATAAGTCAGGAAAGGGCTGACTCAATTGGCTAAGTGCTTGCTGCACAAACTTGAGGACCTGAATTTGGTCCCCCAGCACCCAGGTTAAAAAGAAACAAAACTGGCCGGGCAGCTGTGGCACACGCCTTTAATCCCAGCACTTGGGAGGCAGAGCCAGGTAGATCTCTGTGTGTTCAAGCCCAGTCTGGTCTACAGAGTGAGCTCCAGGAAAGGATCCCAAGCTACACAGAGAAACCCTGTCTGGAAAACAAACAAACAAAAAACAAACAAACAAGAAAAGAAACAAAACTGGATGTGGCAGTGCACAACCCGCAATCCCAGAGTTTGGCAAATCCCTAGGACCTGCTGGCCAGCCAGGCAAGTCAAACTGGTGAGCTTCAAGCTCAGTAAGAGACCCTGCCTCAAAATCTAAGGTGGAAATCAATCAAGAAAGACACCAATGTTGCTGTGGGATAATCCTTCTGTACACTGTGAAGACATGTTGCTCTCATTGTTAATAAAAAGCTGATTGGCTGAAGGTGAGGCATGATTTTCATGGCAGAGAGAATGCTGGGGAGAAGAAGGGTGGAGTCAGAGGAGATGCCACGAAACACAGAGCAAGCAGGATGGGAAGTATGTACATGAGGTAAACGAGCCTTGGGGTAGCACACAGATTATTAAAATTGGGTTAATTTAAGTTATAAGAGCTAGCTAAAAACAAGCCTAAGCTATCGGCCAAGCATTTATAATTAAGTCTCTGTGTGGTTATTTGGGGAGAGGCTGGCATCAGCAATCTAGACAGAAGAGCCCACCTACAAATGGCATTCCAACATGGGCACCTACACCCATATAAGATCTGAGCAAGCTTTAAAAAGGTTCTAGGGTGCTGGAGAGATAGCTCAGTGTTAGGAGTACTGATTGCTCTTCCAGAGGTCCCGGGTTCAATTCCCAGCACCCACATGGCAGCTCACAACTGTCTGTAACTCCAGTTTCTGGGGATCTGACACCCTCACATAGACATACATGCAGGCAAAACACCAATGCACATAAAATAAAAATTTAATAAATAATTTTTTTAAAAAAAGGTTCTAAACACACAAAAATGAAGCCAAATGCAGCTTCCTAGTCTCATGTTTCTCATGCCAGCCACAGTACAGAGGTGCATCTCCTGGCAGCTGCCTACAGGGTGGAGCAAGCTGCTAACCACCACGCGCTACTGCCAAACACTAAGCTGAGCAGTACCAGCAGCTGACACAGCAGTCTAAGATTCGTCTCATGATCAGAGAACAATATAGATGCTCAGTAAAGACAGATCCACCTACACAATGTTAACTCCTGGTCTCCACACACATACAAAGGAATGGACACACCTACACCCACACCCACACGGGAATGGACACACATTTACACCCACACAGCAATGGACACACACACACACACACACACACACACACACACAATCAGGGAAAGGCAAGAGTATTAAGAGTGTTCTCTTTATTTCTCTTTGGTTTCTTAACACAAAAGACATGCGTTCTATAAATAAAAAGTTTCCTGTGAAACAACTGTGGGTGAAGAGGGACAACATTTCTACTTATTTCCATCTTTATGTTCCATCAAGAGGCTGGTCTTCAGTTCTCTTCTGCTTGTGGTCTCTGGTGAAAGCCAGAAGAGAAGAACCAAGAATGGGAAACAAGAAAGGACAGTGGCCAGACCCCATGGTCCACCAGGCGTGTCTGAACTATCTCATCTCCTTGTTACATTCTTTCCACAATGTCCTTTGGTGATGTCTGTTTTCCCATGATCCCACTGTTCCAACACTAAAGAGTCAGACCAGCCACCTGCCCTCAGACCGGGGAGTAGGAAAAGGTTCCTGTTTGCCCAAGTGTGCTCAGAGCCCAGATTCAAACACTGACTTGATCTTTCGTGGAAACACTGTCTCTGTGTGCACAGTGAAAGCTCTACACTAGGAGACTCAGGAAAGCTAATCCAACAGCAGCAGACAGGGATGAGGATGTATCATCTCCAGTGATACAGTCTGCTGGCATTGTAAGGATCCAGGAGATCTACCTGGGAGCTCACCGACTGGTTCTCAGCACCTTCACAGTTGAGGCCGGGCAGTACATTCACAGAAGAAAGGACTTAATAAGATGAGCACGGATACACCCTTCCTGACAGGACTAACAGAAAACCGAGACCCCTGGCCTCCCAAGAGTCTATTTCAGCAGGCAAACTGAGGGGCAGGAAGAAATGCTGGCATTCCACTGGGAGCCTAGTTAAAATGTATCTTTCAGTTATCAGATTGTTCAGTCTTTTAAAATAAAAATATTATTTTCAAGTGCTTATAGCAGAGGCCCAGCTCTTAAGTGGCAGGGAACGAAAGTCCTTCCTCCTGAATCCATGGCCATTGCACACACTGGTCAACCTGACCGTCTGGAGTAAGGGATACCCCCAGGCTTCACACTGGGCTTTTCTGGACCGGCTTCTAGGCTGCTCCAGGCAGGCAGCAATGGGCAAGAAACCAATCAGGTGGAGAGTGGGACCCTTAGACCCAGTTTGGGGCTAAAGTAATTGTAACCTTCTAGTCTCTACTGGAAGAATTTTAGAAAAACAGATTTTGGCAGCAGCAGGTGAAGGTCACCCCACTGCCCAGTGCACTGGTGATAGAAAAATCTCCTCTCTGGGTCCTTCTGTGCTACGATAAGGTCCCATCCAGAGGAGGAAGGAGCATGGAGTCTCTTCACGAGGTCATTTGCCAAGATTAAAGGAAGAAATATAAAATCTCTTCTTTGCAGCAGCGAAAGACTTTAGTCTTTAGGTCTTTATATCACGAAGCCAGCGTTGCTTGATGTAAAGGCCCACCTTGCTGGTCAGTCTGCCAAGGGCTGGAGGGAAGGTGGACCCTCGGGGTTGGCGAGCGGATGGAAAAGCAGGGGAATGGCAGGGCAAACAGGTCACCTGACCAAGCTAGTCCACGGCTGGTAGGAGCAAGCCCCTGGTTAGGTCCTAGAGGTACAAATGGCCAATGTGCCCCAGAAGCATCATGGTGAGAAGTTACTCAAGGATGGTAGATGGATAAGTGCGAACCTGGCCAGACATGCTGTTTCCTGCTGGCCAAAGAGGGAAGGAATGTATGTGGGAGAAGGGATCTGAAGGAGCGCTGGGTGGCAGAAGGAGGTAATCACGGGGACATCTGAGTCCCAGCGATGCTGAGAGCTCCTGTAGAGATGAGTGGCAGTACTTCAGCCAGCTCCCTACGCCTATGATTTAAAAAGTCCTCTGATGGTAGCTGAGGAGACTAACCCCATGAGCACCGTGCTACAGGTCCAGTCAAGAATGCCCTGATTTCAGACACACTGAGGCTCAGAGGGAACCCCAACTGCTTTAGGAGGGCTCGGGACCCTGGGATCCGAATGTGGGAGTGGATACACTGTTGTCATGTTTGATGGTTTTCCATTTAAATGTGCATTTGCTTTTAGTATCTTTTGCTTTCTTCCTGTGAAAATGTTCTCTTAAAGAAGTCTGTTCCTTCCAGTTTCTCTCAAGCATTTTCTTGTTTCCATTTCCTCCAGTTTCTTTCAAGCATCTCTAGTCCCCTTCTGGTTCTCTGGGACAAGCAGAGAAAGACCTCACTAAATTCCCAAAACATCAGGCATGGGGAAGACTTCTGCCTTCCTGCTTGCTGCAGACAGGGATGAGATTGTCTGCACCCATCAGGAAGAGCCTGTGTGCACGTAGCAAGCACGCTGTTCTAACTGCCCCATGATGGAAGGAAGAGCCCGTGTGCACGCAGCACGCTGTTGTAGCTGCTCCATCACAGGCAGTCAGGACACCAGGGCGTCCTTTCTCTCCCAGCTTTACCCCACAGTTTCCAATAGGCAGGACACTGCCGCTTCCCATGGCAAACTGGCCACAACATGGCTGCACACAAGCAGGTAAGGAGGAGCGTCGGCTGGAAGGCCTCCTGCGCAGGGGCACTCAGCACTGTGGCAAGTGGGAGCTGGGCCAGCACTGCAGCAGGTGCAGCTGGGCTTGGATGGAGCCTGTGTACACACGGGCCAGCAAACCACTTCCGTGTTACTGGCTGTGGGACCAGAGAGGCTTCTGTCCTGTGCTGTGCGTCTTGATAACCTAAGGTCTCAAGGGCAGCACAGTGAGGGAGGACTTGAGCACCTGGAAACACTGTCCCTCTGGCAGGCTCACACTTCACCCCGTCTTCTGCTCCACCACTGCCTCTTCTGAGAGGACTTCCCTCTGAAAGGAAGCGCCTATGCTTGTACCAGATCCCTAACCCACCACATCCCACCCTCTCCCTAGATGGTGAGAAGAGGGATGCAGCCCACACCAACCCCTCCCTCATGGCATGCCATGGGGGCCATAAATGTCCAGCGGTCCGTTTCTGGGTCATACATCTCCACCGAGCTTAGGTTTGACTGTCCATCGTAACCACCCACTGCATAGAGGCGCCCACAGCTGGCCACAAGGGAGACCCGACTCCGGCGTGTGTGCATGGGTACTATGAGGCACCACTGGTCTGCCACAGAGCTATACATCTCAGCAATACTGAGGAAACCAGAGCCATCATAGCCCCCACAAACAAACATCTTGCTTCCCAGGGAGGCAGCACCATGTCGGCAGCGCTTGTTGAGCATGCTGGCCGCTGGGTGCCAGGTGGCCGTGTGGTGGTTGTAGTGTTCCACCTGCAGCAGGGAGAGAGGTGCAGGGACAAGATGGTCAGAGACAAGGCCTGGTCCATGGGGTGATCCTGCAGGTCTCAGAAGCCCACATGGTGCCAGACTGGGAGAGATGAGGGAGAGGGAGCTCGGTTAGCACGTGCCCGAGCTCTGATGCTGCCTCTTCACAGCTGTGTACCTGCCTACTTAAACCTTATACTAAGCTGATGCCTTCTGGATGTACGCAAGGAAACGAAGGAAGGATTTTCCAAAGGAAGGGCTTCTAGGTGACGGCAGAGCTGGAAGGAGAGTACTGTCTCATGTGACTGTCCCAAGTGTTTTCTATCTCAGTACTGCCTAACTCTGGAACCACAACTGCATGGCTGAGAGCCTTTTAAAAGAATAAATGTAGTTTCTGGCAGAGTGTCCAAAACACAGTTGCTGGTATTCATGTCTGGCATATGACTGGGCTTACTTTGGGAGGAGTTTCAAAAGGCTTTTCAGCATTCCATAGACACCCAAATGGGGCAAGTTCAGAACGACTACACTCAACACTTCCTTGTGTACATGGGCTCTCTAGAAGTGAATTTTAGATGATGCAGGAGACACCCTGGAACTTCAGTAGCAAAGGCAGGGTTGAAACTTTTTTTGTTTGTGTGGTGTTGGGAATTGAGCCCAGGGTCTTGTGTATGCTGGACAAGCAATACATAACTGGGCTATGCCCCCAGCCCAGTGACAAATTTGGGGGGAAAAAAAATCCAAGAATGGAAGAAGTCCCCGCAGAGGGGCCAGACTCACACTGTTGAAGATCTGCAAACCGTCGTGGCCACCGGACACATATATCCTGCCCTCGAAGATTGTAACCCCAGCCGCACTGCGGTTTGAACTCATTGGAGTCACCACAGTCCACCTGCAGAAGAAGTAAAAACAGCAGGGGCGTGAGTCAGTGTCCATGACCTTCTGACACAGCCTGGCCAGGCCCAGGAGACCTCTTCTAAGCCTATCACGTCCTGACAATTTCTTAGCATCTTATCACCTCTCCCGCCACCTCTGCAGGGTACTGGCTGCTGCTGCCTCTCACCCAAGCTTCAGATCCATAGCCAGTCACTATGGGTAGCAAAATCAGCACATTTCAAACAAGGCCTGTCACACAGACATATCTGCAACTGTTCTGCATTCCTTGGCCTTGTTAATGAGACATCAGCTACCTAGTTATTCTACTTATAAAACCTAAGTGCTCATTGACTTCTCCCTCTCCCAGCGGTCTTTTTTTTTTTTTTTAAATTAATTTACATGTTTTGCCTGCATGTGTGAAAATGTCAGAACCCCTGGAACTGGAGTTACAGACAGGTGTGAGCTGCCATGTGGGTGCTGGGAATTGAACCCAGGTCCTCTGGAAGAGCATTCAGTGCTCTTAACCACTGAGCCATCTCTCCAGCTCCAAAGATGATCTATTTGTTTGTTTAGTTTATTTATTGAGACTGGGTGTCTTTGTGTAGTCCTGGCTGTCCTAGAACTCACTCTGTAGAACAAGCTGGTCTTTAACTCAGAGAGCTGCCTGCCTCTGCCTCCTGAGTGCTAGGATTTAAGGTGTGTGCCATCACCACCGGGTATGTATGTATGGATGCATGCATGTATTTATTTATTTATTTGTTGGCAGAGTCTCACTATGTCACCACTGCTAGTCTGGGACTTTCTATTTAGACCAGGCTGGCCTTGAACACACAGACATCTACCTGCCTCTGCCTCCTGAGTGCTGGGATTAAAGGTGTGCGACACACCTCTCTTGGTATTCTTGTGGTCCACAAGTACTTGGTTTACTTCCTAATCGTTACTTGTTCTGGCTCCCAATACCACTTGCCTAGCTCTGGCTTCCCACCTGGACCACTGTGTGGGCCTCCTTATATGTGGCCTTGCTTTCAGGCTGTCTTTACCCCAAACCCACACAGCCAGGGGAACTGAATTGCTCTTGCAGCAGCTGTACCATGTCCCTCAAGTGGCTCCTCACTGCCTTTCCTAAGGCAGTATACAAGCACCTCGATGTGATTTGTTTTTTGAGACAGGTCTCACTCTGTAGCTCAGGCTGGCTTTGAACTGGAGGCAATCCTCCTGTCTTAGCTCTCAAGTGCTGAGATTTCAGGGTGAACTACCATCCCTGGCTCTTGGTGTGCTTCTTTATCATGAGGATTTTATGTGTCTTCTAGCTTTACCCACAGTGTACAGTGAGGAATTTCTTACTTGAACCCTCCCTGCCTGCTGTCTCCTTGTCTAGGATAAGCATTTACCACTGTTTAACCTTGTGTTTATGTGCTTATGTGTATGGGTGCACATGCATGTGCGAATGTACATGTGGAAGCAGAGGAATCTTGGGTATTATCTCCAGGACTACATCTACCTCCCCCCCCCCTTTTTTTTTTTTGAGATAGGGTATCTCATTGCCCAGAGCTCATCTATTAGGTTAGATTGACTGGCCAGCAAGCCTTGAGGAATCCTCCTGTCTCCACCTTCTCAGCTAGGGTTCTAAGTGTGAGCCACCATGCCTGGCATTTTTACGTGGGTTCTGGAGATTGAACTCATGCTTACAAGGTAAATACTTTATAAACTAAGCCATCCCCCAGTCTCACTTTCTGTCCTTGAAGAGTCTCATCTCGCACCCCTGCCCCATGGAGATAAGTGCTCCCTACTCTGTGCCAAGAGATCCAGACACAGGCCTCCAGGGCAAGGTGAGCACAATGCACTCATAGCCTGCCAAATTGAGCACTAGGGAGGACCAGCCTCCTTCTACCTTGGAATAACCAGTCAGTTGGTTAGGTAACAGAATATCAGCTTCTGTTCACATCCTGCTGTCTAAGACGGGATGATTCACACACTAGAATGAGTAGTTCAGCCTAGCATTGCCAGTGTTTTCCAGTGTTCCACAAAAGCATCCTACAAGATTGTAATGGGTGTTACAGAGACCTAAGTTTAAACAGTACCAGCTTTTCTAGAATTTTTGCAATGTCATCTATGATGGAAAGACAAGCACTCTGAAGGAGAGACGTCAACACTCCCCAAGCTTTCTGACCATACATTTGATTTCTTTCAAATTAGGCCTCACTGCCTTGGAATATGCTGTCTATCTACTTCTTACACACTGTGCTTGTACTTACATTACAATGGACTGATTTAGTGAGGAGACACAGACCAATAAATAAATGTTCCTAAGTATCCGTGCCTCTTGTTTAAAATGGGTTCATATAGTCTTGAACTCCTGAGCCTCCTACCTCTACTTCAAGTGCTGGAATTACAGGCATGAACCACCACGCCTGGCTTTAGTTCTTTTGAAACTTAACCAAAAGATTCATTTAACCAAGGACTTTTTTTTTTTTTTTCTGAGACAGGGTTTCTCTGTGTAGCTTTGCGCCTTTCCTGGAACTCACTTGGTAGTCCAGGCAGGCCTTGAACTCACAGAGATCCGCCTGCCTCTGCCTCCCGAGTGCTGGGATTAAAGGCGTGCGCCACCACCGCCCGGCTAACCAAGGACTTTTAATAACTATTTTTTTAATTTTTTTGTTTTGTTTTGAGACAAGGTCTCACTTTGTAGCCCTGGCTGGCCTAGAATAAACTATATAGACCAGGCTGGTTTTGAACTCACAGAGATGGTCTTGCCTCTGCTTCTAAGTGAAAGGATTAAAGGTATGCACCACCATGACTGGCCTTTAACCAAAGATTTTAAAATCTATTACATGCAAAGTATTGTTAAGTCACCTCCTACCCAGAAGAAGCTGTAAGCTGGGTCACAGCACGTCTCTATGGCTGAGGTGACATATTAGAGTCCTTGAGTTTAAGACCTCTTTTCCAACAAACCAAAGCAAAACTAAATAAAAGCTGGGAGCTGGGAGTCTAGCATGCATAAGGTCAGGTAGTGGGGAACAGTTTAGCTGAGTATAGCGGTTTATGTCTACAATCCCAGCACTCAAGAGGCTAAGGCAGGAGGATTGTGGAGCGTTTGAGGCCAACTTAGACTACATTATGAGATTCCATTTCAGAAAAACCAAAACAAACTCAGCGTCAAGAACACACTGCAGCTCTAATTTTTTCTTTGTTTTTTTTCAAGACAGGGGTTCTCTGTGAAGCAGCCCTGGCTGTCCTGGAACTCCCTCTGTAGACCAGGCTGGCCTTGAACTCACAGAGATCCGCCTGCCTCTGCCTCCCGAGTGCTGGGATCAGGGTGTGCACCACCACTGTCCCTGGCTTGCAGCTCTAATTTTCATGCTGTGAAACAGTCGCCCTTACTTGTCTGTCTCAGGTGAGTAGGTCTCCACAGAGTTGAGGGAAGAGTTGCCATCATAGCCTCCACAGACGTAGATCTGTCCATCCAGCACGACTGTCCCCATGGCACTGAAACAGACAGAATGGTCATCCCAGCAGTCGGTCATACACACTGAGAAGTTAACCTGTCAACTGCCTCTTTCTAGAATAGACCCAGTCCCAGGCACACAACCAGCTAAGGGCAGAAAATCAGGAAGCTCTTCAGCGGTTCATCTGCACTGCTCCCTGCCAGTCTCAGGCCCAGCGACAGGTTACCTCCACTGCAGGATTTAGTCCTTGATCTGCCCGAAACCCTCAACTCTAATCTCAGTGAAGGGGGTTAATTTACTTTTTTGTTTATGTGACAGAGGATGACTTTGAACTCCTAATCCTGGAGAGATGGCTCAGATTTAAGAGCACTGGTTGCTCTTCCAGAGGACTGGGTTCAATTCCCAGCACTCACAACCATTTAGAACTCTAGTTCCAGGGAATTTGATAATCTTTTCTGGCCTCCATGAGGACCAGGTAGGCATGTGGTGCACAGGCATACATGCAGGTAAAACACTCACACATGTAAAAATAAATAATAGAAAATTTAAAATTGTATTATCTTTATTTGTGTGTGTGTGTGTGTGTGTGTGTGTGTGTGTGTGTACACGCTTGTGTGCTGGCACACATGCATACCATGGCATGCATGTGGAGGCCAGAGGACAACATTTGGGAGTTGGCATTCTCCTGCCATTGTGGGTTCTTAGGACTGAACTCAAATTGTCAGGACTGCACAAGAAACATTTTTACATGCTGAGCAAACTCAGGGCCTCAGCCTAATTCAATTTTAGGGTCTTGTCACACTCAAGAAAGGTCCCACATGCCTCAGAATTACTGTCCTCTAACTCCATGCCCCAGGAGCGGCTTCTTTATTAGGACACATGTCCTATTCATTCATTTCCCAGATTTTCATCAGCCATGTGCAAGGTATGCTGTCCTAGATACTAGGTTATGAGGAGAGAACAGGATGGGCATGGTGGTGCAGTTCCAGTACCGAGGAGGCTGAGGCAGGAGAGCTCAAGTTGGAGGCAGCCTGAGAACTGAACGACACGAACCCAGAGTCTCCTGTTCTACACATAAGCTTTCCTAAAATCCCCACTATCCAGGGGTCTAGATAATCATATAACCTCCATCCCATTAAAGCCTTATGAGAAATTAAGCAGGAATGCCAAGCCGCCTGACTCAGTGTTTTCACATCTGATGCTATAGAAGACTAAAAATGAAGCTGGGGTTGAACAGGAAAGAAATATACCAGACAACTGCCACTTTTCCAGTACATACAGCAAATCAAACTACAGTAACAGACCCTCTGGACCTGCCTGAAGAGGAGACAGCCTTGTTTGAAGCAAGGTCACTACAGGTATCGATACCTTTCTAGACATGGACATGAAACATACACGAAGTAACTAGATTTCCTTTTCCTTGGTAGTACTGGGGATTGAACCTAGGGCCTTGCTCTTGCTAGGGCAAGCATCCTACCACTGAGCTACAGCCTTAGTCCCAAACACAAGGTTGTTAAGTCAGGAGTTGAGTAACGACATGAGAATGAATCAAGAGGTGCGCCCAAACTATAGGCAACAATCAAATAAGAAGTAAAGACAGAGCTGACAGAAGGGAAAGTGCTGACTAGTGTGGGCTGGAGCAAGATGGTGGAGAACCTGGAAGAAGGTTCCTGGCCCACAAGCCAGACAAGACGGAAAGAGAGCAGAAAGGAAGCTGTCACTCACTGGCAGGATGGAGAGCTACATGGAACGTTAGGAGAGAAGTGACTAAGAATATTTTAAGGTAACCTGTAATTTAAAAGGGACAAATGGAACAGGGCCCATGTTGCTAATACCAGAGCATTAACCACAGCGAAGGACAGGAATACCCAAAGGATTCTCCTCCCATATAACACACCAAACCCACTGACATCCAAAGCAAGACATTCTCCCAGAGCAGACAGACACACAAGGAAAGCCCACTGACCACAGCCCAAGAAAAAGAGCTGCTTGTGGTTGGGAATACTGGGAAATGAGTCCCTCAGTCACAAAAAGCTGCAAAATGTCCAAGAGGTGGTGGCAGTGGGGGACACAGCAAGGTGGAGAGGGAAGAAGAGAACTCTGAAAGCACCCTGCAAGAGGCACATCTCATGCACACTGTTTCCTCCAGAAGGAGTGTGCGGGGACCCTCCTCCGTGACTCTGGTCTCGGAGTCTGGTAGAGTAGATTCCTCCTGGCTCATGGCCTCACACTAATGTGGATGTGGAAGGCGTGTGTCACTTTTGTGCAGCGAAGCCCTCTACACTAACTACTTCCTCACCACACACTCATCACTTGGCCTCTTTTCCCCCTTCTCAGTCAAGTGATCTTCCAAGTAGAGACCCAGAAGTATGGCAAGAAGAATGGATTTGTGAGGCAAAAGTCAGATCACAGAATTATACAGAAAAATCATTAACGATCAACTATTCTTTAAAAACTGTACATAATTCTCCTTCCTAAAATTGGGCCATGTCATAGAAGCTCAAACTGCAGGCAAATCTGTTCTGGTTATATGTGCAAGGGCCTTGGGCTTGGACTCCTTTCCTTCTCGGTCCCTATGAGGAGAACCAGAACAGTGACATCTGCAATCGTTCATCTGCCAGCCCGACAGGGCACAGGCGTGGAAAAACCTGTCCAGTGACACCCTGTGGCAACGGGCCTCCTACCAATTCGGCACATGCCTGATGTAAGCAATGGGGCTGTCTGTCATCTCTGGACTAAGAAGGTTAAACATAGGCACTACCATGATGGTCTCTAACCACACTTCTCATTCTGGAAATGTGAGCAGGCAAGTGGTGGAGGACACAAATAGCTAGACCAAGTTCGATGATGTACAAGTTCAGTCCACCTTGCAAATACATATGTGCTCACATCTGGAGAACCTGTGTGACACTGCCTAATTCATACACTTCCCGGGTAGTGAGAGAGTAAGTATAGAAAGAAAGCACAGAGAAAATGCTTTGGGTTTCTTTCCATTACTAATGAGGTTAAATCTCCTTATCCTTCAGGTTTCAACTTCAATCCCACCTCTTCCCTGAGATCTTCCAGATGGTCCAGTCCAGTTTCTCGCCCTCCTGGAATCTTCCATAACACTCATTTCCAGTCCTTAGCTGGCACTTACATAACAATACAACTTCCACATGTCCATGTCTTGGCTCCCCAAGTTCCTCAAAGGACAAGGCAGGTATTTTATGTTTAAGCAGATGGGGGCTTGCTCCCAGGAGGTGCTGGCAGTGTGGCTGGCCTGGCAGCAGGATTTCCCCAGGCCAAAACTTGCATTTTACTTTATTATGTGCCCCTACATGGGGCTCCCCAGATGCTCAGTGTGTGTGTTCAGCCTGCACGTGGCTTCCAGAATACCTTCGCTTGCTATTCATGCTCCCCACTCTGGTCCATGTGTCCGTCTCTGGATTGTAGGCCTCCACAGTGCTCAGCCGCAGCTGACCGTCATAGCCCCCGATAGCATAGAGAAGCCCGTTCACCACAGCCACTCCCACACGGCTGCGGGCTGTTGTCATGGGATGGCACTTTTCCCAGCGATTGGCGATGGGGTCGAACACTTCCACCACATTCAGGGAATCACCTGCATAAAAATTTGCTACTCAAATTAAAACAAATGAGACCACTTGTTTAGATCACAGCTACTGGGTATTGATTATATGGATATTTGACTGGATTCTATTAGCTCTTCTCATGAATTACTCAGGGTAACTGGGCCCAATACAAACTCTGGCTAGGATAAAGATTTTAGAATCAAATGGGAAGCATTTGCTCTTCAGTAGTTTTCAGTTATAATCAGGTAAGCCTCTTGCTTGAAGTTGGCAATAAAGGGAAACGCATAGACTGCTTGCCCAATGCAGGAAACATGCTAGAGTGAAGGGCGTGGCTCCCAATGCCAACACCACTAATTCTAATGACCAGAAGAGCTGCTCTGTGGCCTTGTCTTGTTTCGAATGAGAAATTAAAGGCTAACAGAGCTGCCACGAGGATTAAATGGCACAATGGATACAGCACCCAACATGGTTCTAGAATACGTTGAGAACTCAGTAAACAGTAGTCACAGAGGCCAGGAATGGTAATTTGAACCGTCTCATTCTGCTCAGACTATGATTAGCAACTCAAACTACCCTCCTCCCCGTTGGAGCCTGAGCACTCGCTACCCTCTTGCGTTTGTCACTGAAGACTTTTACCTTTTCTAGGTCATGCTGTTAACAAGCAGAAGGCTGCTAGCTACCTTTCATAAACCTTAACTGAAAACAAAACTGGGAACTTCCCACTGACCCTCCAAGAGGCTTTCCCAGAAATGTGACTGTATATAATACAAGAGCTACTGGTAATGGTGGTTTTGTATTGTTTTGTTTTGGAGGCAGAGTCTCAATACCTATAACCCAGGCTGGCTTCAAACTCAAGACCCTCCTGCCTCAGCCTCTGAAGTACTGGGATTATAGATGTGTAATCAAGCTGCTGATAATGGGTGGATGTAAACATGTAGGGGCTTCACAGGAGGCAGTGTGGAAAATTATAAAGAATTACAGACCTGGGGTATTAGAAGACCTGGGGTACTGGATTATCTCAGTCTGGTCCAGAGATTCACATGCAAATGTGAATAGCCTGATGATAGAACTGGGCAGATTCCTTATTGTATTCTCTATAGAGCTGGGTACATGCTGCAGATAATAAATACTACTGATAAGTGCTGGTTTAAGCACCAGGAGGAATCCCAGTCCTTGTTTTGACCAAAGCAGAGTGTTTACACTGTCCAGGTTCTCTGAGTCTCAACTTGCTCATCTGTAAATTTCAGCTATGGTGAATTACATGACTTTGAGACAGAATCCCACTATGTAGCCTAGGCTGCCCTGGGCCTTGGGATCCGTCCAGGTGCTGGGATTACAGGTGGATGTCCACCGTGCCCAGCCCCACCCCCTTTCTGTTGTTGCTGAGACAGGGTATAGCTACGTGGCTCTGGTTGGCTTGGAAGTCTTTGTAGACTGGTCTTATTTGTAGTCATTCTCCTGCCTCTTATTGTCAAATATTAAGATTGTAAGCATGTGCTACACTGCCCAGCTTTTTTCTTTCTTTCTTGAGACAGTCTTACTGTGTAACTCAGAGTGGTCTCAAACTCACAATCCTCTTATTTCCATGACCCCAAGTGCTGGAATTATAGGCATGTGTCAGCATCCTAGGATTGTCAAACCTAATCCTTTAAGGCACTTTTAGCACTGACATCAACTCAATATTATGAATACATAATAAGCTCTACTCTAGGGCAACTATATTAAAATAAGAAGGACAGGAGACAGAGCAGTATAAAGAGAAGGAATTAGAAAAACCAGGCTAGCCTGACTGAGTTTGTTCATCCAAGGAGTCCTAGGAAGGGCTCTGCAAAGGGGAGCTGCAAGATACCTGCTGAGTTGAGGCCCCCCACGGCGTAGATGAGCCCAGCGATGGATGTGCAGCATCGAGGCCGAGTCCTGAAAGCTGGCAGGTGGGGCCGGCGCTCCGGCATGAGGTGATAGTCCTTTGCTTCATCTACCAGGTCCCTGAAATAAGGTGCAAGAAGCTAGGAGAGGAGGTACCCCCCACCTTGGTCCACATTTACACTGCTGAGTCTGGCTCCTCCATACCTCAATGTAGGGACATCTGGGAAAATGTTCTGGAAAATTTGATCTATCAGTGCCTGTCTGTCTCTCTCCCGAGCTGGGCATTGAATCGAGAGCCACACACATGTCAGAATGCTATACCTCTGAGCTATATCCCCAACTCTTGTGTGAGGTTTAGTGTCAAAGAGTTTGGGTAAGATCAGAGGAAGCCATGCAATGCTACTGAGACATGTTCAAAAGTGAAGGCACAAAAAGAGCAGAGAACACCCCAGCTGGAGTAACCATAGCAACTGCCTTCCTTCTAACAACTGGACAAATCAGAGAACACCCCAGCTGGAGTAACCATAGCAACCACCTTCCTTCTAACAACTGGACAAATCAGAGAACACCCCAGCTGGAGTAACCATAGCAACCGCCTTCCTTCTAACAGGACAAATCAGAGAACACCACAGCTGGAGTAACCACAGCAACCGCCTTCCTTCTAACAGGACAAATCAGAGAACAGCACAGCTGGAGTAACCATAGCAACCGCCTTCCTTCTAACAGGACAAATGAGGTGTGATTTTTGAAAACAGTGTGGGGGTTAAAATGGAAGTGCTGGGGGAAGCTTACTAACCGACTTCCTATCAGCACTCAAACCTAGCTCTTCCTTCTACCCCTGCGACCATCCCATGGCTTACATCCTCCAGTCAATCACCGCTCACCTGCACTGTGGCAACTGTTGCCAAATGCTCCAGATGGACTTCCCTGCCTCTAGCCTGCCTCTCCAGCCCCTCCACACCACAGACCACATTGCTTTTTCTAAGAACCCTTTTGATAGCTACATACTACTGACAGGATAGTTCATATGCCTCAAAATTACCCTTCAGACTGCTCATCACAGGGCCCTAGCTCCCTCCAGCCACACATCCCCACTTCCTGACACACTGTCACAAAGCCTGTACCATGGAACTGACTTCCCCTGAACCTGCTGATCCCAACTATGGGTGAAATAATGCAGAACTCAATATGAGAACATCTTGTCAGTAAAGGAAAAAACAAAACCAAACATTGCACTATGAATATAACAAGCAATTTTAAAGATAGGCCTTTTTCTTTGTTTTAATTGTATAACAACCCATCTTCTGAACTGTGCTGGTGGCTCTGGGTAGAAGTTGCATACACTGGAACACAAGACCCCTCTTTCCTATGACTCACCAGAGGCTAGGGCGCTAGCTACTATTTATTGAAGAAGGCGAGGAGCCCCAGGAAGTCCCATTTGTACTATCAAGTCAGTTGCCAGTATGGGCAAGGTCCAGCCAGGCAGCATGGAAGAGCACACTCATAGACTCTCAGTAGATGAAGAACACATAGATAACTTAAGGAAGAAAAGTCCCTCTGCTCCCATGTGGCATCTCTCTCACCACTATGTGAGTCTCGTGCAATTCATGCACCATGAATCAAGACTCACTGCTTCAAATCCTTCCTCCCCTGAGCTAGGACAGGTGGCCAGCTCCCCTTCTTTGCCTACTGGGCAGTGTCCTGGACAAGGCCACCCTCACTTACCTGCATTTGTGACAGCAACGCACCAGGTCATCTTGCTGGACTCGGTCTGATAGGAACTGGGGCCGGCAGAGAGGCAGGCGGATATGAGACAGCAACTCTGGCAGGCACGGTCCCCTCTGCTCCCGGTCGTATCTGACCCAGGCCAAGGCAGCTTCAAACACCTACGGAACAAAGAGCAGATGCTCTGGCAGCTACACACACCACACTCCTGCCTCCTTAGTCGCACAGTTTTCCTACTGCCTATACTGAAACAGGCCCTCAAGCAACCCATCTTTCCTCCTACTTGTGTGTGGAATCCATAATTTCTTCCCACTTCTCCAGTTATGCTCTCAGGTCCAGTTTTTCGGGGTTTGTTGTTGTTGTTGGTTTTGTTTTTTGGTTTTTTCGAAACTAGGTTTCTCTGTGTAGTTTTGGTGCCTGTCCTGGATCTCACTCTGTAGACCAGGCTGGCCTCAAACTCACAGAGATCCGCCTGGCTCTGCCTCCTGAGTGCTGGGATTAAAGGCGTGCACCACTGCTGCCCGGCCAGTCTTTTGTTTTTGAGACAAGGCTGTCTATGCAGCCCAGGCTGGTCTAGAAGAACTCAAGATCCTCCCAAGTGCTGGGATTACAGATGTGGGAGACCATGGCAAGCGTGGGACCAGTGTTCTGTAAGGTAAGCCTAGGTTACTGTAAAGCTTCCTGGCTTTCACTATTATTTCCACTCTGAATCACAGCAAAATGTCTATTTCTCTTCCTTCCTGCTGCTCTTGCATCCTACCAGTTCTAAATTCACTAACCCAGGCAGGCCAGGCCAGTTCCTCTGTTTACACTGTCCTCTCTGCCCTGCAAGCAAAGCCGGGTGGCCACTCCCCTTCTCTTCATTTAAGCCTACTCCCTACTCTCTAGTCTACCTCACGATGGATGGTCTCCTAGGAGCCTTCCTTAATACCTCACACCACAAGAATATCACTTTTTGAAGCCTCTCAGACCTTACAGATGCCACTTAAATAGATGAACGTGAGCCACCCTAAGACACATTACTTAGCAGAAGAAGCTAGAGGGCAAACACTGTTCTTCGGATGAGGTGCTTCTATGTCTATGTCCATACTGAAAGCTCAGAATCCATTCTCTACTGGTCACTAATATTCAAGGGTGGGTACTCTTCAGACATTCAAGACATTTAGCTGAGTACGTGCTAACATCTCAATGGCTGCCTCCTAGAAAGTCCTAGCCAAGTCAAGACTTCCTCAGAGGCACGGATGAAAGAATAATGGGAACTCTAGTTGAATTTCCTGCTGAGGGGCAGACTTGCAAAGGTCCAGTTTGGGGCTGGGCTAGGGCAAGGTTTTAAATCTGGTTCCTGGGAAACCGACTTTCCACCTTGAAACCCTGTGGTTATCAGGCCTGAGGCAGCTGTGTCTGAGGTAGCCTGTGTTCTCTTGCCAACACTTTGATTTCGTTTTCTGCTGACCTTGAACCATCGCCCCCACCCCCAGTAAACAATACATAAGGTGCCATTCTTCTTCTTGATCTGCTTTTCTTCCTTCCTTTCTTTTTTTTGTTTTTCTTGTTTGTTTGTTTGAGACAAGGTATTTCTGTGTCGCCCTGGCTGTCCTGGAACTCACTGTGTAGACCAGGCTGGCCCTGAACTTTAACACGAGTTCTGGGACTAAAAGAACGCACAAAATAAAATGTTTTATTTTGTTTTACTGATTTATTTATTGACACAGGGTGCTGTGGGATGTCTTTCTGTATGCTGTGAATATGTGTTGCTCTAACTGGTTGATAAATAAAGGTAAGCCACGAAGCCATGTGGCAATGCATAGATTAATAGAAATGGATTAAGTTGTAAGAGCGAGCAAGTGAGAAGCCTAAACCAATAGGCCATAGAACTAGTAATTAATATAAGCCTGTGTGTAATTATTTTATAAGTGGCTGTGGGACCAGGCAGAACACAGGAAAACTTCGATCTACAACTTCAATCTCACTGTGTAGTCCCAGTCTTCCTGGTTCTCACAATGTAGACTAGGCTGGCCTTGAACTCACAGAGATCTTCTGTAAGCCCTTTGAGGCCCCAGTGGCCAGGCTCTTCCCCCAAACTTCCAGCCCCTCCAGATGCAGGCAGCCACACTCTGCCTTACAGGGAAAAAAAAAAAAAAAAAAAAAGCCAAGACCGGGCCACAGAATCCCAGCATTCCCAGGGCACTCTGGAAAGTTCTGCTCCACACAACAAACTCTATACAAAGCCTGCCTCCTCCTCAGATCATTGCTACTACTTCCTCTTCTCTCCCAAACAGAGGAAGCCATTTTCTTGTCTCTTCCCCAATCTCTTGTGTGACGTGGCTCCCTACTGCCAGGACACCTTTCCCCTCAGAGCTGTAACACTAATACCCTCCTGCATCTGCCTCCCACATGCTGGGATTAAAGCTGTGCACTACCACACCATACCTTCATTTTATTCTTAAAGACAGGGTCCTACTGTGTAGTCCTGGCTGGCCTGAAACTCACTTTGGAGACCAGACTGGCCTTGAATTTACAGAGATCTACCTGGCTCTGTCTCCCAAGTACTGGGATTAGAGGAGTGTTGCCACATGCCCAGTCCATAAACAATTTTAAAGACCAAGAAATGATGATGTTCAGAGTGTGACAGGGATGTATTTTTAAAATGGGTGACACTAGGGTCTCCCCTGAGTGTAACCTCAAAACGATCGTCTCCTTGTGAAGCTGGATGAAGAACTCCATGTGGAGTCATGGGTTCTGGGCAGCTGTTATTGGGATCAAAGAGGGGAGCCGGGCAGAGAGAGAAGAGCTGTGAATGGGGCAGGTCTGGAGGGTCCAGCAGGGGCACTGAGGCCCAGAGTGAACAGGTATGCCCAGCTGACAACAAGGCTCTTGCTTCTAGCTTAGGACTCACTTCCAGGTCCTGGTCTGTTGCCCAAACCTCCTTGCCTCTCTTGGCCAACAGTGTTTCATGACATTGGCCAATAATGATCTCCAGCCAAGGACAGAAGGGGCTCCCTTTCTGGAGCCATCAGACATTTATGTCGCCAGCTGTCCTTGAGCAAGGCAGCCTAAGTACCACCTAAATAAAAGGAGTCAGGAGTGGCAAGGTGTCAGAGACAATGGCAAGGCTGTGGAAGGCATTTGTATTGGTGGTGGCCTTGGCTCTGGTAGCCTGTGAAGCCCAGCGTCCACCAACACATGAGGATATTGTTGAGCAGGCCCTAGAGGCATTTAACAATGGGCATCCAGGGAAGCCCCTCTTCTGCCTGATAGATGTCACCATGCCATCTGGTCAGGTGAGTGTCTGCCACCCCAGCCTGGGAAACAGGCAGTGTAGAAGGTTTCTGTTACCTGGGCACTGGGGATGTAGCTCAGTTGGTAGAGTGTTTGCCCTGGGGGCATGAAACCCTGGACTTGAACCCCAGCACTCGGCAGGTGGAGGCAGGAGGATCAGAAGTTCAGGGTTAGTCTCAGCTATATAATGAGTTCTAGGCCAACCATTTCATCTACTCACAGGAAGGACAAGTCTGTACTGTCAGCCTGTCTCCTGGCATGAGACCTGAGGGGAAGGGATTTTTATTCCTACTTTATACAGGACGGTACTGAAGGGCAATTGAAGAGTGTCATACAGCTATCTGTGGTAAACACCACAACCCCTCACCCTTTTAGACAGAATGTCATGTAGCCCAGGCTGCCTGGGATTGCTGTGTAGACCAGGCTGCCCTTGAACTCACACAGATCTGCCTCCTGAGTGCTGGGATTCAGGCATATGCCACCACACCCACTGACTGTACCCTTTAGGTCTGTTATGGCCATTTAATAAGCCCCAGACTTTGGTGGACAGTGTAGACCTGGACTGGGCTGACATAGGCAGCATCACCTAACCCTCTGTGCTTTGCTCCCCAATCTGTACAAGAGAGATGGTCGTTGTTGCAATTAGATGAGACAATTAGATGTCTCTGTTGCTTTTTTAGAATCCCACTAGCAATTTCCCACTCAAGTTCAGTATTAGCGAGACAGACTGCATCTCCGTCCCGGAAAGACAGCCTCAAAACTGCAACCTCCTGGAAAATGGGGTGAGTCTCCTTCTCCCAGCTCCCAGACTGCCTTACGGAGGAACAGAAGTTCTCTCCTCTCCTGGCTCCGTCCACATCACTTGGCCACTTCACCACCAGCAGTTTTAATGTTGAAGCCGTTTTCAAAATCACATTTTTGGGGGGGGTCCTGAGATGGCTTAGTGCATAAAGAACCCCTGGAACTGACATGGTAAAGACAGCTGACTCCGGACTCCCACAGGTTGTCCTCTGACCTCTACAGGCATGCACTCTCACACACCCCAAAGAATTGTTAGAAAAAAGCAAAGCCAGACTTTCTCTAACACCTTTTCTTACTTTAAATTATTGCAATTACTTTCTAAAACAGCAATATGTAGCTCCGTGGTAGTCTTGCTTAGCATGTTCAAGGCCCTGGGTTTGATTCCCAGTGCCACACAAAGTGGGTGTGGGAGGAGGCACTGCCTGCTAAAACCTACTAAATATAAAAAGAGCAGAATGGCCAAGTGTGTCTATAATCCACTAGAGAGGCTGCTTTTTTAAAACTGAACCAGAAAGTAACGTACTTCAAATGTTCTTTTACCATTCACACTGAAAGCAATGGTTACATTTACTGACTCACAACCTCATTTCCCAGGGACAGGCTCAGCTGTCGATGTATCTTCACCCAGGACCTTCAACAAACATGGTTTTCTCTGGGCGTGATAATTTATAGGTGCCTTCTCCTCTAATAATGTATATGGAGGTCCTGTCGTTTACATTCATGGGTGTGCATCTGTCCTTCCCATCCACTGTCTCTCTTTGCTGGCTCTGGCTTGCATCTCTGGTTTGAGGACAGTGCCTGCCTCTCTCCAGAAATGTGACAAGATGCCTCTAGCTCCTGTCCTGTCCCCCCCCCCCCCTTTCCCCTACCCCTCACAGGAGGATCGAAACTGCACAGGTCAATTCATCAGAAGGCGGCTCTCAACCTCCTTGACCTTGAGCTGCGACAGGGATTGCAGTAGAGAGGTGAGCAGCTTGCTGCCCCGCGTCTCCTCCAGGTTTCTCACTGCGGAGGTCCAATCCTGAGGTCGCCCATCCCCCTTGCTGGGCTCTCTTGGGCTCTGGGAGACACGGACTGTGTATGTGCTGCATACACAGGGTCTTCATCTGCAAACAGAACCAAGCCCTTTGCAGCAAGTGTCTGGAAAGGTGTGGCATGTGCTGTGTCTGTATTGCTTAGACCTTCCCACTGTTTGCAGAGGAGGGCCTGGAAGAGTTCTAGAGGGGACTCTGGTGCCCTGTAACACCAATTCTCTGGTGGCCAGTGGGAGCCCACCTGCTCCTCATCCAGATCTGCCCAGGCCCTCTGGGTTCTGGTGGATGGAGGTTAGGCTTCCATGTCCCATCATGCCCTTGTAGCTGATGCCTCTGTGGCCTCACTCTCTCCTTGAGGGGGAGACCACAGGCAGGTTGGGCACCATCTAGTGTGCTGGTAGTGACTGTGAGGCTTTTCTCCTACAGGGTGCCCAGGTAAACGGTTTTCCTGATTACCCTGTGGCAGATGTCTCTGAGGAGGACCAGCCCAAAGATCTTCCCCCTAACACCAGGAACATTTATGAAAATGCCAAGTATGACATCATCAACAACATTCTTCATAATTTCTAGGGCTAGAATAGGGAGGGGAGGCTCTCCCTGCCACCATGCCCTTCTCTTCCCCACTACCCACCTCCCTCTACTGCCCTTAGGGCCCTGCTTCCTGCACTTCCCAGGAGGGCCCCAATAAACAGTGTATAAGATGTTATACTTCTTGTTTTGCTCTGTTTGTTTGAGACAGGGTTTCTCTGTGTAGCTCTGTCTGTTCTAGAACTCATTCTGTAGACCAGGCTGGCCGTGAACTCAGAGAGATCTACCTGCCTCTTTGTCCTGGAGTGTCAGGATTAAAGGCATGCACCAACATCCCTGGCTGCTTCTAGGGATGTTTCTGTCTCTGATGTTTCATTCCCATCTTGTAATGGCAGTATTAGAATTACAGAGGCCACTGCTATGCCTAGCTTGCTGTAGGCTCTGGGGATTTGAATTCAGGTCCTCATGCTAACAGCACAAGCTCTTCACCCCCTGAACTCACTGAGTCATTTCCTTAGTCCAGGGTAGGGCTCTTGGTTGCAACTCTTCTAAATGGCTCAGATTTTGACTAGACTTCTCAATGGCTCAAAGGCAGTAGTGATGCCCCGGGTGTTTGCCTGACAGAACTTCTTCCTCTGTATTCAACGTCCATCACTGCCAGCCCTCACCATTCGGTCTCAACACTCAGTGTCCTCGTCAGCCCACTTACATTATACCCTTGTTGATATGGAAGAGCATCCTTTGCTCCTCTCTGACGATTAACACTCTATGATTTTATTTTAATTTTTCTTGACCATTCTAAGAAGATAATACTTTTCTTTGACTTTATCTATAACTCCACCATGCAGGATGGTTATACACAGCTTTCAAGAGCTTCCCAATTTCATAGTGGTGTGTGTGTGTGTGTGTGTGTGTGTGTGTGTGTGTGTGAGAGTGTGAGAGAGAGAGAGAGAGAGAGAGAGAGAGAGAGAGAGAGAGAGAGAGAGAGAAGGTTGGGAAAAGAGAGAGAGAGTATGTATGTCACATGTGTGTGGGTGCCCATGTCAGAAGAGGTGATGGATACCCTGGAGCTATACTTACAGGCAGTTGCAAGCTGCCCAATATGAGGAAACCAGACATGGGTCCTCTGGAGACCTGCCCCATTCACAGCTCTTCTCTCTCTGCCCGGCTCCCCTCTTTGATCCCAATAACAGCTGCCCAGAACCCATGGACTCCACATGGAGTTCTTCATCCAGCTTCACAAGGAGACAATCGTTTTGAGGCTGCACTCAGGGGAGACCCTAGTGTCACCCATTTTAAAAATACATCCTTGTCACACTCTGAACATCATCACTTCTTGGTCTTTAAAATTGTTTATGGACTGGGCACGTGGCAACACTCCTCTAATCCCAGTACTTGGGAGACAGAGCCAGGTAGATCTCTGTAAATTCAAGGCCAGTCTGGTCTCCAAAGTGAGTTTCAGGCCAGCCAGGACTACACAGTAAGACCCTGTATTTAAGAATAAAATGAAGGTATGGTGTGGTAGTGCACAGCTTTAATCCCAGCATGTGGGAGGCAGATGTAGGAGGGTATTAGTGTTACAGCTCTGAGGGGAAAGGTGTCCTGGCAGTAGGGAGCCACGTCACACAAGAGATTGGGGAAGAGACAAGAAAATGAGCTCTTAACCACTGAACCATCTCTCCAACCCACAAAATCCAGCTCTTCAAAGTTAAGGTGCCTTTTATTCCATATCTGTACCAATAAATGGCATTGGCAGAGAACACACCACAAAGCCAAGCACTTTAAGCTTAAGCCTAGTCATCAGGCCCTGCTCCCCAGCAAGCCCTCCCCATCTCTCACCACCGTCCACTCATACATTTCATTTCCCCTCAGATTTCTAATATTCTTTCTTCATGTTCATTCTCAGCGGAGAAGAGAGAAACCAATCAGAGCAGAACGTCAGTAAGAGACCTCTCCTAGCACCTCCCTCATCCGCAGCATGCACACCAGCTCCGGCTGGGGCTGCTCTGGATGACGCAGTGGCTTTTGCTCCTGTCTAATGCCCGACCCCTGTTGCCTTACACTCTGATTCTTCTTACTTCAGGACGCCATCCAACCCCATTTTCTCATTTCGCTTGCACCACCAAATTCCCCCTCCTCTGGAAAGTCCCACCAACAGTAAAGGATATATAACTTCTCTCGCCTTAACAGTAACAACAATAACACTCTCTCCAACTTCAAGTGCTTCATTTCCAGTTTATGGCAATATCATTTCTAATAATAAATATTGCAATTAAACCAAGTTCTAACGATAAGGGAAATGTAGCTGATAAATATACTGTTATTTAGATACTAAAATAAAAGCAAGTTTTTAGGAAAAACATACATAACACAAACCTCACAATACATAAAAATCATAAAAATTGTATGTTCATTTGTTAAAAAAGGAAGGAGAGAAGGAAGGGAGGGAGGGAGGAGGAAGGAAGAGAGGAAGGAGGAAGGAAGGAAGGAGAGAAAGGAGCTTGCCCTCTCTGTGGACAGACTGCTGTTCTGCTCACTGACCTGCTCCTCTGACTTCACATTCAGCTCATCCCGAGACACCAGCTCAAGCACGTCTTCCAAGGGCAGGGCCAGGAACTCTTCAGACAGGGACACTTCCACAAAGTGCTGGTGGATGAAGCTGTTGGCTGCATCATACAGAACAGCACACATCATTGTCTCGGCAAACTGGCGCACGCCCAGGCAATTTTTGGGGTGAAGCCTTTGACATAAGATGAAAAGAAAAAGTTTAGAGGAAGGAATAATGTTATATTCAATCATTCTCAAAATGGTTTTGGGCATAGCCATGGAACAAAAGTCCTATTTTGTTCCCAGTTTTACTGGAATCCCCCTATGATATCAGGTACCCCTCTCTAAGACTCACTTCTAACAGTATTAAATTAAGATGGGCTAGCCTCAAGTCTTTGCTTCTTGGGGCATGGCCCTCTGCATGTCAAAGTGGAATAGACTCTGGGGAAGTCCTGTGAAGCAGCTGTCAGATGTAAAGAGAGTAAGCACTGGGAAACCCTGTCACCACATCCAGCTGTGTGGTTTCTGAGAGGATCCGGGGCACTATTCCACCTCGAAGCACCAGGAAGGAGAGGCATGGAAGAGACACTTTCTTCAATACAGGGAGCATCACACATTTTTCTTATTTTAGGTAGAGAGAAGCTCCATTAACCTAAGAAATTAGACCCCTAGAAACAACAGCAACAACTATTATTAGTTTATCACTTTAGTGACTAAAATACTTTGCTAGGCTTTTTATACCCATTCTGCAGAATCATTATACTTTTTAAAAAGATTTAATTTTATCATCTTTACTTATGTGTATGTGTGTGCCTGTGTGTGAGCATGTGCACATGTGTGCAGATGCCTGCAGAGGCTGGAGGAATTGGATCCCTGGAGCTATGGCTACAGGCAGTTGACAGTTGTCCTGTGTTGGTGCTAGAAATTAAACTCTGGCCCTTTGGAAGGGCAGCAGGTGCTCTTAACTGCCACACCATCTCTTCAGTTCCTTATTTGTACTTTTCTGAGGACCTTGTACACAGAGGCAAACAGTCTACCGGTAGACTCCATTCAGTTCTTTAAGCATCCTTTTT
The DNA here is from genome assembly GCF_007827085.1 of Peromyscus californicus insignis. NCBI lineage: Eukaryota > Metazoa > Chordata > Mammalia > Rodentia > Cricetidae > Peromyscus > Peromyscus californicus. The sequence goes on from NW_026294402.1 coordinate 104,677,619, forward strand.
AAGGGCTGGAAAGATGATTCAGAGGTTAAGAGCATTTACTACTCTTCTGGAGAATTTGAGTTTGGTCTCCAGCACCCACATTTGGTGTCTTACAACCTCATGTAACTCCAGCTCCAAGATATTTAATGTCCTCTTCTGGTCTCAGAGGGCACCTACACACACATGGCGTGTGCGCATGCACACACACACACACACACACACACACACACACACACACACACACACACACACGCATGCACAAAGAATCTTTTTAAAAAAATCAACCCTGGCCAAGTGGTGGTGGCACATACCTTTAATCCCAGCACTTGGGGGGCAGAGGCTGGCAGATCTCTGAGAGTTCGAGGCCAGCCTGGTCTACAGAGTGAGTTCCAGGACAGCCAGAGCTACACAGAGAAACCCTGTCTTGAAAAACCAAAAAAAAGGGGGAAAAAAAAAAATCAACCCTGCGGATTGCTTCCTTTTATAGTGGAAGACAGAGCCCAGGGAAACCAAGAAATGTGTTCCCAGTACTTTGACAAGTAAGTGGAGGTCCTGAGATTGAAATCAGACATCTTGCTTCTGTGGCTCTAACACCACGGCAGACCTGCAGTCATCAGAGCCTGGGAAGTCCTGGGCCTGTCCCTTTCTGAGGAACCTAGGCATGTTCCTTAAGTTCTCAGAAGTGTCATTAATTTTCTCACATAGAAAAGATGATGACATTGCAGGACAGCCAGAGCTCTGTGTGTGTGTGTGTGTGTGTGTGTGTGTGTGTGTGTGTGTGTGTGTGAGAGAGAGAGAGAGAGAGAGAGAAGATAGGATGACAACTATGCACTGAGTGAGTAGGGCTGCAGCTATGATGAAGAGAGAACGTGGGAACTGGTGTGGTGGTACGTGCCTTGTAGTCCCAGTGATTGGGACAGTAAGGCAGGAGAATCACTTGAGCTCAGAAGTTTGAGGCCACTCTAGGCCACATAATCTCTAAAAACAAATGAACAAACAAATAAAGCCAGGCATGGTGGTACATATCTGTCATCCCAGCACTCAAGAAGTGGAGGCAGGAAGATCAGGAATTTAAGATCAGCCTGGACTATGTGAGGCCCTGTCTCAGAGAAACAAAACACGTCCAGGGAGCTGGCTCAGTGGATAAAGCCCCAGCTGTTCAGGCCTGATGACTTGAGTTTGGTCCCCAGGACCCACCAAAAAGCTGTACGTAGTGGTCTCCACTGGATATCCCAGTGAGATTAGAGGGAGACAAGAAAATGGATGGTCATGGGCCAGTTAGCCTGGCGTTCTCAGGGTGACATGAGGCTCCAACCAACCCTGAAATCCGTTCTCCGACCTCCGTTCATTTGCCTTAGCATGCACACCCCTCTCAAGATAGGTACGTAACAACAACAAACACAAAAAACGAGCAAAACTTAAAAAAAATAGTGCTTTCAGGCCCGTGAGCTAGCTCAGCAGATAAAGGAGCCTGTTTTCAAGCCTGACAACAACCTCAATTCAACCTCTAGGACTCATGATGAGAGGAGAAAACCAACTCCCATAAGCTGTCCTCTGATCTCCATGTGCATGCCATAGCATGTGTGTGCCCATGTAAACACAAAAATAAAGGGTAAAAAAAATAGTGTTTGCTCCAGCAGATGTATAAACAAAACTGGAACATACAGAGATTTGCACAGTCCTTGTGCAAAGCTAACATGTAAATTCCTGGTGTCCTTTCATTTATATATATAGATATATCTGTATATATGGGGTTTTCTTTGGTAGCACTAAGGTTTATTGGAGCATCACAGTACAAACGCCGGGGCTTTCCTTTTATATTTTTATTGGTAAACAAAGTTGAAATTTAATTCAGTGTGTTAATGTCCACTGTTATTATTACTACACTGTTATGCAGTTAGCTTGTATTTGTTTTAGGTAATTATATAAATCAGAATTATGAACATCTCTATACATAACATGCTATTATGTATATCAAGGATAATGAATAAAATCTTAAACAACGAAAAGAAGTTAAGGAAGAAAAAGAATGGGGGCTAGAGAGATGGGTCAGTAGTTAAGGACATTTGCTACTCTTCCAGAGGACCCATGTACCCTATCAGATAGCTTACAACCATGTAACTCCAGTTTCAGGGGATTTGATGGTTTCTTCTGACCTCTGAGGGTACTCACACACATGGCTTACATCTGTGTGCACACACACAATAAACAAAATGAATGCTGGCTAAATACTAGACCGGTGCCTGGTATGAAGCTGCCGCTGTTTTAGTTTCTATTATATTTGTTTTTCTTACTTTTGAACAAACTCAGCGTGGGTCTGAAGTCTTAGCGACAGCAGCAGACACTGGGGGACCAAATTTTCCAAATTTTCCTTTCCTATCTCCCTCTAGAGTCTTGGCTGTCTTGGAATTCACTATGTAGTCCAAGAAGTGGCCTCGAACTTGAGGACATGCCCTGGTTCAGCCTTCTGAGTGCTCTGATGACAGGCAGCAGTGACTACATCTGGCACCTCAGTGCGTTTTCCAAGGCCAGGGAAACAAAATCGCTACGTGAAGCAGCAGACAGGACAGGGAGGCAGTGAGCATGGGGCTCAGGATACAGCATCTCTCAGTGCTTTTTCTAGAGCACTTCGGTGGTTAAGTGAGATGTTAAAGCACTTTACCAATGTAAGGTGACGAGGATAAACCTGGGCTCCTGCAGCAGGTGCTTTATTCATGCCCAAAACCCAACACCACTCACCGAGCTGAGTAGAGCCTACAGATAGGGACAGAATGAGCCATGCACCCAATGGCATTCCTTTTCATGCTTTCTTCAGGCTAGGATTCCTGTACCTTTGATCAGCCTGATTTAATACGAAGCACCAATCATGCCTCCCTAAGTAAACTGTACTACTACACCTGACACGACAGAGAAACCTGTGAGGAAATGGAAGTAACCTGCAGATGGAAATGGAAGAGACAGTGGCCACAGAGCAAATAGGTTCATTCAGAAGGATGAAGACAGGAAGGGAAATAAAGCCAAAGGGAAACAGAGACGCCCCACCCATGGCGATATTCTTCACTGACAGCTCAATTTTGTCCTAAAGAAACTATTGGTATAACACGCTACTGAAGACAGACACCAGGGATATGAAGGACAATCACTGAGTTGTTTCACTGATGCATTTCATCTTCAGTTTAGCTGAAGACTGGTGATGAAGCTCAATGGTATTAGGGGATATCTGATCACACTGTGAGACTCCAAGATTATGTTAATTAAATTAACCTTGGATCAGGAGGTGGAGCTAGCGACTAGTTGACAAGAATTAGCCATAGAGAATATGGAGGACCCAGGAAGATGGATAGAGAGATGCACAGAGGGGGTTGGGGATTTAGCTCAGTGGTAGAGCGCTTGCCTAGCAAGCGCAAGACCCTGGGTTTGGTCCTCAGCTCCAGAAAAGAGAGAGAGAGAGAGAGAGAGAGAGAGAGAGAGAGAGAGAGAGAGAGAGAGAGATAGAGAGAGATACACAGAAAGAAGTAGGGTAGGACTTTAGATTCTCAGGTCCTTTTGGTTTGGGATGGGTGGAGAGATGCTCTCTTGCTAGGTCTCTGGCCAAAAAGGAAAGTCAGCTTGTTGCTTCTTGGTCTCTTTGAGCTAGCAGTTTTTCATCCCAACATCTAACTCCCGGGTCTTCATTGGTAAATAGAAAAAACTTAGATAAAATCAATACAGTGGTAGAGCACTTACCATGTACAAGGCCTTGGGTTTGACTCCCTAGTACCTCAAGGCGAAAAAATCCACCAAAACAATCTACTTCTGAGAGAAGGGTTGCAGAAACTCACTCCAGTGTTCATCTAAAAACCAGGAGGCCCACCAGGCAGTGGTGGTGCATGCTTTTACCCCTAGCACTTTGGAGGCAGAGGAAGGCAAATCTCTGGGTTCGAGGCCAGCCTGGTCAAGGATGGCCAGGGCTACACAAAGAAATCCTGTCTCAAAAAAAAAAAAAAAATCCAAAACAAAACATAACAAAAACAAGACCAGGAAAAAAAGTCAACTGCAATCTCTGGGTTGGGGAGGCAACAGGTGGAGCCAATAGACCAGGTAAGCTCAGAACTATGCTGCCATTATAGCTTCTCTGTGCCTTCATGCCCCAAATGGTTTTCCTTAAAGCACTGGCAACCAAACCTTCAAACAATGAAGCCCACGTGTTTGTCCTCAAATGTACACGGAAGAAGGGCGCTGAAAACCTCACTCATTCTACAGTCAGGCTGAAGAAACAGAAACAGCAATTACTGGAGAGAAAACAGAAAGTAGGCCAGGCCTCTGGGGCTCATGGCAGAGGAGGAAGGCAGTAATGAAGCAGGGGCCTGGGTCTCAGACCGGGTCCTGCAGAAACGATGAAGAAACACTCAAGGCAGACTCAAAACATCAGGCTTTATGCTTAGTTATTTGTTCCTCAGATGTCACTAAGACAAGTAAAAACTGCACTAGTCTAGACAAAGTAACTGCTTCTGTCCAGGTGAGGTGGAACACACACCTATGATCCCAGCACTTGAGAGGTGGAGGCAGGAGGACTGCCATGAGTTTATGGCCAGCCTGGGTCACATGATAAGACCTATCTCAAGAAGAAAAGGAAATAATTGTTCATTGTCTTTGCTGTTGTTTGTCTGAGATAAGGTCTCACTGTGTAGACCTGGCCTGGAACTCAATATGTAGACCAGGCTGGCCTTGTATAGATCTGCCTGCCTCTGCCTCTTGAGTGCTGGGATTAAAGGTGTGCACCACCATGTCCAGCTGCTCAGTGGTGCTTAAGCACCTTATGATAATGTGAATGAGTGATGACCTCAAGATCCCCTAGGTGGAGCTGTCCTCCCTTGATGAAAGTGTCAGAATAGCAATTGGAAGCACTCACTCCATCTGAAAGCCAAATTCTATGAGAACAAAGAGATCAATCAAGTGAGCACTCTCTCTCTGTCTCTCTGTCTCTCTCTGTCTCTGTCTCTCTCTGTCTCTGTCTCTCTCTTTCTCATGTGTGGTGTGTGTCCATCCTGGTGTGTATGTCCACATCCTGGTGTGCATCTGTCATCAAGGCAGGGACAAGCCTGGCTCTGGAGCTGCACTGTCACTAACGACAAGGTTTTCATCTGCAACACCAAACACAGAGCCACTGACCTCAAGGTGAAACCCTTTGCCCTGCAGGTAGCTGATGCACACCTCTACATTTGAGGCATCACTACCATGATTGTGTGTAGGTATGCACATGACAGGGCTGAGTAATGCCCATGGGCACCACAAAAGTAGGATGTGGTCAGCCTGCAGGGGCCACAGACAGCTCAGTGAGTAGGACTGGTAGAGTGGGAATGGGGGAGGGAAGGTGAGCTCTGAGAGGATGATGTTCTTGAGGGCAGAGCTGAGGTGGAAGGGATGCTGATCATCAGGCTGAGCATGGACACTGGGCTGGGAGAACAACATATACACAGAGGTGCTCTTCTGGGTTTTCTCGGCCTTCGTATGGCCCAGCACTAATTCTCATCTCCAAATCTCCAGTGATTAAATGGCCTTTAGTTGATGACAGCGCTATTCCCTAAGGGAGGGAAGAGCCTTATCTGATCAGTTAAAGGTCACAGAAGAACCCATGAAACCCTTTGCCAAGAGGCAGAAATAGTGAGAGTATATAGTCCATGGCCATCATTCTAAAAGACCACATGGTGACTGCTCTCAGTGGACAGAAGAGGACAGAAATATAGGTGAGTTCTGAAGGAGCTGTAGTGCAAAAAGGTCAAGAAACTTACGGAAGGTTAAGTATCTAAGCAAACATGGAGATGGCTATGAAACAGTTCAAAGGCAGGCCAAGTAAATTAATAAAATAGTTTGGTGAGAAGTTAGCGAGATTATGAGCAACACTAAATGGACTCAGCAGACTATATTTAAGCTTCCCCCCCACTCATCCCCACACACACAAAGAAAAAAGTCATCATTTGAAAGGGAGTGGGGGGGCACAAGAGGAGTTGCAGTGGGGATGGAAATGATGTAAATAAGACAGGCAGTGGTGGCGCACGCCTTTAATCCCAGCATTCAGGAGGCAGAGGCAGGTGGATCTCTGTGAATTTGAGGCCAGCCTGGTCTACAGAGTGAGTTCCAGAAGAGCCAAGCCTACACAAAGAAACCCTGCCTGGAAAAACAACGAAACGAAATGAAACAAAACAAAACAAAACAAAACAAAACAAATATATGTAAATACAGAACTCAAGCAAAAAATTCTCAAAAAATTTTTTAAATTTAAATTTAAGAAAAAGAAAAAGAGGAGGAAATTAGCTACATTAACAGCTGACCAGATGGGTCTATGTCATGACACAAGAGTATAGGCAGGGCTATGGAAACGCCCAAAGAGATGGGCCCTGCACACTAATGATCCCAAGAAATGCCATCTCGAGAGAGTAACATTCCCAACTCACTGTTCAGAAAACCCCAGATACACTATTGACTCAGCAGTGTGGCAGAGGGTTCCAGAACTGAGCACGATCCCATCATCTGCTTTGCTCACCTTTCTCGGAGGAACGTACAACAAGCGTCTTTGATGCTCTGCAGCTGCAGGAAGCTTGCCCCCATCAGCAACGACTGCACATTTTGCTGGTCTATAGCAAGGTTGCCATTATAAGCAAAGTTGATGAGAGCCTCCAGGGCACTAGAAGGAAGAGGAAAAGCATGAGAAGCTCTTTCTTGGCCACAGGTCACTTGATCCTAACTGAACTGATATGACTACCTGTAGTGGTTAAAATGGCCCCTTAGGCTCTTATACTTGAGTGCTTGGTCATCAGGGAGTGGCACTACTTGAGAGAGATAAGGAGACATGGCCTTGTTGGAGTAGGTGTGACCTTGTTGAAGGAAGTGTGTCACTGGGGGTGGGCTTTGGGGTTTCAAAAGCCCAAGCCGGTACCAGTGTCTCTCTCTTTCTTTCTGCTGCCTGTAGATATACATATGGAACTCTCAGCTCCTTCTCCAGCACCATGTCTGCCTGTGTGCTGCCATGCTTCCCACCACGATGATAATGGACTAAACCTCTGAAACTGTAATAAGCACGAATTAAATGCTTTCCTTTATATGAGTTGCCATGGTCATGGTGACTAAGACACTACCTGAAGAATAGATGAGCCCTGTTCAAACATTCATTTAGAGGCTGGAGAGATAACTCCAGTTGAGAGGACCTGAGTTTGGACCCCAGCACCCATACAGCAAGTCAGTGTCCCACAGAGGCCTGCAATTCTGGCTTGTAGGAATCTGATTCCCTCTTCTGGCATCCATGGGTGCCTATCATAGGCACACTCACCTGCAATCACATACATGTGCCTATATTTAAATAGTCACACACATAAACAAATAAACAAATCTTTTAAAAAATCCATTGGGCTGAGGTGAGTGTGGCAGCATATGCCTGTAATTCTAGCACTTGTGAGTTTGAGGCAGGAGAATCTCAAGTTCAAAGTCCAGCCTAATCTATAGTGAGACTACATTGCAAAACAAACAAACAAAATCCATTTTGAGAATATATTTAAATGGAATAACTATTTCAAAGATTCATCCTAGCCAGGTGTGGCGGCTTTAATCCTAGCACTTAGGAGTCAGAGGCAGGCCAGTCTGCTTTACATAGTGATACCTGCCCCAAAACAAACAAATAACAACAAAACAATACCTAAATAATTGTCCATTTACATAAAATTGGACAAATTTTATATATATATACATATATATATAAATGTATATATATATATATATTTTTTTTTTTTTGGTTTTTCGAGACAGGGTTTCTCTGTGTAGCTTTGGTGCCTGTCCTGGATCTTGCTCTGTAGACCTGACTGGCCTCGAACTCACAGAGATCCACCTGGCTCTGTCTCCCAAGTACTGGGATTAAAGGTGTGCGCCACCACTGTCTGGCAATAAAATGATTTATTAAGCCCTTTCTCATTCTGCTACACTGGCTTCATGTTTACTGTTTGGGTGGTTGCTATATGATAACTCAACACTAAAGCATGTTCTAATTTCTTGCCTTTGTTAGCAGGCACCATAACTATTATCTTCTTATTGCCATTACAATTTTTAAAAATTATTGATGTTTAGGGGTAAATTTTAGAAAGAAATTTCTAACTTTGTACTTTTGACTTCCCATTCTCATGGAGAATGAAATCCAAATTCCAGCCATAGAGCGCTGGCCTCTCCATCTCTTTGATCTCTGAACCTTCTACCCTGCCTTATCTTACTGTGTCCCAACACTCTAAACACACTCTCACCTTTTGCCTGGGCAAGCAAGCAAACCTCCTTTCATTTGAACCCTCCCTTGGTCGCTGACTGAGGAGCTCACCCATCTTCTAACTACCACAGTGTGTATGGACTCGTCCTACTGCATACTGTGCTCTACTGCAGGCCTTCATGTGGTCCAAGGCTCAGGTTAAAACTGGCCCCAGGGAGCACAATGGTAGGGAGCTTAGTACCTGGGATCCATTCCTTGCATTACAATCTCATCCTGCTTGCACTCCATCATGTCATTAGTAAACATAGCATGGAAGTACGGGATGGAGGCTGCTAAGACGATCCGGTGAGCACTGAATTTGTGGTCCCCAATCTGTGGGCCAAAGAAAATACAAAGACAAATATGAGAATATAAATACAAAAGCCCATCTTCCCTTCCACAGCTTACTCCCCTGCTTACTGCAGTGACAATGAAGACATCCCAGGCATGACAGACAAGGCTTATCATACAGACCTGTGAGTATTTAAAAACAATATACTCAGTTATGGTAGAAGAATGGAAATACCACATTTTAATGAGGTGTTATGGAATATTAGTTTAACTATGTAAAGATGTGTTGCTCTGGATTCCTTCAAAATTAAGAGACCAAATTTGATTGGAGGAGACCCCCTGAAAATCTTGGCTACAGACATAAAGAAATAAACCTAGAAAAACTATAAGACAGGTGGCGTATATGCCAATCCCTTGACATGGGAACAGCTCTGAGACTGGACGACACGTGATAAATTTTGTTGGTTACAGAGTCATCATGACTTATTATTACATGCCATTCTTTCATATGGCATGGATAGAGGTTTGGTTATACAGTCTAAACAAACTTGTAAAATTGACAGATGTCTTTTACCTGCTCAAACATAAAACAAAACATCATCTTTGGCTGGCTTATGTATAATGCACAGTCTATACTTGTGTTAATGCAGATATATACATATAGATCTATATCTATATATATATGTATATTGCCTTTGAAAGCTCATGTGTTTTCAGAGCAAAAGGACCAGACACCAATGAAAATGGGTGGCCCAGGTGATCCAGCCTTTCAGAGTGCCTCTGTTGCAGTTTCCTCAGAGTTCTGCATTCAGAACTAACTTCAAGGCTGCTAGTTGAGATGGTCTAGCCTCACAGACTATTCTAGTCAGGACTTCAGATAAGCCTTGCACTTTCCCATTACAGAGACTGGACAACAAATGTTATAGCTAGTTTTCTTAGGACTTGACCATTATTCTAATTTTCTCAGGGTCTCCTGGGGATGCCATCACCCCCAGACAACAGGAAGCAATCTAGAGAACATAATGCCCACATTCCCAAGAGGTGGGGTGGGTGGTTTTTGGTCATTCGGTGAGTTATGGATGTTTGTTATCATTTAGTGGGGATATAGGAATACAGGACAAAAAGACAACTATTCATCTCAAATATTTTATAACGGTATGGATTTTTGTATACTTTGGTTATTTTTGTTATACTGTATGTATGTTTCTACTCTTGTTTAAGGTATTGTACCTATGCAGCTCACTTAAAAATGTAATGTAAAGTTCCAGTCCTTGAAAGCTATTATTACAAACTGTTTAGAATAATTTAAAAATGCAGGTTAGTAGTTAGTCATCTATAACAATCAAACTTGTAGTCATGTTAGGTATGTTTTCAAGGTTAAACAGATGTATTTTAGATAACAGGTGATCTTCAAATGATTCAGAGACCTACAGAATAAGGTATTTAAGATGCTTAATAACCTAAGGCTTTTGATGACAGTGAGACGTGTCTACTCCTGGCAGCACCAATCTACTTTATAAAAGGAAGATGGCATCGAAGAAACTCCATATGGAATTTGCTTCCACTGTGGCAAAGCTAGTCATTTGGGCAAGAAACTGCCCTTGCCTTAGTTGCTGTACAAACTGGACAAGCAGGACACAAAAGAAAAAGACTGCTGAATTTTGCCAAGACAAGGTGGAACAGTTGTCAAAATTCCTTGCTTGCCTAAGGCACTTGATTGGCCTAATAAAAAGCTGAATGGCCAATAGCAAGGGAGGAGGTGTAGGCGGGACTTCTGGGTAGGGAGATTAAGCAGGAAGAGGAATTAGGCTGGGGGAAAAAAGAAAAAGAGATGCTGGAGAGATGCCAGGGGCTAGCCAGCCAGACACACAGGAAGCAGAAAGTAGGACCTACAGAATGAAAGAATGGTAAAAAGCCCTGAGGCAAAACATAGATGGACAGAAACAGGTTAAATTAAGCTAAAAGAGCTAGTGGGACAGGTCTAAGTTAAAGGCTGAGTATTCATAATTAATAATAAGTTTCCGTGTCTTTATTTGGGAGCTGGTTGGTGGCCCAAAGAAAATTCCAACTACAATGAGGAGTAAATGTGGTAAGACAAATAGAAGCTTGAACACATCGAATGCCAGTTTTTTATCACAGAGCATCCTCCAGTGCAGCCCTTGCAGCTCCTCCCTTCAGTGAATACCCACTGCTTCAACACTTCATTGGAACGCCAGTGTTATTAAAAAGCAGATGGAACAGAAAAGTACTCAAGCTAGAGCACCTAAAAGCATGTTCTCCAAGAAAAACATAAACAGTGAGAGGAAAGGGTCTGGCTTAAACAGAGGGTGGAGGTGGGGTAGGACAAGCAGCCCCTGTTGTGTCTGGGGAAAATAACCCTGGCAGAAGCTAAAAGGAATGACCTATGCTGCAGACAGACGAGTCCAAAGGGTCAGAGGCCATTTCTTTCTCCAGTGTACTTTTAGGTGCTGAGCCATCTCTCCAGTCCTATTTAGTTTTGAATCAAGGTCTCACTATGTAGCCCTGGGTGGCCTGGAACTTGCTTTGTAAACCACAATGGCATTGAAGTCACAGAGGTCTGCCTGCCTCTGCCTCCCAAATGTTGGGATGAAAAGCATGTGCCCAGTTCTATTGGATTTTTTTTATTATTGCTTTCTGTTTTGTTTTTTAAGATTTATTTATTATGTATACAATGTTCTGCCTGCATGTACGCCTGCAGGCCAGAAGAGCACACTGGATCTCATTATAGATGGTTGTGAGCCACCACATGGTTGCTGGGAATTGAACTCAGGACCTCTGAAAGAACAGCCAGTGTTCTTAACCTCTGAGCTATCTCTCCAGCCCTCTATTGGATTTTAAAATATTTATTTTAACTGTGTGTGTGTCTGTGTGTATGTCTGTGTCTGTGTCTGTGTACTATGTGGTGGTCAGAAGAGGGCATGGGATCCCCTGGTGCTGGTGGTTGTGAGCTGCCCAATGTAGGTGGTGCTGGGAACTTAGCTTGGGTCCTCTAGAAGAGCAGCAAGTGTTCTTGACTTCTGGGCCATCTTCTCTCCAGTCCCTACTATCAGACAGTTTTGCAAGCAGGCATCTAGTTTATCGCTTTGGAGCATTCTTGTGGCTTTCTGAACACTAACCCTAAGTGAGCAGCTATTATCCCTAAGTTTTAGACTTTCTCTTATTTCTGGAGTTCTGAAGTTTCAAGCGCTGTACCTTGGTGCTGGTTTCTCTTATGCATTCTTTCTGCCTTATCAATCTAGAAACTTTATTTTAAAATCTGGAAAAATATTTTCATACCACTACTTTTATTTTTCTTTTTATGTGTGGTTATGTATGTAATGTATATGTTTGTGTCCAGGTGTGCTTGACCATGTAAGCACATGTGGAAACCAGAGGTTGACATTGGATGTCTTTCTACATTTCTCCACCTGATTTTTTGAGACTGACACTCTCACTGAATCTGAAATTTGCTGATTCTGCCAGGCTGGTTAGCGGGAGCCCCCAGGGTCTTGTTGCCTCTGCACCCTAGCACTGGGGTTACAGATGTACACTGTCACCCCAGGCTTATATGTAGGTGCTGGAGATCTGCACTTGGGTCCTCATGATGGCACAGCACACAGCACACTGAGTCATCTCCCCAGTCCCTCACACCACTTCCTTGTTTGTTTACTCTGTTGGAGCACTCTGTGTGTGAGTCTTGGTAAGCACGGGCCGCAGTAACCATGTGGAGGTGAGAAGACAACGTTCAGGAATCAGTTCCCTCTGCCCACTTTGGGTTTGGAAGGTCACACTCAGGGAGTCAGGCTTGTGTGGTAAGCACCTCTACTTGTCAGTCATCTTGCCAACCTCTCATGCCACTTCCCTTGACAGTTTCCTCCCCTTTTCTAATGCTTGGTATGAGTTTGTTAATGTGGGTACGTATATGGAGGCCACAGGTCAATGTTGAGTGTCTTCCTTAATCATTGCGTATGTGTTCATGTGTGCCTCTGTGTGTGTGCCTGTGTGTGTGTGTGTGTGTGTATAGGCCAGAGGTTGGTGTTAAGTGTCTTTTCAAATCACGCTTCACCTTATTTTTTAGAGAGTCTTTCTCACTGAACCTGGAGCTCACATATCCAGCTAAACTAGCTGGCTAGAAAGCCCAAGGATCACCCTGTCTCGGCTTCCTCTGCACTGGAAGTGCAGGGCTGTGCTGCCATGCTGGCTTTAACAAGGATGCTGGGGACCAAATGCAGGTTGTTATGCTTGCACAGTATTTTGCCAACCAGTCCCTCCTCCTCTCCACTGTCTGTTTTCTCTTCCCAAGTAAATTCTATTTATTTGTATATGTGCATGCACACATGCACCACGGTGCACCTATAGATCATGGGGGAAACAACAACAAAAACCTAAAAAAATTATCCTCTTTCCTCAACCTCCCCAAGGGTTGGTTTTAAAGATACTGATCACCAGGCAGGGCTTTTAGTCAAAACAGGTTTTATTTTTTGTTTTTGTTTTTATTTCTGTATTGGTGATTGAACTCAGGGACTCTCTTGTGCCAGGCAAGCACTCTATCACTGAGCTACATTCCCAACCTAAGCTGGGGTCCCTGTTGTTTGTCTTTTGGCTCTTTTGGGGGGCCCACAACCCAGCTCCAAAATAAATTCACTCATAGAGTCTTATTCTTACTTATAAATGCCCAACCTTAGCTTGGCTTAGTTTCTAGCTAGCTTTTGCCTCTGGGCTTTTCCCGTTCTCTTACTTCTATAAATCTTACTCTGTGGCTTGCTGGTTGTGTAGCTGGCTGGCTGGCCCCTGATGTCCTCTACTTCTCTGGCTCCTTCTAGATCTCCCCTCCCATATATTCTCTCTGCCTGCCAGCCCCCCGCCCCCCATCCTTTCTCCTGCCTTGCTATTGGCCAGCTCTTTATTATACCATCAGGTGTTTTACACAGGCACAGTAACACAGCTTTACGGAGTTAAACAAATGCAACATAAACAGAAGTAACACACCTTAAACTATTCTACTACAGGTCTTGCTGTGTTGCTCAGGCTAGCCTTGAACCTTCTGTTGCAGTCTTCCAAGCATCTGGGATTACACCAGCATGCCACCACCTTCAGCCTTGCTCTTTAATATTTATCAAAGAAACAGAATGAGTTTTACGCTTTGCTTCATTAGGTTTTTGAGATAGGCTCTCCTATAGCCAAGGCTGGCCTTGGACAGATCCTCTTGCCTACCTCCCAAGTACAGGATTATAGGAATGCACCACCACTCACAACTCAAAGGAATAGTGTTCATGATTTCCAAAACTGAGTAGTAGAGCTACAGTACATGTACACATAAATTACCATTGATTTTAGATCCCAACCCCACTATCCTTTGTGTAACTCCATTACTTCTTTTAATTTTCCAAACAGCATATCGACAAGTATGTTTTAGGGGCTTAATTGTAGAAAACAGCATGAAGGAAGCCAACAGGAAATCAGAGGTTCTTCAGGCTGTCTTTAGGGTGTATTATGGCAGAGCCTCAGACAGAGGTGCTGTGTCCTCTCTTTGTATAAGTCAAGTGGCATGAATGCCTGCTATGGCTTTGTCAGAAGTGGTTTGGACTTTCCAGCTACAACTGACTTCTTTTCCTTAGAAGTTGCTAAGAGGATCAAGCACTCAGAACCATTCCATGTACATCTTAAGGACTGTGTTGTGGGGTCTTTTGGTATACTGTAAAGATGTGTCTCTGCTTAAGGTGCCTTCTAATTGCTTTAGTAAAGGCTGAATGGCCAATAGCTAGGATGGAGAGAATAGACAGGACTTCTAGAAAAAGAGAGGACTCTGGGAAGAAGAGAGGCAGAGACGCCAGCAAGACAAGAGTGGAGCAAGTCAGACATACAGAATGAAGGAGAGGCAAAAAAGCCACGTGGCAGAATGTAGATTAATAGAAACAGGGTAATTTAAGTTACAGGAACTGGTTATTTTAATAAGTCTCAGTGTCATTATTTGTGGGTTGGTGGCCACCAAGAAAAGGCTGACTACAGTATTGTGTTCCTGTTGGCAGCCATAATACGCAAATTCTAATTACTGATTATTTTTAGGGTATTTTTTTTCTTCTGTTGTTGGGGATTGAACTTGGGGCCTGGCACATACCAGGGAAGTACTCTACCACTGATCTACATCATCAGTCCAGTAGGAGGGTTTTAAGTTTGAGGCCAGACTAGACCATACACACACAGCACATCCCAGAAATAATTTCAGCTATGCAGTAAAATCCTGTCTCAAAAAGTCCAGAAGCAGGGTATGGTGGTGCACACCTTGACACCTAGCACTTGGGAGGCAGAGACAGAGGCAGGCACATCTCTCAGTTTGAGGCCAGCCTGGTTCACATATTGAGTTCTGGGGCAGCCGAGGCCATATGGAGAGACCTTGTCTCAAAACAAACAAACGTCCAGAATAGACAAAAGACACTGACTCAAAAACTAACAAATAAAGCCAGGAGGGGTGGCATGTCTTTAATCCCAGCACTGAGAGGCAGAGACACAAGTGATCTCTGTGCATTTGAGGGAAGCCTGGTCTACAAAGTGAGTTCCAGGCCAGTCAAAGGTACAAAAGTGAAAACCTGTCTCAACTAAAATAAAGTTAAAATATTTGCTAGACTCTTTGTTCTGCGCCCTTCCTAGGGGAAAAAAAGAAAGCATAAGTCACATGATATATGCCAACTGCAAGAGTTTCCAAGCCAACTGTCACTTTTCTATGTGACCTTTATTTCCTCCTTTACCCCTGAGACTCAGTCTTCAACTGTAACATAACAAGCCTTAACTGGACCAGTTTCTCCACACACAGTAACAGCTGTGTTAATAATGGTAGCCTAAAGCCAGGCAATGGTGGCGGCGCATGCCTTTAATCCCAGCACTCGGGAGGCAGAGCCAGGTGGATCTCTGTGAGTTCGAGGCCAGCCTGGTCTACAGAGTGAGAGCCAGGACAGGCACCAAAACTACATAGAGAAACCCTGTCTTGAAAAAACATAAAAAAACAAACAAACCAAAAAACAAAAAACTATATCCTTTGCAAAGTGGCTGTTGGCACACACAGAAGATATTTCTGCAGCCTACAGATTGGTGCACATGCAGAGTTGAGAGACCTGAGCCCTGTATCAGAGGTTGCTCCCTGGTTAGTACAGTCTGAGCCTGTGAGTTAACAAAAGCAACCAGGAATCTGGACCACCTGGTTGTCTCCCTCATGGTTTTCACACCATACACCTTCCCATTGTCTTCCTTGGAAAATCGGGGAGCCTACATTCCTAGCTCTGCACTGGTAATATCTCAGTATCTACTAGGTTGTGCAGGCTACACCACAAATTCTGTTTTCTATTATAGGCAGGTGCAATTCAACATTCACCCAGCTGCTTATTCAAGTAGGAAAGACAGAAGGGCAAAATCTGAGTTGGGAGACAGACAAGTGTTCCTAGAGAAAGCAAGGGTTACACTCAGAACAAATATCTCTGAAAACATCTTGATACTATTGCTTCTACCTTGAATAAGCTCACAATAAACATGAGTGAAATAAACTGTTATTTGCCTAGCTGACACAGACATAATAATAAATACCCTTGGGGTCAGTGGGGTTAATATTGAGCTTTTAGGCAGACACCAGGGATGCTGACAGTACATGACAAATAACAATCCATAATTTTACTGAGGCACTAAGTCATTTAGGTTTTAAAGTTGGTATATAAGAATGAATCTATAATATGAAGATGCACCCTCATCAGGACATGATGGCACATGCCTAGAATTCAACCTTGGCTTAGGAGGTTAAGGTAGGAGGATCAAGAGTTCAAGGCTGACCTCAGACATATAGCAAGTCTGAGGCCAGCTTAAGCTATATGAGATCATTTCAAAATATGGGGATGGAGTAACTGCAAAGACGTATACATAAAGCTAAGTTTTTGTGGTGCACACTTGTAATTCTAGTGCTTGGGAGGCTGAGGCAAGAGTATTGCCACAAGTTCAAGACCAGCATGGCTTATACAATGAAAACCAAGGGGAAAAAAAAAAAAAGACAAAAGTCAAGAGCTAGGTATGGTGGCAGGTACCTGTAGTCGCAGCTACCTGGAAGGCTGTAAGGATAACTTGAGCCCAGGAGTTTGAAATCATTCTGGTAACACAGGTAGAGCAAGGCTCAAATTAAAATAAAACAACATAATGAAGCTTAGTCAAGTGGCAGAGGCCTGTAATCTCAGTACTTGGGAGTTTGAAGCAAGATGATGACAAGACCAAATCTAGTTTGGGCTACAGAGTGAGTTCAAGGACAGTCAGGCAACTTTCTAAGACTTTATCTCAAAATGAAAAGTAAACAGAGGGCTGACCATATAGCTTAGAAGTACAGGGGGCACACTGAGGTCCTAGGCTCATAGCTCAGGGGTACAGGGGCTCATTGAGGTCCTAGGCTCATAGCTTAGAGGTACAGGGGCTCATTGAGGTCCTAGGCTCATAGCTTAGAGGTACAGGGGTACACTGAGGTCCTAGGCTCATAGCTCAGAGGTACAGGGGCTCATTGAGGTCCTAGGCTCATAGTTCAGAGGTACAGGGGCACACGGAGGTCCTAGACTCATAGCTCAGAGGTACAGGGGTTCACTGAGATCCTAGGCTGTTGTAGAATATTCCCTAACACTATGTGAAGACATTTCACTGTGATTGGCTCAATAAAAAGATAAACGGACAATATCTAGGCAGGATTTTGAGGGCACAGAGGACGCTGGGAAGAAGGAAGGTGGAGATGCCATGAGATACAGAGTAAGTAGGACATGCAGGAAAAGAGGTAATCAGCCACGAGCCATGTGGCAGGACATAAATTAATAGAAATGGATTAATGTAAGTTATAAGAACTAGTTAGAAACAAGCCTAAGTTATTGGATGAGCTTTCATAATTAATTAAAAAAAGTCTCCATGTGGTTATTTGGAAGCTGGCTGGTGGGACAGAAGAATCTGTCTACAAATGGTGCCCAACATCCAGCCACATACACCCATATAAGACCTGAGAACACTTAAAAAAAGGTTCTAAACAGCCAAATGCTGCTTCCTAGTCTCAAGTCTCTCATGCCAGCTGCAGTACAAAGGCACATCTCCCAGCAGTTGCCTGTGTGCTTGAGCTAATTGTACAAAAAACAATAGCTGCTGAGAGACATTGGATTAGGGAAACTGCTAAATTAAACCAACCTATATATTTTAAAAATGTCTTAACTTCAAAATGGAAGTTGGACAATATGTTGCATTGGGGGAGAGGTTATACTTTTGTTTCCACAGGAAACGAAAGGCTGTGGATTCCTTCCAGATTAACAGAGATCAGATTTGACCAGGGGAGACCTGCTGAGTATCTTGGCTACAGACATGGAGGAGTAAGCCAAAAAAGACTATAGGACAGGTGACATATAAGCTGATCCCTTGACAGGGGAACAGCTCTGAGACGAGATGAGACATGATAAATCTTGTTGGCTACAGAATCCTCATGATTTATTATTACATGACATCCTTTCATATGGTATGGATAGATATTTATATTACAGTTTGGTTATACAGTCCAAACACTTATACCTGCTCAAACATAAAACAAAAAATCATGTTTAACTCACTTGTGCACACCACACATTCCATACTTGTGTTAATGCAGATATGTATGTTACCTTTGAAAGTTTATGTGTTTTCAGAGCAAGGGGACCAGACACCAATAAAATTGGGTGGTCCAGGTGATCCAGTCTCTCAGAATGCCTCTGTTTCAGTTTCCTCAGAATTCTGCATCCAGAACAGCTTCAAGGCTACTGGTTGAGATGATCCAATCTCACAGACTTTTCTAGACAGGACTTGACCATTATTCTAATTTTCTCAGGGTCCCCCAAAGATGCCAGTGCCCTCAGACAACAGGAAGCAGTTTAGAGAACACAACACCCACATTCCCAAGAGATGGGGTGGATGGTTTTTGGTCATTCGACAGGTTATGGATGTTTGTCATTGTTTAGAGGGGTTGATTACAAATTGTTACTGTCAGGGTCAGGGAGGATACCAAGCAAAGGAGATTAGATTCAAGTTCTCTTTCTGAAAAGGAAAAGGGGGAAAATAACATAGAAATGATGAGATAAAAAGGTGGATTGTTGAGTCTACTTTTAAACAACCACTAGTCTCAAATATTTTCCATTGGTATGAAATTTTCTATATTGATACAAATTTAAGGTTATTTTTGTTAGAATATACTGCACATATGTTTCTACTCTTGTTTAAGGTATTGTGCCTATGCAGCTCATTTAACAACGCAATGTAAATTTCTAGTCCTTAAAAGTTATTATTATAAACTATTTAGAATAATAAAAAAAGTAGGTTAGTAGTTAGTCACCTATAACAAACTTGTAGTCATGTTGGGTATGTTTTCAAGGACATACAGAGATATATTATAGATAGGTAATCCTCAAACACTTCAAAGACCTACAGAATATGGCATTTAAAATGTTTTAATAACATAAGACTTTTCTTGATAATGAGACATGTCTTCTCCTGGCAGCACCAATCTACTTCTAAAAAGGTTGATGGGCATCAAAGAACCTCCATATGGAGTTTACTTTCACTGTGGCAAAAGCTAGCCATTTGGGCAAGAAACTGTCCTTGCCTTGACTGCTGACAGAATGCTATCCAAAATAGACAAGCAGGACACAAAAGAAAGTGACTGCCAAATTTGCCAAGACAAGGTAGGACAGTCCTTCAAAAATCCTGCTTCACAGAAAAGTATGTCAGATATTCTAGGCCTGTAGGCCGAAGGTAGATACCCCAACATTACAGAGGAACCTTGAGTGACTGTCCAGGCAGCCAGATGTCTCTGTTGTTTCTTAGTTTTGGAAGTTGCTTGCTCTGCACTTCCTGTTTACTCAAGTAATATTTTATCCTTCTTGGATCTTTGATGGAGTTGAAGACTAGGTAGTTATACTTGCAGTTTTCCTTAGTTATGATGGAAGGTAAATCAGGTAACAGAGCTTTGAACCTATCAAGATAGAATAAATAATGGAGTACTTTCTCCAAATATGTCAAATACAAATGGACTAGACATTGTAAATGGAATTCTTACCTGGTAATTGTTCTTATTGTTTATAGTTTTATTATGTTAGAGTTAAAACCTTTCCTTTTTATTTAGACAAAAAAGGAGGAAATATTGTGGAATATTCCTTTACACTGTGTGAAGATATTTCACTGTGATTTGTTTAATAAAAAAAACCTAAATGATCAATAGCTAGGCAGGATTTTCAGGGCAGAGAAAATGCCAGGAAGAAGAAGAAGGGCGGAGTTGCAAGAAGACTCCAGGACTCAGGAAGCAGCATGGGTAGTGCAGAGTGAAGGTAATATAGCCATGAGACAGAGAGTAAATTAATAGAAATGGGTTAATTTAAGTTATAAGAGCTAGTTAGAAACAAGCCTAAGCTATCAGCCAAGCTTTCATAATTAATAAGTGTAGCTGGAGTTTTCCTGCCTGGCCCACAGTCAGGACAAATCTCTGTCACCTGCCAGTCCCACAGCCGCTCAGACCCAACCAAGTAAACACAGAGACTTATATTGCTTACAAACTGTATGGTTGTGGCAGGCTTCTTGCTAACTGTTCTTATATCTTAAATTAATCCATTTCCATAAATCTATACCTTGCCACGTGGCTCGTGGCTTACCAGCATCTTCACATGCTGCTTGTCATGGTGGTAGCTGGCAGTGTCTCCCTCACTCAGCTTCCTGTTCTCTCAATTCTCCTCTCCCACCTATACTTCCTGCCTGGCCACTGGCCAATCAGTGTTTTATTTATTGACCAATCAGAGCAACACATTTGACATACAGACCATCCCACAGCAAATAAGAAGTTTCCATTTGTTTATTTGGGAGCTGGCTGGTGGGACAGAAAAATCCTCCTACACTAGGCTCATAGCTCAGAGGTACAGGGGCTTGCTGAGGTCCTAGGCTCAATCTCCAGTACCACACACACACATAGAGTGAATAAGCATATAATGAGAAACTGCATGGACAGATTAAACATCAAAACTAAGCTAGAAAGAGGGTAAATATAAGATCTTTTAGGAAAAACAACCTATCATGGTAGATAAGAACAGGTACCTTGAGGCTGGGTGGTGGTGGCACATGACACAGGCCTTTAATCCCAGCACTGGGAGGCAGAGCCAGATGGATCTCTGTGAGTTCGAGGCCAGCCTGATCTACAGAGTGAGTTCCAGGACAGCTAGAGCTACACAGAGAAACCCTGTCTTGAAAAACCAAACCAAACCAAACAAACAAACAAACAAACAAACAAAAAAAAAAAAACAAAAAAAAAACAGGTACTTTGGCTAAGCATAAGGGCACAACCTTTAACCCCAGCACTTGAGGTGAATGGATCAACAGATTTAAGGCTGGCTTGGTCTACATACCAAGTTCCAGGCCAATCAGGGCTACATAGTAAGGCCCTGTCTGGGGGGGGTGGGGGGACGGGGACAAACACTCTGGATGCAAACTGCCAGGTTCAAATCTAGTGCCTTAATTATTCACTGGCAAATAAGGAAAACAGTACCTCTGGGGGGGGGGGAGGCTGTTGAGAGGATTCAATTAGTTAACATCTGCAAAGCATTTAAAACAATACACAACAATTCCTGATAAATAAATTAAAAGAATGTTTATGGACATTATTTTTATGACTTTCATGGAGAAGTTGTCAAACTATTTCTTGAGGGTCAAATCTGCCCTGCCTCCTGCTTCAGTACGGCCTGTGAGCGAAGAACAGTTTTTACACTTTTAAATGGCTAGAGGTAAAAGCTAAAAGATGATTAACATTTCCAGATGCTATAGTCTGGACATGAAGCATCACTCACACAGCTCACGTGCTGAAGGCTTAGTCTTAGGCAGATGGGGCTCCTGGGGAGGTTCTGGAAGTTGAGCTGGGGACTAGCTGGAGGAAGTGTCTTCCTAGGGATGGCATCTTGGCCTGCCCCTTCCTCCTCTCGTTTCTGCCTCCTGTGTACCATGAGGTGAGCGGCTCTGCTCTGCCGCACTCTCCCCACCATACAGGTCTGACTATGACAGAATAAACCTGTCTCCCTTAAGCTGCTTCTGTCTGTTGTTTGGTCCCAGCAACTAAAAACCTGACACACTGGGTGTCAAAATGGTAAGATCAAATCTCAGCATCCATATATTGTCCATATTGTGCTCATACCTTCCTTTCTTTTCCTGTGTGGTTCTGGGAATTGAACCTCTGGTCCTGTACACACTAAGCAGGAACTCTGCACACTGGCAAAGTTCAGTAGTAGCTGTGAGTGACCAATGGCCTACAATCCAAAAATAGTTACTATCTGCTCTTTTATAGAAAATGTTTACTCTAGAGTCACAGGGAACAAATACCAAGAAGGAAGTGAACACATCCTCTAGAGAGAAGGAAGTGGTGAATCTTATTTAAGACCTGCCCACGCACCAGTGCTGGGAATTCCTCCCTTAGGACCTCTCCACTCTGCAGTTTTCCTCACTTTCTCTTAAATCTATATGTGCTTTGCTAAAAACAAACAAATACCCTAACCTCACCACTCCTGATTTCCTGCCTGTGGTTATGGGCTTTCTTAGCTAAATCAGCAGAAACTATCTGTAGTCTGTAGAATTCAACACCGATTCTACACAAGATGCTTGCTCCTTTGTAGATGCAAACAAGCTGGCCTGAAATAACAGCATTTACACTAGGACATGTAGCCCCAGCTGCTCTTGAACTTGCTGAGGCCAACCACTCTGAAGCTCCTGCTTCAGCCTCCCAAGTGCTAGGATTACAGGTTTCACCACCATGCCTTTGCTTTCTGAGACAGGGTCTTGTTATAGCCCTAGCTGGCCCTACTACTCACCAAGTAGCCCAGGCTGCCTTCAACTCACAGTAATCCTTCTGCTTCAGTCTCCCAAGTGCTAGGATTATAGGCATGTGTCACCATACTTAGTTCAATATTATCACAGTCTTTTAAAAAAATTTATTTACTTGTATTTTATGTATGAGTACTCTGCATGTGTACCTCCTGCATGCCAGAAGAGGGCATCAGATCCTATTATAGATGGCTGTGAGCCACCATGTGGTTGCTAGGAATCAAACTCAGGACCTCTGGAAGAGCAGCCAGAGTGCTCTTAACTCCTGAGCCATCTCTCCAGCCCCTTCAGTTGTTTTTTTTTTTTTTTTTTTAACTCTGTGTGAGTGTGTGTGGGGTGTGTGCGCGCACGCACATAAATACAGATGCCCACAAAGGCTAGAAGCATTATACTTCCCTGGAGCTGGAGTTACAGGTGTTTGTAAGTCACCTCATGATGGTGCTGGAAACTGAACTGGGTGCTCTGCAAGAGTAGTACACATTCAACCTCTGAGCCATCTCTCAGCCCTATTAGTGTTTCTTTCTCTTGTGTCTGAATATGTATAGCAGGCAAGCAGGCAAGATATTCAGGCACATTTCTACCTTGTAATTCCTGCCCCTGTCCCTTCAGTGCTGAGGATTGAACCCAGGAACATGTTAGGCAGCATTCCTATCATTTAGCCCAAGCCTAAAATTCACTTTTTTTCTTCTTCTTGTGTGTACTAGGAATTGAACCTATGGACTTGCACACACTAAGTAGGCACTCTGTAGCTGAGCTACATCTCTAGTCCTCTTGCAATCTTGAGGCAGCACAGCTTCTTTGGGAAGCCTCATGTTTTGCTCTTAAAACTTCAAACTGGGTGTTGGAGAGGTAGTTCAAGTGGTTAGGAGCATGTACTGCTCTTACAAAGGACCTGAGTTTGGTTCCCAGTACCCATATCAGGTGAATTCACAACTATCTGTATCCCAGCTTCTAGGGATCTGAGGACCTCTTCCTGTCTCTCTGAGTACTGCACAGATGTGTAGATATACACATATACAAATAATTTAAAACAACAAAAAAGGGCTGGAGAGATGGCTCAGCGGTTAAGAGCACTGACTGTTCTTCCAGAGGTCCTGAGTTCAATTCCCAGCAACCACATGGTGGCTCACAACCATCTGTAATGAGATCTGGTGCCCTCTTCTGGCCTGCAGGGATATGTGCAGACAGAACACTGTAAACATAATAAATAAATAAATCTTAAAAAAAAAAATCTAAGAAACAAAACTTTAAACTGATCTGATGAAGCCACCTACACTATTGAAAGGTAAGCAGTTGCATATACTCTATTGGTTAAAATGTTAATTACACTAAAAGTATTTTCACAGCAATGGTGTTTGGCCAAACAACTGGGTACTATAGTCTACTGACACATAAAATGATACATCAAAGTACTCATCACACATATATGTCAATGCTAACTTAAGTACAGCCACTTTGGAAAGTTGGCAACTTCCTCTACACAGTTACCATATAACAGAGCTATTGTGCTCTTGGATATTTATGAAAGGAAAGGAAGAGAGAGAGAGAGAACGAGAACAACCATGTAAGGTCCACAGCTTTATTTGTAATAATAAAAAGTGAAACATCCTTAAGTAGATAAATGATTAAACAAACTATGGTACATATGAAGAAAGAAAAGCTGTCAACACAATCAGCTTGGGTGGGCTTCTAAGGCATTATGCTATGTAGAAAAAAAGCGAATCTTAAAGTGCCACACTTGCAGCCGGGCGTTGGTGGTGCACACCTTTAATTCCAGCACTCGGGAGGCAGAGGCAGGCAGATCTCTGTGAGTTCGAGGCCAGCCTGGTCTACCAAGTGAGTTCCAGGAAAGGCGCAAAACTACACAAAGAAACCCTGTCTCAAAAAACCAAAAAAAAAAAAAAAAGCCACACTTGTTATGACTCCATTTACAACACTGTTAAAATGAGAGATGAAGAATATATGGACCTGACTGTAGTGGTGACCACCTGCAGTTCCAGACACACAGGAGGATGAGGCGGGAGAATTACTTGGAGCCAACAGGTAAAGACCAACCTGAGCAACAAAGTAAGGCCTGAATGAAGCAAAAGAAAGGGCAGTTAGAGAGATGGCTTAGTGGTTAAGGGCATTTGTTGCTCTTCCAGAAGACCAAAGTTTGGTTCCCAGCACTCATGTTAGGTGGCTCACAACCACCTGTAACTCCAGCTCCCAGGGATCATCTCCACCAAGGGGATCCCAGTGACTGAACTTGGGTGGCGAGGCTTCTCACCCTCTGAGCCAATGCGGCAATCTAAAAGAAGTTTCTAGATGAGCACACTCAATATGTAATTGTGTCTGTTCATGTCAATTACCATCATTTTGGGTATAAACCCAACCTACCCCATCTGCTTTACTCAGTTCTACCCACCTCCATACCTCTCCTTTAAGCTGCTAGAATTTCCCCAAAATTTCTCTGTCCGCTCTGCCTGGATCTTTATCTCCCAGTGTTCTGCCTAGAGAATTATTCTGCAACTTTGGACTCAGCTCAAATGTTCTGAGGCCGCTTATGAGTTCTAGGCAGTCAGTGCTCTCCTTCATGGTACACTGGTACAAGCCTCCATCACATGTTGTATTATCCCTTATGACTACCCCTCCGTCCAGGCTCAATATTCTTCCCACACAGGAAAGGTTGTAGCTAGTCCAGAACACACGGTTCATGTATAAGTGTACTTAACCAATCCTTATTTCTTAAAAAGGTCCTACATCTGAGATAGGTAATAGAATTGTCAATAAATCATCTTATTAACTGGCCACCTCTGACTCCAGACTGGTGGAGTCTCATCGATGTGGGAGGTAAAGGTGGTACAGTTTAGAGAATGCCACTCTCCATCATCATCTGAAACTTCAGCTGGCATGGCAAGGGCCAGGCTGTGGGCAGCTTGACTTCAAGGCTATAATGCATTCGGTCCTGAGGAATAAAAGAGCTACACTAGCTACTTTGTTCAGATGGGCTTCCAACAGGCTAGTATGTAAGAAACTGTCAGGGAAGAGGGGAAGGTCCTTTCTCTTTAAATGCTGGTGATCTACCCATCAGCCCAGAACGCTGACAGAGGAACACTGTCCAGCTCACCATAAGCAGAAATGACACCAGCCCTCAGACACCCACAGGGCTGGGAAACTGATGGCAAGTGTTTTCAAACACACTAGGTTCAGCCTGAGGTTTTAGCAGTGTTTTAAAGTACAATCCACCAATGGGGGGAGGGTCATGGTGGCACACACCTTTAATCCCAGCAGTTGGAGGCAGAGTCAAGGTGGACCTCTGAGTTTGAGGCCAGCCTGATCTACAGACCGAGTTCCAAAATAGCCAGAGCTACACAGAGAAACTCTGTCTCAAAAAACAAAAAATAACAGAAAGAAGGAACATTCCGAACTACTGATGAAGCTTTGGGCCAATTGACAATGACATGTGGGGTTATACTCCCACATAAAGAACAGGTTAAAGCATTCAAGCATATTCCCAGCCCTTCCGAAGCCTCCTAATACCTCTCACCACCCATGTCCAACAGGACAGAACAAGAAGAGAGGGAGGGAGAGGAGGGCAGAGTCCTCAGGAATCACTACATCTGACTAGACCAAGATCACATGATCAGAAGCTATTTCTCACCAGTTTAGAGTCCCCATCATGAAAATTCAAGTTCCCAATCTGCACTCATCTCCCTTCCACCGTGCTCCACTAAGACCGACTTACCTGCAACAACCTGATGTTACTTCCATGCCTGGGCCTTTGAGCAGCCTCTCTCTCCCTCAGCCCAGAACGCCTCTTCCTATCTTATCTAAGATCTACTGATCCTGCAATGTACCAATCACACACCATTCTTTCCCACGAAACAGGTACAAACCTTCCATATTGTAAGTGTCACCCTTGCGGTTTCCTCTAGGCTGCTGGTTACATTCCACAATCATAGAATTGATCACTCTAAAGTGGACTCATTCATAGTATGTTGCCCCTCACACAGCTAGCCAAGAACATGCACGAGTGAATGGACTTGGATAGTATGCTGACTGAAAGAGCATCACAAACATAACACCTCCGCCCTGCGGGGTAATTCAGCAAGCATTTCTGAGCATGTGAAACATTCAAAGAACAACAGGAGGTAAGGAGGTTCAGATGCTTCCAAAGCTCACCCTCTAGAGGAGAAGAAAAACAAACACATCTACAGTTAAGGGAGCAGGAACCGAGTGTCAGGGCTGCTTGTGCACAGCACCTGAGCATCACTAAATCCAGTTCAGGAGGGTTGAGATGGGCCCTAAAACTCTACATTTCAAACAGGCTTCCAAGCAACGCTGATGCCATTGCTCTAATGATAACAGTCTAAAGGTCCCTTCTATTGAAGGGACACTAGAAGGGGAAGTGATTAACTACACCAGAGGGAAAATGAGACTCACAGAGACTCAACTTTATATAGCCACCCAGTATGTTGGGACAGGGCATAAGAAAAAAGAAAACATTGGTCGCTTCCAAACAGAAACACATGGTTGGCAAGAGAGAGGTGTGTGAACCTGTGACCACAAGTCAACATAAAACACAAATGCAGAGTGCTCTCAGACCCCAGTGGCTACACACACCTATGATCACACTTGAGAGATGGTGGCAGGATCCTGAGTTCAAGGTCATCTGTGACACCGACAGTTTGAGCCCAGCTAGGGTATTTGAAACCTTGCTTCACAGACAAACACACAAAGTGCTGCTCTACAGAACAGGGAAGGTTTGGTTATTTCTCTCTGCTGGAGAAAAGAGGACATGACCCTGCCCAATAGATGTGTCTGGAAATTCCCAGGGTGGGATGCCTGGAAGACAGAAAGCACAGAGCCCAGACAGCCGATTACTGCAGGAGACTACGAGCAGCTGGGGGAGAAGAGCCAGAGGGCGAGTGGAAAGCCTGAGTACTGAAAACACCGCTGACAGTGTTAGCAGAGTCAGCAGCAGAAGTCCATAAGCGCCTTTCGCCTGCCCCTGAGTCAGCAGGGGCAGAGGAGGATTGCTATGAGCTGCTTAGAATAATCAGCCATTTCAACCAGCAGTCCTAAATCCTCCTGAACACTAGCCGCCACCTGCTGCTTCTGCATTTCCCACTATCCCTTGACAGTGTGAAAACTCACAAACTAGTCTAAAAACAAACTAAACAAAACAACAAGAAGACAGGATTTACCCAAAATAAGGCGGAGGTACACTTCAATCATTTGTTCATAAAGGTGTGCATTTGTTTTGTGCTGGGATTGAAGCTAGGACCTGAGGCATGCCGGATACATACCCTAAGATACGCCTAGCCACTCATAAGGTATTTAAAGAGTCATAGTTTTCAGCAAAGAATTAGGCCGAGTGGGAAGAGAGGAACCTTGGCTGACTTCATGTACTTCCTCTTTTCTTTTTGGTTATTCTGTTCTTATCATGCCAGCTCCCTGCAGGTTCCACAAATAACACACATGTGCCTACCTCTGCCCCCCCCCAGTTTATTAATCCTCCTATATACACCCCCCTCTGCTGCTGTAATGCATTACTCCCAGCTTGCAGGTCTCTATTCAGAGAGGCTGCTCTGGCCCCTCTGACAAAACAGCATTCTCAGGCTCGTTTCTCCGCTTTACTTCCTCCATGTCCTCATCAGGGCGAACATCACAACAGTCTCTTGGTTAATGCTTGCTGTCCCACTGTGAGCACAAGCTCACATTCACAAAGACCTTCCATAAACATGGAAGACAGAGACATATCTGTTGAGTAAAGTGAAAAGCCACCCAGAAAGAGCAGGAGAACAGGATCAGAGAGCTGAACGTGTGTGTGTGTGTGTGTGTGTGTATGTGTGTGTGTGTGTGTGTGTGTGTGTGTATGCACACCAATGTGTTGGATACACAATGATCGTTTCTTAAATTCTACAAGAATTCTCTGGAAAGGCCAGCAAGATGACATAGCAAATGTTTTATCAAGCACATGCTGTATAAGACTGATGACCTAAGTTTGATACCCAGAACCCATGTCAAACCCAGAGGTGTAACATGAGTATCTGCAATCCTAGCACTCCTACAGGGAGATGAGTGGCCTGGACAGAATTCCCTAGAAACTGGTGGGGCCGTTAGCATGGAATATACAGTGTCACAGCAGAAACAAGAGAGACCGTGCCTCAAAACAAGGTGGAAGGAGAGAACCAGCTCCCCCAAAATAGTCTTCAGGCCTCTACACACTTATGAACACCTATCATATAGATATGCTGGTAAAAAATAATTCAGTTTCAAACCCTGCTTCCATGGACTGCAAATATTCACAAAAACTATAAATAATTACATAACTACTATTATAAAAAAGTGCCACAAAATATACAAAAAAGAGAGGATGAAGCTGTGTATGGTGCTGTCTGCCTCTAACAGTAATAACCTGAGATACATAGCAAGATCCTGTCTGGAGAAACCGAAAGAGGAGCTGGGGAGCCTGGCCAGTGGGTGAGAGTGTTTGCTGTTCTTAGAGAAGACAGGAGTTCAATTCCTGGCACCCACATCCAGTGGCTCACAACTGCCTGTAACTACCTACATACACACGTGTATACACAGACACACAAATAAAACATCAATCTTAGAACATGCTGGGCAGTGGTAGTGCACAACTTAAATCCTAGCGCTAGGGAGGCAGAGGCAGGTGGATCTCTGAGTTCAAGGCCAGATTGAGTTCCAGGACAACCAGAGATACACAGAGAAACCCTGTCTGAAAAAAACACACCAAACGAAAACAAAGGGGGCAAGAGATAATAACTGAACATGAGCTAAAGCCACGTCCAGAGTTTTAACTGCACAGTTAGATGGGTGATCTGTCATCCCCACACAAAGGAAACAACAGGTGCTTAGGAAGGCAAGAGGCTAAGGGCTGGGACTGTGACTCAGTAGTGCAGCATCTGTTTAAGAGGGCAAGGGTTCATTTAGACATAATGAGTACAAGAATGCTCAGTACAAATGGAAATGAAGGTTTATTACTTGAAAACAAAACAAGGGGCAGAGATACAGATCTGGAGGTGAATTTTCAATGGATGACTTATTCCAATGTACTGGTACATGGAAGACTTGCTCACACAGCACACTTTGGTGATCACTATATAACATTTCTAAGGTAACAAGACATTTAGATTTTATGAATCAGTCACAAAGAATAAGCTCACAGCATATTTAAATGTGTCATCTCTTTAAAGTCAATGTTTTGTCAGGTGAAGGAGGTAGAGAAGGCCTTCAATCCTAGTAGTAGGGAGAAGAGGCAGATGGATCACTATGAGTTCAAGGCCAGCTTAATGTATAGTAAGTTCTAGGCTGGTTAGAGCTATAGGGTGAGACCATGTCTCCAAAAAAAAAAAAGTCCTTAAAATTAATTAATCTGTGTGTACAGTGTATAATGTGTGTATAAAGGTGCACTAGCCCATACTGGTATTAGTAGAGGTCAAAGGTTAATGTCAGGATGTCTTTCCTTGATTGCTTTTGCATCTGTTTTTTTTTTTTTTTTAAAGACAGGGTCTTTTAAAAAAATTATTAGTATTATATCATCATCATCGTCATCATTGAGACAGGGCCTCACTATTTAGCCCTGGCTGGCCTGGAACTCTTTATTTTTATGTGTTTATGAGTATTTTGTCTGCATGCATGCCTGTGTACTATGTGCATGCCTGGTGCCCAAAGCGGTCAGAAGTGGGTGATGGATCCCGTGGAACTAGAATTACAGATGGTTGTGAGCCACTATGTGGGTGCTGGAAACCAAATCCAAGTCTTCTACAAGAGCAACAAGTGCTTGTAACTCCTGAGCCATCTCTCCAGCCCTTGAGACAGGGTTTTTTTTTTTTTTGTTTTTTTTTTTTGGTTTTTCGAGACAGGGTTTCTCTGTGTAGCTTTACGCCTTTCCTGGGACTCACTTGGTATTCCAGGCTGGCCTCGAACTCACAGAGATCTGCCTGGCTCTGCCTCCCGAGTGCTGGGATTAAAGGCGTGCGCCACCACCGCCCGGCTGAGACAGGGTTTTTTAATGAACATGAAACTGCTATTTCAGCTACAGTAGATGGCCAGTAGCTGCAGGGCCCATCTAACTCCACTCCTTATCCCTGGAGTTACAGGCATATAATGTTGTCCCAGACTTTATGTGGGTTCTGGGGATCCAAACTTAGGTCCGCGTGCTTGCACAGCAAGTATTTTATCCAGTGAGCCATCTCCCCATCCCAGAGGGCAATTTTTTAAAGTGACCTTAAGAGCTGAGCTAATACAATTTGTGCTTCAGTTGTTGGTTTGGTTTTTGAGAAAGGGTCTCACGTAGCCCAGGCTAGCCTCCCAAATTGGCTATGAGTATGAACTTCTTATCCTCCTGCCTCCACCTCCCAAGTGCTGGAATTACAGGTGTGTACCACCATTCCTGATTTATAACTCAGCTCTGAACAGCTGAGTTAGCATACTACCTAAGTTAGTTACTTTTGCATTGCTGTGGCAAAATATGTCAGGAGCAAGGAAGGGAAAGTCAGGTGGCTCGTGGTCTGAGGAGACATGGCCCATCATGGTGAAGGCATGTCTGTGGAAGCATGAAGCCCCTGGTCACACTGTGTGCGTGAGTTACTTCTCTTCCCCCTCCCCTTTTGGTTCTGTTTGCTTTCCATAGTTAACTTCCCGTTGCTGTGATAAAACACCAGGACCAAGCCTACTTAGAGAAGAAAGTTTATTTGGCTGACAGCTCCAGAGGATAAGTCACTGACAGCAGAGCGAAGGCATGGCGGCAGAGCAGGAGGTTGAGGGCGCACACCTTGACGCACAAGCAGGAAGCACACTCCAGTCTTTACACTCTCAAAGCCCACTCCCGGTGACATACTTCCTCCAGCAAGACCACACCTCCCAAACCTCCCAAACAGGACCTCTGGGAACCAAGTATTTAAATGCTGGAGACTGTGGGGGATGTTTCTCCCCCAAAACACTATACTATGTCCACAGTCAAGCAGCCAAGAGTTAACGCTGGCTTCCTCCTGTTCCCCTTTTCATTCAGTCTAAGACCCCAGCCCAGAGCACAGTACCACTCACATTCAGGGTGGGTCTTCCTTCCTCAGGTAAATCTTCCTGGAAATTCCTCAAAAACACACCCAGAGGTGTATGTCCTGGCTGATTCCAAATCTAGTCAAGTTGAGAGTGAAGGGTAGCAAGCCCATCACAAGTTCACATATAAAGTGCGGGCAAGTGAGCAGCCTGGCATCCTCAGCTTTAAGTGAGGCAGAAAGGGAGTTTGGAGCCTTTCATTAACAATTTGAAAATATTCAGCTTCATGCTCCAGTAGAAATATAAGACTTTACTAGTGAAATTCAAATTTTAATAGTAACTTCTCCTAGGTGGGTTATTCATTCACCAACCAGAATAACAGACTTGGGTTCACCTGCGGTAGCCTGGAAATTGAGAATTGTTCACGAAGTCATCTTTGCTGCTTTGCTTTCTGTGACACTAGAAACCAGGGCCTCCCTTAAGCTAAGTGAGTGTTCTAGAGCTGAACTCCATCCGTTGCTCCTCGGCCATCCCTTTAGTAAGAGAAAATTCCAATTCCTGGATACTGTATGTAGGGTCACAAAGCAATTATAACTGTAACCAACTCCAAAAACTTCAGCTCTACAAAGGTCCATTAAAACATCCCCAGGCCAACAAGCTCTAGCTAACTGTGTTTGTTTCACGCTTGCCTTTGGCAACAATTTTATGAGAACACAGCCACACCAGTTCGTAAGTGTACTGTGCATAGCTGCTTTCCAAGCTATGCGTAGTCACCACTGAAACTGTATTACCTACACATCCCCAGCACTTACTAGGATTGCTAACTTGTGGCTCAAACACATTTCGATTCATTCATTTTGTTCCCAACTGGAATACATGATGATGCAGTCAGCTGTTTGGGTATTCTCCCTAAGGTCTTGCTGGCACATAAACTAACCGCAAAGAAGCTGCATGGTTCCATGCCAAAGAGACAAGAGTGCCAAGAGCCGGCAAGTTCAGAGGAGGGAAGGTGGGAGTCATGCTCCTAAGTTAGGAAAGTCTGTAGAAAAACAATGTGCTTTCATTCTTCCATCATCAAGCTAAACCAGGTGTGGCTAAGGAGCAAACAAAGGAGTCTCATGCAAAGCAATAAAGGAACTGTCTACAATGAGAAGCGTCCCCAAGCATGGGCTTCTGACACCCAGCCACGTTCCAGAAGCGTCAGGGTGAACCCCATGGAATTCACTCTGCTGGTAACAGGTTTTCCAGACTACTGTGCCTCCAACTTTCCACAAGTCCAGATGCCAGGCAGTATTATATTCTTCTCTATGCTCTCTCTCTGTCTCTCTCTCTGTCTCTCTCTCTCATACACACATCTGCTCAGTAGGTGTCCAAATGTTAACAGCATTATCCATAATGTAATTCAAATGAGAAGGAGATCAAAACCCTTTTCCCCTTCCTCTTTCTATTTCCTTGTTGTTTTGAGACAGTCTCATGCGGCAGCCCAGGCTAGCCTAGAATTTAGTAGGTAGCCCAGGCTGACCTTGAATTTGTGTCAATCCTCCAGTTTCAGCCTTCTATGTGCTGAAACTACAGGGGACAGCCACCACACCTAGGCAAAAGTAAACTTCTGATGAGTGTCAAATTCTCATCCACAAGTGCCCTGCTCCTCAAGGAGTGTATTCTTCTTCTCTACCCACTTTAAAAATTCAGAGAGTCCCGAGAATAAACTATTCAGTGAGTATTCAGAAGTTTAAAATTTTGTATACAATGTCATTTCAAAATCAAAAGGAATCCAAAACATGTGTCTACAACTGGTCCTGATAGTTCACACCCACAATTTTAGTACTCCGAGGCTGAGGTTGGAAGATTACCAAGTCTGAGGTTGTCCTGGCTACACAGTAAGTTTCAGGACAGCCTGAATACAGAGTGAGACTCTGTCACCAAGCCCCTCTACCCCCAGAAAGGAATTTACATCTAGGAAACAGCAGGAAACATCTTCATTCTCCTCTCTGTTGCAACAGATTTGGGTGTTGAATCTAGACACAGTCGCATCACTGCCTTCCAGGCTCACAAGCAACACTAAAGATGGGCTGGTTGGTTGTATCCTGTTCTGCTTCATGCCATCTGAAGTGCAGGTGAGTAACCCGACAGAGGGCGCAAAAGCATTGCTTCCATCCATACAAAAATAGCTATGTTGGATCTCAGCTGATATAGTTGTGTGCCTTGGACAAATCCCTTAATAGCTCTAAGCTTCGGGGCTTTTCAATCTACAAAATAAATGGCTTTAATAGAGACCTCTATGGATTCTTTTTAACATGGTTATTCTAGCTCTATAATTATCCCTGTGTAATACATTACACTATACATAACAAAAATGGCATGCACCAGCAAGTTCTGACTTCATTTTCTTCCCACCTACACTTCTATTACAAACAGGGCACGATTCCAGACTTGCATGTGCGGCATCTAAAACCAGTTTCAGTGAAAACGCTATACCTGGATTTAGAGGATCAAAAGAAAATCTAAAACTGTGTCCTTCACTCATAAAAAAGACATTTCCGGGGGCTGGAGCGATGGCTCAGTGGTTAAGAGCACTGGCTGTTCTTCCAGAGGTCCTGAGTTCAATTCCCAGCAACCACATGGAGGCTCACAACCATCCGTAATGAGATCCGGTGCCCTCTTCTGGCCTGTAGGCAGACATACAGGCAGAACACTGTATACACAATAAATAAATAAGTAAATCTTTTTTTGTTTTAAAAAAAAAAAAAAAAAAAAAAAGAAAGAAAAAAGACATTTCCTTTTGGAGGCTAAATTCTCAGATCCTTGTTCAAAACTTTAGCAGGAACAGGAGAGATGGCGTCAGGTCAAATGTCTACCATACAAGACCCTCTGGTTTGAGTTCAACCCTCAGAATCCATGTAAAGATGGGAGAATAGACTCCACAAAGTTGTACTCTGACCTCCACACATACCCCACACCCACCCACACCTCCACACCCACCCACATATCACACTCACTCACACACACACACACCCCACATACAGAGCCCTCCCTTCTCTCCTCTAAGCTTAAAGGTCTGAATGCCAAAGAAGCAGGTTTGGTAATATTCTCCCCATTCTGCTTTTGCAGATATAGAAAAAAGGAGTATGTGAGTTGAGAGAAAACAGAACAAACCACTTGCTGACTTGAGATCTCATTAGGAAGAATGCTCCCTGAATATGGGAGGTGGGGCTTTTGCCCAACTGACTGGACCCAGATGAATCTGATACACACTGCCTGAACCTTGGGCTTCTGTTAGAGGCATGGAGATGAAGTGGGAAGGGAAGATGAGAACCTCCATGGATACAAATGGCTCTATCCAGACCTCAGTCAACATTCCATAGGTTGCCAAGAAGTCCTGTACTATCCTTCTGGCCATTAAGGGAAAAGGACTTGTCAAAGAGAAGAACCATAGGGTTTTTTGTTTGTTTGTTTCTAATAAAAAGTTTAAGTTATTACAAATAAAAAAAAGGGTTTTGTTTTATTTTTAATTAATTAATTAATTTAGAGACAGGGTCTCACTATGTAGCTCTGCCCTGGAACTCACAGAGCTATACCTGCCCCTGCCTCCATAGTGTTGGGATTAAAGGTGTGTACCTTCACACATGGCTAAAATGTGATTTTAAAAAAATGAATATAGGGGCTGGAGAGATGGCTGCTCTTCCAGAGAATCCAGGTTCAAGTCCCAGCACCCACATGGCAGCTTGCAACTGTCTGTAACTCCTGTTTCAGGGGATCTTATACCCTCACAAAAATACACATGTAGGCAGAACACCAATGCACATAAAATACAAATAAATTATTAAAAAATAAATAATGAATATATTACTCTTTTCTGTCACACTCCTACTTAATTATCCAACAGGCTACCAAAGAATTTAAGTTTAAATATCTCCAAAAGGCAAAGTAAATCTAGGTCCAAGTATTAGCAGTGACCTTTGGGGGCGTGAGAGCCTGTGATTGCTCACTTTCACTCTTGCTTAGGAAGGGAGGAAAGATAAGGACATTTATGTTAAGAGTGAGTGCAGCTGAACTTATGTAGCTTAATTCAAAATCGCAAAGGAGTAACTGAGATCAGTTCTGTCAGGACACTTCTGTGACTCAACACGAGAACATGGAGACTACATCTAACGCCACGTTTGCCTAATCCAGCCTGTGACTTCCAACAAGCATTTTCTGGACATGGTCTCAACTGTTAAATACAAGCTACTGAAGCAGAGCAGTGGACTGCATACTCTTTGAAGGCAAGGAACATAAATAAACCCAGATAAATTCAAAACTGCACACTGAGACCACGTGTGGTGGTGCATGCCTTTAATCTGAATACTTGGGAGAAACAAGATGACGGTAAATTCAAGGTCAATCTTAGTTACAGAGCAAATTCAAGGCAAGCTCCAGATACTTGAGACCCTGTCTCAAAAAACAGACACAAATAACCAGGGTGATGGTGCATGCCTTTAATCCCAGCACTCGGGAGGCAGAGGAAGGAAGATCGCTGTGAGTTTGAAGTCAGCCAGGTCTACACAGTGAGGTCCAGGACAGCCAGAGCTACATAGTGAGACCCTGTCTTGAAAAAACAAACAAAACAAACAACAACAACAAAACACAAATAAAATAAAGCAAAACCCTGCAAATGAAACACATACATTTATTTATATTTTCTCTGGAAACATCACTAAATTATTATTAATGAGTCAGATGCAACGGCATGCACCTACTTGGGATACAAAGGCAAGAAGATGGCTTGAGCACAAGAGTCTGGGGCCAGCCTGCTCAACACATTAAGATCTTATCTCTTTAAACATTATTATTAAAGGTTGGAGAGATGGCTCTGTGGTTAAGAGCACTGGCTGCTCTTCAAGAGGACTCAGGTTTGATTCCCAGCACTCACACAACATCTCACAACTATCTGTTATTGTAGTTCCATGGGATCCAATGTCCTCTTTGGCCTCTAAGGGCACCAAGCACACAAGTGGTATATATCTGTACATGGAAAAAAAATCCATATACATAAAAACAAACAAATAAAAAATATATGAGCATGTGTATGCACGAACACACACACACACACACACACACACACACACACACACACACACACACAAATGAGCCAGAAATGGTGGTGTATAACTGTAATCCCAGTATTCAGCAATCAGGAAGGGGAGGCATGAGATGGAAGGTTGAAAGCCAGCTTGAGTTACATAGTGAGATCCTATCTAAAACACACACACACACACACACACACACACACACACACACACACTCACATACACACACGGGGCTGGAGAGATGGCTCAGAGGTTAAGAGCACTGACTGCTCTTCCAGAGGTCCTGAGTTCAATTCCCAGCAACCACATGGTGGCTCACAACCATCTGTAATGAGATCTGGTACCCTCTTCTGGCCTGCAGTCATACATGCTGTATACATAATAAATAAATAAATCTTTAAAAAAAACACAAAAAACTAAAAATAAACAAACAATAAAACACAAATACCTACTATTCACTGAGCATTTATTACATGAAGTTTGAAGTTCATTAAGTAATTGAATCTTTAGTACTCAGGCAGGTAATGATGTCCATTTACAGAAGGATAAACTGACTCACTAGCATTTCAGGAATTTAAGTTTTGTCAGCTATGAAGTGGCAGAGCAGGATTCAGAGCCGTGCAGAGTCTGTGCCACAACTGCCTCTCAGATCATCGAGAACAGCAAAGTTCCCAAGGCAAATACAGCACAGCTACAGATTAGAAACATCGACAAATGATTACAAGATGAAAACCAGACAAGCCAGTGCCTGACTGATGGAGAATTCTGAGCAATGCAGAGGTCAAGCAACTGCAGAACAGCCTCCAACTCCGAACACTAGGAACATCAGTCTCCTCAGAAGGTGTGGCCTGAGGAGGGCCCCAAAACAGGCAGTACCGGTCCCCTCTACTGGACAGGCAACTGCTCTGTCACTGCCAACAAAAAACAGGTGGATTGCTCTCTGAACAGGATGAACCCATGACTCCAGACTTGGGTAACTAGGGCATCCCTGAATACAAAGAAGATTCATTGATTCTGAATATGCCCTGAAAGGACAAGTCTATACATTATAGTATTCCATAGCTTGGTTCTTGGAATGTAGTACTAGAATGTACTACTTGGAATGTAGCATTGCTAGTGAACTCGACAGGGCCCACACCATACCTATGAATCAGAAATTCTAGGGTGAGCTCTAATGAACAAGGCTACCAGGTGATTCTAATACTGATGAAGCTTGAGAACAATTACCCAATAGGGGGGCAACTAGTTACTAAATCATCACATGCCCAAAAAGCCTCTAACTGGTCTTCAGTGCCTGCTTAACTGAAAAACAGGACTCACCGAAGTCTGAGGAAAGACTCGATCATGAGAACAGCTCTTGTGAGTAGTAAAATGTGGACCTGGTCTTTCCATGGCTCCCATTACCACCAAGCACTCCTGAGGCTTTATAGAAGAGAGTCTATAGTCATGTCTAGTTCTAACCTATGCTTTTTTTGTTTGTTTTTGTTTTTCAAGACAGGGTTTCTCTGTGTAGACCGGGCTGTCCTGGATCTCATGCTGTAGACCAGGCTGGTCTCAAACCCACGGAGATTCGCCTGCCTCTGCCTCCTGAGTGCTGGGACTAAAGGCATGTACCACCACCACCACCTGGCACAGCCTAAATCTTTTAAAAAACATTTTTATTTATCGTGTGTGTGTGTGTGTGTGTGTGTGTGTGTGTGTGTGTGTGTGTGCCACAGCACACCTGTGGAGGTGGAGAGCAGAAGACAATTTCCAGGAGTCAGTTCTCTCCTGCCACCATGTGGGTCGCAGGGCTTGCAGTCAGGTCATCAGGTTTGGCAGTAAGCGCCTTTACCTAATCAGCCTATTGCCAGTCCACAGCCTAAATCTTAACCCAAAACTTCTTTCTTATTTCTTTCTTCTTTCTGTCAAGGGGCAGCCTGGCATGATTCAAAGCACAGGGCACCAGACCAGAATGCTGATAGAGAGCAGGCGGTGAATATATCCCTCTCCTCAAGCAGTCCATTAGCCTGGCCTCCAGGACCTTTGGTGGTGACTGTGGGTTGTTTTCACTGGTCGCTACTCATCTCAAATGTTACTGTCATAATTAAGTCATTCTTCAGCTTCCAAACCTCTAGTGGCCTTGCCATCTTCTGCACCCTTTACTCCAGGTTGTTTTTCTTAATCTTCTTGGTTTCCCTCTTTCACCTGGGAAGATTCTGCCCCTTCTTAGACCATTTCAGTACTCTAATAGAAAACCATTTCTTTCAGGATTGATGAAAAGTTATGACAGGTTTTATACAAAGAATACCAAATATCTCATTTCATCCTCACTAATAGTGAGATTTAAGAGTCATCTTTATTTTCACATTTGGAAACCCTAGGCTTAGAGAGATTAAGTAACTTGCCCAAGGTTACAGCTAGCATTTTAATGCAAATGCTCTGTCTCCAAAGCGAGACTCTCAGACTCTTTTGCTTTTTAAAGTGCCAAACTATTAACGATCCTACCTAGCAGTCTGACTCGAATATGTGGAGAAGCAATGTTTCCTCAACTAAATAGAAAATAAAAGCTAAAAGGTGTCTGTGTCTTTCTGCTGTTTTGAAACAGGAAGAGGGTGGGTCGGGCGCTGACACTAAGAGCCTTCCAGGCAAAGTCCAGCAGGAAAAACCACAGGCAAGCAGCATCTGCCCACCTGGAGGGGATCCACCTGCTCAGCAGCTTAGTCAAGGGGCAGCCCGGCATGATTCAAAGAACAGGGCACCAGACCAGAATGCTGGTAGGGAACAGGCGGTGAACATATCCCTCTCCCCAAGCAGTCCATTAGCCTGGCCTCCAGGGCCCTTGGTGGTGACTGTGGGTTGTCTTCTAGCGTGGAGCAGAGTAGTCCACACCAAAAGATCTCCAGATCCGATTCTAAAAGCGCCAAGGGCAGGCAATGACTCCAGAAGAGAAGGCTTAGCCTCTACAACAGCACAGCCAACTTCAAGGAGCACAAAGCAATGACTTTATGACAAGATACGATGTTTTAGTGGTGTCCATCGGAATGTGGAGTCAGTCACCGCCCCTTCCTCCCTAGACAGGCTGTAAGAACATTTTCTCTTGTCTGTGTGACAGAAAAGGAGGCGGATACCCCAATGTCTCTTTTTCTTAGGGCGTCAGCGGCACAACTCTCAGTCTTTCCTTCCAATGGCTGAACGGCTGCCCCTTTTCCCTCTCCCAACTTGGCCTCAATCCCCCTCTGCGCCTGGCACCGCTCTCCCTCCTACTCTATTCCCTCTAACCTCTCTCCACCCTCAGTCCGCGGGACCTCTCTTCCACTGTCCACCACCCCTCTTTTCTTCCCGCTCGGTCTCTTTCCCCTCAGTCAGCCACCGCCCAGACCACGATACCTTGAGCGTCACATCGCACAGCTTGCCCTGCCGCCGGATCTCCTCCATGACGCCGTAGCCACGACTAGGCAACTCCGACACGGAGAAATGCACCAAGTCCTCCAGCTCCTCGGTGCCGTCCTCCACCATCTTCCCCGGGCGCTGCAACTGCGCAGGCCTGGCCGGCAGGCTTCACACTAACCAGGGCGGGGCAAGGGAGCACGCCGACGGCAGCTCGGAGCGCGAAGCAAAAATACCACAAGCCTGCGCGGCCGCCGTACTCGCAAATTCCTCTGCACCGGAAGTCTCGCTGCCCCGCTTCCTGGTTCATACACAGCCTTCTTCCCCCCCACCCCGCAACCTATACTCCAGTTTCGCATATACAGCTGCTCCAAGCCATTCAGGTTAATTGACTCCATTTCCGTCTTCTTTGTTCAGCCCTGACTTTACCTGTGTCTTCAGCGGAGGAACGTGAATTTCAATTCCGCCACCACCTTACACTACTTCCGGAGTCCCTGGAAGCTTCCCGTTGCCATGGCGACTGTGTACACAGCCAGTCGGCTGGCTGTCCAGATTGCAAACAGAGCTCCCTCAAGTCGCTGCAGCTATAGCGGTCACTCAACCCGAGTGCCGCTTCCTTGCGAGGTGAGCAGTGGTCACGCGCCGGTGGTGTTAGGTAAAAGGGAAACCTGATGGGGATATCCGCTCTGGCAGTGGCTGGGTTCCGAACTCCTCTTGGAGCCTTTATTTGTAAAAAAAAAACAAACAAAAAAACCGCACCCCTAGAGAGCGTGTTATCGTTGTGCCCCTTTCAGCCTGATCGCGGCTTAGGAGAGCGTGGAGTTTCTGAACTAATGTTCTCTAGTCCCACGAGTCTCCACCAGGGTCCCACGACTCGCCCTAGACAAAAAAGGCGTGAGGTTGAGTGTCAGAGGTCGTTCAGACACTTCACTCCTCAATTTTCGAACTAGAGAGACCTTCGGGATCACCACTTGGAGCCATTCGAGTTACAGAGGAGGAAAACCCTCCAGACGGGCACGGGAATGGGACTGAGGCCGCCTGCCACACTCACTTTAGAAAAGGATTCCCATACACTCTGGGTGAGAAATAAGAGAGAGGCCGGTATTGCCTGGATGCAAATCTTGGGTTCATCTCACTCACGGTGTGATACATACAGTAGGTGTTGTGGGTTTAGATGTTTCTTGGGCAGTCTTTGTCCCTGATCTAAAAAGAGCATGGCAGATAGGGACCCGTAGTGCCTATCAGTCATCCCGTCGAATGGCCTTTCTTCTCTTGTCAAGCTTTCATGGGTCATGTATGTTCTGCTCATCCCCAGGCCCAAAACAAATAAACACTGAATCTCTCAGCACAGAGGTCTCCTAGTGGCTACTTAAGTTCGTTGTATCACACCAGAAGTACCTAAGGATTGTGTTCAAATGGCTGGGGGTATTCTGTACAAAGTCCTGAGGGAAAGGTACACTACCTTATGGGGAGGGTGTGTTGAGACTGAACATAGCTTCTTGTACCTGGAAATGAAGTGTC
This sequence comes from Peromyscus californicus insignis, assembly GCF_007827085.1. Taxonomy (NCBI): domain Eukaryota; kingdom Metazoa; phylum Chordata; class Mammalia; order Rodentia; family Cricetidae; genus Peromyscus; species Peromyscus californicus. Next base: position 104,718,992 of record NW_026294402.1, read on the forward strand.
CTTTCAAGAAGTCTGCAGGTTCAGGGGTTAGAGGTAGTGTGGGAGAGGAGTGACATCGTATACCTTGGAACTTTCTCAGTAGTGACTGAAGATGGACCCACCTATGGAGACTCAGTCACCTTCTGACTTCCAGCCATGAGTATCACCACCAACCACCACTTCTTGAGCACCTGCTGTGTGCTGGGCGCTGTTTTGGACTTTGTGGGGGGAATCACAAGAGATAAAAGGCACAGTCCTTGTCCTCAAGCAGCTTGTAATTTGATTTGGGAACTGAAGCCCACATAAATGAAGCGGCATAAGAACGGTAACAAGCAGTATTTCAGTAAGTGCAAAATGGCATGTGGCTTTGATGTGCTATGGAGTAGTAGGCTCATGGGAGGAGTGTAGACCATTGGAAAGACTCATGGCAGGTTGCATATGACTCCAGGAATGTCTGGTGGCATGAGCATCAAGGGAACCATGGAAATAACAGATGGGTGCCTGCATGTGCATGCGCATGTTAGAAATTTCAGGGCAAAAAAGGAGGAAAGCTCTGGGAAGTTCTTTGAGCTGGCCTGTGAACTTGCTTCCAGAACTCTCTGGATTCTTTGTGATCCCTTCCAGAGGTTATACTCAATGGCATTGGAATCTTCCTGGGCAGGAAGATGGGCTCTTGGGATTTGTGTTGGGGAGGGTTTCCCAGAGCTGTAGGAATTGAGTAAAAAGCCCACCTGTCACCTGGAGATGCTGTCCCAACACTTGGGAAGCTAAGGCAAGAGGACTGAGGGTTCAAGGCCAGCCTGGACCACACTGTGATATACTATATCAAGGGAAAATTATTTAAAATCGTGAACAACACACCACTTCTCCCTACTCTCAGTTTCTCCATAATATAAATCAAAATGAAATTGGAAATGAAATCTTCCCTTCAGTTTCCTCAGTTTGTGTTTCACATTAGAGCTATGTGTGATTTTCTTTTTAGAGTTCAATTTTGCAGACAAAAATGTTCAACCAAGCTACGTTCTTTTCTTACCCTAAAATTTTTCAGATTAATTTCTTTCTTTCTTTCTTTCTTTCTTTCTTTCTTTCTTTTCTTTCTTTCTTTCTTCCTTCCTTCCTTCCTTCCTTCCTTCCTTCCTTCCTCCCTCTCTCTCTCTCTCTCTCTCTCTCTCTCTCTCTCTCTCTCTCTCTCTCTCTCTTTTTGGTTTTTCCAGACAGGGTTTTTCTGTGTAGTTTCACTCCGTAGACCAGGCTGGGATTAAAGGCATGTGCCACTGCTACCCCGGCTTCAGATTAATTTTCTAAAAAACAAAAAATTCTAAAAGATCCAAGAGTGCCAGGAAAAGACTTCCATGAAATAATGACTGGAGGGATGCAGGAAATGCTCACTGTGACAGGCAAACTTGGGAGTGCTGTGCTTGATTTGACAGCTGCAGTGCATGTGATGGGTGATGCTTCCATTTTATCCACAGCATTGAAACTGTAAGCTGGAAGGGCAGCACCTTTCATTGAACTTGTTTCTGTAGGCTACATAACACCATAGTGATGGTGGGTAATGTAATGTTAAGAGGAAATGATCCCAAGCTGTGTTTAGAAATGGGAAAGCTGGGCTGGGCGGTGGTGGTGCACACCTTTAATCCCTGTACTTGGGAGGGAGAGGCAAGCAGATCTCAGTGAGTTCGAGGCCAGCCTGGTCTACAAAGCCAGTTCCAGGACAGCCAGGACTGTTACATAGAGAAAACCTGTCTCAAAAAACCAAAAAAAAAAAAAGAAAGAAAGAAAAGAAAAAAAGAAATGTGAAAGCCATTAATACTTTTAAAATCTAGGTAGCACCATTGCACCTCTATTAGAAAAGTACATGTAAAATATTACTTATTCAATATGCTTTTAATATTTTATTATAGTTTATTAAGTGTAAGTGTGTGTGTGTGTGTGTGTGTGTGTGTGTGTGTGTGTGTGTGTGCCCCTGTGTGCCAGAGAATAGCTTGTGATCAGAGAATAGCTTGGAGGAATTGGGTCTTTTCTTCTGCCTTGTAAGTCCTGGGGATCAAACTCAGGCCATCGAGCTTGGTGGCAGGTGCCTTTACCCGTGCCATCTTGTTGGCCCTTTTATCCTTCTTCATGTGTTTGTTTGTTTGACCCAGGGTCTCACTGTGTATCCTTCACTGGTCTGAAACTTGATATGTTCTCCAAGCTGGTCTCAAACTCATAGATCCCCCTGCCTCTGCCTTCAGAGTGCTGGGATTAAAGGCGTGCACCACCACATTTGGCCCTTTATATGATTTTTATGAATATTAGAAGAGGTTCTGTTTCACATGGGAATGTTTTTCTGTAAAGGTTTTAAAAAATCATTAAACACCCCTCAAGTTTGTTAGAAGAATGAATCAGCTTCCTTTGTCTGTCATTTCCCTAATTTTTTATAAATTCAGCCACTTCTTTTGCTGATAAATGGTTTCCCCTCTGTGTCTTCTCCTTCCCTGTCTCCTCCCTCAATACAAGTGCAGGTTACTTTGGGGGAATATGCTTTATTCCTTCTTGAACTGGCCCATCCCTAATGGGGCAATTAAAGGGGAAGTGTATAGTGCAGCTTACATCCTGCTATGTGTTGTCTGTATTTAAATTTTGTTTTGTACATTGTACAATAGTAGTTCCAAAGGTTTTTTTGTTTTTTGTTTTGTTTTGTTTTTGTTTTTGTTTTTGTTTTTGTTTTGAGACAGGACATCATTTATCCCAGACTGGCCCTGAACTTGTTATGTCACTGAGAATGACATAATGAACGTGTATTTTTATGTATTTTCATGCCTCCATTTCCCAAGTGCTGGGATTTTAGGCAGGCATAGTGCTGCCACCACACCTGACTCTTAGGAAGCCCATCTTAGAGCTCTGAGATGTCTCACTGGGTAAAGTCTTTGCTGCTTCAAACATGAAGACCCGAGTTTGGATCCCTAGCTCCCACACAAAGCTGCTCATGCTGGAGCTGAGAGACAAGTACATCCTGTGGGATTTCTGGCCAGCAAGTATAGCCAAAATGGTGAGCTCCAGGTTCAGTGACAGACCATGCTTCAAAATCTATGGTGGAGATCAATAGTGCAGGCATCCCATTTCTGCCTCTAGCTTCTACACACACACACTCACAGGTGAGTATGTGCACACACACACAAAATGCTTCAACTTAAAACTCTACTGTGCCAATTTGCCTAAGAACAATTAAATTATTTAGTATGTATTTCATAGGCTTTTCTTGATTGTTTCAGTGCACTTTAGCTAGATTTAACAGAATTAATGATTTTTACAAGTAGATTTTACTTATTCTCCTTAGAGCTCTTAGGGTTTGGTGTCATCATTTAGTCCTTCATCATCACTATGTATCATGAGACACTTGAAAAAGTGACCAAGTTTTCAGTCCTTAAAGTTGTAAAAATTAGTTGGGCGCTGCAGTTATGTCTGTAATTCAGCACTTGGGAAGTGAAGACAGGAGGATAAGGAGTTCAAGGCCAGCATTGGGCCAGTGAAATGGCTCATGAGTAAAGGCGCTTACTTGCCTTGCAAGTCTGGTGACCTGAGTTTCATCCTTGGAGCTCATGTAAAAGTGAAAGGAGAGAACTGAACCCACAAATTTGTATCCTGACTTCCACACAATTAATTAAGTTAATGAATTCATTTTAATTTTAAAATTAAAGTTAACTTTAAAAATAAATGAATTAATTTTAAAAGGCCAGACTGGGATACATGAGCCCTGGTCTCAAGACAAAACAAATTAGTTGAATTATCAATTCTATTTAATCACTTCTTTGCTTCCCCACTATGGGAATTCAGCGCACCAGTCCCATTAGTAACATCTCTTTTGACTAGCATTTTGACTTTACTTGGCCTTTAGTTTCTGTTATGAGACAACTCTTCATAGTTAGAAATGTCTTTTAACTAAGCTTGCCTCCCTATTACTTCTATCCTGTTCTTTTACAAAGTGTTCATCCCGCAAAGCTACATCAAACATTATTTTAAAATATACATACATATATACACATACATATATGATTTGTTATAGTATAGTGACTGAAGACAAATATACATGTGGCTCCCTGTTGTGAGGGGGCTGGAGAGATGGCTCCACAGTTAAAAGCACTGGCTGCTCTTCCAGAGGACCTGTGTTCAATTCCCAGCACCCACATGGTGGTTTATAACTGTCTGTAACTCTGGTCCCAGGGGAATCCAGTACCCTTTTCTGGCCACCAGAGGCACTGCACATACGTTACACACAGACATTTCTGCAGGAAAAACACCCATACACATAAAATAAAAACAAATAAACCTTTTTTTAAAGGTGAGAATATCAAGTTTTGAGAGAGCAAGAGGGGACGAGACTGATTTTTTTTTTCATTACATGAGTAAAGAAAGACTGTTTGATTATGGACTAGAGCAAGAACACTTAATTGGGGCTTGAGAGATGATTCAGTGGTTAAGAGTGCTTATTGCTCTTCCCAGCACCCATGTCAGGCAGCTCATTACTGCTTGTAACAACAGCTCCAGAAGATCAGACACACTCTTTTGGCCTCCAAGGGCCCTTTGCACACATGTGACATATACTCACACAGACATACACAAATAAAAATCAAAATAAAATAAAAGGAATATTTAATCTAGAGCCAGCAAGATGGCTCAGCAAATAGAGTGCTTGCCTTGGAATCCTGACGACACAAGTCTGACCCTGAAACCCATGTGGTGGAAGGAGAGAACTGACTCTGTTGTCCTTTGACTGCTACCACATGCTGAGGCAGGTGTCTCTCATCCCTAGTAATAATAATAATAATAAACATATGTTTTAAAAGATACTTAATCTATTCTCATATAGTTAGTCTGATGGAGACAGGGGCATGAAAGAAGGTCTGTTAGTGAAGAAAAGGCAACTGGCTTTAATGTGTTCCAGGCAAGTATGTCTGAAGAAAATAGAATAAATGAGTTCATCTTAGATATAGGATATTTCTAGAAACAGCAGCTAAAATCAGGCCACTAAAGGGAGCAGTCTTTTTGCTTTGGATTTCAGTCTCTTTGGAGTCATGGTGGAAAATGGCAAAGCAGCCTATAAGACAGGAGGCACATGTACTTGTTGGGTAGTAACAGTGGGTTGCAACTGGTCTCTTGTAGCCCAGGCTGTCCTCCAACTCACAATGGAGCTGAGGCTGGCCTTGAACTCTGACCTACCTGCCTTCACTTCTCAAGCATTAGTGTTCCATGTGTGTGCCACCATGCCAGGCTTTTATTCCGATCTTGACAAATGACCTCTCCCTTCTAGTCGGTATTTTTTTTTTTTTTTTTAAAGATTTATTTATTTATTATGTATACAGTATTCTGCCTGCATGTGTCCCTGCAGGCCAGAAGAGGGCACCAGATCTCATTACAGATGGTTGTGAGCCACCATGTGGTTGCTGGGAATTGAACTCAGGACCTTTGGAAGAACAGGCTGTGCTCTTAACCACTGAGCCATCTCTCCAGCCCCTCTAGTCGGTATTTTATGATGACTGCTAATGACATTGTTGTTCTCTTCTCTTTAGCCAGGATGGGTACTAGGAAGAAGGTTCAGGCGTTTGTCCGTGTCAAGCCTACCGATGACTTTGCTCATGAAATGATCACGTATGGAGGGGACAACAAAGTAAGTGTTTACTTTCCCTTCTCCAGGTCAGTGTGACCTTGTTTTCCAGCAGCCATTCAAGGATCAAAACAGAGGGACTGGAGAGATGGCTCAGTGGTAAAGATGCCTGCCACCGAGTGTAAAGACCTGAATTCTATTCCCTGGATCCACAAGGTGGAAGGAGAGAATCAGTTCCTAAAAGCTGTCCTCCAGATTCCTTACACATGCTGTTGTATGCACATTTACACACACACACACACACACACACACAAATACAATTTTCAACAGAAGGACTAAGACAGCATTGATAAATGTTCAGGTGGACTCTAGAGTCCATGAACTCCAAACTACCCTGTTAGGGAGGAAGTTCATGAGATTCTCAACTTTTTTTTCTTTCATTTGTTTGTCTGGTGGGGGGAGGTGCACACACACACATGTCTGCTAAAGCACAAATATGGAAGTCAGAGAGCAACTTGCAGGATTGTCGAGTAGGTTCTTTCCTCCCTCCACATGGGTCCTGGGGAGTCGCACTCGGGTTGTCAGGCTTGGTGGCAGGCACCTTTCCTCACTGAGCCGTCCCGAAGCCCTCAGGTAGACCTTTTTTAAACTAATAATTCAAGAACAAATTGCTCAAATCTTGCAAGTCCTGATGGTCAGAAAAGACCTCAAGGATGGCCGTGGATGATGTGCTCCATGGGCACAATTTCAACAAACACAGAGCAGAGAGCATGGAGCTCGTGAGGCAACGTTTAATATGTGGTGGTGGTTGACTTTCTGGAGACAGGGTCTCATGTAACCCAGCCGGCTTTAAACTGGCTGTTTCCAGAGGATGATTTAGAACTCCTGATCCTTTTGCTTCTCCTTCCCAAGTCCTGGGGTTATAGGCACACGTCACCACACCTTGTGACCCCATCAGTCTTGGCCTTAGTTTTATTCTTCTCTGGGTGGCTGCGTCTTGGTTATTGGATTACAGCAGCCAGTAGATTTCAGTGAGAGTCCCCATCAAGAGCTTGGAATAAGCTGGCATGGTGCTATACTGTGGTTTGAACATTTGAGAGACCGAGAGGAAAAAGCCAAATACCCAAATTCAAAGCGAGCCTTCATATCCTAAAAAAGTCTTTAAAAAAAAAAAAAAAAAAAAAAAAAAACTTGAAATCTTACTGGGAATCGGTTGAAGGTGCATCTGAAAATCTGATTACAAGTATGTTGTTTTAAACTTCGGCACAATGGCTACGCTTTAATCTAATGCTATTTCAGCCAGCAATTGCAGCTCCACATTTACCAGCCTGCTTCTCTAGCAGCAGCCTGTCTGCTCAGGCCACAGCCTGGCAGGAATCCTGTTCCCACAGACACAGGCTCTGTCTCGGTCTCTCACTTTAACTAAATCTCTGTCATTCTATTTATAAATAAGATTCAAGATTCAAAGGCTGGTGTGAAAACCTGCCAGCTCAGAGAGGCTGGGTCACAATTAGCTGACCTTCCCTCCTTGCTGGTGTCTCTGAAAGACCCGCGCTTCTGCTTCACCAAACTAGAAAAGGCTGTTTCACTCTGAACTCCACCCTACTACTTCCTGTGTCTCTCTCCCTCTCCCGAATGCCCTCTCAGGCTCTATGATTACTTTCTGTCAACTAGTTGCTAAGGCAGCCTCCTGACCCAAGGTTAATTTTATTTCATTAATGCAAATGCAAACTCGTTCATAGTGTGATCGAATGTCCCCCAACACAAGTAGATTGGGCACTCTCAGTTTACACTGACACAAAAGACTGTGTCTGAAAAATTCAGAGACTTTATGTGACCATTCCATCATTGCTCCCTTGGCTCACAGTTGTTTGTGGAAGTAATTCCTGGACATAGTGAAGAGGATGGAGGGGTGTCAACACCTGTAGCCAAACAGACAAGGCCTGAGCCAGGGCCATTGTTTCTAATTTCACTGCCACTGTTGCCTAATTCAAAGCTTCTATACGTATGGGCTGTAACTAAATCTAATTTAATTAGAACCTGATAAATTGGGGCTGGAGAGATGGCTCAGTAATAAAGAGCACTGGCTGCTCTTGCAGAGGACCTGCGCTTCATTCCCAGCACCCACATGACAGTTCACAACTGTCTGTAACTTCAGTTCCAGGGGATCTGACACCCTTTTTCTGAGCTGTGCAGGTACCAGGCACACATGCAGTACACATGCATACATTCACATAAAACATTCACACATGTAAAATAAAAAATAAATCTAAAAAACTTTTAGGAAGCTTCACATTCTTTGTTTTCTCTAAGTCAGGCCTCAGTTATCAGTGATTATTTACTTATTTATTTGATAGAGTCTCCCTATATAGCCCTGGCTGTCCTGGAACTCTATGTAGACCAGGCTGCCTTGAATTCACAGAGATCCTCCTGCCTCTGTTTCCTGAGTGTTATCACAGGGTCTTTTTACAAAGGTTTCCTAAAAGTAGCTCCAACCCCCTCTTCTTTTTGTGATGTTTCTCACTATGTAGACTGTCCTGGAACTCCAGATCCTCCTGACTCAGCCTCCAAGGGCTGAGATTTCAGGTGTGTGTCACCCATACCTGGCTTCTCCCTGTCTCGCTCTTTTTTTCCCTAGAGCATTGACATTCACTTGAAAAAAGACACTCGGAGAGGAGCTGTCAATAACCAGCAGACAGACTGGTCATTCAAGCTGGATGGAGTTCTTCATGACGCCTCCCAGGACTTGGTTTATGAGACAGTCGCCAAGGATGCAGTTTCTCAAGCCCTTGATGGATACAATGGTAATTTAATCAGTTGTCATTTTATGTAGGACTCTGAGAAGGCCCTCCTGGAGGAAGAGGTACAAGAGGTACTCTATTCTGAATAAAATAAAACATAAGAACTTTGCTTACTAACATTGTATACTTGTCAGCCTGCGGTCTAGTGGTAGAGCATATATTTACTTTGTAACATTGGAGGAATGGTTCCATCCAGTCTCTGGTGGTTGTTAGAAGACCCTGCCTTTTTCTCCTGTTTTTTAGATGGCCAACTATAGTCTTGTTTCAAATCTCTCAAACCTTGGTTTTATTTGAAGGGTTGGGGGAGACCTAATCTCAGTCTTAATCTCAATATGTAGCCCTGTCTGGACTAGGACTCACTATGTAGACCAGGCTGGCCTCGAACTCACAGAGATCCACCTGCCTCTGCCTCCCGAGTGCTGGGATTAAAGGCGTGTGCCACCACTGCCAGCTGGGAATTTTTTTAATTAAATTTATTTATTTACATCTCAATCAGTTTCCCCTCCCTCCTCTCCTCCCATTCCCTCTCCTATCTCCCTTGCCCCTCCCACATCCACTCCTCTGCTTCTGTTCAGAAAGGGCCAGGCCTCCCATGGATATCAACAAAGCATATCAAGTTGTAGTAGGACTAAGCTCCTCCTCTTGTATCAAGGATGGGCAAGGCAATCCAGCATGAGGAATAGGTTCCCCAAAGCCAGCCAAAGAATTAGGGACAAGCTCCTACTCCCACTGTTAGGAGTCCCACAAGTAGACCAAGCTACACAACTGTCACATATATGCAGAGGGCCTAGGTTGGTCCCACACAGGCTTCCTGGTTGTTGGTTCAGACTCTGTGAGCTCCTATGAGCCAGGTTAGTTGTTTCTGTGGGTTTTCTTGTGATGTCCTTGACCCTACAACCCTGGACTCCTATGATCCTTTCTTCCTCTCTTCAGCAGGATTCCCCAAGCTTGGCCTAATGTTTGGCTGTGCGTCTCTGCATCTGTTTCCATCAGTTACTGGAAGAAGGCTCTCTGATGATAATTGGGGTAGTCACCAACCTATGAGTAGAGCAGAAAATCGTTAGGCATCATTACGTTGACATTTTTCCCCCTCCAATTATATTTGGTTCTATTCTAGGTCTCTGGGCCATCCAGCCTCTGGGTCCTGGCACTCCAGGCAGTGTCAGGGGTGGACTCACTCTTTGGCATGGGTCTGAGGCTGGACCAGTCATTGGTTGGTCACTCCTACAATCTCTGTGCCACACTTACACCCCACCCCCACCCTGTACATCCTATAGACAGGTCAAAGGTTGTGTGGCTAGATTGATGTCTCAGTCCCTCCACTGGAAGTCTTGCCTGATCACAGAAGATGGCCAGTTCAGTCTACAAATCCTCTATTGCTAGGAGTCTTAGCTGGGGTTGTCCTTGTAGATTCCTGGGAGTTTCCCTTGCACCGGGTTTCTACCTGACCCTGAAATGCACCTCCTTTCCAGTCATTTCTAGTTTTTTATGGACTTACTTGGTCAAAGACTATTTTAAAGTTTTTATTTTCGAACTCAAAGATTCACCTGCACCAGCCAGTGGTGGCATATGCCTTTAATCCCAGCACTCGGGAGGCAGAGCCAGGCAGATCTCTGTGAGTTCGAGGCCAGCCTGGTCTACAGAGCAAGATTCAGGAAAGGCGCAAAGATACACAGAGAAACCCTGTCTTGAAAAACCAAAAAAAAAAAAAAAAAAAAAAAGATCCACCTGCCTCTGCCTCCCAAATGCTGGGACTAAAGAAAGGTATGTACCATCATCACCCATCTTGGTTTGTTTTTTGAGACAAGATCTCACTGTGTAGCCTTAGGCTGGTCTGGAACTCACTATATATACCAGCCTGGCCTCATACTCAATATCTGTCTGCCTCTGCCTCCTGAATGCTGGGATAAAATATTTTTGTAAAACAATGTGTTAGTATATATCCCAGACTGGCCTTGAACTTGTAACCATTTTCCTGCCTCTGCTTTCCCAGCCCGGTGATTACAAGTCTGTGCCATTACATGTGTTTTGTTTTATCTGTTTGTTTTTTAATCTTTATAAAAGTTAATGAGGCTGGAGAAATGGCCCGTCAGTTAGGAGCATTGGCTGCTTACTCTTCTGGAGGATCCAGGTTCAATTACCAGCACCCACAAGGCAGCTCACAACCATCAATTACTCCAGTTTCAAGGGGATCCAATACCCTCTTCTGGACTCTTTGGGCACCAGGCACTCATATGATCCACAGACATACATGCAGGCAAAACACCCCATACGTTTAAAAATAAAACAAAATAAAACGAAAAACCCAGCACCTTGAGAGTGTGACATAGTAGCAAATCCCTGTAATCCCAGCACTTGGAAGTAGAGGCAGGAGATCAGGAGTTCCAAGTCATCCTCAGCTACCTACCAGTGAGATGCCAGCTTGAGCTACATGTGGCCCTATCCAAAAATTTAAAAAGCTTTAAAAAGTAAAAATAAAGTTGCAGCCGGGCGGTGGTGGCGCATGCCTTTAATCCCAGCACTCGGGAGGCAGAGCCAGGCGGATCTCTGTGAGTTCGAGGCCAGCCTGGGCTACCAAGTGAGTTCCAGGACAGGCGCAAAGCTACACAGAGAAACCCTGTCTCGAAAAACCAAAAAAAAAAAAAAAAAAGAAAATAAAGTTGCAGTTTACAGTCTTTGCCGATTGGTGACTGCTGGTCACCAATTATTTGTTGGTTGGTTGCTTGATACTGGGTATCAAACCCAGAGCCTCACACATATTAAGCACATGTTCTATCACTGTGCTACATACCTAGCTCCAAGAGTTTTAGACTTTCTATAGGGAAGGCTGTGAAGAGAGCCAGGCATGGCTGCACATGTTTGTAAGTGCGGCACTTGGGAGGTGGAGGCAGGGGATCAGGGATGTGAGAACAGTTTGAATTATATAGCTAGACTCTCTCCATTTTCCAGAGTCTTAGGTGCCAACATTGTAACGTATTCTGCAGGTGATACATAGATGTGGTCCTCACGGACCCAGTGATCCGTTCATGATTCCCTGAGAGACTGTGGCCTAGAGGTAAAGATGGGGGATTAAGAATTAGGAAACTTGCCAGGTGGTGGTGGCGCACGCTTTTAATCCCAGCACTCGGGAGACAGAGGCAGGAGGATCTCTGTGCGTTCGAGGCCCGCCTGGGCTACCAAGTGAGTTCCAGGAAAGGCACAAAGCTACACAGAGAAACCCTGTCTTGAAAAACAAACAAACAAAAAAAGAATTAGGAAACTTAATAGTCAGGCACTTGGTGCTGCAGAACTACAGATGGGCTCTGAATGCCAGCTGATGTGACTTCTGGTTCATTAGCAATGGGCTAATTGCTGATTGTTTCTGGCTCCAAGATCCGGAATTAGGACCACTCATTTAAAACCTATCACCCACCGGGTGGCGTTGGCACATGCCTTTAATCCCAGCACTCGGGAGGCAGAGTCAGGCGGATCTCTGTGAGTTCGAGGCCAGCCTCGTCTACAAAGCGAGATCCAGGACAGGCACCAAAACACCACAGAGAAACCCTGTCTCGGGAAAAAAAAAAAAAAAAAAAAAAAAAAAAAAAAAAAAAGTCAAGTACTTTGGGCTGGAGAGATGGCTCAGCGGTTAAGAACACTGACTGCTCTTCCAGAGGTCCTGAGTTCTATCCCAGCAACCACATGGTGGCTCACAACCATCTGTAATGAGAGCTGGTGCCCTCTTCTGGCCTGCAGATATATATGCAGACAGAATACTGTATACATAATAAATAAATAAATAAATCTTTAAAAAAACAAAGAAAAAAAAGAGAAGGTCTAATGTTCCAGCTCCCTCCTATTCTTTTCAAGCCACAACGTTCCCTAACCCTAGGACCAGATCATCTGGGGACAGGAAGCATAGAGCTCTATGTAGATCACAGATGGAGGGCACAAGTTCATGTTTTGACTGTTTATGTCTCTGTCCCCCTGTGTACTTGCCCTCTTCCTGTCCTGATGTCTCTGGATGTTTTACTGACTACCTTCACATCAGGAGTCCTGGATGGCACCAAGCGTATTGAGGAGACAAGAGTTGTACATGAAGTGATTTTTCTGAATGTCACTCAGACATATTTCGAAATGTTTGCAGGTACCATTATGTGTTATGGGCAGACGGGAGCTGGCAAGACATACACCATGACGGGGGCCACTGAGAATTACAAGCACCGGGGTATTCTCCCTCGTGCCCTGCAGCAGGTAGAGAATGGGCCCGTGTTGGGATGCCACACAGCTGCCCTCTTCTCTCCAGGTTGGCCACTAGAGACAGTGGGCTCAGCCTCCAAGTGAACTACAGCTCCACTGGTACTGGAGACAGGCTTCTGTGACTGGGCTTGGGGTGGAGTCCGAGTCCCCAGGAAAACAGGGCTTTGATTTTCAGATAGACCCTCCCTGACAATAAGCCTGTTTCCTTATTTGTGAAGGAGAGAACAGGCATGCTAATCAGGTTCCTGCTGCTCCCATGGTCTGTGAACCTGTAATTAAGGATTTGGAGGTCCTAATCATGCTTGTTGCTGGTTTTAATGAAGGGAATGCAGCTCTTTCAGAACTTCCTTATTGTCTTGCTGTGGCTTCTTCATTCAGTATTTCCTGAAAGAAGAAGGGCAAGAAGCAGGGCATGACTGAGCCTTTAGGACTGTGGCAGCCATGGCTCTGGGAATAAAGCAGAAGCCTAGGCAGAAGGGCCTTCCCTTGGGGCCTGCTAGCCCAGGTCTGGTGAGGACCATCTGGTTAAAGGTAGGATGAAAAAGGCCTTCTTCCCCTCTGGCCAGCTCGGTGGTGCACGCCTTTAATGCCAGAACTTGGGAGGCAGAGGAGGGCTGATCTCTGTGAGTTAAAGGCCAGCCTGGTCTACAAATCGAGTTCCAAGATAGCTAGGGCTGTCAAACAAAAGCTTTTCTAATAAACCCCCATGCTCATTTTTCGGAAGTAATAGGCTTACTATCCCACTGTCAAAATTTCAATATCTAAAGGCTGAGAGTGTAGCTCACTTGGTAAATGCCTAACATGCACAGAGCCTTGGATTTGATCCCCAACCATTGAAGGGGGGGACAAAAGGCATAGTGGCGTGTGTTTGTAATCAGAGAATGGAGGCAATAGGACCAGAAGTTCAAGGTCATCTTTAGTTACATTGAGAATTCCTGAGCAACTTGGGTTACATGAGACCCCATCTCAAACAAAACACTTAAGTATCTCTAGCTGGGCATGATGGCCCACACTTGTAATCCCAGTACTAGGGAAGACTGAAGCAGAAAGCCGGTGAGTTGGATAATTAACTGGGCTACATTTTGAATTCTAAACAGCCCGGGACACAGTGTGGAAACCAAAACAATAAAACCCAAGAGTCAATAATCTTACCTAACAGTAGTAGTTGTTGTTGATCATGCCCATCATCAATCAGCCAGACTATAAACCTTTTTAGGACAAGAATTGTCCCACACTCCCCGATGCTCTCTCCTGAGGCTTTCCTCAGGGCTGATGTTAACGCGCTGGCTGTTGGAGCTCTACTCTTAGTGACTGTGGTCAAATCTCCATCTAGGTTTTTAGGATGATTGAGGAGCGCCCCACACATGCCATCACTGTACGTGTTTCCTACCTGGAGATCTATAATGAGAACCTGTTTGATCTCCTGTCCACTCTGCCCTATGTGGGACCCTCAGTCACACCAATGACCATCGTGGAAAACCCTCAAGGGGTCTTCATTAAGGGATTGTCGGTCCATCTCACAAGTCAAGAGGAGGATGCATTCAGCCTCCTCTTTGAGGTGAGATGATCAGAGTCCCTTGTCTCCCTCCCTCCCTCTTCCCTTCCCCCACTTCCTTATCTTCCTCTTCCCTACTTCTTTCATATTTTTTATTTACTTTGACAAACAGAATGAAAATTCATATGTGCTGATTTAGAAAACTAAGTGTTGAATAAGAAGAACCAAAATTCATAAAATGTTTTTCATTTAAGGCAAAAAAACATGTCCTTCTAGTTCTTTTTTTCTATGAGGTTGGTTGTGGTGACGGAGGTTGAGCTAAGGGCTCATGCTGGGCAAGTCCCCCACCCGTTTCCTCTACTGCTCAATGATTCTCCACTGTGAGATGTTTATCCATTCACTGCCTAACCTGTGGGAGACGATCTTTGGTAACTATGAATAATGCTGCTACTGTGAACATTTGCATATGAGTCTTTGTGTGTATCTGTGCATTATGCATTCCTTTCTCTTGGTAGGCACCTAGGAATAGAATTGCTAGGTCTTTCGATAAAACTTGTAAGTTTACTTGTTTGTTTGTTGGTCCTATCAGTGTGGTTTGATTTTATTTATTTAGTGTGTGTGTGTGTGTTTATAGGTCAGAGGACAACTTACAGAAATCAGTTCTCTCCTTCTACCGTGTAGGTCCTAGGGACTGAACTCAGGTCATCAGGTTGGCGGTAGACACCTTTACCCTCTGAGCCATCTCACAGCTCCAATCCTCTTTTCTTTGTAAATCTATTTCCATTTTTCTTTTATTTATTTTCTTCTTTTAATTTTATGTGCATTGGTGTTTTGCCTGCATGTATATCAGTATGAGGGTGTCGGATCCCTTGGAACTGGAGTTACAGACAGTTGTGAGCTGCCATGTGGATGCTGGGAAATGAAACCTGGTTTTCTGGAAGAGCAGCCACTGTTCTTAACCACTGAACCATCTCTCCAGCCCACAGCTCTAATTTTCAAATTTAAATTTAATTACAAAGAATTGTTTTTGTTAGGGTTTCTACAATTGGCCAGGCTGACCTTGAGCTCACTGTCTTCCTACCTCAGCCTGCCAAGAGATGGGGTTACAAGTATATGCAACCACATCTGCAATTCAAAAGTGACGTAATGTTAACTCAAAAAAAGACATATGGTGGGCTGGGAGTGTAACCCAGTGGCAGAGTACTTGCCTAACACGCACAAGGTTGAGTTTGGTCCTCAGCACTGCCAAGACAGGCCCATCTTTAATCCCAACACGCAAGAAGCAGTGGCAGGTGGATCTCTATGAGTGAAGCCAGCCTAGTTTACAAAGCAAGTTCCAGGACAGCCAGGGCTGTTAAATAAGCCTTGTCAAACAAAACAAAACAATGTGCCCCAAAAGCCATTAATTAAGAAGCTCAGTGGGTGCCTGGGAAGGGAGTGGAAAGGGACTGTACATGGGCCCCAGGAAGCTTTTGGGGTGATGTAGCAGTTCTAAAATAGGCTTGTGCTAATGGTTGTGCAATTCTGTACATTTGCTAAAAATCATTGCATTACAAAAGATAGCAGAATAGTGCCTTTTATGGTATATACATTACAACAGTCAAGTGTGATGGTGCACCCCTATAATTCCAGCATTTAGAAGGCTGAGGTAGGTGAATTTAAGAGCTCATGGCCAACCTGTGCAAGATCAAAAAACCAAAAATTATAATTAACAAAACTTTTTTTAAAAGGTCACATGGGCCAGACTGTGGTGGTATACACCTTTAGTCCCACCACTTGGGAGGCAGAGGCAAGTTTATCTCTGTGAGTTCAAGGCCAGCCTGGTCTACAGAGCAAGTTCAAGGACAGCCAGAGCTGTTACACAGAGAAACCTTGTCTCAAAAAAAAAAAATTGCATGGGTGATTTGTACCGTTTGCCCTTGAGTTCACGGGATGAAAGAGCTTCCCCGGTGGCAGGAGCAGTGAGTGACATATTAGAGGAATCTTGACTTTTTATGCCTTTTTTGAGACAGGGTTTCTCCATAGCTCTGGCTGTCCTGGAACTCAGTATGTAGTCCTGGCTGACCTTGAACTCATAGAGATCCACCAGCCTCTGCCTCCTGATTACCAGGATTAAAGGTGTACACCACGACACCTAGCGTGTTCTTAAACTCCACTGGCATATCACTACTACTCTGTGGAGTTTTATGTTCATCATTTTATTTGCTTGTTTTCCCTCTACCATCTGTGTGGGATTATTTTCTTCTCATGTGTGCAAAAGCGGCTGGTAATGAAGTGTTTTCTTGCCAGGTGGTGGTGGTGCACACCTTTAATCCCAGCACTCGGGAGGCAAAGCCAGGCAGTTCTCTGTGAGTTTGAGGCCAGCCTGGTCTACAGAGCAAGGTCCAGGACAGGCACCAAAAGTGTTTTCTTGTGGTTGTTTGAAAATGGCCTTACTTTACTTTCAATATTGAAAGTCCTATTTTGGCAGCTGGGAGGTGGTGGCACACCTTTAATCCCAGCACTTGGGAGGCAAAGACAGGCAGATCTCTGAGTTTGAGGCCAGCCTGGTCTACAGAGTGAGTTCCAGGATGGGCACCAAAACTGCACAGAGAAACCCTGTTTTGAAAAACAAAAACAAGCCAGGCGGTGGTGGCGCACGCCTTTAATCCCAGCACTCGGGAGGCAGAGGCAGGCGGATCTTTGTGAGTTCGAGGCCAGCCTGGTCTACAGCACAAGATCCAGGAAAGGTGCAAAACTACACAGAGAAACCCTGTCTCGAAAAACCAAAAAAAAAAAAAAAGAAAAAAAAAAAAAGAAAAACAAAAACAAAACAAAACAAAAAGGATGATTATAATGCTTCAATGTCTCACTTCCACTTTCTTATGTATTTTGGTTACACTGTTCAAATGCTCAGAACTTTATAAAGGTATTTATGAGGTAAAAGAAAATCATTGCCAAAATATATATATTTTTTTTCTGTCCTGGAACTCACTCTGTAGACCAGGCTGGCCTCAAACTCAGAGATCCGCCTGGCTCTGCCTCCCGAGTGCTGGGATTAAAGGCGTGCGCTACCCGGCACATGGTAGTCATCTTAGTTGACTGCTGTCAATCAGTCAGTCAGTTGCATACAACTTAGCTAGTTACATGTGTGTAGCTCTGGGGCCTCTGCAGCCAGCTAAACTGTGATTAAAATGTCTGTTGGGGCCTGTAAATCCTATTACTTGAGAAGATGAAGCAGGGTGAGTTTGAGGCTAGGTTGTGCTATAACCTGGGCTATATAGTGAGACCCTATATCAAACACACACACACACACACACACACACACACACACACACACACACACACACACGTTCAAGAAACATCCCCCACATAAAGCCAGATGGCACATGCTTGTGGTTACAGTGAGCACATGTAGGAGGTGGAAGCAGGAGAATCAGGAGTTCAATGTCATCCTCAGCTGCACAGCAAGCTTGAGGCTGCCTGGTGCACCTGAAACAAGAGCCGAGAGAGGTAGGGGGAAGAGAAAGGGAGGGAGGGAGGCAAGCTGCTCAGTTTGGTTCCTTTCTTTTTCTCTCACTGTGGGGCTGGAGAGGTCATTCAGTGGTGAAGAGCACTGGCTGCTCTTCCAGAGAACCCAGGTTCAATTCTCAGCACCTCAGTGGAGGCTAAACTGTGCAATTCCAGTTCCAGGGGACATGACAGCCCCTTTGGGCCCCTGAAGGCACCAGGAACACAGGTGATGTATAAATAAAACACCCATACACATAAAATACGATGATTTTTAAAATAACTACAACAATAAAAGAAGTTCACTATGGGGTTGAAGAGGGAGTGTTCTAGGAGAATTGGTACCCTAGTGGGTATAGGTCAGGACAGGCCATTCAGCTGAGCCATCTTGCTGACCCATGCATGGTTTTTCTATTGGTGCTTTTGTATGACTTATACCATAGTATGATTTTAGATTCTGCATTTCTCAGTTAGTAAAACCTGTCAGTGATGAATAAAAAGAAAGCATAATGATGTGTATATATGAAAATGCCCCATTAAACCCATCACTTTGTGTGCTAACTTAAAAATTAATTAAAAAAAAACTATTTGTCAAAGTGGATCCAATGACTCACACCTGTAACACCAGCACTTGGGAGGCAGACGCAGAAGGGTCTATTGAGTTTGAAGTCAGTCTGGTCTACAGAGTGAGTTCCAGGCTATCCAGAGCTACAGAGTGAGACCCGATCTCCAAAACA
Source organism: Peromyscus californicus insignis (assembly GCF_007827085.1). NCBI lineage: Eukaryota > Metazoa > Chordata > Mammalia > Rodentia > Cricetidae > Peromyscus > Peromyscus californicus. Next base: position 104,737,313 of record NW_026294402.1, read on the forward strand.
AGCAAAGAAACGAACAAGCACATGATTTATCATTATTTTCTTGATTCCTAGCATTCCTATGTACTATAGATCTCTGATAGTTGGATAGGCAGTTGATTCCAATTCATTGTTCTTGAACATCTTAAGCCTCTTACTTTTTTGGTAAAATGTTTATTTTTATGTTATACTTTTATATCTATGAGTATTTTCCTGCGTGTATGCAGGCAAGACCTACTGAAGTCAGAAGAGGGCACTGGATCCCTGGAACTGGAGTTAGAGGCGGTTCACCATGTGGGTGCTGGGGATTGAACCTGGGTCCTCTGGAAGAGCAGCAAGTGCTCCTAACTGCTGAGGCATCTCACCAGCCCCTGTCTTGATTCTCACCACCATGCCTCACTCTTCGGAAAATGCCAGTTTGTACACTTCACTCCAGATACTGTCAGGTTGTGAAAATATAGGACCAAACTCCAGTTTGTTTCCCTTTTAGTAGTTTTCTTTTTTTTTTTTTTTAAGATTTATTTATTATGTATACAGAAGAGGGTGCCAGATCTCGTTACAGATGATTGTGAGCCACCATGTGGGTGCTGGGAATTGAACTCAGGACCTCTGGAAGAGCAGTCGGTGCTCTTAACCTCTGAGCCATCTCTCCAGCCCTTTTTTTTTTTTTTTTTAATAGTTTTCAAAAGACGTTTTCCCAGGAGGCCCAGCTGGTCATAATGATATGCGTGTTGGAAAATTACTCAGATACCTTGTTTTCAGTTTTCAAAATGTCTCGCATATTTCCTCTTCAGGGAGAGACCAACAGGATCATAGCCTCCCACACAATGAACAAAAATTCATCCAGGTCACACTGCATTTTCACCATCTACATGGAGGTAGGTGCAAGTTCTTTGTTCGGCCCGAGAAGGACTAGTGACTCCTGTGGGTGCCGATCAGAAACTCCTCCCAGTGCGTTCTGAATTGTTTGGATGTTTTTGTAGGCCCACTCTCGGACCTTATCAGATGAAAAGTATATCACTTCCAAAATCAACTTGGTAGATCTGGCTGGCTCAGAGAGGCTCGGGAAGACAGGGGTAAGTGAGGGTGTGGAATACCCTGTCAACAAGCCATGGGCCTTGTGGCATAGAGCCCGGGTGCGCCCCTCCCAGGCCCTGTGGCATAGAGTCTGTGTGTGCCCCTCCCAGGCCCTGTGGCATAGAGCCCGTGTGCGCCCCTCCCAGGCCCTGTGGCATAGAGCCTGTGTGTGTGCCCCCCCAGGCCCCGTGGCATAGAGCCTGTGTGTGTGTGCGCCCCTCTCAGGCCCTGTGGCATAGAGCCCATGTGCGCCCCTCCCAGGCCCTGTGGCATAGAGCCCGTGTGTGCATATCCCACACTGAGTGCTTGAGAACAACCGGGTGAAGTCGAGTACAGTAAGGGAGTCACTGGAGGCAGAGCAGCAGCTAGAGTGTAGTTTGTACTCCGTGGGAATGTAGTGTCTATACTAGAAATAAGGGACCTCACCAGCATCACACAAAGTGAGAGTAAATTGGCAAGTAAGCTTTTACTTCGGCCAGAGGGTACATTGCTTCATTCAGGTAACAAGTACACCCAGCCAAAAATAAGATAAGTCTTTATCCTAACACAAGAGTGCTGTGTCATTTCTCCATTGGCTGGGGTCTGACCTCACAGACTTGGGTGACTGGTGAAAATTGGTGCAAAGGAATTGGGGGAACATGTCAGCATCTCTGAGTCATCGAGTTTTGAAAATCCAGCAAGGTCTCTGCATAAACAGTTTTACAAGGTAGGGAGAATGCAATAGCATCACAGAAGGTTCATTCCTGTGAACATTTTTTTTTTTTTTTTATTTTTTGAGACAGGGTTTCTCTGTGTAGCTTTGTGCCTTTCCTGAATCTCGCTCTGTAGACCAGGCTGGCCTCAAACTTACAAAGATCCGCCTGCCTCTGCCTCCCAAGTGCTGGGATTAAAGGCGTGCGCCACTACCACCCAGCCCGAACATTATTTTGATGGGAAAGATTTAGGTTCCTTGTAATTATCTCTCACCTATAGTCAGTAATTGCTCAGTAAATGCTCCGCACTGGTATGGTGACTCTCTGTATGGATATGAGTATTTACATGCATATTTAATTTCAAACATAATTTAGCAAAAATATTTTAACAAAAAATTTTCACAAGAGCATTTAGAGGAGCATTTGCAATTTGTGTGTATTACTATATTTGTGTGAATATTATACTTGCTCAGGTATTTCATGTGCATTTGTATCAGGGTGAGTCTTGGAATGAGTATCATATGATTATTCATGGACGTATTCTTTTTGTTTGTTTTCTTGTTTTTCAAGACAGGGTTTCTCTGTGTAGCCCTGGCTGTCCTGGAACTCGCTCTGTAGACAAAGCTGGCCTTTCGAACTCAGAGATCTACCTGCCTCTGCATCCTGGGTGATGGGATTAAAGGCATGTGCCACCACTGCCCGGCTTCCTGTGAGGTTTTTATTGTTGTTTGTTTGTTTGGTTGGTTTTTCAAGACAGGGTCCCTGGCTGTCCTAGAACTAGCTCTGTAGACCAGACTGGCCTTGAATTCACAAAGATCCTCCTGTCTCTGCCTCTTGAGTGCTGGGATTCAAGGCATGCACCACTACTTCATGGTTCCCTGTGAGTTTTACTATTGCCATTATCAGTAGCCCAAGGTGGAAAACACTCCCAACTTGGAGGAAAAGATCCTGGTTCTAGGAAGGAGGCTCCAGCCTGGCTGTAGACTTTTGCATCACTATAAATTAGGAAGGGTAGACAGTCTTAATAGGGTAGCCTCCCTCATCTGTCATGAATGACCGCACATTTTGTTTGCAGTCGGAAGGTAGAGTCCTAAAGGAAGCCACCTACATCAACAAGTCGCTGTCATTCCTGGAGCAGGCCATCATTGCCCTTGGGGACCAGAAACGGGACCACATCCCCTTCCGGCAGTGCAAGCTCACCCATGCCCTGAAAGACTCCTTAGGTGAGGATGTGGTTGGTTCTCATCAGAAGTGAGGGTCTGTGTCCTGGGGAGGGCTAGGTCAGGCTCATCTGCTGTTAGGGATCAGAGAACCACTTTGTCCCGGGGGAACGAAGTTACTTACAGCTCTTCAGGAGTGATGCCAGTTAGACACACAGGCAAGCCTTCTTCTTGCACTCTTGCTGTTCATGCCTTAGACTCTCTACTCAAGCTTTTGCCTCTGCTGGGAACTTTTTCTCCTTCTTCCTTGTCCCTAAAAATGTTTGGCAGAGACCTGTGTGGCCTTGGAGACTCAGAGAAAGGGCCTCTCCTATCATTTCCCCCTTTTCCTTTCTATCTTCCTGGACACAACAGTGGGAGCCACCTTGTCATCCCCACCTGTCTAAGGCTTTGTGTTGGGCTTAGTGACACGGTCCCTGGTTTCTGGTCGTCATTCCTGTGATGCCATGAGCAAAGCTCTAACTCTCACCTTCCTCCTGGGCTTTCTCCAGTCTCCAGAGTTGTGTCCATCTCGTGGTCTCTCTCTCTCCATCCCCACCTCTCTGTCTCTTGCCTCCTAGCCTCAGGCAGACTAGGGTTGTCTCTTCTGCCTCTAAGTCAGCATGGACTGTTAAAGGACCATAGTCTGGGAGGCTTAGGTGACCACCGTTTTTCATAGTTACATAGACTGGCAAGGCCAAGATCAAGGTGCCAATAGATTCCATTCCTGGTTTGCAGATGGCCACCACCACTACTACTACTACTACTACTTCTTCTTCTTCCTTCTTCTTCTTCTTCTTGTTCTTCTTGTTCTTCTTCTTCTTCTTCTTCTTCTTCTTCTTCTTCTTCTCCTCCTCCTCCTCCTCCTCCTCCTCCTCCTCCTCCTCCTCCTCCTCCTCCTTCTCCTCCTTCTCCTTCTTCTTCTTCTTTTTTGGTTTTTTCGAGACAGGGTTTCTCTGTGTAGCTTTGGAGTCTGTCCTGGAACTCATTCTGTAGCCCAGACTGGCCTCGAACTCACAGAGATCCACCTGCCTCTGTCTCCCGAGTGTTGGGATTAAAGGCATGTGCCACCACCACCTGGCTGCAGATGACCACTTCTTGTAGAAAGAATGATATGATTTTTCTTATCTTACAAAGACAATAACCCCATCATAGGGGCTGTACATGCAAGACCTCATCTAAATGTAATTACCTCTCAAAGGCCCCCCTCCAGGTACATCAGAGTGGGTGTTTGGAGTTGGAATTTCAGAGGTTATAAATATTGTGGGGATACAAACATTGAGTCCATAACAACTCTGTCAACCCTAAGGGATTCTCTTGTCAGAAAACTTACATGATTGTAGACTCTCCTGTGTTTTTCTTTCTGCAGGGGGAAACTGCAATATGGTCCTTGTGACAAACATCTATGGAGAAGCAGCCCAGTTAGAAGAAACGGTATGTAGAAACAGCCAATGGCTCAGATGGTACACTATCCATGGCATTGTCAGGGACCGCAGGCATGAATCTGAGCCACAGTTGCTGAGGGTGACAGAGACCAGGGTCTGAATACCAAGCAATAAACCTTATTAAGGAAGAAGCTAAGGTGTGAGGCAGGCTTAACCTTGGGAGGTTAAGGAGGGTATAGTGAGAGTTTTGTGGAGACAAAGAACATGTTTGTGAGGTGAATAGTTAGTAGAGATGCATCAGAGCCCAATCCAAAAAGAAAAGTCCTGGTCCTAAGTCACTTAGAGTCCTGGGTGGAAGAAACCTCCACAAGAGGCCAGGGAGGGGAAGGGACTTTTTTTTTTTCCTGAAGCTGAGGTAGGCACTGAAGTGGGTGGCATTAGAAGATTGGCAGCAGGATGCACAAGTGTTCCTGGTAGAGGTGATGATGCATTAGAAGATTGGCAGCAGGATGCACAAGTGTTCTGGTAGAGGTGATGGTGCATTAGAAGATTGGCAGCAGGATGCAAGAGTGTTCTGGTAGAGGCGATGGTGCATTAGAGATTGGCAGCAGGATGCAGGAGTGTTCTGGTAGAGGCGATGGTGCATTAGAAGATTGGCAGCAGGATGCAGGAGTGTTCTGGTAGAGGCGATGATGCATTAGAGTTGGCAGCAGGATGCAGGAGTGTTCTGGTAGAGGCGATGGTGCATTAGAAGATTGGCAGCAGGATGCAGGAGTGTTCTGGTAGAGGCGATGGTGCATTAGAAGATTGGCAGCAGGATGCAGGAGTGTTCTGGTAGAGGCGATGGTGCATTAGAAGATTGGCAGCAGGATGCAGGAGTGTTCTGATAGAGGCGATGGTGCATTAGAAGATTGGCAGAAGGATGCAGGAGTGCTCTGGTAGAGGCAATGGCAGGGCTGGAGTGAGACTCATGCCAGGAACACTGTGCTGCTCTACAGGTCTAAGAAGGAAAGAGAAAAGTTTCAGGGCCTTGATAGTTCTGGCTATTCTCCTGCACATGGCTGGAGCCATGACAGAGTCTGAAGAGGGCAGATGTGGACACAGAGGTGACTCAGAGAGATAGCCCAGTACAGGACACAGGAGGCTTGAGGAGGGGCATTCATGAACATGCTAGACAGGAATCAGTGTCCGACACAGCAACATGTGCATCCACTCCAGGCTGGGCTTCCCTCTCTCCTCTAAAGTACCGTATCATAAGACAGGTTTGGAAAATGGTCCCTAGCCATTCTACCACTGTGAATGCTGAAGGCAGGCTTCGCTATCTGGAGAATTCACTTGGGTGAACTGGATAATTTCCAGGAATGCTGTGAGGCAAGACATGCCTGTGGGGCCTCCAGTCCATGTGCACTAGGGACTGTCCCAGCACAGGGCGAGCACTCTTGCTGCACACTCAACGCCCTGGGGCCTGGGAAGCCAAGCCAAAGAGCCCTGGCTGACGTGAGGCAGCACCCCAGGGGAAGGCTTTAGGAACCTCCTGGTCTCATCTCATAACAAAGCTCAGTTGAGCCCCAGAGGAGCTATAACAACTTTGACCTCCTGGCTGCCTTATTAAGATAGATACCCTCGAGAACTCTATCCGTGCAGTTTGGGGAGGTCATTACATGTGCTGGGACTTTTTAGTCATGGACCCATTTGGGGGTCACCCTATGCCTTTCTGTGATAGGAATGCATGATGCCAGACACAGGTGTCAAGGCGGTCAGGTGGCTCTGTAGTAAGCATTCCTACTGTAGTGTAGCTTTAAGAACGTGCCTTGGGGCCGGGCAGGGGTGGCGCACGCTTTTAATCCCAGCACTTGGGAGGCAGAGCCAGGTGGATCTCTGTGAGTTGGAGGCCAGCGATCCAGGACAAGCACCAAGACTACACAGAGAAACCCTGTCTTGAAAAACCACACACACACAAAGAGAATGTGCTTTGGGGCTGGGTGGTGGTGGCATACGCCTTTAATCCCAGTACTCAGGAGGCAGAGGCAGGTGGATCTCTGTGAGTTTGAGGCCAGCCTGGTCTACAGAGTTCCAGCCTGGTCAAGGCTACATAGTGAGACCCTGTCTCAAAACAAGCAAAACAAAGCAGAAGAGCCTTGGGGTTAATCAGTTGGCTGTTCCTCTGGACACGTTTCAAATATAACTAAAAAGTATACAAAGGAAAGGCAAAAAGTATATTTAATAAAGTAGAAGGCAATTCTGGCCACTGACTATGCCCAGATTAATATTCTAGAGACTCAGTGACCATTGCTGTTTTCTCCTGAGTTGTTTAGTATTGTGATCCATGATTGTATATTCTATAACAAGTGTCTTAATTTCTCAATATCTGTTTTCTCTTAATCCTTGTGCTTAAAAATCTATTTAAAAATATCTTTAGTAAACTCCAACTCTACTTCATAACAAAGGGGGAAAAAAGAGAAGAAAAATACCTTCCAGCACAGTTTATGGCCCCTCCTTCCCTCAGCTCCAACCCTGAAGTAGTCAGAGCACAGGAAGCAGCTCTCCTGGCACCTGAGACCTCCAGGGTCTTGTTCCCTCACTGCTCAGAGGCTCTGACCCTGGCCTGAACCACAGACAGGGAAAAAGGGTCTTAGGGGTTTAGAACAAAGGTATATGAGGGATGTGGATGCTAATGAGTCTCTTCCCTAAATTTTTTTTCTTTCTTTTTCATTTCTTTTCTTTTTTTAATTTATTATTATTATTTTTTTTTTCGAGACAGGGTTTCTCTGTGAAACAGTTCTAGCTGTCCTGGAACTCACTGTGTAGACTAGGCTGGCTTTGAACTCCCAGAGATCTGCCTGCTTCTGCCTCCTGAGCACTTCTCTAATTGTTAAAAAAAAAATACTCGAGCCGGGCGGTGGTGGCGCACGCCTTTAATCCCAGCACTCGGGAGGCAGAGCCAGGTGGATCTCTGTGAGTTCGAGGCCAGCCTGGTCTACAGCGCAAGATCCAGGAAAGGCGCAAAGCTACACAGAGAAACCCTGTCTCGAAAAACCAAAAAAAAAAAAAAAAAAAAATACTCGAAAGGTGTTCCTGTCATGCATTGTATTACTTTATGTAATAACAGTAGTGTGGGGGTGGGTGGGGTGGGGACCAATGCCCTGAAGCAAAAGCAACAGTTGTGCTTGGAGCAGGAGTCTGGTTTGGATCCCCACAAAACTAGTGCCTGTAACAACAATTAGGCTTCCTTCTGAGATCTCTCTGTAATGAGCACATCAGAAACCGCACCACTGTGTCTCCCAGGAACTCACAAGGCAGGTCCTCCATCCCTGTACAAGGATGTGGTGAGAATTATGTAAGGTCACTCATATGACCACGGCAGAGCTCTTAACCACCAAACTACAGCACTGAGGAAGAACCTCAGCAGTCCTGCCTTGGGGCCACTGCAAGGTGACCCACCCCCCTTCCAAGCCTGTTCCTCACTGACAGTCAGCCCGCATGATGTGAGGCTCCATTCTCAGGGCCTGCCTTGTGCTCCGCCCATCATCCTACATCTGTGCATTGAGGCTGTTTCCAGGGTGCCTACTCACGTGGCTGCTCTGTTCTGCCCAGACCGCAGGGACCCCCAAAAGACTACCATGGAGACCGAATTCCATATGTAAAAGCAAAGAGCCTTTATTTTAAGCTCAGAGCTTGGTCTCTCTCTGTTGGATGTAGCGGTGAGAGCAGAGAGCCCTGAGCCCAGGAAGGGTAGGGTTTTTATCTAGCAAAGGTTGGGGTGAGGGGATTTCTAGGGTTCAGGACCCTGATTGGCTGACATTTGTCTAGGTACCTGTAAAGGGGAAATAGGTGTGTGCTAGGCTCAGGGACATCTGGCCATCTTATCTAACCTTATTTAAGGGTTGGAATGTTTGGATGTCAGGTAATTCCTCATCCCTGGCCCATCCCAGGATAGTGTCAGTTTATGGCTTTTCCTGGATGGGATGTTGCCTACCAGTAAGCCTGTCATGGCAGCTGTGCGGTCAGGCTGTTTTGCCCCACCCCCACCCCCATGGTCTCTAGCCATAATTGCCCCAGAAGGGTCCCCAGAAGTCACTAAGAGACATCAAGTCTGCTTTGGAACAGCTTCTGCTTCTCTTCTTCCTCCTCCTTTCCTCCTCTTTTTCTTGGGAGGCATTTCTTGAGAGGGTCTCATATACTTATGTATACCAGATGTTTTTGTGCTTTGTATGTAGCCAGATCCCAATTGGCCAGGCCAGGGTATCCCACATGTGCAGGGAAACATGACGGGCAGATGCAGCGGTGGGCAGCAGCTTGTGGAACAGTCACTCATACCCAGGTGCTGCATCCACCTGAAGAGAGTTTATTATAATAGAGAGATGAAGAGAAAGTCAGGAAAGAGAGACAGGAGGAAGAGAAGGGAGGGAAAGCAGAGGTGTGCACACCTCGTGGGAATGGAGAGAGAGAGTGCGGAAGAGAGAGAGGAAGGGGAGGGGTTCTTCTTTAAAATGAGGCTTTCACATCAGAATGCAGAGCAGCTCCAAGGGGCGGGTCAGAATACCAACAGCCATAAACAACCATGAACTCCTGATCCTCCTGCCTCCACCTCCCAAGTGTTGGGATTACAGGCATGCATCACCATGCCTGACCTGTTTTTCTTTTGGGCACTGCTAGGGATTGATCCCAGGGCTTCACACATGCTAGACACGTAACCCTATCACCAGACTGTATCTCTAGCATGTATCATAATAATAACATATCATTATTTTTATTGTTGTAGGGGGTGCACATGGCCAAAGGACAACTTTCGGGAGCTAGTTCTCTTTTTCCACTGTGAGTTTCAGAGATTGAACTCAGGTCATCAGGATTGTGTGGTGTCCTAGTTTTATTTCTATCAAAGTGATAAAAGACTGGGCATGTTACATGTCTTCCCCTATTGCTATCAACCTTAGTTTTTGAGATAGATTCTTTCAGTTAACCCCAACACTGGGGTTACAGGCACACATAGCCAGTGCCTGGCTTTTATATGGGTGCATGAGATTTGAACTCAGGACCCTTGCATTCATCACAAGTGCTCTTACCCACTGAGCCATCTCTCCAGCCCCCACCTTGTCTTTTGGGACAGGATCTCTCATTAACCGAGAGGTAGCCCATTAAGGCTAAGATGGCTGGCCAACCCCAAGGATCTACCTGTCCATACCTCACCAGCTTGGAGATGAAGCTCATGCCACCACACAGGCTTCTTTACATGCATTCTGTGATCAAACTCAAGTTCTTGGGTCCTCACCTTTGTGTAGTCAAGTACTTTACCAACCGAGCTCTTCTCCCCAGACCCACACGTGGCATGGTGGTGCATGCCTTTAATCCCAGCACTCTGGAGATAGAAGCAGGTGCAATTCTGTGAATTTGAGGCCAGCCTGGCCTACATAGAGAATTCCAGGACAGCCAGGGCTACATATAAAGACCTTGTCTCAAGAAAACATACGGAAGGAAATAAAGGAAAAAAATTAATTATGAATATGGTTTGCATGTTATTTCTTTTAGACTTTACTAATATAGACCAAGAGAAGTGGATAAAGAAGGGCAGGGACACCCTCCTAAAGGAGGAACACCATGTCTGTCCCTTTCATGTGAAGGAGAACCAGAAAGGCTTCATGCTGGAAGCTGGTTTCTAGTCGGGCCTTAAAGAGCAGAGAGTAGAAAGACGAACAGTAGGAGGAAAGGAAAGAGTACCTTAGGCAGGGGGTGGTGTAGACGGAATTCTAAACGGTCTATTAAATAAGAAACACAGAGCCAAATACAGAGTTAAAAGCCCAGAGATCGAGCAGTAGCCAAGAGCTAAGATCACTTTATCTTACCACTAGCTGCTGTCTTTCCCCTGAGAGTCCTTCTTTCTGTGTCCTGTCCTTTTATTGCCTTTCTTTTCTGCCTTCTCATTGGTTCTAAACCCAACCACATGACTTCCTTGTCACTGCCTGTCTATACAGACCTCCAGGTCTCTATGGTTGGTACTAAGATTAAAGGTTTGGGTCACTGCTTGGCTGTGTCCTTGAATACACAGAGATTCTGCCTGCCATGTGATCAGATTAAGGGTGTGTGCCACCACCGCCAGACTTCTGCTAAATAGCTTGTTCTTAGCTCTGATCTCCAGGCAACTTTATTAACATACAAATGAAATCACATTTCAGCACAAATAAAACATCACCATAGGGTGGCTTGAGCATAGGCATCTGGGTGGAAGATGGGTAGGTGTGGATTTAGAACAATGTGGGGCTAAGGATGCTCATCAGTATAGAAAGCTTGACTAGTAAGCTCAAGGCCCTGGATGTGATCACCAGCACTGCAGAAAGAAGAAAAGAAAAAGAAATAGACCAGTGTGCAGTGGTGTGGTGGTGCACGCCTTTAATCCCAGCATTCGGGAGGCAAAGGCAAGGCAGGTATATCTCTGTGAGTTTGAGACCAGCCTGGACTACATATCGAGACCCTGTCTCAAAGAAAAGAGAGAGAGAGAGAGAGAGAGAGAGAGAGAGAGAGAGAGAGAGAGAGAGAGAGAGAGAGAGAGAGAAAGCAAGCAAGCTTCATAGTGTACAAGATGAGGTCCTGGCCACAGCATATGCCTCTGTCAACTTCCTATTTCTAGTGCTCCACTCTCTGCCCTTACTGAAGACCTCACTGCCAAGCTCTTGCTTGTTTATTAAGATTTATTTTGTGTTTATTTATGTATATGTGTGTCTATGAATATGTGTATGTGCATGTGAGTGCAGGTACCCATAGAGGACAGAAGAGGGCATCAGATCCCCCATAAAGTTAGAGTAACAGGCAATTGTGAGCCATCTTACATGGGTGCTGGGACCTGAACTTGGGTCCTCTGGAAGAGCAGCAAGCTCTCTTAACTGCTGAGCCTCCTCTCCAGCCCTATTTATGTATTTTTGATACTGAGTCTAATGTAACTGAAGCTGGCCTCCAATTTTATATGTAACTGAGAATGATCTTAAACTCTTGATCATTTTGCCTCCACTTCATAAATACATGTGCCATGATGCCTGGTTTCCCCTTTTAATTTTATATTTTGTTGCTAAGGGTTGAACCCTAGGACCTTCCACATGCTAATCAGGTTCTATAGCACTCATCTACATCCACAGATCCCCAAAATACCCTTTTGATCAGTGTCCCCTTAAAGAAGTGAATTAATACCAGTTACAGCCACCTGAAGACTCTGAAGAGGACATGCCCATAAGAAGGCTGATCTTTGGGGTCTCATGTGCATGGGGAGTCACCTGACAACTATCTGGTCTGTCTTTCAGCTGTCTTCACTGAAGTTTGCCAGCAGGATGAAGTTGGTCACTACTGAGCCTGCCATCAACGAAAAGTATGATGCTGAGGTACTAAGGAGATGGTGGGCAGCTTCCCAACTCTGAGAATGATGTCTCTGTGTTTGCTACCACTCAAGTATCTGGTGGAGGTCATAAGGGAAGCCAGGCTTCTATGGTTTCCTTCATGCCTCCACTAAAGATGTGCATGGAACCCTGGATCAATCCTTTCCACAGGGATAAGCCAGTGTCTTTAAGAGTCCCTGAAGACCCTGATACACTGCCACAAAAGTGGAAGAGCTAGATGATCTACCACTCAGTTCCCATGTGGGGCTCCAGGGACTTGGTACCTTAGGATTCCCCATAAGATTTCTTCAGCGCTGAATCAGCATTGTCTCTCAGCATTGCCTTCCTGTCACTATGGAGCTCCACCCCTCCACATTTATTTATTTTGTGTATGTGTATGTGTGGGCACGTGTGTGGAGGTCAAAGGACAACTTGCAGGGGTCAGTTTTCGGGAAGATCATGAGTTCAAAGATAGCATAGGCTCCATGAGACGTAGCCTCAAAAATCAACCCACAGGTTAGAGAAATGACTCAGCAGTTAAAAGCATTAATTGCTCCTACAGAAGACCTGAATTCCATTCCCAACACCCACATGGCACCATCTGTGATGCCAGTTCTGAGGAATCCAATGCCCTCTTCTGTCCTCCCTGGGAACCAGGCATAAACATGGTACACACGCACGCACACACACACACATACACACACTCAGGCAAAGCACTCACATGCATAAAATAAAAATAAATAAATCATTTTTTTTAAAAAATCAGCCAAAAAGATGCTTATGAAATGATGGTTAATGGAGATGGGCATGTGCATGCTCCCATGTTTCTGGCAAAAGGGTTAAACTTTCTAGGTTCTAATGTAGCTGGAGAGCTTCTCTCCAGGTCCCACCAAGCCCCCACAGTCCCACAACCCACATATAAAATAATCATTCAGACACTTGTATTACTTATAAACTATATGGCCATGGCAAGCTTCTTGTTATCTACTTTTTTTTATCTTAAATTAACCCATTTCTATAAATCTATACCTTGCCACGTGGCTTGTGGCTTACCGGCATCTTCACATGCTGCTTGTCATGGTGGCGGTTGGCAGTGTCTCCCTCACTCAGCCTTCCTGTTCCCAGAATTCTCCTCTCTCCTTGTCCCGCTTATACTTCCTGCCTGGCCACTGGCCAATCAGTGTTTTATTTATACAGAACGATATCCACAGCACTTCCCCTTTTCTTTTTTTTTTCAAAAAGGAAGGTTTTAACTTTCACATAGTAAAATTACAGATAACAAAACAATTATCAAGCAAGAATTGCAGTTACAATATCTAGTCTATTTATAATAACTAGTCTATTTGTATTTGGCAAAATTAAAGAAGATATCTTATCTATCTTATATTTGTGAGTCTAAGGTTTTATATCTAACTTACCTCTTATATAACTGAGGAAAATTGTACCTATCTAGCTTCAACTACATCAAAGACCTCAGAAGGATATAATATTACCTGAGAAACAGGAGAAGGATGCAAGCAACTTTCAGGAGTCTTGCAGGGTAGACAGAGACAGCTGGCAGCCTGTACAGTCATCCAAAGTTCTCTTGTAAAGTTGGGACATCTGTCTTCAGTCAACAGGGCTAGTCTCTCAGTCATTTTTCTCTGTGTCCTGTAGAATGTCTGGCAGTTTCCTCTGTAAAGCAGGAACCTGAAGGACCATTTTGCCAAGCAAAGTTTAGTGGTCACCTTCCTGTGGGTCCTGTATGTCCAGTCGATACATTTTTTCAAGCAGTCCAGGCAAGAACAGTTTCTTGCCAAAATGACTATTTTTGCCAAGATGAAGATTAACTCCATATGGAGTGTCTTTGATGCCCATCCTCCTGTCTGAAGTAAATCGGTGCTGCCAGGAGGAGACATGTCTCACTGTCCAGAAAGTCTAAATTTTAAAAAATATTTTAAATGCCATATTCTGTAGGTCTTTGAAGTGTTTGAAGATTACCTGTCTATCTGAAATATACCTATATATACCTAGAAAACTTAACTAACATGCTACAAGTTTGACTATCATAGAAGACTATTTATCTGTATTTCTTAATTATCCATTACAATCTAAATGAGTTACATAAACATAATACCTTAAACAAGCGTAGAAATATACACACAGTATAACAAAATTAACTCTAAGTTTGTATCAATAAACTAAAGTCTATACCAATGTAAAACATTTCAAATAAGTTGTTGCTCTTTAAAATAGGTTCAGCAATTTACCCTTTTATCCTATCATATCTCTATCATATCTCCTTTTCTTCTTTAGAAAGAGATTGTATTTATAATCAACCTGTTTTAAATAAAAATATTGGTTTTTCTCTGTCCCACACCAGAGGGCTCTTTTGATTTGGGACACAAGAATTTCTTAACCTTTTTTTTTAAGCAATATGCCTGCGTTTAGAGAAGGAATGAGCCAATTCCATCTCCAAAGCCAGCTTCGTACATTTGGGAATTTGGGCATAGCTTTTTTTACTACTTCCTGCTGGAGGGGGGCGCTGTATCTTATGGGGACATAAAGAAAATTTTAGGATCATGGAGTAGTCCATGAGGGTGTATCATCTGAGCCAGTTGCCTTGAATCCGATCTGGATGTTGGATCATCTGGGCCATGGTGTCATCGGAGACCTTTCAGGGGGTCTTGGCTGGTCAAACCTGATGTATCTTAATCTGGAACAAATTCATAGCCTCTGGCTTTCTGTAGAAACAAAAGCAGAGCCTCCTTTCCAAAGCAACATATCTTTACATCCAAATTTTGAAGTCAAGGTACCTTTAAAATATACATTTTGGCATAACTCAACAGCTTTTACAATCAAATGTTTTTCTTCAGTTACAAATATCAAAGAGAACATAATCCAGATTCTCTGTGTGACAGCCATCTTTATGTGGTTTATTTTTTATATTACCTTTATTGTCTCTTTAAAGACTTTATTTTTAAAAACTATCTGTTTATATAATTGTATATATTCCTTTTTCTCTTTCTTTTAGGCCTACGTACATTTTCACATACATTGTAAACTATTCCATCTGAATCAGTCTTATTGTGAACCTATTGCTTTAAACTGCAGCATTCTAAGACTGAAACAGCGCTGTGGCTGCTGGCTCTGCCCACTTCAGCTTCCCAACATGGCGGTGGTACGTTTTCCGCCAGCTCTGGGAGCCATCAACTCTCAGAAATAGTGGGTCTATGCTTTTATCAAAGCAGCGTGTAGCCCAGAAACGTCTTTTTTTGTTTTGTACTAGCAAAGGCTAAATCCACCACGCAGCTTAATGTGCCACTTGCAGAGGCCTCATTCCTGCCATACTGCAGGTCGAGCACGCACGCCAGGAACCCACCATAGTAGCTCAAACACGCAGGCTGTCGCTAACTTGAGAGAAACAATTAGGAACTGTTTTCAGCTCCATTTTAGAATCTTTTTTTCTCAGATTTTAGGTGGAAGCCCTTGCCCCACGTTGGGCGCCATTTGTAGCTGGAGAGCTTCTCTCCAGGTCCCACCAAGCTCCCGCATTCCCACAACCCACATATAAAATAATCATTCAGACGCTTGTATTACTTATAAACTGTGTGACCATGGCAGGCTTCTTGTTATCTACTTTTTTTATCTTAAATTAACCCATTTCTATAAATCTATACCTTGCCACGTGGCTCGTGGCTTACCGGCATCTTCACCTGCTGCTTGTCATGGTGGTGGCTGGCAGTGTCTCCCTCACTCAGCCTTCCTGTTCCCAGAATTCTCCTCTCTCCTTGTCCCGCTTATACTTCCTGCCTGGCCACTGGCCAATCAGTGTTTTATTTATACAGAACAATATCCACAGCATTCTAAACTCTGAAGGATGATGCTGTCATGGAACTCGCCATGGTTTAGCAGGAATGTAGAGCTCAGTTCTGGTTCTTAAGTTCAGTGAGGATTACAAGCCCCTGGCCGACTAAACCCCCATCTATTCTGAGCTCCTGATTCTGTAGGTGATGGGGTCTGAGTATTTACTCCCTTCCTCCCTTTCCTTCTGGTCCCCCCATCCTCCATTTTGTGACATGGTCTCATTATATAACCCAATCTGTCCTCCAATTCCTGATCCTCCTGCCTCAGCTCCCTGTGTGCTGGCATTACAGACTTGTGCCACTACCACCCAATGAGGGGTTGTGTTTTTGAGTTTGCAGCTGCTGCATTTGCTGCTTCTGGCTTGGGCTATCCTTGTTCCTTCCCTCGTTATTTGTGAAGCCTTGGCAAAACTGTCTCTCACAGATTCTTCTTGTGCATATATGTGTGCATTATACATATACATATGTGAGTACAAGGAGCTCTTTCAGGACCCTGAACTGTGGGGTCTTCTGCTCCAGCTGTTTTCAGGCAGCTTCTCCCCAGGTAGTAAGAGAGGCTGCTACACCTGTCAAGAATTAGGAAGAATAGTTTCCTTGTTCGCAGGGTAAGCTGGAGGCTACTCCCCTCACCTTCTGATTGGACCACATGTGTCCCCTGTGATACACTGAACAGTCATTCAGTGACACTGCCACCATCTCAGCCAGACTTTCTGTATCCGGGACAAAGTGCGTTCTCAAGAGTGAGGAGGAACAAACAGATGGCTGAGAACAGCCACCAAAGACAGTCCACACTAGAAGGAGATCTGCTTGGAGCTTCCTAAAAGTCTGAGCTGGGATGTGGATTCTGATAGAGGCCTTAAATCTCAGACTAAATTGCCACAGAACCACCATGATACCAGGGGCCTATCAGCAAGTATGCACCGTAACAGGTGAGCCTTAGTACCCAGGCGATCTGACTGGATGAGGCCTATGGTCTGAGAAGACCTTTGCATCTGTGATAGACACAGCTGGGGTCACTTGTTTTGGCAGCAGCTCCCTCCAGTGGTCATTTTGTGACAAAGACAAGCCTGTTCATGGTGAGAAGTCTCAGGGAGAAATTCCTTGTGTATCTTTTACAAAATATACTCAAATACCAAATGTAAGTGATTTGGCAAGTTCTGTTGCTCAAAATCCATCATTTTCTACTTACTTGAATCTATGAGGTGTTCTCTATATGCCAGGCACTTTCCTTTCTCCTTCTTCCCTCCCCCTTCTCTCTTCTTCCTCCTTTTTAAAAATTTTGTGACAGTTGCAGTGTAGCCCAGGCTGACCTCTATGCTATGTAGCCAAGGCCCGACCTTGAGCTCTTGACCCTCCTGCCTCCACCTACCAAGTGCTAGAGTTACATGCATGTACACACCACCACACCTGACTTTTCCTTCCTTTGTTGTGGTGCTAAGGCTTGATCCCAAGGCTCACACATGCTAAGCCACACCCCAGTCCAAAGGAGTGTTCATTGATAAATGGATTTTGGGAGGTGGTAGACCCAGGTGGAGGCAGCAAATCACTGGGGTGTGCATTTGAAGGGTGTAGCTTATTCTTGGGCCCTTCCTCACTCTCTCTGCTCCCTGACCACCATGAGGTGGACAGCTTTGCTTCAGCACCCACCCACCCACCTCCATCACATTAAACCTCCTTTCTGGCCCAGAGAAATTTGTTCAGATTTGATTGTTTGTTTTTTTTTTTTTTTTTTTTTTTTTTTTTTTTTTTTTTTGGTTTTTGAGACAGGGTTTCTCTGTGTAGCTTTGCTCCTGGATCTCGCTCTGTAGAACAGGCTGGCCTCGAACTCACAGAGATCCACCTGCCTCTGCCTCCCGAGTGCTGGGATTAAAGGCGTGCGCCACCACTGCCCGGCGATTGTTTGTTTTTGAGACTGAGTCTCACTAAATAGCCCTGGTTGGCCTGGAAATTGTTATGTAGCCCAGGTTGGCCTTGAACTCACAGAGACCAGCCTGTCTTTGCCACCTGAGTGCTGGGATTAAATACATGGACTACTGCACCTGGCTTGCTCAGATATTTTGTTACAGCAACAAAAAGTGACTAATACAAGGATCAAGCCCTTACCACAGGAGCCTTCAGTGGACATTTAAGAGCCAAACCATAGGAGTCCGGCATGGTAGCACATGACTGTAATCCCAGAACTCAAAGAGCCCTCCCAGAGGATCAGAAGGTCAAGGTCATTCTTGGCCACATGATGGCTTTGTAGCCAGCATGGGCTACATGAGACTCTGTCTCATATATGTGTGTGTGTGTATATATATATATATATATATATATATATATATATATATATATGGTGATGTTTTTAGAAAGAGCAGTGTGAGGTGGGGAAGAGATAACAATTTTAAATAGAGTGATTATGATACCCCCAATTTGGAAGTGTCTGAATGAAGATTTTCTATATGTTTGGAATGAACCATGGAAATACAGTAGAGAAAAGTATCCCTGGGCAGAGGGGATGGGTATGCAGAGGCATAAGTATACCAATATGTGGGCAGTGGAGTGGATCAGAGAAGAGCAGTAGGAAAGAGGTAATGGGGGAAGATCATAGAGTGTATCTCAGGTCGCTGTTATTTTATAGAAATCTATAAGGATAACTATAATCTTGTGACACTGTTTATCATTGCAGAAAAGGAGGTAAAGACCCGGGGAGGTGGCTCAGTTGGTAGAGTGTAAACTAGGCATGTTGCTGCATACTGTAACTCCAGCATTTGCCAAGTCGGAGTAGGAGGATCCGATCTTCAAGATGGTCAGTTACAATGCAAAGCCCGAGGCCAGCCTGAGATACACGAGGGTTTGGTGGATTGAGGTGCTTGTCATCAGCACTGTGGTGGCACCTCAGTTCACTGCCCAGGATCCATGGTAGAAGGGGAGAACCGAGTCCTGCAACTTGTCCTCTTGACCCCCACACATATGCCATGGTCCAGGAAGGGCCATATCCTGGGAGACTAGGGAAACTCCTGGAGCTCCTGGGAGTCAGGTTTGAAGACCTGTAGCCTGTGCTTCCTGTTCTCAGTCTCCCTTGATGAAAGAAGCCATCTTAGACCAAGCTCATTCCAGCTGGAGGAGGTTCACCAACAAGGATGGAATGTCCTAGAAACTGAGAACACACTCTGGATTACCAGGAATAACCAGAATATCTGGGTCCAAATTAAGAAATTGAACATCTAGCTGGGTGTGATGGTGCACACCTTTAGTCCTAGCACTCTGGAGACAGAGGCAGGTGGATCTCTGTGAGTTTGAGGCCAGCCTGGTCTACAGAGTGAGTTTCAGGACAGGCTCCAAAGCTACACAGAGAAACCCTGTCTCCAAAAACAAACAAACAAACAAAAAAGAAAAAGAAATTGAGCTTGAGCATTTGGTGCGAAGAAGCCAGGTAGTTTTTCTGATGACCATCTTCCCTACTTCTTATATTTCCCTGGCAGAGAATGGTCAAGAACTTGGAGAAGGAACTGGCATTGCTTAAGCAGGAACTGGCCATCCATGATAGCCTGGTAAGGGACTGGATATGGGGGAGAAGGGAAAGCTGCTGGGAGCAGAGACCAGGGGCAAACAGCATAGTGGGTTAAGGCCAGGGGCTGTAGGATGGGTTAGGTAGCAGGGAAGGATCAGCAATAGGCATGGCAGGGCAAGTGGAGTCCTCCAGTGGCCTACCTGGGCTTATGGTCATGATTCTGATGGTCCTCAAGGCAGAGCCAGCATCTCCCTACCTTGTGGTTTACTGAGACTTCTGGTTTGGAGCAGCAGGCTTCATGTACAGTCCCCTTCCCCATTGTCTCTCTGACCCATGCATCTGGCCTGTTTTCAGGCCTTCCCTGCCGGTAAAACAGCCAGCCAGCATAGGCATCAGATACTCTCCCAGCCCCATACTTTGGCTCTCAGAATGGCCTTTGCTGCTCCTGCTTGGGCTCAGGTTCTTGTTGCTTATGTAGCACATGTTCTTCATCCCTCAAGTCCAACCGCACTCTCGTGAATTATGACCCCATGGATGAGATCCAGATTGCTGAAATCAACTCCCAAGTGCGGAGGTACCTGGAGGGGACACTGGACGAGATCGATGTAAGTTGTTCTGCTGTGGGACCACCATGCTCAGCTAGCTTGGACTTCCTGAGGACTGCCATATATGGAATGGGTGCAGTCGATGGGAACTGGTGTTGCCCCTAGCTTCCATGTTTAGGGTTACAAACATGTTATACCTGTGGAGCTATATACAACGTGCAGTGGGCTGGAACAGAGTCTTATACCAAAGGCGGTCTATCTCCCGGGCACAGATGCAGGTCTTGAAGCAAAGCTGCCTTGACGGAATCCCAGGTTCCTCCAGCTGAGTGACCTGGGCTGAATGTTGAGTAGCCTCATCTGTGCAGCAAAGGAAACACAGGCTGAGGTTGGCTAAGTTGCCCCTTGAGATAAGTGTGGCTGTGCCTGGTGGCATGCAGCTGATAAAGGATGGTGGTCAGGTTGATTGTCGTTAAAGGAAACCCGCCCCCCAGAGCCCACTCTTGGAATATAAAAGGAGAGAACAGCAGGCACACAAGAAGAGCTAGAGAAGGGGGATGTATCTTGTTTTTTACAGTGTAGCCATAAAACCTTTCACCAGGGAACTACATGGGCTGCTGTCCCTCTCATGGCAGTCTGTAACTCCAGTTCCAGGGGACCTGATGTCCTCTTCTGGTCTTTGAGAGCATCAGGCATACATATTCATGAAGGCAAAGCACTCATACACATAAAAAAATTTTAAAAAATCTTTAAAAACTTAAAAAATAGTTTTTAATAAAGGCTCAATGAATACACAATTTTAAAGCTATTAATCAGGGACTAGGGATGTGACTCGGTTGACAGAGTGCTTGCCTATTGTGCAGGAAGTCTTGGGTTTGCATCCCCAGCATCACATACACAGGGCCTAGTGGAACATGCCTAGAATCCCAGCACTTGGCAGGTGGAGGCAGGAGGATCAGAACTTCAGGGACATTTTCAGGTATACAACAAGTTCCAGGATAGCCTTGGATATATGAGACCCTGTATCAAAACAGACAGATGGACAAACAACAACAACAAACTATTAACCAAGTGTATCTCTCTCTGCTCTTGGAAGTGTTATTAATACTTTGCTGAGAGGTTTTAAAAAAGATATTATTTTACTTTTACTTATTATGTGTATATATGTGTATCTGAGTGTGGGTTTGAATACTTTCATGCAGTACCTGTAGAGGCCGAAAGAGGGTATCATATCCCCTGGAACTGGAGCTAAAGAGTTGTCAGATGTCTGATGTGGGCACTGGGAACCAAGTGTGTCCACCGTAAGAGAAGTATATGCTCTTAACTGCTGAGCCTTCTCTCCAGTGTCCGCTGAGAGCCTTCTGCACTTCTCTCATTCTCAGAATGGGATGGTCCAGAGTCAGCCAAGGGCTCCTGACTTCTCTGCTTAGACACAGCCTAGCTCCTAGGTTCCATTGTCTAAACTCGGCTTTGTTCTCTTCCTGCCAGATAATCAATCTAAGACAGATCCAGGAGGTGTTCAACCAGTTTAGGGTGGTTCTGAGGTAAGTCTCACCCTACTAGCCCCATCTCTTTCTTTTTCACACTTCCATCTTCATTTTCTATGGCCTAGGCACTTGCCTTCAAGAAAACACTCCTAGTAAGTGTGTGCGTGTGTGTTTGTGTATGAAGAGCACTCTGTGCTATGTGAGGAACCAGATATGACTGTTTAGGGTGTGCCCAGGTCCCTGGTGGATGTTTTCTGAGTTCATTAATTGGGCAGGACTCTCCGGAGTACCAGCTGTGAGTGTGCCCAGAGCTGGGCCTTGTGGATCTTCCCTGTCCTTTACTTCAAGGAGCACTTACAGTTTATTTGGGTGCAGACCCATTGCCTGAGAAGCTCATGCTAGTTGGTATCAGACTGGTCATTTGACTCCAAGGGTCCTGTTAGAACCTAGGCGACGGCACAGTCCTCATGCAGGTTTACAGGTTATTAAATGTTGTCTTAAAGCTGATGCACTGGCATGTAATGTGGCTCTGTAGGTTTGGAGACCTGACGATGGGGGAATGTGTACACTGTGAAAAGGATGGGCCCTCCGGCCGGGCGGTGATGGCGCATGCCTTTAATCCCAGCACTCAGGAGGCAGAGGCAGGTGGATCTTTGTGAGTTTGAGGCCAGCCTGGTCTACAGAGTGAGATTCAGGAAAGGCACAAAACTACACAGAGAAATCCTGTCTCGAAAAACCAAAAAAAAAGAAAAGGATGGGCCCTTTGGTCTGCATTGTCTTTTGACTTATGATGAGGCTGTGGCTCCATCACCAGGGCTTTACCTAACCAACTTTTAATCTAATATTGCACCTTAGCCCAGTGGACTTAGCATGGCCCCCATTACAAGTGTTATCTCACTCTCTCTCCCAAGCCAACAGGAACAGGAAGTGGAGTCTGCCTTGCGCAGGAAGTACACTCTCATAGACAAGAATGACTTTGCAACTATTTCTGCTGTCCAGAAGGTAAGCACGGTTGCCTCTTGCTAACAGCACTCACCTCAGACTTTCTATCTTTGGTCAACTTTTACAGAAACTGCAAGTGTCATGCATCAAACCTGAGCTAAGAGTTCTTAGATCAAGATAACACCAGGATGAATGAACATGGAGTGCCCTGTACAAAAGTAAACCGCTTTAGGAGCTGGAGAGAAAGCTCAGTCAGTAAAGTGGTTGTTGCACAAACATGAGGCCTTCAGTTCAATTCCCAGAACCCATTTAAAGCTGGGTATGGTGGTGCATCCTTGTAGTGCAAGCTCTGGAAAGGTGTAGACAGACAGATCCCTGGGGCTTGCTGGCCAGCCGGCCTGGCATAGTTTGTGAGTTCCAGGCCAATGAGAGACACAGCAGTAAACTGTTCCTGAGGAATAACACTCAAGGTTGACCTCTGGTTTCCACACCCACATACAAACATACACAGGAAGAAAAAAAAAAAACAACAGTATACCACTTTTGCATTGAGAATGATGTCCATAAATTAGACATATGGCTAATAATATATATGACCAATGCTTGGAACTAGGTTGGAACTAAGTCTTAAGATCTTTAGAGAGTATTGGGTGGTGGTGGCACACACCTTTACTCAGGAGGCAGAAGCAGGCAGATTTCTTTGAGTTTGAGATCTGATCTACAGATCTGGTCTACAGAGCAAGTTCCAAGACAGCCAGAGCTACAACACAGAAAAACCCTGTCTCAAAAAAACAAAACAACAACAACAAAGGAAAGTAGACATTAATTTTCTAGAGTTCAAGGATAGCCTGAAGCTGGCAGCAGCAGCCAAATCTGAGTGTGTGTGGAGAACATGCTCACCCAAAGTTTTGGGCCATGAGCACTTGCATTCCTGAGAGGCTCAAACCTCTAATATAACCCATGCCCCTTGTCCTGACCTCTCTATCCAGGCAGGGCTTATGGATGCTGAAGGTCACCTAGTAGGTGAACCTGATGGACAAAGCTTTGGACTTGGGGTTGCTCCTTTTTCTATCAAACCTGGAAAGAAACTCAGGTCCAAGAAGACACTGAAAGATCAGTTCAGGTGAGAGATCTGTTTTGCCTCCTAGCAAAGAACCTAGCCTAGCACCTAGGCTCCTTGTTGGAGAGAGGGCACAACATGGCCTCTCCCTCTCCCATGGCATCTTTTTTTTTTTTTTTTGGTAGTTTCCTTCTTTATTCTGCTCAGTTTTTCTTTCATTCTCTCTCTATATATATACACTTTATATACCCCAATAACATCTTTTGGGAAATACAGGGATCATAACGAGATTACATTCTATTTTTCAAGTAAATGATTATGATGAATACAGGTAAAATCATGTTTTACATCTCCCTTACATGATTAAAAACAAAGTCACTCTGATAATTCACATAAAATATATCTAAGTAACTTTTTACAGATTAACAGAACATCTCATGGCATCTTAACTGCTAATGCTCACTACTGCCAATGCTGGGAAATCTGTGGGGTTCAGATCAGGGCCATACCCTGAGTGTTCCCACTCTTTCTCATAGCACCCCCAGAGGAACCAATGTTGCCATTTCACTGAGTAACTTCCCATTGTTATGTCAGCTGTTGAGTAGTAGGGTTTCAGGGAAGAGCCCTGCCAGTACCAGGGCACCACTATGCCCGCTGGTACTTGTGTGATACTTCCCACAGGTATCCCTCTTGAGATTCCCCCAAGCCATCTAAATCCTCAACTCATCTTTTAGGTGAGACTCAGTTTATTATTGTGCTTGGGGGGTGGGGGGAGAAAGTGTCTCACAGTGTAGCCAAGGATGGCTGCTCCCAGACTCATGATGATCCTCCTGCCTCATGTCCCCAAAAGCTTACATTACAGATATGTCTCATCCCACCCAGCTAAGACTCTTTTTTTTTTTTTTGGTTTTTCGAGACAGGGTTTCTCTGTGTAGCTTTGCGCCTTTCCTGGAACTCACTTGGTAGTCCAGGCTGGCCTCGAACTCACAGAGATCCGCCTGGCTCTGCCTCCCGAGTGAAGACTCATTTTTTAAGTGCAAGTAGGGGAAAGCATTTTCCCTAGTCTGCTGCCCAGGTCACTCTGGGTAGCAGTAGCAGAGTACAGGTTTTAGAGTTGAGAACTGGGCTCATCTCCTTTTTCTGTGTTTCTTACCCTTAAGAGACTTCCTTGTGTGAGGCAGGTGAACTGATCTGTACCTATTTTTGTATCCCTAAAATGGGAATAATGATATTAATAACGATAGCATCAGAGCTAATGATCTGCAGTCTTTGCACATAACTTCACATGGAGGCTGGTCCTCTCAGCAACACCTGAGAAGAAAGGGGGCTGAATGTGTTAGCCATGCCTGTAACCCCAGCACCTAGGAGGCAGAGGCCATAAAATTGTGGATTCAGGGCCGTTGAGATGGCTCCACAGATAAAGGTGCTTATAAGCCTGAGGACCCAAGTTCCATCTGTGGAACTCACATAGATGTAGAAGAACAAATTACACAAAGTTATCCTCTGACATCTTCTCCAAGTCATGGACTCCCTCACACATGGTAATAATAAAGTAAAAAAAAAAAAAAAAGCTTGTGAATTTGAGGCCTCACGGGGTACATGGTACAACCACCCTCCCTTCTCTGCAGAAAAGGAAGGAAAGGGCGAGGGAAACAGAAAGAAGGGGGAACAGACAAAGGAAGAAAAGACAGAAGGAAGGAATGAGGAAGAGCCATGGGGATGTAGCTCTTCTGGTAGGTGCTTGCCTGGCAGGCACAAAGCCCTGGCTTTGATACTTGGGAGGACCTGAGCTCAGTACCCAACCCATGTCCGATGGCTCACAGGGGCCAGTAACTCCATCTGCAGGGACAGTTGACATCTCTGACCTCACAGGGCACTGCTCTCATTCACGTGCCCACATACGTACACAAATGTTTTTTAAAGAGATGGGAGCTGCCAGCTGCCAGGTATAGTGGTGCACTCCTTAATTCCAGCGCTTAGGAGGCAGAGGCAGGCAGAAGCCTGTGAGTTCTAGGCCAGCCAGAGCTACATAGTAAGACCTTGTCTCAAATAAACAAATATGTAAATGATACATAAATAAAATAAGCAAGCAAGCTAAATGTGGCGGGTTGCTTGGTTTAGTAGGGCTTCAGCAGGGTCCCGTCTCAGGGTCTTTGCCAATGTCTGGGCCTTGGTGTTTCCCTGACTTTTTTTCAGCTCCTCAGCAAGAAAGGAGGGTGCCAGCAGCCCTGTGAGTGGCAAGGACTTGGATGTGGTTTCCATCTCCAAGACTCAGCTGATCCCATCTTCCAGAGATGGGGATGTCAAAGACATGCTTTCACGAGACAGGGAAACGTCCAGCATTGAGCCCCTTCCCTCGGACTCTTCAAAGGAAGACTCACGCCCGCTCAGGTAACCATCTAAAGACAGGGAGATCTTCCACCAGATCAGAGCACACCAAACCAGAGTGTGAGCCCCACATGTTAGGTAAATGGTGCCTGCAGCAGAAGAGAAATAAACAGGGGAAACAGAGAAAGTCCCAAAGGAAGAAATGTGGTAACATATATGCATGCAAAATGATCCAGCCTCAGTCTTCCAAGATACACAAGGAAGAATCATTTTAGGGGCTGGGAAAATAGCTCAGCCAGTAAAGGCACTTGCTACCAATTCTGACAACCTGAGTTCAATCCCCAGGACACACGTGAGAGAACCAATTCCCCGTTGTCAGTTGTCCTCTGACCTCTACACACATGCTATGGTGTGCATGTGTGTGCGTGCGTGCGTGCGTGTGTGCGTGTGTGTGGTGCGTGTGTGTGCACACACAAACATCATTTTAGAACTTCCACACATCAATTATTTTAAAATGATATGTCTTTTACATAAGTAATACATTCTAGAAGCCCAGCATGGGAGCGTATATCTGTAATCCTAGCACTTGGGAGGCAGAGGCAGGAGGATTAGGAATTTAAGGTGACCCTTGGCTACAAAGAGTTAGAGACCTGGGATACATATGACCTTGGCTTTGAAAGTGAACCACTGGAGCTGGGGATCGGTGGGTAAAGGTGCTTGCCATGCAACTGTGATGACCTGGGGTCCCCAGAACCCATGCAAAGCCGGGTGTCTAGCAGCAGTACCTGTTAGTCCTCATCTCTACAGTGAGATGGAGGCAGAAACGGGGAAGCTCTCAGGACAGCTAGCGTGGCATTTGCTGTAGAAAAAGAACGAAGAGACACTGTCTCAAGCAGTGTGGAAGGCCTGGGCGACACCTGCTGTTTTCTGATCTCTTGTCCATATCCCTATTCACTGGTGGACGACAGGGGAGTGGGGTCAAATTTTAGGATCCAGGCTGAGGAAATAGAAGGGGGGACATGAAAAAAACATGTTCACCACATCATGAATGGGAAAAGTTTTTTTTTTTTTTAAGTAAACACTTTCAATAGTTGGTATTAGATAAAGGGCATTGAATGAATTATTATCCCTGCCTCTGGTTTGTACAAGCACGTGCATGAAGACCCTCTTCTGAGCCTATGTACATTTCAGAACATTCAGAGAAGTTCAAGAGTTGCACAGTGAATGCCCATACACTGAGAGCCCTCTAGTTTCTGTTGTCGGCTATTATATTTGTTTCCATCTTGTGTTGTCTTTTTAAAAATGCAGTTCAAATAACTTGCCAATATCAGTCCACATCCTTCCGTGCCAACAGTTGTATCACGTTAACTGTGGTTCTCAGAGAATTTCGTGCATGGGGGTATGTATGGTGCGTGCACATGAGTGTGTGGGCGTACACCCCCGTCCTGAGCAGCACATCTAGTGTCTTTCCCTCTTACTCTTTGTCATAAACCTCAAGACATAGTCTCTCACTAAACTGGAAGCTTGCTGTTTCAGCTAAACTGGCTGATCGGCACCCTTGCAGATCTGTCTGTTTTTGCCCCTAGTGCTGGAGGTATAGACATGATGCTTGACTTCTTATGTGGGTTCTGCATTATTGTATGTGACTTTTCCTCAGGAGACATGAACCAGTGACAGAACAAACTAACAGTGCCTCCAAAGTCCAAGTTAGCGAACCAGGGACTCTGTTGGGGTTTCTTATCAGAGCATGGGTGACTTAAAGGCATCTGCATCACCAAAAAGTCTACCCCAGCCTTGGTGATGACTCATAAAAGCTATACCCCTGGAACTCTGTGTGACTTGTAGGCAGCTGGACAAGTCAGAGGACACCCCCTCCCACTAGCAGTTTACTGTTTCTATAACCTTGGGAAAGGGGGTCTGGTAAATCATGTTAGTTTCAGGAACTTCCTGAGAGTTATGAGTTGTTTACTTTCTGAGTCTCATGGGCTTCTGTGCTGGTTTGACTAAGAATGGCCCTCATAGGCTCCTATGTTTGAATGCTTAGTCACCAGGGGTCACCAGGGAGTGAAACTCTTTGATAGGATTAGAAGGATTAGGAGAACTTTGTTGGAAGAAGTTTGCCACTAGGCATGAACTTTGAGGTTTCTTTATTTTATTTATTTATTGTTGGGTTTTTTTTTTTTAAAGATTTATTTATTATGTATACAGTGTTCTGTCTGCATATACACCTGCAGGTCAGAAGAGGGCGCCAGATCTCATTATGGATGGTTGTGAGCCACCATGTGGTTGCTGGGAATTGAACTCATGACCTCTGGAAGAACAGCCAGTGCTCTTAACCTCTGAGCCATCTCTCCAGCCCCTATTGTTTGGTTTTTAAAGACAGGGTTTCTCTGTATAGCCCTGGCTGTCCTGGAACTCACTCTGTAGACCAGGCTGGCCTTGAACTCAGAGATTCTCATGCCTCTGCCTCCCAAGTACTGGGATGAAAGGCATGTGCCACCACAGCCTGGCTTTTTTTGTTTGACTTTTTTTGTTTGTTTTGTTTTTGTTTTTGGAGACAGGGTTTCTCTATGTTACAGCTGTCCTCGAACTCACTTTGTAAACCAGGCTGGTCTGGAACCCAGTGAGATCCGCCTGCCTCTGCCTCCTGAGTGCTGGGATTAAAGGCATGTGCCACCACTGTCTAGCTGTTTTGTTTTTAAATTTATTTATTTTTATTTTATGTGCATTGGTGTTTTGCCTGCATGTATGTCTGTATGAGGATGCCAGATCCCCTGGAACTGGAGTTATAGACAGTTGTGAACTGCCATGTTGGGAATTGAACCCAGTGCTCTTAACCGCTGAACCATCTCTCCAGCCCTGGGCTTTGAAGTTTCAAAAGCCCATGCTGGGCCCAGAGTCTCACTCTGCCTGCAGATCAGGATGTGGCTCTCAGCTGTTTCTCCAGCACCATGCTGCTGTGTCTGCGACCATGCTTCCCCTGCCATGATGATAATGGATGAAGCCTCTGAAACTATAAGCAAGCCCCCAATTTCCTTTATAAGAGTTGCTGTGGTCGTGGTGTCTCTTCACAGCAATAGAACAGTAACAAAGACAGCTTGCTTTCTTCCTCCTGGAGGGAATTGCTCTATAACATGGCGATATGAACTCAGGTACTCATACTTACAGAATAAGTCCTCTTAGCCAGACCCTGAGGTCCTCTCAGAGAAAATTTAATACCCTGAAATAATGCCTCTGTGAGAAAAAGAAAAGATCATATATTTTGTGTGGCTTCAGCCATTTAAAAATCTATCAAAGAAATCTCAAGAGATTCAACAGACTCTGGATCCAGATAGGTGACAGTGATTTTGTTTTCAGTTTCTTTCCTTTCCTCAATTTCTGCAGTGGGCATGGGTCCTTGGAACAAAGATGGGGCATTGATTCCTACAGACTAACTTCCATCTGACATAAACAATGCCTAGGATCTCTACCCTCTGCCCTGGGAAGTCACAGGGAAGAAAGATGAAGTACCTTGTGTCTCCAAGACAGCAGTTCCGTTCTTTTTCCTCTTTGACCTCTCCCTCTGTTGCCAGACCCAGCACCCCACCCTCGAAGCCTGTGGCCTTTGAAGAGTTTAAGAATGAACGAGGTAGTGAGATCAACCGCATCTTCAAAGAAAACAAATCCATCTTGAATGAACGAAGGAAAAGGGCCAGCGAGACCACCCAGCGCATCAATGCCATCAAGCGGGAGATCGATGTGACCAAAGACTCACTGAATTTCCAGAAGTCACTACGGGAGAAGCAAGGTAGATGTGAAGGGAAGATGGCCGGGGCGATGTGGGGCTCAGAGTTACCAAGTTGTTAAGTGTGGCAGCCTTGGACACTGAAGGACCAAGATGGGAGGGGCCCATAGAGAGCTTTAGGGTACAGACCTATGTCATCTAGTAGGCTCTAGGCAGCCCTTCCTGCCAGCTACCTTTGTCAGTGTATCTGCTTACTGCATTATTTCAGAGCTAACAGCTGAGTCTTCCCCCTGACATGTGCTGTTGCTCATGGAGAAACTGGCCCTTGGCCCTGCAGGAACAAAGCCCCACACACTCCTAATGAACACCGGAGGCACAGTAGAGAAAGCAAGACAATTCATTTTATAACCTTGTAAAGATGGGTACCATTGACAGAAATAAAAATGGCAGGGTGTACTACAGGGGTGCAAAGAAAGTTGGGTTTTTCTTTTTAGAGACAGGGTTTCTCTCTATGTAGCCCTAGCTGTCCTGTAACTCACTCTGTAGACCAGGCTTCTACCTGTCTGCCTCCCGCACAAAGTTTTTAATAGCCCTGAATACAGGTCCCTCCCCACTTTCCTTACTGGCTGAGTAATCAGAAGGGTACATTTTTTTTGTTGTTGTTGTTGGTTGGTTGGTTTTGTTTTGTTTTGAGACAGGGTCTCTGTATGTAGCTCTGGATGTCCTGGAACTCTCTGGCCTTGAACTCATAGTGCTCACCTGAGCTCAGTCCTGGAGGGTACTACACATCATCAGCCACTTATGTCTCTTAATTTCTTAACAAAGACATGCATGGATTTATATTTACATTTTACCTTCTGTTTATTGTAAAGCTTTTTTGGGAGTGTAAACCCATCATGTCTGTAGGTCATTGGACAATTTTGGCAGCTAATAATTACTTACTCTAGACTAGCCGCAGGTGTTGGCAGGGGCCCAGGGTCACCTTTTCATCCACAGCTGGACCTAAGCTGATTGAAGGCACCTTTGAATATGGACCATTATGCTTTTGTATTTTTACAGTCCTGAAGAAATCTCCTCAGGAGGTGGGTAGTTGGTGACCCGTTCATGGTCACTTAGTCCTGGTCTGCTCTCCTTTTGCCGATGGTGGTTTGGTTGTGGTAGGGGTACTGCTGGGGACCTCAAGAAATGAGAATGAGGGTGCCAGAAGGCCAAGTGGCCTGATATCAGTGAAACCATTCCTTCTACTCAACTCCTGACACCTGTGCTAGCCTGGCAGGCTTGTTCTCTAGGGCAGGGAGTGAGCAAGAATCCTGCATGGGGACAGTGCTCACAGTGTTACACATAGTGGACACCTATATTGTGGGCCAGGAACAGTCCAGTGTGAGTGTGCAGAGGACTGATTGTGACAGCCAGTCAAGGGCAGAGTCAGCCTGCATTTTAATAAGTGACCACCCTGACTCTGAAAAGGGGGTTCAGTTAGGCATGGGGATGCATTGTTGTGAGAAGCAGGAGTATCACCAGAAGTTCAGGCCAGCCAGAGCTGTATAATGAGCCCCTGGCTAAAAAATTAAATTAAATTTTAAAAGCTGTTGAAATGGCTCATTGGGGCCTGGGGAGATGGCTCGTGGTTAGGAGCTCTTGCTGGTCTCCCAGAGGATACAGCTCTGTTCCCAGCCTGCACACCAGGCAGCTCACAATTGCCTGTGATTCCAGCTCAGGGATCTGACATGTGGCATTCACATGCAGACAGATACATATACATGAATAAAAAAAATTAAAAAGAAAAAGAAATGGCTCTTTAGGTAAGATTAGTAACCATCAATACTGACAACCTGAGTGTGATCCCTGGAACTCACATAGTAAATGGAGAGAACTGACTCCTGCAAGTTGTCCTCTGACCCCCATCTGTGCACTGTGGTGCACACAGACACACAGACAGACACACAATGTAATTTTTTAACTTAAAAGTTATTTTTTTAAAAATAATTTATTTAAATTTATTTTATGTGCATTTGTGTGAGGGTGTCAGATCTCCTGGAACTGGAGTTATAGACAGTTGCGAGCTGCCATGTGGGTGATGGGAATTGAACCTGGGTCCTCTGGAAGAGCAGCCAGTGCTCTTAACCACTGAGCTATCTCCCCAGCCCCTTAAAAGTTAGTTTTAATAAATAAAATAAAATAAAATAAAAAATGAAAAATAAAGGGAGTCTGGCAACCACATTGTTATTCACTTTCCTGGCAGTCAGGGCATATCACAGGGCCTCTCCTCAATAAATCAGAATCCTGTTCCAGGCCAGCTTTCATGGGTGACTTCCAGATGTCACTTGGTTTTTCCCTGCAGGTCCGTTGGGTCATTTCACTCTCAGAGGTAACTTTATTTCCAGATTCCTGGACCTATTCTGCTCATACCCTTCAGACCAACTATGACCTGCTATTGTAGAGGGCAAAGTGGAAACTAAGGAAGCAGAGGTGGCAGCTCCAGACACACTCCTGCCCAGAAACCCCAGGGAGGGGACAGCGGAAGACCTCACAGGACCCGCAAACACTTGTTTGGCCTGTGCCTACACGTTCTTTAAAAATACAGACCCTGGCCGGGCGGTGGTGGCGCACGCCTTTAATCCCAGCACTCGGGAGGCAGAGCCAGGCGGATCTCTGTGAGTTCGAGGCCAGCCTGGGCTACCGAGTGAGTTCCAGGAAAAGGCGCAAAGCTACACAGAGAAACCCTGTCTCGAAAAACCAAAAAAAAAAAAAAATACAGACCCTGCCAGGCAGCGGTGCACACGCCTTTAATCCCAGCACTCAGGAGGCAGTGGCAGGTAGATCTCTGTGAGTTCAAGGTCAGCTTGATCTATAGAGTGAGTTCTAGGACAGGCAGGGCTGCACAGTGAAACCCTGTCTCAAAACAAAACAAAATTACAGACCCTGATGATAAATTTACATATTTAAAGGGATTCATGCACTGTGACATGAGATTTACCCTTTATATTTTTTGAAAAATGTGTGTGTGTGTCTGTGTGTAGGTGTCATGAGTGCAGGTGCCTGCAGAGCCAAGGGGTGTTATTTTCCCTGGAACTGGAATTACAGGCAGTTTTGAGCCATCTGGTGTGGGTGCTGGGAAACACAATTGGGTCCTTTGCAAGAACAGTAAGCACACTTAACCACTGAGCCATCTCTACAGCCTTTTGTGACAAGGTCTTATCATAGGCCTTGAACTTGAGATCCCCCCCACCTCAGCCTTCCACTGAACTAGGATGGTTGGTCTATATCTCTAAACTCAGTGAAAGTGGACATCTCCACAGAGTAAGATCATGGTGAAATAAGGATCTTTTTTTTTTTTTTTTGAGACAGGTAACTTTGAAGGCTTGTCTGCCTCAGCTATAATTATAGGCATGTGCCCATCTCTGGAAGAAAGAGTTGGGTTTTTTGTTTGTTTGTTTGTTTTTTCGAGACAGGGTTTCTCTGTGTAACAACAGCCCTGGCTGTCCTGGATCTCGATCTGTAGACCAGGCTTGCCTCCAACTCACAGAGATCTGCCTGCCTCTGCCTCCTGAGTGCTGGGATTAAAGGCGTACGCCACCACTGCCTGGCTTAGCATTGTCTTCTTTTTGGAACACCATCCTTCCCCTACCCAGAATGACTACTGCCTCATTCCCTGACCTCGCCCATCACCCTACAGGTGAGTATGAGAACAAAGGCCTGATGATCATCGATGAGGAGGAATTCCTACTGATTCTGAAGCTTAAAGACCTGAAGAAGCAATACCGAAATGAGTACCAAGAACTGAGAGACCTCAGAGCTGAGATCCAGTACTGCCAACGCCTGGTGGATCAGTGTCGCCATCGCCTGCTCATGGGTATTCCACCTGGGAAGGTTGGCAGGCTCCTTGAGGTCGAGAGAGGCCTCAGGGCAAGGCCAAGGACCAGTTCTGGAAGTGCTCTCTGACCAGCTCACTGCAGAGCCAGGGCTTTGTCAGGGGCTTCAGAAGTGGGGTTTCCAGGGCTGTGAAGGCTGGAGATGGGAGGTGAGAAGAGGGGAGCTGCTGGAGCAGGAAGTAAGTAGAGATGAGATGAGCCTGCACTAGCCCTTGCCTGCTTCCGCACAGGCTCCCTCATACCTCACAGTGCTATCTCTCTGACTCTTGCAGAATTTGACATCTGGTACAATGAGTCCTTCGTTATCCCAGAGGATGTTCAGGTAGCACTGAAGCTGGGCAGCAGTATCCGGCCAGGCATGGTGCCTGTCAACAGGATTGTGTCCCTGGTGAGCAGCCCAAGGGTGAGAGGGTGGTGAGAGTTGATCACAGGGACAGTAGCAGTAATGTGGGTAATTCTTCCTCTTCCATGGATTGATGTCTAATGCTGCCAGTGCCCAGGTAGGGAGGCAAGTGTAAGTTCCTCAATTATTGAAAAGTGAAAAACAGAGCTAGAGAGATGGCTCAGCAATTAAGATGACTTGCTACTCTTCTGGAGGACCTGAGTTTGGTTCTCAGCTCCCACATCAGGCAGCTCACAACTATCTGTAACTGCAGCTCCAGTTCCAATGCCCTCTCGTGGCCTTTGCAGGCAATAGCACACATGTGGCATATAGTAGCACAGACAAAAACACATAAATTAAAAAAATCCTATCTTTGGTTTCCAAAGCAACTTTGAGGGAAGGAGAGGTTTATTTCAGCTCACAGTTGTAGGTGTAAGCTACATCATGAAGGGAAGTCAGGGCAGGAACTGAAGATAGGAACTGAAGCAGAAACTATGTGCAGAGACCATGGAGGAATGGTGTATAACAGCTTGCTCCCCATGGCTTGCTCAGCCTTTCTCCCCACCCCCTTTTGCCCTTTAAAAAAAATGTATGTGTATGAGTGTTTTGCCTGCATGTATATATGTGCACTACCTGTGAGCCTGGTGCTCAGAGTTCAGAAGAAAGTACTAGTTCCCATGGAATTGGAGTTTATACAGTTGTAAATGATGAGAGTTGAATCTGGGTCCTCTGGAAGAGCAGCCAATGCCCTAACCACTGAGCCATCTCCCTAGCTCCTCAGTCTGCTTTCTTTTAAACCCAGGACCACCTTCCCAGGGGTGGCATTGCCTCCAATGGGTTAGTCCCTCCTACATCAATTGTTAATAAGAAAAAAAAATGCCCAGAGGGGAAAAAAAGGCCAGCCTATAGAAGAAATCCCTTAAGTGAGAGTCTTTCTTCCCAGACATGTCTAGGTTTGTGTCAAGTAGACAAAAACCAACCAGCACAAATTTTAAAGAGAGATATGTAGGAGCTGGAGAGATGGCTCTGTGGTTCAGAGCACTGGCTGTTCTTCTTGAGGTCCTGAGTTCAATTTACATGGTGGCTCACAACCATCTGTAACTATAGTCCCATGAATTCCAGTTCTTCCTTCTGGTATGCATAGATGTACATGCAGAGGAAAGCACCCATATACATATATAAATAAATCTTGAGAGACAGAGTTTTAGTTGGGGTTTCTATTGCTGTGAAGAGACATTATGACCATGGCAACTTTATAAAGAAAAACAGCTAATTGGGCTGCTTATAGTTTCAGAGGTTTAGTCCATTATCCTCGTGGCAGGATATGGTGGCATACAGGCAGACGTGGTGCTAGAGAAGGAGCTGAGAGTTCTACAGTTCAATCTGCAGACAACAGGAAGTGAACTGTCTCACTCCCTGTAGCTTGAGCCTAAGAGGCACCCACCCTCACAGTGACACACTTCCTCCATCCAAGGACACATCTACTCCAACAAGACCACACCTCCTAATAGTGTCGTTCCCTTTGGGGGCCATTTTCTTTCAAACCACCACAAAGAGAGAGATGACAAAGGAATACCTTTTATTACTGCCAACTTTCGCAGTGCCTAGGTGGCCTTTACAGAGGGATCTGTGAGGACCCTGACAGGCATGTGTGCTACAGATGCTCTCAGTGGGTTTGCAAACCCAGCAAGGGACTGTTCTGTTGCTCAGCAGAGGCCTTGCCAGGGTTCATCCTGGTGATGCCAGGCTGAGATATTGTGCTGGGTTGGGCCTTTCCCAGGGAGAAGATGACCAGGACAGGTTCAGCCAGCTGCAGCAGACTGTACTGCCTGAGGGTCCTGATTCCATCTCCTTCTACAATGCCAAAGTCAAGACAGAACAAAAGGTAACTTGGGACATTCATGTGTGTGAGGCTGGGGGCCCCAAAGACTTTATTACTAGGACACCCAGAATCACCAACCCAACGGGGTGGGTGGGGTGATGGTACCAACCCAGGAAGATTGAGTGTCACTCTTAGTCTATAAGCGTCTTCTGCTGGCTCTAGACTGAAACAAGGCTTGACTTTGGAAGTCAGAGAAGGAGAATCACATAGATCATGGCCAGGTCTGGACATGGCTGGTAAACGCTAACTTAGCCATGTACGGTGGCTCACAGCCCATGACAGTCTAGGAAAGAAATCCTCTGAGACCACTGTCTGTGGAAAAGGGCCTGTCCAAGGGGGCCATCCTGCATAAATGGCAGAGGACAGATGACCATATGTAGCCAAGGAGAAACTAGACATGGTAAGCCACAGGTAGAGCCTGTGACTCTCCAGAGTCTCCATCTACCAAGGTCCTGAATCTGTGCATCCCATTGTGCTCAGGTGGTTTTGTTATTTGTTTGGTTTGTTTGAGACAGGCAGTCATGTTTCCCAGGCTGGTCTCAAACTTGCTAAGTAGCCAGGGATAACCTTGAACTCCTGATCCTCTTACATGGACTTTCTAAGAGATGAGATTACAGGTGTGTGCCACCGTACTCAGCACTGTTTCCTATTTTTCTTACTCTCCTTCACTGTGAGACTATCTAGTGTGTATATGTGTGTTTGCATACTTGCATTTAAAAATATATTTTGTGTATGGGTGTTTGGCTGGTATGTATGTCTGTGTACCATTTGGATGTTTGGTGCCTGCAGAGGCCAGAAGAGGGTGTAGGATAGGACTCCCCAGAACTGGAGATAGTTGAGATATAACCCAGGCCTTTGGTAAGAGCAGCCAGTGCCCTTAACCACTGAGCTATCTCTCTAGTCCAAAATATATATTTTAAGTTACAAGCTCATATTTGATTAGACTTAAGGACTGCAAAACACATAAATTGAAATTATTTTCTTCCTGCAAGGGTATATACTTGTTTTTTGGTTTGTGAGGATGGGTGGGTAAAGGTTGTTGTTTTGATTCCTTTTTTTTGTTTTTGTTTTTGTTTTTTTTCAAGACAGGGTTTCTCTGTGTAGTTTTGGTGCCTGTCCTGGATCTCGCTCTGTAGACCAGGCTGGCCTCGAACTCACAGAGATCCGCCTGGCTCTGCCTCTGGAGTTCTGGGATTAAAGGCATGCACCACCACCACCACCACCACCACCACCCCCCCCCCCACCCCACCCCCCCCCACCCCCGGCTGTTTTGATTCTTAAGACAGGGTCTCCTCTCCTTAGGAGACAGAGGCAGGAGAATCTCTAGAGTTTGAGGTCAGCAGTATGGTCTACACAATGAGTTCCAGGCAAAAGCTATATAGTGAGACCCTGTCTTTAAAAAAAAAAAAAAAAAAAAAAGACACCATCTCATTTAGCTTAGGCTGGCTTCAAATTCACTATGAAGCTGAGGATGACCTTGAACTTGACCTTGAACTCCTAATACTCCTGCCTCAACCTCCCCTGTGCTGAGATTGCAGAGATTCAGCATCATATCCTGCTGGATTTTTTTTTTTTTTTTTTTTTTTGAGACAAGGTCTGTGTAACCCTAGAAGTCTATCTGTAGTTCAGGCTGGCCTTGAACTCAGAGATCCACCTGCCTCTGCCTCCCAAGTGCTGGGATTAATGGCATGAGCCATCACGGAGTTTTTTTTGTTTTGTTTTTTTTCTTTGAAACAAGGTTTCATGCAGTTCAGGCCTGCCTTGAACTATTTATGCAGCAGAGGGTGGCCTTGAACCCCTGCTGTCTCCTAAATGTTGGGATTTTAGGCTTTCATCACTACACTGTCTGCATTTGCTTTTTGTAGTTACCATAGAGTATTATCAACCTAGGGCCATTTATCCCTTCAAGAATTCCAGCTTGAATGCTAGAGATGTAGCTCAGAAACAGAGCATCCGCCTAGCCTGTGTAAGGCCCTGGGTTCAATACCAAGGACCACAGAGAGGAAAAAGTCCAGGGATTATGTCAAATCCTGTAACCTCAGCATTTTGGGAGCTGATGTGGGAGTATCTTGAGTTCAAGGCCATATTGAGCTATATTGAGACCCTATGTCAAGAAAGAAAAAGAATTCCAGCTTAGTGCTGCCATTGCAGGTTCAGTCTCGTACCTTGGGGCTCCAGTCCTTTTCCATATTCCAAGCTAGCTTTAACATTTGCTTCCTTCCTGCCCCCTGCTTTGACAACAGCCTTTTCTACCTGCTCTCAAGGAGCCTAACAGTGTAGTAAAAGGACGGAATTTAAATTAAAAAAGAAAGGTAGCTGGGCGGTGGTGGTGGTGCACGCCTTTAATCCCAGCACTTGGGAGACTGAGGTGGGTGGATCTCTGTTTGAGGCCAGCCTGGTCTACAGAGTGGGTTCCAGGACAGCAAGACTGCTTCACAGAGAAACCCTGTCTGAAAAACAAAACAAAACAAAACAAAAAAACCCAGAGGGCGGGCCTGCAGCAGTAATGGGCCCAGATCTAAAGAGGTCTCCAGTGTTAGGTTCCTGTTGCTGTGACAAATACCTGAGAGAGCGAGCTTCAGAGCAGGAAGGATTAAGCAAAGCTGGTGACAAAGGCCTCTTGAGCATCAGGAGTTCCAAGTCACCCTTATTTGCAAGGGTGGTTCAAGGCAAGCCTGGGTTTTGAGTCTGTCTAGAAACAAACAAAAACAGAAACAAAGAAGAAAGGTTTATTTTGCCTCAGTTTCTGATCATGCTTGGTTCCGTTGTTATGGGCTTGTGGTAAATCAGAACAAGATGGCATCAGAAGAGCATGTGGAGAGCTGCTTGTCTCAAGGTGCTCAAGCAGAACAGGACTAGACCAGGGACATGCTCTACCTTTCAGGGCACACCCCCATTGACCTACACCCTCCAACCAGGCCCCAACTCTTGTGTCCCACAGCCTTCCAATAATTTTATCAGGTTATGAAGCCATTGGTGGATAGATCCATTTATCAGGTCAGAGCCCTCACAATGACCTCTCAATGACTCAATGATTGGATCTACCAGTGGAGATTAAGTGTTGTTTTTTACTTTTTTAGGGGCCAGCCACCCAACTCCCAAGTAAATTCACACACAGATGGAGGCTTATTGTTACTTATAAATGCCCGGCCTTAGCTTGGCTTAGTTTGTAGCCAGCTTTCCTTAACTTAAATTATCCCATCTACCTTTTCCCTCTGGGCTTTTCCCTTACTTCTGTAAATCTTACTCTTACTCCGTGGCTTGCTGTGTAGCTGGATGGCTGGCCACTAGAGTCCTCCTCCTTTTCTGGCTGCTAGATTTCTCCTTTTATTTATTCTCTCTGCTTGCCAGCCTCCCCATCCTTTCTCCTGCCTTGCTATTGGCCAGTTCTTTATTAGACCATCAGGTATTTTACTCAGGTACAGTACACAGCATCACATAGTTAAACAAATGCAACATAAACAAAAGTAACACACCTTAAAATAATATTCTACTACAACTAAGCTTTCAAATACAGGACACTGTTGAGGGATACTTTAATATCCAAACTATAAGATCTTTTCCTTTTTGAGTCCATTCCCTGTCAGATTATTTTTTTCCAGACAGGGTTTCTCTGTGTAGTTTTGGCGCCTTTCCTGGAACTCACTCTGTAGCCCAAGCTGGTCTCAAACTCACAGAGATCTGCCCGTCTCTGCCTGCCGCATGCTGGGATTAAAGGTGTGTGCCACTACCACCTGGCCTCTGTCAGATTTTAAATAGGCCATTGAAACATGCATGCCTTTTTCTTTTTTCTTTTTCAAGACAGGGTCTTACTATGTAGCTCTGCTGTCCTGGAACTCACTATGTAGACCAGAGCTCACAGAGATCCACCTGCCTCTGCCTCCTAAGTGCTGAGATTTAAAGGTATGCATCACTATGCCCAGTGCATGTCTCCTTTTTTTTTTTTTTTTTGGTTTTTCGAGACAGGGTTTCTCTGTGTAGCTTTGCGCCTTTCCTGGAACTCACTTGGTAGTCCAGGCTGGCCTCGAACTCACAGAGATCTGCCTGGCTCTGCCTCCCGAGTGCTGGGATTAAAGGCGTGCGCCACCACCGCCCGGCGCATGTCTCCTTTTAAACATAACCGCCAGGCTATTTCAAAACAGCTTTACACACTTTCCATAGATTGAAAGAAGAAAGTGTTTGAATGCAATGTTATTTCTAATAGAATTTGCTGTGCATCCAGAGAGTTTTTGTCTCTAGACTGTGATGTTTGCAGGAAGAAATGATGAATTGAATGTGACTGGCATAGCTTGTGAGTCCTTGCTAAGACCATACTTCCTGATCAAGTTCCCCTTTCTTTATTCTTTTCTTCCAGCACAGTTATATGAAAACCATGGTGGGCATCCAACAGTCACACAGAAAATAGTCTCCTCAATAGCTTGAAGACCAGCAACTCTAATATGTCCTAAGGAAGCTGCTAAACCACGTGCTCAGAGCTCCAGCCACTCACTCTGCTGCAAGCTGGGACCAAACCCAGAGAACATACAATTGCCTGCCTGCCTGCCTACCTGCCTGCCTGCCTGCCTGCTAGGATGAACATCCTCCAAAGGACACCCTTGCTTGTCTCCACAGAATACTTTCGGTTTTAATTTGCGACCAAATGTAAAATCAAGATAAAATTACTTTCTAGTTTGGACTTTAAGTATTATTCCAAAAACTTGTATTTCCTGTCTGAAAGGACATCTTCATTATGTACAGGTTGTGGCTAAAACTTAGTCCTAGTGTTTGCCTAGCAAGCATTACACCTGAGATTCGGTCCCTAGCAACTCTCTCTCTCTCTCTCTCTCTCTCTCTCTCTCTCTCTCTCTCTCTCTTTCTCACACACACACACACACACACACACACACACCCCAGACACATACATGGGATGGGAGGAGGACTGGGAGTGTAGCTCAGTAGTATAATACTTGCCTAGCATTCATGAAACTCTTCCAACACCACCAAAAAGAAAAAGAATGGCTAATATTGTAGCTAGGCATGGCAGGACAGGCCTGTAGTCCCAGCACTTGGGTTGCGGTGACAGGAGGATCAGTAGTTCAGAGTCATCTTCAGCTACATATCTAGTTCAAGGTCAGTTTGGACTATATGAACCCCCCTCAAACAAACAAAAACTAAAAGCCACTTGAGCCTTAGTTGGAAATCAAAGCAGTAATCTAGGCTCCTGGCAACCTCTTCCCTCTCTTCAGTGGTCATCCTGAGATGAGCTTGGTGTGAAAATACTTAAATTCTCTCAACCCATCCTTTTCCCTTGGCAACCAGGAGAGGATCAGGTAACAGTTAAGTGACCTACAAAAGGGAGAGGCAGAACTGGGTTCCTGTGCCCAGGATTGCCTGACCTTAGATCCTACACCTTTCCAGCCAAGCACACGTGGAATAGGTGTTGCAGCTTCTCTGACTTGCCTCCTTCCTTCTCTTTCTCGGTGTGTGACTACAGATAAGAACAAGTGAAGGTGACTAGGTCACCCTGGACAGGAA
Source organism: Peromyscus californicus insignis (assembly GCF_007827085.1). Classification (NCBI taxonomy): domain Eukaryota; kingdom Metazoa; phylum Chordata; class Mammalia; order Rodentia; family Cricetidae; genus Peromyscus; species Peromyscus californicus. The sequence continues at coordinate 104,778,071 of NW_026294402.1, forward strand.
CAGGGATCACCCCAGCAGGGTTGAGCAGGGAAGAGGAAACTACTCCTAAGTCAAGTCCTCAGGCTCTGGGGCTTGTGTCCTTGGGGATGGTACCATAGGGAAAGAGCTCCTGTTTCGCTCAGGACAAACACAGGCCCTCTGGGGGCTTCCCAGCTGACCAGTGCACCTTGGGGCTGAGAAACACAGTCTCTGCTGAGTGAGATGTTTTTGGAACTTCCATGCAATCTTTCTTCCTGATATTGTGGGCCAAGGCTTTGACCTTGAACATGGTAGGACAGCAGTCCTCCATCTGATATCCTTGAATGCCCAGGATGATAGAGCCTACAGTGGAATTCTGTGGAAGCCCTGTCAAGGGAAGCAGTGAGAGAAAATATTCCAGATCACACCTCAGAGGTAACTTCAGGCCCTGGGATACGAGGACGGCATGAGCTGTGACAGAGGACATGGCTAAGTGAGGAAGAGTGCTTGCTCTTGCAAGCATGAGGACCCAAGTTTGAATTCCCTATATATGCATAAAAAGCATGGCTGCACGCATGTCAATCTCAGCACTGGGGGCAGAGCCAAGAGGATCCTGAGAGTTTGCTGGCCACCCAACATATCCTAAACAGTGGCCTTCCTGTTCGTGAGAGACAATCATTATCTGGGGGAAGGATTAGGTAGAGAGGTAGGAAAGAAGTGGGTAGGAAGTAGCCTCCCACTCAATTCCAGTTCAACGCTAGACTCACATAGAATGACCTTTTGTCTTCCCAGAGCCTTAGTCAGGTTCCCGTTTGGGTCAGAACTCTGGCCTGGGTGCATAGGAAAAATATGCCATTTGGGAAGAAAGTACCACCCAGTGATGTCTTAGAACACATTTAATTACTTGACACATGTGTTGCATCAGTCAGTATATATTCATTTGTATATTAGTCGATATATTAGCTCAAAGTCTTTATATTGGCTGTGGCTATAGTTCAGTGGTAGGGGCTGCTTAGTGTTCTAGTTTCACTCTGTTGCTGTGATAAAACATTTGGACCAGAAGCAACCTAGGGGAGGAAATGGCTTATACTTCCAGGACACAATCCATCATGTAGGAAAATCAGAGCAGAAATTATGCTAGCTTCCTTATATAGCCCCAGACCAGCCACCTAGGTATGTGCTGCCCACAGTGGGCGAGGAGGCCATCCTCCATTTATAAGATAATTCCCCACAGACCAATCTCAGCTAGTCAATTCCTCAACTGAGGCTTTTCCTCTCGGGTGACTCTAGGCTAAGTCAAGTTGACAAAGCTAACTAGGACACCGAGCACATACGAGGCACTGGGTTCAATTTGCAGCACTGGGAGGGAAAACAGTTTTGGAGAACGTGCTCAGGATCAACTGGTGCTGCCCTATTCTAAATGTTTTCCCAGCTCTTCACCAAACCCTAGGACATACCTGTGTGGGATGACGCTTTGGCTTTCTTTCCTTTTTCATAAGACCCTAACTTTAGGGGCAACTAGTAGCCACCCTGAGGTCTGCTGGGATGGATGTGGTCTGGGCCAATGGGAGATGCTAGAAGCAATTCTCAAGTTTTTTATGGTACTCAGCACTCTAGGAGTGGGAACAGGGTTCATGTTGGGGATTGGGGACTCCCCACCCCCACCCCCGAGCTGAGGACCGAACCCAGGGCCTTGTGCTTGCTAGGCAAGTACTCTACCACGGACTTAAATCCCCAACCCCGACTTTTTTCCTTTAAACACATTGGAGGGCTTTTGGTTTAAAAGCATGGGATTACAGGGGATGGTAGCTCATGCCTTTAATCCTAGCACTCAGGAAGCAGAAGCAGGTGTATCTCTGAGTTTAAGGCCTGCCTGGTCTACAAAGTGAGACCCAGTCTTTTAAAAAAAGGAAAAGTATCCAATAAGCTAAAAAGTATTTACTGCTTTGGTCAGGAAGCCAATCACAGCAAATATGGAACCTGAGGTAGGAGGATAGGGAATTTTAAGGCAAGTCTGGGCTGAAAAGAAAAAAAAGATATCCAAATCAGGGTCTAATATAGCACAGGCTGGCCCCAATCTCTGTAGCTGAGGATGACCTTGATGCCCCTGCTCTCTACCAGGATGTATTCCAAGGCTGCATTTTCTTTGAATTTAAACTGTGTGTGGTGGTACATACTTGTAATCCTAGTACTTGGAGGCTGAGGCCAACCTGAGATGTGCACAGCAAACCAGACACCAGAGAATCCTGAATACTGTCTCAAAGATGCTGCCTGAAAAGTTTGAATCAAAGAGCCATGGGCCTTACAATTTCCACTGACCCCCATGGTTTGACATGCTTTTACTCCACTGGGTTCTAACCCGACTAATGTTACCATCACCCTGGCAAGTACTGCTCTTCTGTCCCCTGCTAAAGAACTGCTTACTTTGTTTTTAAGGAAACTGGCACACCTCATTTTAGGTTCCTCTCAACTTATAGTTTCCACCTAAAATAGCCTATTCTAATGCCAATGTGGCTGCCAATGGCTTGTGTGGCATTTAAGGCAAAGCATTCCAAATCTATTCAAAATTTAAGAGTTGGGCGTGGTGGCACAGAGAGGCTGAGGCAGGGGGACTTTAAGCTCAAGGCAAACCTGGGATACATATTGAATCTGTCTTAAAAAAAAAAAGCCTTAGAGATACCTTACTGTTTAATGAGAGGCATTGTACAAACAGGTTCACAATATTATCTGTGTGGTAGATACACTCCTATTGTATACACAAGGCAGTAGAAACCAGAGAAATAGCCATGCTCAGTGTCATATGGCTAGAAATTACCTGGTATTGGTTTCATAGTGCCAGAAGTTATTCATTGGACTGTAATAACCTAAAATGTGTTGACATCTGTTAAAGTTTAGGGTTTCATGGACTGGGGATGTTTCTCAGTTGGTGGAGTGTTAGTCTAGTATTCAGCAAGCCTGGAGTTCAATCCCAAGCACCATATAAACTGGTTGTGGTGATTCATGCCTGTAATCTCAGCACTGAGTGGTAGATGCAGAAGAATGAGAAATTCAAGTCATCATTGGCTACACACAGAGGTCAAGGCCAGCTGGGATGCACAAAACCCTGTCTCAAAAAAAAAACATACAAAGAAGTCAAGAAAAAGAGGAAGCTCAGGGTTTCACAAGCACCTCCTTTCCTCTTTGATCAGTGAATCTGTTCACATTTAAACTTTCCTCTGCAGCAGCAGGTGTGCGGTCTGGCACCAGGGATCCCATCATCAGGGAGGCTGGGGCAGAAGGATTCTGAGTTTAAGGTGAGCCTAGGGTACGCAGCAAGTTCCAGTGCCACAAGTGAAAACTCAAGAACCAAAGCAAAACAAAATGGCTGTGGGAGATTGAAACCTAGAGAGTTTGGTGGACCTTGAACCTCCATGATATGCCTAAAGTTACCAGGAAAAAAAAATTAACCTCTACATGAAATGATAGAAAGAAAATAGATACTGCTAGTCTACATACAAGTTAAAAAAAAAAACATTTTAGGAGCCTGTGAGATGACTCAGTCAATAAAAACACTTGCTGCCTAGACTTATGAGTAAGTTACATCCCTGGGACCCACACCGTGGGAGGAGAGAATGGACTCGCTAACCTTGTCCTCTGGTCTCCACACATGTGCATGTGTGTGCCTCAACACACACCATACATACACAATTTTAAAAATACATTTTAAAAGCTAGAATCCCAGCACTCAAGAGGGTGTACATTCAAGTGTTCAAGGAAAGTCTAAACTATAGAAGACCCTGTCTAAACAACATCAACAACATGGCAAAGTTAGCCAGTGAAGGATTTCTGTTAGATCATATTTCAATTTATTGGTAAATCCAATTAAAAAATTAGTGGCTAAAATATTCCACAAAGACTTGAACTCTCTATTAACTGCCAGTTTCGTGATAAGCAACTGCTATACATTCAGCGTCGTTTAGCTAATAGTTTCCTGCGCATTCCTGCTTCTCCTTCCAGAAACAAGAAGCTCGTAGTTTCACGTTATCTAACTTTCTTTTTTTGTTTTTCTTTTTTGCAAGAAGGTAATTAATAACCTTTTCCCCAGGCACTGCCTCCGAGGCCTTAAGAACAAACATAGCCTTTCAGACTTTGGGGGTGTGGGCAGAATACTGCGGAGAAGAGGAAGGTAGGAGGTGGCGGGACACGGTGGTGGGGGCGGCGGGAGCAGACCAGGCGGGAGGCTGGCAGGAGGAGGGCGTATCCGAGAAGCCCGGCCCGAGAAGCGTCCCCAGCTTAGCTTGGCTTCGGTTCGCGTTGAGAGCGGGATGAAGAGGCAAGGGAGAAGAAATACAGGGGCGAGAGCGGCAGCTGCGCTACCTCGCAGCCTGGAGGCCGGGCTCTCCGAGGGCTCCCGGGCTTCGGGTGGTGGAGGGCTCCGAGGGCCTCGGCCGGCTTCCCCGACGTCGGCCCTGCAGCTCCGGGACCCGCCTACAACACTCAGCCCTGGGCCTTATTGTTCCGGGAAGCCGCAGGCTAGGCCCGGCCCGGCCCGCGGGTTGCACCCGCCCCTGCCAGGGTCGGCGGGCTGGGGCTGGCGCGCCGACTGGCGGCCGGTGGGCTGCCTGTGCGTGTCTCTTTAAGGGGCTGGGCCTGCGAGGCTGCAGGGCGGGCGGGGTGCGCGGTGCTCCCGGAGTGTGTGAGGGAGAGAGCGGCGGGCGGTTGCCGGAGGGAGGGAGGGAGTGAGCGGGCGAGCCAGCCAGCCAGCGACGCGGGCCGCCCCTGCCGCCGCCGCGATCGGACCAGCGGCCTCCTCCCCTCCGGTCCCCTCCCCCGCCTCGGCCTGCCGCGGGGAGGGGGCTAGCGTCGCCGCCTCCAGCTGCTCCTCATGAAGCAGCTGCCGTCGCAGCCGCCACCGAAGATGGGGGATTTCTACGATCCCGAGCACCCGACCCCTGAGTAAGTCTCAGGTCCGCGGCCTCCCGCTGCCGTTGGTCGCTTCAGCCGAGGGCGGCGCGTCCTCACCGGTGGCGGCGCGCGGAGTAACGGGCCCTGGGCGGCTTCGCGCCGTCGTGGTGGGGAGCAGGCCGGGCGCAGCCACTTCAGGCCACCTGGCTTGGCCTCGGCTGCCCGGGCGGTTGGGCCTGGCGCGGATACCGCTGCGACGCGAGCAGCGGCAGTTGGGGCGGCCCGGTGGGGGAGGGGCGGCCCCTGCCGTTGCCGCGTCCTCAGTCGGCCAGCCCAGGGCTCGGCGCTCCCCGCGGCTCCTCCGGGACACTCGGCGGCGCCCCGGGCTTCTGTTGCAAACCACGGTGCATAGTCCAAGGCGCCGCTGAGGCCAAAGTCGGTTATAGGACGCCGCGAGTACAGGCCGAGAATCCCCGGGCTCGGGTGGAAGCTCGGCCCGTCGCCCGGCCTACGGGTGACGGCAACTCCGACCGGAAGGGCCTAGCGCGCGTCTCCCCGCTGCGGTCCGCGGAGGGGCCCCGCGTTGCACTCTTGGTTTTGATTTTCTTTTTTTTTTCCTTTTTGGGCACTCGACCCTGGCCCAGTAGTGCTATGAGCTTCACAGTCTGCACCTTTGGCACTTGGGTTTTGTAATGGTGGCGAGGTTTGTCTGGTCTCGTTGTTAAGGTGACACCAGTTTTGTTTTTTGTTTTTACCTGAAAGTGAAAACCTGACAAACGTTTCTTTTCTCGATTATGAGGCATGAACACTTTGGCATACTATTCCTTAGGTAACAGAATCTTACCTACAAGGATGACTTTTTTGCTGCGTGTGAAGATTTAGTTAAGAGACCCAGAAATCTCTTTGCATATTCTTATCTAAAGAAGATAGTGTTCTTGTAAAGCGAAATACAGTTTTGTCCAAAATGTAGTTTCTTTTCAGTTAGGACATTTTTGTGTTTCTCTTGGACAGTACCTGGTAGCACAGCAAGCTTCCATTCCCGTCAGATTTGGTGGTATACACCTGTAATACCACCTGAGCTAGCATTGTGGGCAACCTTCGCTGCTTACCGAAGATGACCTCAACAACAAAAGTAAACAGAAAGCTTCCACTGGAGAGTCTGGAGTCAGTTCCTTCCCTAAGCCCTCACAAGATCGTTTTTGTTATTTTTAGAGAAATGGTCTCATTCTGTTGCCCAGGCTGATCTTAAATTTACAGTGTAGCCCAGGCTGGCCTTGAACCTGGGGATCCTCCCTCTTCAGCCTCCTGACCGCTGGGATTACAGGTGCTGGCCACTAACCGACCTGAAAACCATTGTTCACCTCCATTCGCTCCTGTTGATGTCTACAACTTAAGGGCACACAAAATTCATTTCAAAGTTAACGTTTATAGGGATTTCTAGTGAAACTTAAACTTTTATAACTGAAGTATAACACATACATTCTTTGAAACCTTAGCCAAAATTTTTAACCTTGGTTCAGAAATATCTGGATCTTCCATGATAGTTTTTTGGTATTGTAACACAAAAGTTATTTTGTTGGAGTGTTGGTTATCTCCACACAAAAAGCAAAACCCTTATGTTGCCTTAAGAAAAAAGTATAAAATTTTATTGGGAGAATTTTGATGGTCCAGTTCCCAACATAAGAACAGCCTGAGTAGTTTCATCTTGCTTACTTTTAAGCTTGCAGAGACCCTTCTGCCTGCTGCCCTCTGGCTTTTTAGTTACAGCCTGCGCTTTGTAGAGATAGGCTTGATACATAGATCACCTCTCTGCACACACAGTCTTTATGTGGTCTTTTTTTTTTTTTTTTTTTTTTTTAAATTATTTATTTATTTTATGTGCATTAGTGTTTTGCCTGCATGTGTGTCTGTGTGAGGGTATCAGATCTTGGAGTTACAAACAGTTGTGAGCTGCCATATGGGTACTGGGAATTGAACCCAGGTCGTCTGGAAAAGCAGTCAGTGCGCTTAACCACTGAGCCATCTCCCCAGCCCTTATGTGGTCTTAATAAAACAAAATCCATCTCTTTCTTGCAGTCATGAACCAGCATGGCTTTATCCTTTTCTGGGTTCTTGGCTTTGGATTAACATTTTAATTAGAATGTTTGGATTTACTGTACACTCAGTCCAGTAGCAAAGTTCTGTTATAGGGGTTTGAGACTTGAAAAATCTCAAAAGGAATTTGTATAATTCAATCAGTGTTGACTGCTTCCCTTGTACAAAGTAGCATGCTAGCCCCAGGAAAGGTGCAGAGCCTTCCAGTGACTGTCCAGGTTTCGTGGTGAAGTCTAAAAGCTGATAGGATTATATCCTTTTTTTAATTGGAGGAAAACATTTTTCATAATATGTGGAAAAATGGGTCTGAAGTGTATCTTTACTGTGCAAGTGAGGAATAATGTTTATTGTTTTTCACAGTCTCGGGATTTTATTGCTTTTCTGGCTTTACTGCTTCAGAGTTTTTAATAGTGATGAGTAAGTTCTGATACATGTGTATTTTTTTCCTGTTTATTAACCTGTATAGGTTATAAAATGTTTTCTTAATACTGGACTGAAGATGTTGGTAGGCATCTTGAACAATATCACCTGTTTTACATCTGAAGAAAATGAGGCCTGGCCAAGAAATGAGAAGTGAGTGATAGCAGACCATGTGAGGAAGTCGTGCTTCAAACTGGGAGGAAGCAAGGTTAAAGGACGCATTTCAGAGCCAGACAGACCTGCACTGGAACGCTAATTTAACCTGGGACAAATGACTTCTCTTTAAATTTGGGTTTCCAGCCGGGCGGTGGTGGCGCACGCCTTTAATCCCAGCACTCGGGAGGCAGAGCCAGGCGGATCTCTGTGAGTTCGAGGCCAGCCTGGTCTCCAAAGCGAGTTCCAGGAAAGGCGCAAAGCTACACAGAGAAACCCTGTCTCGAAAAACCAAAAAAAAAAAAAAAAAAAAAAAAAAAAAAAAAAAAAAAAAAAAAAAAAAAAAAAAAAGAAAATTTGGGTTTCCTATGTGGGGAGTGGTTAGCCTAGTGGTGGCAGCTTCCCAGGGCTTTGGAGGAGATTACATGAGATAATGAGTGAATAGCTCTTGGCTTAGAGTGTGGTGTGTGCAAGCCAGGTTACTAGGGAAAATTGAGAGGTGTGATTTAAGATAAAAGGTGAAATTGACTGAAGTTGAGGGGAAACATGGTTGTGAAGAGGCAAGTCATTCCCTTTCAGACTTGGGATAGTTTGAAATGGTTCTTTGAAAAGGGGAAGTTGAGGTGACATGTAAATTTGCTTTGATTAGCGTTTGAGTTGGGACCTGGTGGTCTATATCTGTCTTCTACTCACTCTTTAATCAGATGCATGTGTGTGGGTGTTGACTTTTCTTACAGTATAAATGACATTGTATTCAGGTGAAATGGCTATATTCATTTGAGTAACTACATTAGGTGTCCATTATAGTGTAGGGGTAGCTAGTGAGGGCAAGGCTCATCCCATCAGTCTTCAAGGACCTGTCATAAAGGAGACACATGATAAAAAGCGGAGTTTTGCTTTTTTTTTAAACACAGGCCTATCTTTACTAAAGGTTGGTATTGTAGAGCAACAAAAATTTGTCCTTGTGAAGTTTGCATTCCAATGAGGTCAATAAACAGTTATGCAGAATGAGCAAAGGTAAAATGTTTTAGGAAATCCTATAGAACGTGAGTGATTTGTTATTGTTAAAGGAGAGATAGTATAAAATGGGGTAAACTGGTAAGCATCCTTGAGAGAGTAATACTTAGAGATATAAAGGGCGCTGGTGGCTCGAACCTTTAATCTCAGCATTTGGGAGGCAGAGGTGGGTTCAAGGCCAGCCTGGTCTACAGAGCCAGTTCCAAGGACGGGCAGGGCTACGCAGAAACCCTGTCTCAGAAAAAACAAAGTGTGTGAGTGTGTATGTATGTATGTATGTAGTGGGGAGTTGTAGGTGGGGTGGCAGGGCAGTAACCATTATAACTCAAGTAGAGGTAATAACGAGCTGAGGAAACATTCCAAGCTCTTCTCAGTGTGGCCAGAACTGAATGAGAAAGAAATTGACAGTCAATAGGTTCACAGTAGGCTGAGTGCAGGTTTCTTAAAGCTTTGTAGAGCCATTCTAAGGATTTGGCTGGGTCTTTTTTGTTTGATTTTGGTTTTTTGAGAGGAACCCAGGCTGGCTTTGAATTCTTGAGCTCCAATGATCTTCCTGCCTCAGCCTCCTGAGCATCTGGGACTGCATGTGCACCCTGCTGTGAGTTTTAATCAGAGGAATGATATGATTTGCTTTCAGCTTCAGAAGGATCATTTGTAGAATTGCAGAGAGGAACAGAGTGGAAGCCTGAAGACTTGTAAAGAAGCTAGTAATCCAGAAGAGAGTTGCTGGTGGCTTATACCAAGGTAGTATCTGAAATAGATGAATGCTCAATGTATGTTGAGGATTAAATATGATTTGTTGACACATGTGGCATGTGAGAGAAGTTAAGGATGATTCTAAGGTTTTTGGTCTGTCAGTTGGAAATTTGCCCTCCACTAAGTTAGGGATGATGTAGAAAGAGCGAGTTGGGATTAGTAGTTCTTTTTTAGGTGTAGTAAATTAGAGATGCTTGTTAAGACATTTAGGTTGGATTGTTAAGCAAGTCTGGTGTTCAGGGAAAGGTCTAAGCTGGAGATAAATTTGTAGTCCTCTATTTAGGTAGTGTACAAAGCCACCAGACTGGATGAGATTACCAAGACATTCACTGTAGAAAAATAAAGACCAGAAATTCTTCTTGGTTTAGTTTAGATAAAATCTTAGTATGTAGTTAAGGCTAGTGTGAATTCCATGGTTCTTGTGCCTCTGTGTCCTAAGTGCTGAGAATATAGATGTGACACCATGAGGCAGGGAATGCTCTTTTGAAGCTCCACTGTGAAGATTTAGTGTATGAGCCTCTTTTGTTGTTTTTTTTTGCTGATGAGACAGGATCTCACTGATACCTCCTGGTGACCTTCAACTCCTGCCTTGACCTTCTAAGGGATAGGATTACAAGTGTGTACCATCAATAGGCCTGTTGGTACAGACTAGTAATCCTACTAGTGACTGGTAGTCTTAAGGCAGGAGGATCAAATATTCAAGCATGGTTGGGTTCCTGAGTTAATTCAAGGCCAAGTTAGCAATTTAGTAAGACGATGTCTTAAAGAAATAATAATAATAACGCTGGTGATAGAGTTCAGTGGTTGAACACTTGGATGGCATGCATGAGGTCCTGGATTCAAACCCCAGTACTGTAGCGAGTGGAGGGGGAAGTGTATACCACTGTGTCCAGTACGATTTTTTGAGACAGGGTCTCATCATTGTAGCCTTGGCTGGCCTGGAACTTACTGTGTAGACCAGGCTGGGTCCATACTCACAGAAATCTGCCTGCTTCTGCCTCCTGAATGCTAGATTAAAGGCCACTATACCTGGCAATTTATTATTATTATTGTTGTTTAGTCAAGGTCTCTGTAGAGTTTTGGAACTCACTCTGTAGAACAGGCTGTCCTTGAACTCAGAGATCCTCCTGCCTCTGCCTCTTAAGTGCTGGGATTAAAGGCGTGCGCTACCACTGTCTGGCGTGATTTATTCTTAATAACCCCAGTATTTGCTGCTGTTCCATGAGTCTTGTCACTTGTGCTGAAGATAGACTAGTCATGGTGAATGACAGATAGCAAAAGATGGCCAACTTGGGTTAGGGACTTGCTGAGCAACTTATCATTTCTGTTAATTCATTCAGTCCAGCTAGAAAACAGTACCTTAAACAAGAAGATAAAATAACAAAAACTAGAATATTAGATAGTACCTTACGTTATAGGGCACTAAAAACTATTGTAAAACATAGAGGGAGAGTTTATATCTAGAATCATCAACAATCAGGTTTAGATTTCTTTTTGAGAAAATCTGGCTTGTGTGTTTCATTTTGTTTTTTGTTTGGTTTTGTTGTTTTTCGAGACAGGGTTTCTCTGTGTAGCTTTGGTACCTGTCCTGGATCTTGCTCTGTAGACCAGGCTGGCCTCGAACTCAAGAGATTTGCCTGCCTCTGCCTCCTGAGTGCTGGGATTAAAGGCGTGTGCCACTGCTGCCAGGCATCATTTTGTTTTTGAGACAAGATTTTGCTGTGTAGTCTATCCTGGCCTGGAAATTGTTATCTTACTACATTATCCCCTAGAGTGCTGGGGCTGGGATTATAGACATGCACATCTCAGGTTATAATAGTATAACATTTTTTTAGACTTTCCCAATTCTTCTGACTCAAATTAACAAATACTTGCATTATAGACATGAGCCGTTATACTATAATTTTAGCCTAGATTAACCACCAGTAATGGAAATTTTGCCATTTGTATTACTTTCCCCTAATTTGTGTGTGTGTATGTGTATGAAAATGAGTGAGTAATCTGTGTGTCTGTGAGGTGGGCATGTGAATGTCGTGCTGAATGTGTGGAGGTCAGAGAACCACTGTTGGGCATTAGTTCTCTCCTTGTAACTTGACTTCTAGGGATCACACTGAGGTGGTGAGCCTTGCTTTTTACCTGGTGGACCATTTTACCAGCCTCTCGGTTTTTTTGAAATTTTTTTTAGCTGAGCTGTTAGACATCATGACATCAGGATCCTTCTTTTTTTTTTTTTTTGTTTTTTTGTTTTTGTTTTTTCGAGACAGGGTTTCTCTGTGTAGCTTTGCGCCTTTTCCTGGAACTCACTTGGTAGCCCAGGCTGGCCTCGAACTCACGGAGATCCGCCTGGCTCTGCCTCCCGAGTGCTGGGATTAAAGGCGTGCGCCACCACCGCCCGGCAAGGATCCTTCTTTTTTTAATATATGACTTTAAGGCATTCCCTTCGCACATTCAGGTAACTTAATATTTATAACTATACTTTTTTTTTTAATCTCTGAGTATATTTGTATTTAAATTTTGGAGGTAGTTTACTATATTTGCTAAACACAAATGAGGCATTTAAAAAACAATAAGGTTTGGTAGTCCTTTGTTTCATTTTGGTCAGGCATAGTGGCTACTTAGTGGCTTTTCCAGCTGAGTAAGTAAATTGGTTATTTAAATTGAATTCTAAAGTTGATGTGAGTCTCTAAATCTGCCTTTTATTTTAGAGTGCTTTTTCTGTCAAATGCTAACATCTTGCTAGTTAAAATAGCTTTGGGATGATGTGGGTGTTGATAAGAATATAATTGTGCAAACAGGCCTGATAGAAGGGCTGCTTACTGGGAACACTGCTGTGGGCTTGCAAGAATTTGGAGCAAGTGGTAGTTTCTGACTATAGCTCTTGCTACTGCCCACTTCCTTGACAAGTTTAGTTAGACTTTCTCTCTCTTTTTTTCCAGAGCTGAGGACCAAACCCAGGGCCTTGCACTTTCTAGGCAAGCACTCTACCACTGAGCTAAATCCCCAACCCCTAGACTTTCTCTTTAGGAAGGGTTATATAGTGATCCTAAATGTTCTTTGTGAAACATGATGTAACTTTCACTTTGAGTCTTTTGTCTGATATTTGGCTTTTTTTTTTTTTTTTTTTTTTTTTTTTTTGGTTTTTCGAGACAGGGTTTCTCTGTGTAGCTTTGCGCCTTTTCTGGAACTTGCTTTGGAGACCAGGCTGGCCTCGAACTCACAGAGATCCGCCTGGCTCTGCCTCCCGAGTGCTGGGATTAAAGGTGTGCGCCACCATCGCCCGGCTTTTTTTTTGGTTTTTTGAGACAGGGTTTCTCTGTGTAGCTTTGTGCCTTTCCTGCATCTATCTCTGTAGACCAGGCTGGCCTCAAACTCACAGAGATCTGCCTGCCTCTGCCTCCCAAGTGCTGGGATTAAAGGCGTGCGCCACTGCCGCCCGGCTGATATTTGGCTTCTTGGTGATAGTTATTAATTGTATACTGTCTTTGAGTAGTCTGACAACACCAGGTTTGACAGATAAGAATGTCAAATAGGGCCCGGCGGTGGTGGCACACGCCTTTAATCACAGCACTCGGAGGCAGAGGCAGGCAGATCTCCGTGAGTTCGAGGCCAGCCTGGTCTACAAAGTGAGTTCCAGGAAAGGCGCAAAGCTACACAGAGAAACCCTGTCTCAAAAAAAACAAAGTAATAATAATAAGAAGAATGTCAAATAGAACAAATATTTATTAAGTATATAATGGCTACAGAAACCCTTCCTATGGAAACCCATTCTTCTATTCTTCAGCATGTACAGAGGCTTGTGTTAATTTTACTTTGTATGTGTGTGTACCTATATACCTCTGGAGGTCATTTTGGGAGTTATTCTCTTGTACCACGTGAGTCCCAGGTGTCGAAATTAGATTGTCAGACTTGGGGGCAAGTGCCTTTACCTGCTGAGCCATCTCACTGGTGCCAGTTTTGTTTTGTTTTCCTAGATAGGGTGGGTTTCCTTTATGTAGCCCTGGCTGTCCTGAAACTTCCTCTGTAGACCAAGCTGGTCTGCCTCTGCCTCCCTCCATGGCTGGCTGGCCTTGATTTTTTTTTTTCCAATTGTCTGGTTAAAAATATGACTGCCATTAATTTATCTATTCCCAGGGCAGCTATATGAATTCTAAAACATAAACTACATATTTTATAGTACTGCTTCTGTGCTAAAAGTATAGTTGGGTTATCTATAGAGGTGAATTTTATTAACATACAATAAAGTACCTACTTAGAAATGGGTACAAATGTCGGGTTGGAGAGAGGGCTCAACAGTTGAGAACACTGGCTGCTCTTGCAGAGGACCCGGGTTCAATTCCCAGCACCCACATGAAGCTCACAACTGTGTGTGGCTCCAGTTCCAGGGGAATTGACGCTCTAACACAGACATACTTGCAGACAAAACACCGATGCACATAAAATAAAAAATAAATTAAAAAGCACACACAATTTTAATTCTAACACTCAAGAGGCAGAGACAGGCAGATCTCTGTGGGTTCAAAGCCAACCTGGTCTGCAGAGTGAGTTCCAGGACAGCCAGGGATACACAGAGGAACCTTGTGGGGCGGGGAGTGGGGGGGGGGGGAGAAAGAAAGAAATTGGTAAAAAAAAAAAATGTACTTCAAAAGTTCCTTTAAAGTAACCAAAATAGGTGTACTCTATGGTAACTTTACCAGGCCCATTAAAAAACAAAACTTATATTATGCAATAACATAGGAAGCAAATTGTGCAATTATAAACAATATTGCTTATTATACATATGATGTATATTGCACATTAGCAATAGTTTATGTAAGAAATAATGTTACTAGCTGATATAAACATTGTAATAGTGGTGACTGAGCAGAAAAGACTTTCTTGAATTACAATATTGGTCAGGTGCTTTAGAATAATAGTGTAACTATTAAGGAGAACCTAATGTTCTTTGTTGAAGTATTTTTTTCTTTGCATTAAAGAGGATACTGGTGTGGCACTAGATAATGAGATTAAAAGCCATGATAGCATATTTTTCAGCTGAACACATGCTTGCTGGAAATTTTTTTGTTAGCTGTGTGTTTTTCTGACATGCATTCACTGCTTAAGCGTTTTTGTTTTCAATATTTTCTGCATGAGTGAAGATTTTATTTTTAGTTATAAATGTGTGTGTGTGTGTGTGTGTGTGTGTGTGTGTGTGTGTGTGTGTGTGTGTGTGTGTGTGTATGTACATGAATTCAGGGACCAGCAATGTCAGATCCCCTGGAACTGGTATCTCAGGCAGTTGGGAGCCATTCTTGTGGTGTTGGGAACTGAACTCAGGCCCTCTGCAAGAGCAGCCATCTTCACAGCCCTATGTAAGTATTTTAAAATACATGTTTATATATGTGTATGGTTTTATAAGTTTTTATTTTTAAAATTTTATTTCATAGGTGAGAACCAAGCTTGGGGCCTCATATCCATTTAGCACTCTATAACTGAGCTACATCCCCAGTTTTTGTTTCTGGTTTTTTTTTTTTTTTTTTTTTTTGGTTTTTGGAGACAGAACCATCTGTAATTCTAGTTCCAGAGGATCCAACACCCTCTTTTGGCTTCCAAGGGCACCAGGCACTCACATGATTCACGTATATACAGACAAGCAAAACATACATATAAAAATTTTAAAATTTAGACATTGAAAATAATTGAGCCACTGAATAGCTATGTTTTGATTGTAGTGGTGGTTACACATATCTACATGGGATGAAATTACATAGAATTGTGTTTATACACAGAAGTGAATTTGTGTTCTGTGTTTAAAAAAAATAGTGACAAGATTTCATCTAGTGAGCAGTAATGTATTGGCCTGTGGGCTTGATTATTAATAAATGTAGGTGTGCTTGTCTACTGTGGGTGGCATCAGTTTGGGCAGGTGGTCTGGACTATTATAAGAAAGCTAAGCTTGAGTCTGCAAGCAAAACAGCAAACAGTGTTTTTCCATGGTTTCTGCTTGAGTTCCTGCCCTGACTTCCCAGGATGTTAACTGAATAAACTCTTCCCTTAAGTTGCTTTTGGTCAGTGTTTTATCACAGCGACAAAAATGACACTAGCGCTTGGACCGCTGTCAGGTCCCTGATTTCATATTGTACTGAAGCTGTGTGGTTACTGTGCAGGGGAGTTGGGTAGAGTCCAAGAATACTGTTTTTTGTAACTTCCTATGACTAATTATTTCCTAATAAAAATCTTCAAAGAATGCAAATCTGATCATTGGTCAAGGTCACATTGTTGTAAAAGTTTCTAAACTCTTTCTAAGTCTATTTCACTGTGTGATAAGCAGCAAGTCAACTGGCCCAGGCCTGAAGCCCAGTAGATATATTGCTCTTCCCTTTGTTACTGCTCATACCTATACCATTCTTCTCTACTTCTGTCTCTCATCTCTTACCCAGTCTGCAGTTCTTGTTTGTCCAAAATTACTTATTGTGTATCTAATTTGTGCCAAAATCCTGAGGATATAGGGAATGAGCAAGATGTGTTTATTTGAATAGAGGAGACTAGTGTAATCAAAGAATTTTTAGATATTTCTAACAGAAATCACGAACAGCTCGCATTTACTGAACATTTTATGTCAATGCTGTGAGGAGGGTGTTAGACACATTCTCTTTGTAGTAAACACACTATTGCTGTCAGTTTTAAACATCTCTTCTGTAGCCTGTTTTTTTGGGAATAACTTAGTTAAAAATGTTTGAATTTATTCAAATTTAGTCTGACTTTTTTTTTTATAATTAAACTTTTTTGTTCTGTTTCTGTTTTAGAGTCTCATGTAGTCTAGGCTGACTTCCAACTTACTGTCCACCTGAAGATGACCTTATCCTTCTGCCTCTGCCCCCTGTGCTGAGATGACAGGCATGCATGACTATAGCTGAAGTTTTTCTTTCATGAAGTAGGGTCTTGCGTACTATATCTCAGTCTGGCTTTGAAATGGTTGTTCTCCACCTCTTCCACCTGAGTTGCTGGGATTATAGGCTGGCCTACAAGGTAGTTTGTTTTTTGAGGGGTAGTGGGGATGGTAGAGGGAGTTCAGACAGGGTTTGTCTCTGTAGTCCTGGAACTCCTCTTGTACAATCAGGCTGGCCTTGAACTCACAGAGATCCACTTGCCTCTGCCTCCCAAGTGCTGGGATTAAAGGCGTGTGCCACTGCCACCCGGCCCACTTTTTGTTTTTTAAGATATTTTAGAGCAACCCAGATATTTTTCTTCCTCCTCTCCCTTCTTCCCTCTTTCCCTTTATTTTAGACTGTCTGAAGTCTTAGGCTGGCCTCAAACTCTATCCTCCTGCCCCAGCTTTCCAAGTGTTGGTTTACTGGTGTGTATTACCATACTCAGCTTTTAGAATAATTTTTTAAAATAAATTATTTTTACTTTATATGTATTGATGTTTTGCCTGCATGTATGTCTGTGTGAGGGTGTCAGATCTTGGAGTTTGAGACAGTTGTGAGTTCCCCTATGGGTGCTGGGAATTGAACCCGGGTCCTCTGGAAGAGCAGTTAGTGCTCTTAACCTCTGAGCCATCTCTCCAGCTCTAAGAATCGTTTTTTATTAAAACCAAACAAACAGGTATTGATGAAGGAAAGAGGTCTTTGTGTTTAAAGTTAGTAGTGTTACAGATTTACTTTCATTGTTTTTATTTTGAAGGTGGGTGTGTTTTTTGTTTTGTTTGTTGTAGTAGGGGTGAGGGGATCAAAACCACGGCTGTGCAAGTTAGACCAGCACTGAGCTACATTTTTGTCATGTTGGCGGGAAATTTTTTATTATTGTTATTATTATTTTGTTTTTTGAGACAGAGTTTCTCTGTGTAGCCTTGGCTCTCCTGAAACTGACTCTGTAGACCTGGCTGGCCTCAGAGAGCTGCCTGCCTCTGCTTCCCCAGTGCTAGGAATCAAGGTGTGCACTCCCACTGCCCAGCCTGGAGATTTTTACAGCTATATTTATTGTTCCTTAGTACTTTTGAGTATTTGCCTGCAAGTATGTACGTGTACCTCATGCATATCTGGTACGTACAGAAGCCCTGAGAGAGCATCGGGTTCCCAGGAAGGAGTTACAGTGGTTTTGTAAACTGTCATATGGGTGCTAGGAACTAATCCTTGAAGGTAGGGTTTTAAAAGCTCATTTATGGTGGATCATGGTAGTGCAGGCCTTTGATCCCAACACTAGGGAGGCAGAGGCATGCAGATCTTGAGTTTGAGATCTGTCTGGTCTATATAGGGTGTTCCAGGCAAGCCTGGGCTACACAGTGAGACTGTGTCTCAAAAGATTGCTAATTTGTATAAGTGTCTTTAACAATTGGAAAGAGTTGACTGACCATCACTTATTTTTGTCCTCCTGTTTAATGCAGCTCAGGTTAAGCAAAATAGGACTGGAAGACTACATAATGTACTCAGTCTGGTAAAAGTACCGGGCAGGTATAGTTTGTGCGTTAAATAGATAAGCTTCAGTCCTTCAGTCTGGTTATAATAGTCATTTATCTCAGACTTGTGGTACTGGTTGTGTTTGTTGTATTGATTACTTGGTAGTCATGAGAGCATATATGTGTATGAGTATCTTATTACCATCTTAAGTATTTAGTATCACGGTTTTAATCTCAAGAGATTTTGGGAAGGATATGTAGATTTATAGTTTTCTCTGAGAAGATAGATGTAATTTTAGTTGTATGGGTTTTATAATTTTTTTTCCCTGTGGTGCATGTGTTGTTGTTGTTGTTTTCTATTTCAATTTATGTTTATGGGTGTTTTGCCTGCACGTATGCTTATGCACCACATGTGCGCAGTGTCTTTGGAGGCCAGAAGATGATGTCAGCTACTCTGTGACTTGAGTTAGAGACAGTTGTGACCTGCCTTATGGGTGCTGGCCAGGAATTGGACCCTGCAAGAGCAGCCAGTGCTCTTAGTTCTTTTTTCCAGTTCCAATGTATGTTTTTAAAATGATGAACATTAAAGTGTTCTAACCTTTGTTTTGAGGCAGGGTCTTTTTTAATTTTATTTTATTTTATTTTATTTTGGTTTTTCGAGACAGGATTTCTCTGTGTAGCTTTGTGCCTTTCCTGGGACTCACTTGGTAGCCCAGGCTGGCCTCAAAGTCACAGAGATCCGCCTGGCTCTGCCTCCCGAATGCTGGGATTAAAGGCGTGCGCCACCACCGCCCGGCGAGGCAGGGTCTTATGTAGCACAGATTGGCTTTGAACTTATGTAATTGAATATGATATGTAATTGAATTTCTGATGCTCTGTGACTCTACTACTCAAGTGCTAGGATTACGGGCATGCACTACCATACCTCGTTTATTCAGTTCTGGCAATTAAGCCCGGTGTTTTATGTATGTTAGACAAGCACTCTTAACTGAGCTGTATATTCCCTAGCCTTCTTCTCTGCCCCATCCCCCTTTTTGAGTCTGTGTGTTTTATAGCCTAGGCTAGTTTTAGTTTTGAATTTTGTAATCACAGATGGCCTTGAACTTGTGATCCTTCTGCTTCTCCCTCCCAAGTGTTAGGATTATAGGTGTATAGAACCATATCTGGGTGGTTTGTTTGAGGTCAGAGTCTTACTGATGTTGTGTAGTCACTCCTACCTCAACATTCTAAGTGACTGGGACTACAGGCACATGGCACAGGGCCTAGACTTTATTTTGAAATTTGACTCTGTCTTCATTTGTTTGTAGTCCCTCTTCCTTAAAAAGAATTTCACTGTTTTTGTTGTTATTATTATTATTGTGTGTGTGGGCAAGTGGAGGGTGTTATGTGAGGTGCCAATTGGGCCTGTACCTGCCATGATCTGCATATGGTTAGAGGACACCTGTGGAGTCTGTTCTTTCCGCCCTCCTCTATGTGGGTTCCCGGCTCTTAAAGCAGGCACCTTCATCTGTTGAACCATCTTTCAAGACCACTTCCCCCCATGCAAGACCCCCCCCCCCATGCTTTTCGGTGATAATGTAATTGATAGACGTTTTTTGATGCCAACTGTATTTAGATTAAGGAACAAAACAAAATACATAATGGCTTGTATAGTAGAGTTACAATACCTAGAAATATCGTTGTTCAAATAAAAGCCACACAGACACTCAAATGTGTCAGAAGGCTTTGTAGACCAAGATGATAATAGATTGGATTCAAGATCTTCCCTTTTGCTTGTTTGTAATTTCATCTTTTCTCTACTAACATTCCATTATTTTATTGTTTATTTATTTTTGTGGATTTTTGAGACAGGGGTTCTCTGTGTAACCCTGACTGCCCTGGAACTCACTCTGTAGATCAGGCTGGCCTCGCTTGGAGATCCACCTGCCTCTGCCTCCCAAGTGCTGGGATTAAAGGCGTGTGCCACCACCCAGCTTAGTGGTTTGTTTGTTTGTTTGTGCCACAAGTGCTGAGGAAGGAACCCAGGGCTTTGTTTATGTTAGATAATCACTTTACCACCGAGCTTCATTCTCAATTTAAAATTTTTTAAAAAAAATTGTGTGTGTGTGTGTGTGTGTGTGTGTGTGTGTGTGTGTGTGCGCGTGCGCGCGTGCGTGCGCGCAAAGAGAATGTTGAACTCTTCTGGAACTGGAGTTACAGATGGTTATTAGATGCAATGTGGGTGCTTTGCTGTTAACCGCAGAGCCATCTTTCAAGCCCATCTGCTCAGTTTTTTGACACAAGGTCTGGCTGACCTGAAGGTTGTTACATACACCAAGCTGGTCTGCAAATTTGCACAGCTCAGTTTGTCTCTGAGTGCTGGGATGGAAGGTTTGGGGCATCAACATCCATAGCGGGCTATTTTTTTTTCTTTTACCTTTTTCTTTCTTAGTTGTATGTATTTTATGTGTATGTGTGTGTACCACTTACATTCTTGGTGCTCATGGAGAACTGAAGAGGGTGTTGAATTCCCTGGAACTGGAGCACAGATGGTTGTGAGCTACCGTGTGTGCTGGGAGCTGAACCCGGGTCCTCTGTAAGAGCAACAAATGCTCTCAACTGCTGAGCCATCTCTCCATTATGAGTCGTTTTTGTTTGTGTTCCCCACCACCGCCACCTGGCCATCTTATCAATGTATCTTTATTACATGTTTTTATTTTTTGTCTTTTGTGGTATGTAGTATTCTGTCTTTTGTGGGAATTGAACCTGGGGGCCATTCACATTTGCCAAGCACTCTGACAGTATAACCTCAGTTGTTCTGTTTTGAGGCAGAACCCATGTAGCCCTTGTTGGCCTCCAGCTAATTATGATGTCCTGCTTCTGTTTCTCAAGTATTGGATCATAAAACATGCAGCACTATGCTTGCTCCTTCTCAGACCTTTTCATCCTTTTTATTTTGAGGCAGGGTCTACTAAGTTGTGCAGATGGGCTTAAAACTATATAGCCCTTGGGGTCCTTGAACTTGGATTCCTTTCGCCTCAGTGTGCTTTGTAGCTTAGATTACCAGCATTTTTTTTTTTTATCACAACTAGCCATTGCTTTGTTCTAACTTCCATAGATGCTTGTTAATGAATCAACTGAGTTACTATTTAGACCTTCATTTGGAGGGGATTTTTGTACATTTCTTTTAAGAAGTGCTTAAAGCATGTAGTTGTGCTTGAGTTTTGCTTGCCATATAGTCCACAAAGCAACATACTTGTCATCCCCTTTTGTAACTTTCCTTTTCCCATGTAGATAGTCCCCAGTATGCCTTGGTGCACTAGTGGTGCATGGCAGACTTGGTATTTGATTCTTCGTAGGAATCTGTATCTTTGTTAGAATACCAGGTGCTGAGATATATGACGTAGTGGCACTATGATGCGGAGCACGGTATATGTTGTGTGTTTAGCAAAGGGACTGATGAATAGTTACTAAATAAAAAAAAAGAGAAATTAGGACCCACCTAACCATGCGTAAAAAGGTGATTCTTTGTCAGAAACATGTTCACTGCTCCTTATTCCATTTAATTGTCGACTTCTTCTATCTTATACCTTATACTTAGGTAATAGTGAATAGTTTTTAGTTTACTTGTAGGAGCTGTTCTGTTTTAATCTTTGCCTTTTGACTTGGGTCACTCCAAAAGTACATTCTTTAAAAACTAATCCCCTTTTTGGGATTCTTTGCATTCCTTTTTTTTTTTCTTTTTAAACTGAGTTGTTGTCCACTTTACTGCCACATTGTATATATTTCAGTCCTTATAGTTACTCCTCTGGTTGGAATTGTTACTTTTGTAACAATCACTTTGTTACTTATTAGAAAATGTAACCTTCAAGGTCAGAGATCCTGCTTCAGCCACTCTTGCTTTCCAGTACCTAGCGTAGTGGTTTGTACTGTCTGCAGGAAAAAGTTGTTACAAAACTGTCAGTAGGGCAATGAAAGAAGGAAAAGGTGTATAAGTGTCAGTTTTAATGAAAAGTTTCGTTTTAAGTATTTATGATCCTTTTTATTCTTTTGCATGTTTTCTTGGCTGAATGGGAATAGAGAAGAAGAAAATGAGGTAAGTATAATTGAACTAGTTATTCAAGAAATGGCCTTTTAAAAGGTGCATTTTTAGAATCTAGATAAAAGTTGAAAATATTTAAAGTTAATTATTTTGTGAAATGAAATTAGTAGTTTTGCTCAATTTTACTTTTTGAAGTTATAATAACTCATTCCAATGAGGAATAGTATATATAGCAAGAAAATAATTTTAAACTTAAAAGATTCAAGAAATTTAGAAAGGTAACAGAAACTAGCAGTTCCAGAAACAGATTTTTATCTGTCTCTAGTAAGTTTCCATGTAAAATTTAATTTGAAAAGTAGATTCTGTTTCTTAAATATTTGAAAACTACTGCTGTATGAATAATATACTGTGTGTGTATAATGTAAAAGCTTTTATTTCCTCACTTGAAGTTACTGTATACTTTTTCTTATTTCTTTTTTGGTTTTTTCAAGACAGAGTTTCTCTATTTAGCTTTGGCTGTCCTGGAACTTGCTCTGTATACCAGCCTGGTCTCAAACTCAGGGATCTGCCTGCCTCCTCCTCCTCTAGAGTTCTGGGACCAAAGGCATGTGCCACTGCATCTAGCTTTGGAACATGCTTGACCTATTTTTTGTTGTTGTTGTTTTAAGATTTATTCATTTATTATGTATGCAGTGTTCTGTCTGCATGTATCCCTGTGCGACAGAAGAGGGCACCAGATCTCATTACAGATGGCTGTGAGCCACCATGTGGCTGCTGGGAATTGAACTCAGGACCTCTGGAAGAACAGCCAGTGCTCTTAACCACTGAGCCATCTCTCCAGCCCCTGATATTAGTTTTTAATATAGGCTTGAGGCCTGGGTGTGGTGGTGCACACCTTCAGTGCTGGAAGGCAGAAGCAAACTTATCTCTGAGTTCCTGGCCTGCCTGGGTTACATAGAGAGACCCTGTCTCAACATATATTTATATGCTTGAGTTTGTGTCTGTAGATTTTTCTGTTATTCTTTCAACAACCTAGGTTATGCCTTTAACTTCTGACTCCCACCATTTCCATTGGTGCTTGGTCAGATAATGGAGAAGAGCTTTTTATCTGTATCTTGTTCACATAGTAATATTAGAAAATAAATTATTATTACCAAAGTGTGTGTAGTCCAGGCAGAGAGAGTGGTAGTGTGCTAAGGCAGAGTAATTTCTAGTACAGCAGAAGGCCTGGCCCTTTTTGGGCCACTTTATCAGTAAAATGTATGTGGTAAGAGGCTAGTTTGTACCAGGGAAGGTCATTAAAATTGCCTGGTGCTTGTTGATCCCTGCCTAAAAAAAATACCCCAAACAATTTTTTTTTGCTTCATTTTAGAGCTATTGATTTAATATTCCCCAGTATGGCTCATATATTTTGCCCTGTACTCTACTGATTCTGTGTGATGCCAGGAGACCCTTGGTTTATTTGATCTTTGGTGTTTCTTAGATAAGTAAAACATAACAAACTATTTTGTCTACTGAGGTGTTATTTATTGCCGTGTATATAAATGTCATCTACATATCAGGTTAAAAAAAATTCTTGTTTAAATTCTGCTTGAGCTGAAGCATGGTAGTGCATGGTTGTAATCCCAGCACTGGGGAGGTAGAAGCATGAGGATTAATATGAGTTCAAAGAAAACCTGGGCTACATAGTGAGATTCTGCCTCAAAACCAAAATCCAAAAAAGCACCACCAAAACAAAAAAACTAAAAAACAAAAATCAACACTTAAAACAATAACAAAACAAAAAAAGCTACCCCCACCAAAAAAAAAAAAAGGACTAAGTATCTAGAAAATAGTGCCAACATGGATAGAATTCTTTAATGTAGGATTAAATGGAAAAAAATATAGATAATTGTTAAAGCTTAGTGATTTGTTATTTATACTTTTGATTATGCCTAATTATAATGAAAAGCTAAATTCCATTTGTAGCATAGTGAAAGTTATACTACTGTTAATTTTTAAAAAATTTCTCTGATAAACATTTAAAATTTTGATATTGACAATTTGTGATATTCACAATTTGAAAGAAAGCCTTTATTACTGTAATTGTTTTGTTCTTTTGTAGGCAAAGATTGAAAATGTGCAGAAAACAGGTTTCATCAAAGGACCAATGTTCAAAGGTGTTGCTTCTAGTCGATTTTTGCCCAAGGGCACGAAGACAAAAGTTAATTTGGAGGAACAAGGACGGCAGAAGGTGTCATTCAGCTTCAGTCTTACAAAGAAAACTTTACAGAACAGGTTTCTCACTGCACTTAGCAATGAAAAGCAGAGCGATTCTCCAAACTCCCCAGCTAACCCTCTTCCAGTAGACTCAACCCCTAAAGTGAAAATGGACCCAGGAGATACTTTTCCTGCTACAGAAGAGTCTTCCCCACCAAAGTCAAGAGTGGAGTTGGGTAGAATTCATTTTAAGAAACATCTGCTTCATGTGACATCCAGGCCACAGCCGGCTACAACTACAGCAGTAGCATCTCCCCTTCCTCCTCCAACACAGTTACCAGCAGTCATAGCAGAATCAACTATAGATTCACCACCTTCATCTCCACCTCCACCTCCTCCACCTCCCCAAGCCACATCACCCTCACCACCAGCACCAATATCAGAGCCAGTGGTCTTACCACATCCCCCAGTAACAGTACTAATGACTGCACCAGTACCCTTACCAGTAGATAGAGCTCAGAAAGAATCGCCTGTTAAAAGTGTGCCCGAATCTTTAGAGGTGGATATGAAGCAGGATATTGTATCTAATAGTTTGGAAGAACACACAGTTCAAACTTTGAAGGAACAAGCAGATAATCCCCTGCAAAGAGAAGATTCCCATATTGGGAAGGAAGACGAAGTTTCTGATGGTTCTAAGATAAGCCTCAGTTCTAAAAAAGCAAGTTCTAAGAAGAAATCTTCACAATTTGAAGGTACATTGCTTGGTTCAGAATCTGATGAAGATTCTGTACGGACTTCCTCCAGTCAAAGATCACATGACTTGAAATCTTCAACAAGCATTGAGAAGGAAAGAGATTTTAAAAAGAGCTCAGTACCTTCAAAAAGTGAGGATTTGGGGAAATCATCGCGATCTAAAACAGAGAGAGATGATAAATACTTTAGCTACACAAAACTTGAAAGAGATACTCGGTATGTATCTTCCCGATGTAGGTCTGAAAGGGACAGAAGGCGGAGCCGATCTCGTTCTAGATCTGACAGAGTCTCTAGAACTAGTTTGTCTTATTCTCGGTCAGAGCGATCTCATTATTACGATTCTGATCGGCGCTACCATAGGAGTTCCCCTTACCGTGAAAGGACACGCTATTCTCGGCCCTATACAGATAACAGGACACGGGAGAGCTCAGACTCTGAAGATGAATATAAGAAGACATATCCAAGGCGCACCTCATCCCATTCCTACAGAGACCTAAGGACATCATCATCTTACTCTAAATTTGATCGGGACTGTAAAACTGAGACTTCTTACTTAGAGATGGAGAGAAGAGGAAAGTATTCTTCAAAACCAGAAAGAGAATCCAAGCGGACTTCAGAGCATGAAGCCATAAAAAGATGTTGTTCTCCCCCGACTGAACTGGGATTCCGTCGGGGGTCCTCCTATTCTAAGCACGATAGCAGTGCTTCCCGTTACAAATCTGCCCTTTCAAAACCTGTATCCAAGTCTGATAAATTTAAAAATTCTTTCTGTTGTACAGAATTAAATGAGGAAAGCAAACAATCTCATTCTTTTAGTTTGCAGACTCCTTGTTCAAAAGGTAATGAATTAAGAACAATTAATAAAATTCCTGAAAGAGAAAAGACTGGGTCTCCATCTCCATCAAATCAATTAAATGATTCACCTACTTTTAAAAAGCTAGATGAATCTCCTATTCTTAAGCCTGAATTTATAGGACATGATAGCCATGATAGTATTAAAGAATTGGAGTCATTATCAAAAGTGAAAAATGATCAGTTAAGAGGTTTTTGTTCTATTGAATTAAATATAAATGGATCTCCAGAGACAGAATCTGATATGGCAACATTTTGTGCTTCTAAAACAGATGCTATTTCAATGACTTCAGATGATAGTGTGACTGGATCAGAGATATCTCCTTTGGTCAAAGCTTGCATGCTTTCATCAAATGGATTTCAGAATATTGGTAGATGCAAAGAAAAAGACTCAGATGATTCCTATAGGCAGCATAATAAGTCAAAAAGTCCATTTAGGGAAACAGAACCTTTGTTGTCACCACACCATGATAAACTCATGTCTTTGCCAGTTAAGACTGTAGATTATTCCAAAACATTAATTAAAGAACCAGTTGATAAGAGACGTTCCTGCTGCAAAACCAAAGATTCAGATAGATACTGTTCTCCAAATGAGAACTCCGAAGCCGAAAATATTGAACCTTCAGTTACGAAGATTTCTTCAAATAGCTTTATGAATGTGCATTTGGAATCAAAACCAGTTATATGTGATAATAGAGAGCCGACAGATCAGCACTCAAAATTTGCATGTGATGAATATAACCAGAGCATCGGTAGCACTAGTTCAGCTTCACTTAACCATTTTGATGATTTGTATGGGTCTGTAGGGAGTTCAGGTATTATTTCATCTCTTCAGAGTCTTCCGCCAGGAATAAAATGTGAAGGGAATACATCTCCAGTTCTAGATGCAGTGCAGAGTAAAAGAAGCACAGAGTTCTTAAAGTATGCAGGGAAAGAAACAGAAGTGGGTAGTGCCCTTCCTGATTCAGGAAAGGGATTTGCTTCTTGGGAAAACAGGCATAATAATGTATTATCTGGGCAGTCTTTGCAAGAGGTTCAAGAAGAGGAGAATTCCATATTGCATGAAAGAAGAGGAAGACCAGAAATCTTAGATGAGGAAGGAAGAGGGCATACACATACTTCTGATGACTCAGAGGTTGTATTTTCTTACGATTTGAACTTAACCATGGAGGACAGT
Organism: Peromyscus californicus insignis; assembly: GCF_007827085.1. Taxonomy (NCBI): domain Eukaryota; kingdom Metazoa; phylum Chordata; class Mammalia; order Rodentia; family Cricetidae; genus Peromyscus; species Peromyscus californicus. Next base: position 104,804,729 of record NW_026294402.1, read on the forward strand.
GACGGTATAACTTACACCTTAAAATGTGACAGTAGTGGTAATGCTCCTGAAATAATATCTACTATCCATGAAGATTATTCTGGATCTTCTGGAAGTTCAAGTGATGAAAGTGATTCAGAAGATACAGAGTCTGATGACAGCAGTATTCCAAGAAACCGTCTCCAGTCTGTTGTGGTTGTGCCAAAGAATTCTACTTTGCCCATGGAAGAGACAAGTCCCTGTTCTTCTCGGAGCAGTCATAGCTACCGACATTACTCTGACCACTGGGAAGAGGAAAGATTAGAATCAAGGAGACATGCATATGAGGATAAGTTTGAGAGTATGGCAAGTAAAAGCTGTCCTCAGACTGAAAAATTCTTCCTTCATAAAGGAACAGAGAGGAACCTAGAAACTTCTTATTCACAGTTCAGCAGAAAAGTAGATAATCACCTGCCTGAAATTGCTCATTCTCAAAGTGATGGGGTTGATAGTACAAGTCATACAGACTTGAAATCTGACCCTCTAGGTCACCTGAATTCAGAGGACACAGTAAGAACCAAAACATCTAGGTCTCAAGAGCTACCAGTTTATTCTGATGATTTTGAAGATATTCCAAATAAGTCTCGGCAACAGATAATTTTCTCTAACAGACCAGATAGTAGTAGACTAGGAAAAACAGAGCTAAACTTTTCTTCCGCTTGTGACATTTCCCGTATAGATGGCTTGCACTCATCAGAAGAGCTCAGAAACCTAGGATGGGACTTCTCCCAACAAGAAAGGCCCACTACCACATACCAGCAACCTGACAGCAGCTATGGAGCCTGTGGTACACACAAGTATCAACAAAGTGCTGAACATTTTGGAGGGACCCATAGTTACTGGCAAGGCAATGGCTATTGGGATCCAAGATCAGCAGGCAGACCTCCAGGAACTGGGGTTGCTTATGATCGAATTCAGGGGCAGGTACCAGATTCTTTAACAGATGATCGGGAAGAAGAGGAGAATTGGGATCAACGAAGTGGATCACAATTTTCAAGCCAGTCCAATAAATTTTTCTTCCATCAAAAAGACAAGGGATCAGTGCAAGCACCCGAAATAAGCAGCAATTCAATTAAGGACTCTTTAGTTACGAATGAAAGGAAAGATTTTTCAAAAAACTTTGAAAAAAATGACATAAAAGAGAGAGGACCTCCTAAAAAACGGAGGCAAGAATTAGAGAGTGATTCTGAAAGTGATGGGGAGCTGCAGGCTAGAAAGAAAGTCAGAGTGGAGAGTGAAGCAGGAGAGACTTCAGTGCCCCTGCACTCGGAGCTGATGGGACCCTCCTGTGCTATGGATGACTTCAGGGACCCACAGCGGTGGAAAGAATTTGCCAAGCTGGGGAAGATGCCCTGCTACTTTGATCTTATTGAAGAAAATGTTTATTTAACAGAAAGGTGAGCCTAACTAATACTTTTAAAATCAATTCTTGATGCTTTCTTGTTAGAAAGAAAGAAAGTAATAATAAAAAATAGCTTTTCAGCAGTTTGGACTGAAATAAGACTTGTATGGTAAAATGTAGAGTAACAGAATCATAAAATGTCATTTTCTATTTCGATTTACCAATAGATTCCTTCCTTTTTTTTTTTTTTTTTTTTTACCTTAAGGAAAGTGGTATCTAGTTTTTTCTATAATTGCTTTGGTTTTTAAAAGTATAATTTAAGCCAGTCTAATTTTTTTAATTCATTCTTCTTTTTTTTTTTTTTTTTTTTTTTTTGGTTTTTTCAAGACAGGGTTTCTCTGTGTAGCTTTGCGCCTTTCCTGGTACTCACTTTGGAGACCAGGCTGGCCTCGAACTCACAGAGATCCACCTGCCTCTGCCTCCCGAGTGCTGGGATTAAAGGCGTGCGCCACCACCGCCCGGCTAATTCATTCTTCTTTTACGTGGTTTTAAAGGTATAATTTAAGCTAGCCTACTTTTTCTTAATTCCTTTTTCATGTGAAATTGTGACAGAAAAATGAAAGGAAACTCCAGGAAGCAGGCGAGTGGTTCAGTGGAAGAACACTTCTTTTCTAGAGGACCCAGGTTCAGTTCTCAGCATCCACCTGGTCACTCACAGCTGTCTGTTTCTCCAGCCCCAGGGAATCCCATGTCCTCTTCTGGTCTCCTCAGACACTGCAAACAAGTAGTGCACAGACATACATGCAGGCACAACACTCATACACATAAAAGTAAATAATAAAATAGTTTTTAAAAAGGACACGTGATTGTTAGATGCTTTTTTTCTTTTAAACGGGCACACGAAGCACTTTTAGGTAGTATAAAGTCATAATTAGAGTACAGTAGTTCTGCCAGTTGTCTTAACAAATTTTTATTACGATATTTTAAATTATGTGTATGTGGGCTTGTGTATATGAGTTGGGGCCAGAGGGGCCATTGGATACCCTGGAGCCCCAGAGGCTGTTGTGCCTGAGGTGGCTGCTGGGAATCAAACTCCTTCCTGATTCCCTGGAAGAATAACTAGCACTCTAACTGCTGAGCTCTCTCTCCACCACTGAATGTGTTTTTTAGTGTGTACCCCTTTCCTTTTGTGTAGAGCTCCCTCGAGTTAAGATTCAGTCTAGCTGTCATCCCTTTAAACAATGAAATTTTTGTTAATTTTTTTTTTATTGTATGCATAAGGTAAAAAGACTTGTTCGTTGTTTGTTTGTTTGACAAAGTCTTGTGCAGCCCAGACTGACCTTGAATCTGATTTTTCTGCTTCCACTTCCCAAGTGCTGGGACTACAAGTACATGTCACCACTCTCAGTTTTGGCATGAGTTTTTAGGAACTTAATAGAGCTTGGATAGCTTAATTCCTCCACCAAAATACTTTATTTTGAGAAAATTTTGCTTCTGAAATCTTTACCTGATTATTCTTTTTTAGTTTTCTGAATTTATTTTTGAGGTTATGTCTCATTATATTACCTGGGATGACCGAGATCTCTTTGGATCTGTCTATCCTCCTGCCTTTGCCTCTTCTTCAGCTAGTGCTACAAGCATTAACTGACATGCCTGGCTCTGGTTGTTTTATAGTCTTACTTCATTTAAAAAAAAATCTGTTCACTTTTTAAACAGATATATACAACTGTGTTGTATACCACTAAGGGATCCCATAAAAGATTTGGTTCAGTTAAATATACACTCTTTCTCTTGTGAAACAGGATCCCACTTATTTAACCCAGGCTGGCCTAGAGCTTGCTCAGTAGCCAAGGCTGGTATAAAACTGGTATTTTTACTTCAGGCTCCCCAGTGCTGGGATTATAGGCACGTGTCACTGTACCCAGATCTGGTTGAATCAAAGCTCTTGATTAAAATTTTATTTTGCTTTTGTTTTGTTTTTTTGAGACAGGGTTTCTCTGTGCAACAGTCCTGGCTATTCTGCAACTGGCTTTGTAGACTAGGCTGTCCTTAACTTCAAGATCCACCTGCCTCTGCCTCTCAGAGTGCTGGCATTAAAGGTGTATGCCAACACTGCCCGGCTTTTTTGAGACAGAATTTTATATCTACCAAAAAAAAAAAAAAGCTGGGCAGTGGTGGTACACGCCTTTAATCCCAGCACTCGGGAGGCAGAGCCAGGCAGATCTCTGTGAGTTTGGGGCCAACCTGGTCTATAGAGCGAGATTCAGGACAGGCACCAAAACAACACAGAGAAACCCTGACTCGAAAAAAACCAAAAAAATAAAAAATAAATAAAAATAAAAATTAGATTTTATTTTATGTGTATAAATGTACATGGCCTGCTTGCCTGGTGCTTTTAGAGACCAGCAGAGGGCACTGGAACTGGAGTTATGGGTAGCTGTAAGCTACCACGTTGGTGCTGGGGATTGAGCCTGGGTCCTCTGCAAGAGAGCAAGTGCTCGTAACTGCTGAGTCATCCCTCCAGCACCATACAAACTTTTATTTACCAGTTGCTCTTATTTCCCTGAGCCTGTAGCCGAAACTGTTTGTTCCCCATGAGTTCTCATTCTATTTTTTTTGAAATGAGATCTTGCTATGTAGCCCAGACTGGCCTTGAACCCAAGATTTCTTGCCTTAGAGTCCTATGATTATAGCCATATGCTACCTTGGTCTAATTCTCAAACTTGAGCTAACCAGTCACCTCATTATTTGAAAATCACAAATTTTCTGTCTTTTCTAATCTTGGTAAGTGACTTGAAATTGTTGAGTCTGGGATTTAGCTGACCTGAACTAGAAAGTAAGGGTTGAGTTTCACAATGACAAGACTTAAACTCATTTCTCCCCTCATTGTCACATGTTCCTTTCTTCCCCTCCTTCCTGTGGTGCTGTGGAATTGAACCTAGGGCCTATTTGTATGGCATTAGCAAGTACTTTGCTAATTGAGCTAGCTGTATTCCCCAGACTTTGTTTCTGGGAACTCCCCACCTCCTGGGCTCCATACAGGGTTTTAAATTGTTCTGGCTGGATATGTACTCATGGTTTAGCGAGGATTTGAATTTGTGTCCTTCTCTCAGGCTCCTGAATAGCTTGGATTACAGGCATAGGTCACCACACCTGGCTTTTATCTAACAAATGCTAATGACTAGCTCATCATCATCATCCCATCCTCTTCTTTTTTTTGGGGGGGTGGGTGGTTAGTGGGATGGAGATGAGGGGGTGGGGGTATAGGAGGATAGAGTCTTGCTCTTACAGTCCAGGCTGGTCTTGAACTCAAGTCAGTTTCCAGCTTAGTGTGGCCTTCCTTTTGAGTGGTAGACTCATAGAAATAAACTTGAAACTGAGATTTAGTACTTATTTGATTGAATATATTATCTTCAAGAGACTTAATATAACTAAGTTTTATGAAAATTTACCCCATAGAAAGAAGAATAAATCCCATCGGGACATTAAGCGAATGCAGTGTGAGTGTACACCTCTTTCTAAAGATGAGAGAGCTCAGGGTGAAATAGCATGTGGAGAAGATTGCCTTAACCGTCTCCTCATGATTGAATGGTAAGTAAAATGCTCTGCTCTTCCTCAGCTCTTCAGTATGGGTCTCTAAATATGAACAAGAACTAAGGATATAATTTTAAACCTTTCCCTACATGTGAGTATTTATAAGCAATAAAATCTCCAGTGTTTAATAGAAAACGGATAATAAGACATATTCCTCCTGCATTGCTCATTAGATTATAGCATCTGGGACGTAAGTTCTATACAAAACAGTTCTGTTGCTAATATTAATAGTCTATTACTATTCTTTTCTTTCTTTCTTTTTTTTTTTTAAGATTCATTTGTTTATTATGTATACAGTGTTCTGCCTGCAGGTGAGAAGAGAGCACCAGATCTCATTATAGATGATTGTGAGCCACCATGTGGGTGCTGGGAATTGAACTCAAGACCTCTGGAAGAGCAGCCAGTGCTCTTAACCGCTGAGTCATCTCTCCAGCCCCTTCCTTTTTTCTTTTTTTTTTTTTTTTTTTGCCGTTTTGAAATAAGATCTATTATGTAGCTCTGGCTCCCCTGGAACTCCCTATAGAGACCAAGCTGGCCTCAAACACACAGAGATGGCAGCCTCTGCCTCTGCCTCCGGAGTGTTGGGGTTAAGACTTGTATGTCACCATGGTCAGCCTCTACTACTACTATTAATTCAGTCCTCCTTTTACTTTACTTTTGTAATGCCCCAGGACTAAATTTTAAACTTTGATTATAAAATAAAACACTAAAATTTGAAAATGCAAAAGGTGAAATACCTTTTCCCAAACCTCTCTTTGTAGTTTTCCCAGAAATATTAATGTGTACAACACAGGCATATGTGTTTATTGTGTGTGTGTGTGTGTGTGTGTGTGTGTGTGTGTAAAAACAAACATACTATGTATACTTTTGGATAATCAGACCTAATCAGAATTTCACATACAAGCCTATCTAATTCTTTCGGGGGTAGGGAGGATGCGTGTTTTTGTTTTTGTGTTTTTCTTTTCAAAATAGGGTTTTTCTGTGTAGCTCTGACTGTCCTGGATCTTGCTCTGTAGACCAGGCTAGCCTAGAACACAGAGTTCATCTGTCTCTGCCTCCTGAGTGTTGGGATTAAAAGCGTGTGCCACCATTGACCAGCCAAGCCTACCTAATTTTTTCCCTTAGCTACATTAGGTTTTCTGTTCATAGTTGACCTTAGTAATTAATTTCCTGCTGGTACATACTTAATTATTATAATTTATAAAATGTTAAATATGTCTGCATTCAAAATGTTTCTGTTTTCTTTTTTTTAATTGTTGTTTGAGACAGAGTATATATATCCTTGTCTGGTCTGAAACTTGCTATGTAGACTACCCAGGCCTAGAACTCATGAGATTCATCTGCCTCTCTGCCTCCCAGTGTTAGGATTGAAGTCGTGTACCATCATGCCTGGCTAAAAATGTTTGATAGTTTGGTTTCTTTTCTTTTTCTTTTTTTTTTAAATTTTGTGTGCATTGGTGCTTTGCCATGGGTGTCAGGTAACCTGGAACTGGAGTTACAGTGAGCTGTGAGCTGTGAGTTGGGTACTGGGAATTGAACTCAGGTCCTCTAGAAGAGCAATCAGTGCTCTTAACCACTGAGCCATCTCTCCAGCCCCTCTTTTTTTTTTTTTTTCACCCCCACTTGGTTTTTCGAGACAAGGGTTTCTCTATGTAGACCTGGTTGTCCTGGAACTTGCTCTGTAGACCAGGCTAGCCTTGAATTTACAGAGATCTGCATGCCTCTGCCTTCCAAGCGTTGGGATTAAAGATGTGCTCCTTCACTGCCTGGCTTGATAGCTTTTTAAAACTAATCTGATTAATTGAAAATTCTTTTTTCTTATTTTTTTATGTGTATGGATGTTTTTGCCTACATTTATATCTAAGTACATGCCTGGTGCCTGTGGAAGCCAAAAGAAGATGCCCTGGAACTGGAGTTACAGATGGTTGTTAGCTGCCATATATGTGCTGAAATTCGAACCCAAATTCTCCGAAAGAAAAGCTGGTCCATCTCTCCAGCCTGATTATTTTAACATGGAAAAATTAGTCTAGGCAGTGCACACTTTTTATCCCAGCACTTAGAGGAAGAGGCAGGCAGATCCCTGAGATTTGAGGCCAGCCTGGTCTACATAGTCAGTAGGTACCTTCTTTTTTCTTCTGTTTTGATGAGACAGTTAGGGTTTTGTAGCCCAGTCTGGCCATAAACTTTCTGTGTAGTCCAGGTTAGCTTCAAACTCTAGGAAATTGCCTCCCTATGGTTCCTCAATGCTGGGATTATAGGAATGAGCTACCACTCCATTCCAGGGCTCTTTATTTTTAATGTTAATGAAAAAAATTTTTTTTGCAGCAAAGTTTAGCTTTTATTTTTGTTCCTGTTATAGTTTCACAAAAATAAAAAACATGTATTTCAGAAAAATAAGAAAACACACCTTTATTTCTATTTTTTAAAATATTAAAATTTTTTTTTTTAAATGTGTATTGGTGTTTTGCTTGCATGTGTGTCTGTGTCAGATCTCCCAGAACTGGAGTTAGAGAGAGTTGTGAGCTGCCATGTTGGTGCTGGGAATTGAACTTAAGTCCTCTGGAAGAGCAGCCAGTACTCTTAACCACTGAGCCATCTCTCCAGCCCTTATTTCTATTTTAAATTTTGTGTTTGTGTGTGTGTATGTGTACATGTATGTAGTTTCGTTCAAAAGACCAAATTGATGATTTGAATGGAAGTAAGAGGAAGTGCATTTAAACAAAATAAGTTAAACTTCAGCAAAATAAGATTAATATGAAGTGTCTGTATTACTAAGTTGGTGTAAAATTAGTAACTGGGCTGGCAAGATGGCTCAATGGGTAAAGGTCCTTATTATGAAGCCTCATGACCTGAGTGTTGATTCCCCTGGCTTCTATATAATGGAAGGAGAGAACTGACTTCTAGAGTTGTACTCTAATTCCCACATGCATGCAAGATAAATAAATAAATAAATATAACTTAAAGAGTATTAATAACTGTGGTCAGACAGCATATACATGATAACATAAGAGTTTAATAAGGTCTGTCGGTGCAGCTCTGATTAGCAAATCTAGTCACTGTCAGTGAATTCAAAGATTGTGTACAGATGGGAATTGTATTCTAGACACCAGAAAGTGGCAGATAAGTTTTTCTTTGGATGATCAAATGGCTAGACTATGTTGTGGGTATGTTCCCTCAGGAGCAATATAGACACTGAATTCTAAGGATTGCTTTTGTGATGGAAGTGATAATATTGAGTAAGGGTCATTGGTTAGCCACAAATAAACTATTCAATAATAATGGGATATCTTGCAAAGATGTTAAAATTCTTTATGGTATTTAAAGAATTATCTTTTATCCATTTCTCATTTCAGCTCCTCTCGATGTCCAAATGGAGATTATTGTTCGAATAGACGGTTTCAGAGAAAGCAGCATGCAGATGTAGAAGTTATCCTGACAGAAAAGAAAGGCTGGGGTTTAAGAGCTGCCAAGGATCTTCCTTCGTAAGTTCTGTTTCAGGCACCTTTCACTTCATTTTCGTGTTACTGAATTTGATTAGGCATTTTATAGGAAAATGATTTATTTCAGTGGTGTTTAGTAATGGTTATTATGTAGAATGACTATTTGGTAACTAGTTTGTTAAATTGATTTCTAGAAAATAAAAGTCCTGTTTTGGCCAGGTGGTGGTGGTGGCGGCGGCGGCGGCGGCGGCGCACGCCTTTAGTCCTGGCACTCAGGAGGCAGAGAGAACCAGGCAGATCTCTGAGTTTAAGGCCAGCCTGGTCTACAGAGGGAGTTCCAGGGCAGGCTAAGCTACACAGAGAACCCCTGTCTCAAATCAAAAAAAAGAAAAAAAGTCCCATTTTTTTGTTTTTTGTTTTTTTGAGACAGGGTTTATCTGTGTAGCTTTGGAGCCTGTCCTGGATCTCACTCTGTAGACCAGGCTGGCCTCGAACTCACAGAGATCTACCTGCCTCTGCCTCCTGAGTGCTGGGATTAAAGGCGTTTGCCACCACCTCCCAGCCCAGGCTTGATTATTTTTACTTTATATGTATGGATGTTTTGCCTCGATGTATGTCTGTGTACCAGTTGTGTGCCTAGTGCCAGAAGAAGTCAGAAGAGTGCATTGGATCCCATGGAATTGGAATTACAGATAGTTGTGAGCTGCCATTTTGGTTGCTGGGAGATGAACGTTGGTCCTCTGGAAGAATGGCCAGTGTTCTTAATTGCTGAGCCGTCTCTCTGGCTCCTTTAATATTGATTATAAAGATAATAATTTAACTTTTTAGGTTTAGTAATTAGGTTTTTATTACTGAAATCTAAACATGTTTGTCATGGCTATTATAAAACTTTATTTATTGGCTATATTTTTCTGTGCCTACTTGAGTTTTGTTGTTTATTGAGGCTGGTCTTGAACTCATAGGGATCCGCTGCCTCTGCCTCCCAGTTGCTGGGATTAAATACACATGCCACTTCGCCCAGCTGAGTTTTATTTGTATGCAATTGTTGCTTTTCCTCCCTTTTTTATTTTTTTTTTATTTTTTATTTTTTTAAGATTTATTATGTATAGTGTTTTATCTGCATGTACGCCTGCCCGCCAGAAGAGGGCACCAGATCTCATTACAGATGGCTGTGAGCCATCATGTGGTTGCTGGGAACTGAACTCAGGACCTCTGGAAGAACAGCCAGTGCTCGTAAACTCTGAGCCATTTCTCCATCCCCTCCCTTTTTTATTTATATTTTGTTTTTTGTTTTTGTTTTTCCAGCCAGGATCGCATTTAAAAAAAAAAAGACATCTGGCCGGAGAGATGGTTCAGTGGTTGAAAGCTCTTGTTCTTTCAGAGTCCCAGGGTTTGGGGTCCAGCACCCATTTCGCAGCTCACAACCATCTGTAACTCTTGTTTCAGGGGATCTGATGCCCGTTTCTGACTTCAGCACCAGGCATGCACATGGTACACAGACATATATGCACACAAAGCACTAGTCACATAAAATAAATAACATCTTTATATAAAAGATGTCAGGTCTCTAGTTTACTCATTAGAGAATTAATTATTCTTTCATTCCTTGGTCCAAGATTTGTAATTTGCCAATTTTGAGCTCATCAGTGTTAATCTTTACTATCCCTTAGGTGTTAGATATCCATAGTAGTTATCATTTATTTAAACCTTTGGTATATTTATACAGGCCCCTGGACAATTCACTTCTGTAAGAGTAAAGTTTGTCCTTCACTCTTATATAGTTTTCTCAGTCTTTATTCTAAACATTTTCTAAATGGGCTGTACTATGCTATCTGTCTGAAAAGCATGCGAACGTATTATAATGTAGACGTGTTATGATTTCCAGTTGGTTGTAGAGTATACATTATGTAAGTTGTTATTACTTCACATGACCTCATTGGAGTTACTTGTGAAACTTCATTATCCTTGTTCATAGCCGAGTTAGGCAACTTCCATTTGGTCTTTAGGCCAAATCCAGGTCTGAAAGCCTGGATGCTGCTTTGCACCTTTTATGTAGTTTTCTTCCTCTCCCCTTCCTCTCCTTTTGTTTTCTGGTGTGAAAGAAATAGAGTTATGTTGAGTTATTCTTAGGAATATCTCTTTGCATAAATAAGGCTCCTTCATTGCCTTTTTTTGTTTTTTGTTTGTTTGTTTCTCTATGTAGCTTTAGAGCCTGTTCTGGAACTCAGTCTGTAGACCAGGCTTGCCTTGAACTCAGAGATCCCACTGCCTCCCGAGTGTTGGGATTAAAGGTGTGTGCCACCACGCCTGGCCTTCATTGCCATTTTTGTACAGCTGTTTTATGCAAATTCCTGATACATGTTCTGGGCAGTGAGACCAGCCAAGAAGCCAGAGACAGATTTGACTTTCATTATCATTAAAGAACTCTGAAAGTAAGGGCAACAGAGGGGCTGCAGCTGTATGTAATGTTTCCTAACCATTTTCAATGTCATAGTTTGTTCAGTGCTCTTTCCTAGCTGTGAATGACTGACTTGATGTTTGTAAGCCATACTTAAACTGCTTGTGAGTGTGTGTGTGCCCGTGTGTGTGCATGCCCGTGTGTGTGTGTGTGTGTGTGTGTGTGTGTGTGTGTGTGTGTGTGTGGTGCTGAAGGGTTAACTCAGGGCCTTGCATAATGCCAAGTATGTACTTTACTAGTGAGCTTCTTCTCGGCACAAACATTTGTTTTAATATGCAGATAAAGAATATGCCTCTTGGAAGTATGTATAAAAGTTTCTTAGACTCAGTGGTCTTTTAAAGGAAAGAAGTATTTTAGGAAAGCAGTAAGTGATGTATGTCTATTGTCTTGCTACTCAAGTGCCTGAGGCAGGGGGTTCTCAGGTTCAAGGCCAGCCTGGGCATTGAGTACATGATAAATATTTTTCAATATTTCTTACTAGTTTTGTTTGGATTTGTTAATTTCCAGTAGAGTTCCTAGGCTGTAAGTGCTATTCTTTCATTGTTGTAGGAACACCTTTGTCCTGGAATACTGTGGAGAGGTACTTGATCATAAAGAGTTTAAAGCCCGGGTGAAAGAATATGCACGGAACAAAAACATCCACTACTATTTCATGGCCCTGAAAAATGATGAGGTGAGCAGCATGGATGTGTTTATTTTGGAACAGATAGGAACACTGTTGCATTGGGGATGGGGGTGTGTGTGGTATACTGATTTGTCATTAAAGTAACAAAAATTAATGCCAGAAGAAATGAACAAAATTAAATTGCCAACCGTGGTGACCAGGACCTATAATTTCAGCACTAGTGAGATGGGGGCAGGAAGATCAGAAATTCAAAACCATCTTCATCTATATAGGGAATTTGAGGCCAGCTTGTGCTATGTAAAACTCTGCCTCAAAACAAAACAGAAAGGATCAGAACAATATATAGTTTCTATTTGTTTATTAAAGAATGGGAGAAGGTGTGGTGGTATTTTACTTGTACTGAAATGTGATTTTAATTGTATGTTAATAAATAAAGTTGTCTGGGGGTCAGAGCTATTAGAGCCATAGCAAGTGCATGGCGGCGGTGGCGCACGCCTTTAAGGATCTGGAGGGCGGTACATTCAGGCAGTGACGAGGCAGTCACGTGTTTGGGTTTACAACCAATGAGAAGGCAGAACAGCTAGACTATATAAAGACATACACACAGGAAGTAGGCCCCTTTCGGAGAGCTCTCTTGGCTGAAGAGGATCGCTGAATCAGGAAGGGTGAGGCTCTTAGCTCTGACCTCTTGGCTTTCTTCTCTGAATCGGCTCTGTGTTTCTTATTTAATAAGACAGTTGGTTATATCTACAAGAAGGTGATGTTTATATGTAAATACAAGCATACATGCTTCATATGACAACTTTAAAAATCATAGATGATTCCCCAGAATGTTTTTATGTGTGTTACATTTTAATACTGAGATATTTAGAAATGTCTGTCATATTTAAAAGTGATATTCATGAGCATGTTACTTGTTGATACAAATAATAACTTACAAAAATAGTTTCTCAACATTTTTTGTGAGAAATGACATGTTAATGAAGTCTTTTGCATTATTGTAAGTCTCTTCAGTGTGTGGCTTAGATCCTTATATCTGCCTCTATAGTCAAGGTAGAAATACTAAATCTAGGGACCTACCTCTAAACCCACTTATTATCACCCTCAGTATGGCCTCTCAGATTTTTACTCCAGGGCATTTGAACATATACTCAAGTTGTAGAGCTACTGAACTATGGCACAGCATTTGTTTTAAAAGGAGTTATTTCACATATGAGATTGAAATGCCATAAAATATAAGAAATGGCTAAAAGTAGGTAAGAGAGACAAGACATTTTCTGTTTTGTTTTTGAGGCAGGATCTCACTTTGTAGCTTTGCTTACCTATAACTCAGTAGGCTGACTTGGATGCTTAGTGATCCTCCTGTCCTACCTCCCAAGTGCTGGGATTAAAGGCATGAGACACTGTGGCCTAGGACTTGGTAAGTACTTCAGGATGACCTTGAACTTCTGATCCTCCTGCCTCTGCCTCTCAATTTCTAGGATTACAGGCATGTGCTACTATGCCTGGTTTTATGAAGTATTGATGGCTGAATCCAGGAGTTCTACATTCTAGACAAAGACTGACTGCCCCAAGAGATAATTTTGCCTTTAAACTATCTGTAGTTAGCAAATCTTCCAAAAAGCAATTAGCCATTTTTTACTTTGTTATAGAAAGTTCTCTAAGATAGAGTAAGAAGCAAAGGGATGTATGTGTTTTTTATCTTAAAATTGTCTTAATGCTTTCTTTTTCAAAATGCATGGATATTTTAAGATCTCATTTAAAAACTCTTCTTTCCCCCAGATAATAGATGCCACTCAAAAAGGGAATTGCTCTCGTTTCATGAATCATAGCTGTGAGCCAAACTGTGAAACCCAAAAAGTAAGTTGATGTAAATTTATTTAAAATTCGAAATATTTATTCAAGATTGCTATTTTGACCATTAATTTTAATTTCTGTATTAGAAGTACTCTTTTAATTTTTTTTTCCTGTTCTACTTTTTCATTTTGGAATAAATTTAGATTTATAAAAACACAAAAATAATAGCATTGCAAAAATAGTAGAGTGTATGTCCATATACCATCCCTCACCTATCTTCTCCAAATGTTTATTTAATGTAGTGTGTAATAACCATAATTCAATGATACTATCCAAGGAAATTTTGATGAATCAAAAGACTTTAATTATATTTACTTTTTTAAGGTAACATTTATGTTGTCACGTGTGTGCATGCATATGTGTGTGCTCTCATGTATATGTGTGTGTACCCATATGCTTGTAGAGGTTGGAGGCAATCTTGCAGGAGTTGAGTCTTTTACCATGGGTACATGGGATTCAACTCAGTTGATTGCTTACTAGCAAATGCTTTTACCTGATGAGCCATCTTGCCAGCTTTTTAATATAATTTTTACAGCTGTAATTTTTCTAGTCTAAAATTCAGCCCTGAAATTGTTACATTTGATTGTTTCCTTGCCTATAATTATTTTAGATTCTATTTCAAAAATGCCATAATATAGACAAATCTGAATTTTCACAAAGTCCAATGGTTATTGTCATATTCAGATTCTTTTTTGTAATTAATTTTTTTATTTTAAAATTTGTTATGTATGTAGGTGTTTTGCTTGCATGTCTGTCTGTGCACTAGGTGTGTGCAGTGCCTACAGAGTCCAGAAGAGGGCATCAGATTTACCTGGGACTGGAGTTAGAGATAGTGTGAGCTACCATATGGTTGCTGGGAATTGAACCCTGGTCCTATGACAGAAAGCTAATGCTCTTGACCAGTGAGCCATTTTTCCAGCCTTTCCTCTTCCACCCTTTTCTTCCTTTTCCTTCCTTCCTTCTCCTGTTGTGCTTCTCCAGCTCCCTTTCTTTTGAGACAGGGTCTCACTATGTACAGCCTTAGCTGGTCTGGAACTTGCCTTGTAGACCGGTTGGCCTCAAACTTAGAGTGATTGCCTGCCTCTGCCACCTGAGTGCTGGGATTAAAGGCACGTACCACTAGGCCTGACTCCTTTTTCTTTTAAAAAGAGATTTGTATTTATTTATGTGTAGTGTGAATGTCTGTGTGAGTATATGCCACTTGTGTCTGAGTGTCCATGGAGGCCAGAAGAGAGACATTGGATTCCATGGAGCTTGAACTCCAGGAAGTTATGAGTGGCTGGAGGTGGATGCTGGGAGGTGAACTTGGTCCTCTAGTAGAACAGCAAGTGCTCTTTAACCATTGAGCCATCTCTCCAGCCCTCTGTATTCAGATTCTTTATCAAGACTTCAAGTGCTGGCCTGGAGAGATGGCTCAGAGGTTAAGATCACTGACTGCTCTTCCAGAGGTCCTGAGTTCAAGTTCCAGCAACCACATGGTGGCTCACAACTCTATAATGAGATCTGGTGCCCTCTTCTCTGGCTTGTAGGCATATAGAACACTGTATACATAAGTAAATCTTAAGGGAAAAAAAAAAACAAGACTTCAGGTGCCAATTGGACTGTTTTATAACATTCATGTGGCACAAATAGCCAAAATAGAGAGGGATGAGAAATTCTTGGTTAAAGACTTGGAGAGATAGCTCAGCGGTTAAGAGCACTTGTTCTTGCATAGGTTGAGGGTTCAATTCCTAGTACCACATGGTGCTTCACAATGCTTATAACTCCAACCTTTGTCTGACCTCCATGGGCATTACTTGGAGGCAAAACACTCGTACACAGAATAAAATAAAATTCTTTAAAAAATAAAAAGAAAGAAATTCAAAGTTAAATAAGTGATGGAGGACAAGGAGGATTAGCTTAGTTAAGAAAGTGTTTGTTGTACAGGCCTGGTGACCTATCTGAGTTTGGATATCTCAACTCCACAATTTTAAAAAGTGAGACGTGCACCGGTCAGTGGTGGCGCACGCCTTTAATCCCAGCACTTGGGAGGCAGAGGCAGGCGATCTTTGTGAGTTTGAGGCCAGCCTAGTCTACAGAGATCCAGGAAAGGTGCAAAGCTACACAAAGAAACCCTGTCTCGAAAACAAAACAAAAAACAAAACAAAACAAAAAAAAGGGTTGGGGATTTAGCTCAGTGGTAGAGTGCTTGCTTAGCAAGCGCAAGGCCCTGGGTTCGATCCTCAGCTCAAAAAAAAAAAAGTGAGATGTGCTAGTTGGCATCTGTTATCCTAGCACTCCTATCGCAAGGTGGGAAGTGCAGACAGGGGAGTGACCTGGAAACTTGTGGACGAGCTAGTCTGTGACTAAGTGGTAAAAACAAGAGAGACCCTGCTTCAAAACAAAGTAGAAGATGGGTTGGAGATGCGGCTCAGCAGTTAAGAGAGCTTTCTGTTCTTCTAGAAGACCTGGGTGTGGTACTGGGTTTGAACTCCGGTTGTGATACTTAAGTGACACCAAGAATCTCCTACCTGATTTTTTTTTTTTTTTATGACTAAGTGAGCTTTCATACATGTAAATGTATGTAAGTTAAAAAAAAAAAGCAGCAGTTTTTCTTTTTTTTTTCTGTTTGCTGTGCTGGAAAGTAAATACTAGGTCTTGTGTTTGCTAGTCATGTGCTGTCCATTTAGCTACATTCTCCGTCCAGTAGCAGTTCATTTTATTGTATTACAGGCAGTTTATAGATACTGAATCTTATAGTCTGTTAAATGAGAATGATATGTTAGTTAGTTTATTTAAGGAAAAATCAACCCATTTGCTTTGAGAAAACACTATATTACATAAAGATCCATATGCATAATTCACTCAGATAATGATGGTCTTTATACATACGCATGCACAAACATTAGTCAGTTACTAATGTCTATTCTCTTCAAAACATTTCAGTGGACTGTGAATGGACAACTGAGGGTTGGATTTTTTACTACCAAACTAGTTCCTTCAGGCTCAGAGTTAACATTCGACTATCAATTCCAAAGATATGGGTAAGTAATGGTTTTGCTCTATTTTGCTGCTTCTGATACGGAAAATAGATGTTCAGATACAGAGATATAAAATTCTCATGTGAATTACTCAGAAGTTATATATACTATCAATTCTCAACTGTAGTATACCATCATTTTATTTTTCCTGTCATGTGATTTTTCTGGCCACTAAGGAATTTACAGTATAGGAACTATGTAATATTCCTCTGAACTCAATATAATAAAACTTTACTATAGGGCTGAGGATGTATTCAGGTGATAGAATGCTTTCCTAGCATGCAGAAATCTCTGATTTTGACCCCTAGCACTGAATAAAAAAATGGAGTGTGGTGGTGCATGCCTGGATTCCCATCGTGCAGGACAGTGGTTCTCAACCTTCCTAATGCTGCAACCCTCTATAGTTCCTCATGGTGTGGTGACCCCCCAACCATACAGTTACTTTCATTGCTACTTCATGACTGTAATTTTGCTACTGTTGTAAATCATCATGTAAATATATGTGTTTTCCAGTGGTCTTAGGCGACCCCTGTGAAAGGGTTGTTTGACTCCCCAAAGGGATCATGACCCACAGGTTGAGAGCTGCTGATTGTAGGAGGTGGAGGCAGTAGGATCAGAAGTTCAAGGCCATTCTTGCCTATGAATCAAGTTTAGGACAGCCTCACCTAGATGAGACCCTTTCTCAAAAAAAAAAAAAGAGGCCGGGCGGTGGTGGCGCACGCCTTTAATCCCAGCACTCGGGAGGCAGAGCCAGGCGGATCTCTGTGAGTTCGAGGCCAGCCTGGGCTACCAAGTGAGTTCCAGGAAAGGCGCAAAGCTACACAGAGAAACCCTGTCTCGAAAAACCAAAAAAAAAAAAAAAAAAAAAAAAAAGAAGAAGAAAACTAATTCATTATAGAAATGCCAACTCTGAACATATATGTGTGAAGAGAATAATATCCTTATTTATCTATCATTTATCAACTCTTGGCTAATTTTGTTTGACCTATATTGTACTCTTATTAATACCTTTTGGGAGTTGGAGAGATGACTCAGAGGTTAAGAGCACTGGCTGCTCTTCCAGTGAGCTTGGATTCATTCCCAGCACTCACATGGTAGCTCACAACTGTCTGTAACTCCAGTTGGATCAAAAGATCCAACACCCTCACACAGACATACATGCAAACAAAACACAAATGCACATAAAATAAAAATAAATAACTTTTTGAAGGTTGGGTGTGGTGGTGTACTACTTTGATTCCAGTAGTTGGGAGGTCAAGGCAGGTGGACTCTGAGTTCAAGGCTAGTCCAGGTCTGCATACTGCATAGTAAATTCCAAGCCAACCATGACTCTATAGTGGGACTGTTATTTTAGCAAGACATAGTGGTAATGCCTGTTTCCCCACACTCAAAAAGCAAAAGGATCAAAAATAAAACCAATAAAGTTAAAGGGTGGAAATTTCGAGTAAACTATAAAACTACAGTTTCTTCCTCCCCAGATTATATCTTTGTGAATTGATAGCTTTTGATGCTTATATTAAAAGGCACAGAGATTCAGTTTCCTGGATATTGTAATCCTTTTAGATGAAGGTGTAATTTTCTTTCTTTGTCCAATGTTTTTATCAGTGGTCCTTTTCTCAATAGTGATGCTTTCTCGGGTGTTCGTTCACATAGTTCCTGTGTCAGTTAGTCCAGTTCTGAGACTGTCTCCTTGTAAACCAGGACACATGCCAAGCAGGATTTCTGTTCTGACTGCCTGCTTTGCTCATCGTGTGTTCACTAGATAAGTTACAGACCAGGTTCTGCAGGATTCACACTATTTCTCTATGTTTTCCTTTTCTGAGGGCAAAGAAACTGGACGTGTTCATGAATCCTTGCTTTGTTCATAAAACACTTTTCTATCCAGACCTGTAGAGTTAAGTCAGTATTCTTTTCCACCACTTTCCTTGTTTCCATTGTTTTTATTTAATTAATTATTATTTTATTTGATATTACAGGAGGTCATCCTATGTGATAAGTTTTTTTTTTTTTGGTTTTTCGAGACAGGGTTTCTCTGTGTAGCTTTGTGCCTTTCCTGGAACTCACTTGGTAGCCCAGGCTGGCCTTGAACTCACAGAGATCCGCCTGGCTCTGCCTCCCAAGTGCTGGGATTAAAGGCGTGCGCCACCACCGCCCGGCTGTGATAAGTTTTTAAATCAAATGTTTCCTTTTGAGTGTCCTGATGATATTGTATTTTATGTTTTTTAATAAATGGATCTCAGTTTTTTTTGGTGTACCAATTAAACATTGATACATAAATGATGGTTGTCTAAGCTGTATAAGGAATTTTATTTCTAGCACAAATATGTATATAGTTTCTTATTTTCATGCATCAATAGTCTTATAAAATCGAGAAATCATTAAGTAATTGGCCTGTTTTATCTAACAGATAATAAAAAATTAGGAAAATGATGACGCCAGTCCAGGTGGTGCAGGCCTATAATCCAATACATGAGAGGCTGTCGCAGGAGAGAGACAGTCAAAGCTAGACAGAGAAGCTGTCTGAGAAATAGAAAGCAGGAAGAGAACTGGGAAGAAAGCTCACCAGTAGAACTAACTGTCCAGCTTGTGTAACGCGTGGATCGACTCTCCACTGTCGGTCTGTCTGTCTGTCTGTCTCTCTGTCTGTCTCTCTCTCTGTCTCTCTCTGTCTGTCTCTCTCTCTCACACACACACACACACACACACACACACACACACACACACACACACACAGAAATTGAGAGAAGGGGTGGTGGTGGAAAAAGGAACCAATGTCTTTTACAAGCAGTTTTTGGATATTTCTATTAGACGTAGCTTTGTGAGAGTCTCTTAAAGTTAGTACATTTTTTACGTTTTCCTGTAGATCGGTATGAATTACCGTGCTGTCACTTTCCCATTCTTTACTTTCCATAACTGAGTTCATTCCTTAACAGCAAAGAAGCCCAGAAATGTTTCTGTGGGTCAGCCAACTGCCGGGGTTACTTGGGAGGAGAGAACCGAGTCAGCATCCGAGCAGCAGGAGGGAAGATGAAAAAGGAACGCTCTCGGAAGAAGGACTCGGTAAGCATGCCGTCTCTGTTCAGATTTTAGGATGAAGTTTTAAGGAAATAGCTTTTCAGTTTTAATGTAAAAGGACAATCCAGGTGTTGATGAAATAATTTTGGAAAAGAGGTGTGGCTGGCAGTTTTTATTTAATTTTAATAGAGATTAGTATAGCGTACTGGGAACTTCTAAAGTATGCTTAAAATTCCTTGGCTCATACTTTTTCTAAGCTTGTCTCTGTTCAGTTGTATG
Source organism: Peromyscus californicus insignis (assembly GCF_007827085.1). Classification (NCBI taxonomy): domain Eukaryota; kingdom Metazoa; phylum Chordata; class Mammalia; order Rodentia; family Cricetidae; genus Peromyscus; species Peromyscus californicus. Next base: position 104,824,377 of record NW_026294402.1, read on the forward strand.
TATGCAAACACACTCCACATGAAGGTTATGGACAGTCTGCAGGAGTCTGCTCTCTATTTACAAGTGGGTTCCAGGGATCAAACTCAGGTCATCAGGCTTGGCAGCAAGCATCTTTACCTTCTGAGCCGTCTACCCTGCCCCGTATGTTTTTCATTGAATAAACATACCGATTTATTTAACTGTTAAACACATTTGGGTTGCTTATTTGTTTTTGCCATCATGAATGTGACTGTAGTGAGCATCATAGGCATTTCCTGGTGCACGTGTGCAGAAGGTTTTTCTATGTTTTATTCTTAGTGGAATAGCTGGGCAAAGGAGACATAACAGTTTTGTATTGTTAGCAATGCTTTGGGTTTTTTATTTTATATTTTCATCTCATATGATTTGTTCTTTATCTCCCTTAAGGACAGCTCTTTGTTTTGTTTTGTTTGCTTGTTCTGGTTTTCAAGACAGGGTTTCTCTGTTTAGCCTTGGCTGTCCTAGAACTTGCTCTGTAGACCAGGCTGGCCTGGAACTCACAGAGATCCACCTGCCTGCCTCTGAGCTGAGATTAAAGGCTTGCCACCACACCTGGCTAGGACGGCTTTTTTTTTTTTTTTTTTTTTTTTTTTTTTGGTTTTTCGAGACAGGGTTTCTCTGTGTAGCTTTGCGCCTTTCCTGGAACTCGCTTTGGAGACCAGGCTGGCCTCGAACTCACAGAGATCCACCTGGCTCTGCCTCCCGAGTGCTGGGATTAAAGGCGTGCGCCACCACCGCCCGGCTTAGGACGGCTTTTTAAAGAACATTATTTTTATGTGTATGAGTGTTTTGCCTGCTTGTGTGTCTGTTCCACATGTGTGTCTGGTGCCTGTGGAGGCTGGAAGAAAGCATTGGAGTCCCTGAAATTAGAGTTACATACTGTTATGAATCACCATGTGGGTCCTAGGAATCAAACCTCGGTTCTCTGGAAGAGCACCTAGGGCTTTTAACTGCTGAGCCATCTCTCCAGCTCTATAGGGCAGTCTTTAAATTTTACATTTATCTTAAATTCCATCTTAGCATCTAGAAGTATATATACTTGAACGACAGAATGAATCTCTTTTCCTGCTTCACTTATCCTTTCCCATCCAGTTTCTCCTTTTTTTTTTCCCTTGTTTGTTGGTGGGGGTTGGGGGGGATTGGGGGATGTGTGGGCAGGGGTGTGCCTGGAGAAGTCTGACGACAGTTTGCAGGCATTTATTTTCTTTTTGCACCGTGTGGGATAAAACTCAGTTTGTTAGACATGGAGCCAGGTGTCTTTACACTCTGGGCCATGTCACTGAATTGGCACTTCTTGTGTAGCCTGGGCTCGCCTCAAAACTTGAAAATCTCCTCCTTCAACTTCCTGAGATCTTGGTTAGGCCTGATTCACCATGCCCAGCAATGCTGAGTGCTGGGGAATTAAATCCAGAGCCTTGTATATGTTAGGGAGGCATTTTGCCACTGAACCATATCCCCAGGCCTTAAATAATTTTTTATTCACATAGTTGATGAGTGAATGAAATGCTTTTCAGATTGATTTATATTTATCTATTTATTTAGGTTTTTTGAGACAGGGTTTCTCTGTTTAACAATGCTCTCTGTCCTGGAACTCAGTCTGCCTGCTTCTGCCTCTCCAGTGCTGGGATTAAAGGTCTGCGCCACAGTTCCTAGCTAATTTATATTTCAGCAGTATTTGATGTTATCAGATGTGTTACACCTGCCTTTCTTTGCTTCCTTCCTTGCTTGCTTGCTTGCCTTGAGACAGAATAGCCTAGCCTGGCCTTGAGGAGTTCATAGTATTCTGCCTCAATTTTCAATGTTGATAATACAGGCCTGGCTGTGTGTGCATGTGTGAGTGTGTGTGTGTGTTTGTGTTGTGTGTTCCCTGTATCCCCCTCAGGTAGTCTAATAGCATAGTTCCTTCCTGTGATCTTACTTTTCATTTTCTAAATTACTTGTGAAGCTGAGTATTTTTTTTCTCCAGGTTGTTTGACTGGATTGTACTTGTTTTATAACTAGATATTTTCTTTGCCATGGTAGGTGGATGGAGAGCTGGAAGCGCTGATGGAAAATGGTGAGGGCCTCTCTGATAAAAATCAGGTTCTTAGTTTATCCCGGCTTATGGTTAGAATTGAAACTCTGGAACAGAAACTTACCTGTCTCAAGCTCATTCAGGTAAGCACTTTAATACTATTTTTTTATTTCTGAATTTGGTGTGGGACACTTAACGACAATCTGGCTGATAGAGAAAAGTTTATCATGTTTTAAATGTATACGCAAGTTCTTTACGACTTTGAAAGCTTTGCCCTTGAAAATGGCTAGCAAGTTCAGTATTATTAGTAGCAGAGTTGGTTTGCTTTTCCTTCCAGTTAAAAGCACATGCTGGGATTTTTTTTTTTTTTTGATTTATTTATTTATTATGTACACAGAAGAGGGCGCCAGATCTCATTACAGATGGTTGTGAGCCACCATGTGGGTGCTGGAAATTGAACTCAGGACCTCTGGAAGAGCAGTCAGTGCTCTTAACCTCTGAGCCATCTCTCCAGCTCCTGGGATTTCTTTTAGTGGAATAATCCATGGTACTTGGTATAGCTCCCTTCCCCACCAGTTACTGGTATACCAAAACTATTTTTGAGACAGGGTTTCTCTGCATAGCCTTGGAGCCTTTCCTGGAACTCACTGTGTAGCCCAGGCTGGCCTCGAACTCATAGAGATCCACCTGCCTCTGCCTCCCGAGTGCTGGGATTAAAGGTGTGTGCCACTACCACCCGGCACTAAAACTGTTTTACTATAGAATCTCAAAGCAAAGAATTTTAGCAGTCAATCCTATATATTCCAGTTGACTAAGTATTCCATAAGAAACGGATAATAAAAAATTTATTTAAAGTAGAAGAGGTACTCATTGGAAAGAAGTGGGTCAGTGAGTATAGGGAGGGGGTAAGAGCAGATAATTTGGAATGTGTTTGAGAAAAATACATTAAAGAACAAAATTCTATATGTGGGGCTGGAGAGATGGCTCAGAGGTTAAGAGCACTGACTGCTCTTCCAGAGGTCCTGAGTTCAATTCCCAGCAACCACATGGTGGCTCACAACCATCTGTAATGAGATCTGGTGCCCTCTTCTGGCGGGCAGTCATACATGCTGTATTCATAATAAATAAATAAATCTTTAAAATTCTATATGTTATTCGTTAGATGTCTAATTGTAGGGATGTATGTATGTGTGCATTAATTTTAAGCAAACTCTTAATTCTCACCATGGGCTTCTGTAACATTTGACTGGCATTGCCTCCCTAACTCCCTACATCATGCTTTTTTCCCGCTCATGAAAGAACACACACTCGCAGTCCTGCCTCAAGTCATTTCTGGAACGTCATGGGTTGTCATTGCTGTGGATCTGGATGGCAGAGCTTGGTGATGGCCGGGAAAGTAACCAGAAGCTTCAGGAAGAGGTCAGTTCACAATCCTGCTTCTGCTGTTGATGGCTTAGTTGGAGGGGATATGACATGGGTGATTATGAATTTAATACTATGCCATCAGTAGCTATATATAACCTTACATACAGCTTGCTTTGGTAGTAAGTTTGCCTTTGGTTTTCCCCATAGTATCTTAAAGTCAGCTCTATATACCATGAACTGTAAGCAAGATATATAATGATAGTAATTTAGTTTATTGCTAAATTGCTAGACCATTACTTTTAAACTCTGGGAAAACACAGAAAACTTGAATTTTGGAGTTCTTAAAAATTATTGACAAGAAGCCTAAGAGATGGCAACCATCTATAATAGATCTGATGCCCTCTTTTGGCATGCAAGTGTACATACAGAGCACTCATACATAAATTGAAGTTAAAAAAAAAAAACAGTACTGACAAGAATTAGAACATCCTGAAAAGCAAAGAAGTGTTTTCAAAGGTCTAAAGATTAATTGGCAGCATTATTAGTAGATTTGGAGTGTTTATAGCTTACCATAAAATTACTATTTTCTGACTTTTAATAGGTTTTTGTTTTGTTTTAAGATTTATTTATTTCATGTATGTGAGTACTCTATCTGCATGTATAACTTTGTGCCCAAAAAGGGCATCAGATTCCACTGTAGGTGGTTGTGAGCCACCATGTGGTTGCTGGGAATTGAACTCAGGACCTCTGGGAGAGCAGCCAGTGCTCTAAACCGCTGAGCCATCTCTCCATCCCCTTATAAGTATCTTTTTTTGTTTTTTTTTCGAGACAGGGTTTCTCCATGTAGTTTGCTTGCTCTGTAGACCAGACTGATCTCGAACTCACAGAGATGCACCTGGCTCTACCTCCTGAGTGCTGGGATTAAAGGATTAAAGGATTAAAGGCGTGTACCACCGCCGCCTGGTGATAGGTAGCTTTTTAAAAATCATAGTTTCTACTATAAACCCAAAGTCAGTTATTTAATAATAATAAAATAAATAAATAAAAACCACTTTATTGGTTTTTCAAGACAGGGTTTCTCTGTGTAGCCCTGGCTATCCTAGAACTCACTCTGTAGGTAGACCAGGCTGGCCTCGAACTCACGGAGATCCACCCACCTCTGCCTCCCAAGTGCTGGGATTAAAGATGTGTGCTACCAACACCTGACTATATTTGAATCTTTTAAGTGTGGAAATTATCATTTAAATTCATGGTGTTGCATAGTTCCCAAACTTCTGTTGTAGTAACGGGGAATTTTATAGAAAAAGACTGGTGAGGTCTAGTACTTTCTTTTAAGCTGCATAGTTTTGGGAATTCCTTCCTTGCAGAGAGTATTTATAGGTCACACTTAGTGGTGTGAGTAGTCGTTACGTCAGTACTCTGTACTTTTTTTTATTGTAGATCAGACTAAAAGTTTTTCTTCCTTCTTAAAAGGAAATAATGTTATAACCTTCAACTGCCTCTATATTTATGAAGACATAGGTCTTAATTTAGTAAGACAATGCCCCAAATGTAGTATTTCTTCTGTGAGTCCTTACCTGTGTGAAAGGTTAGCTGTACAAATGATATGATTAATTTTTTATTATGTTTAATCAGATTATAAAGACTTTGGAGCATTTGCCCATTCCTACTAAAAATATGTTGGAAGAAAGCAAAGTACTTCCAATTATTCAGCGTTGGTCTCAGACCAAGACTGCTGTCCCTCAGTTAAGTGAAGGCGATGGATATTCTAGTGAGAATACATCACGTGCTCACACACCACTTAATACGCCTGATCCTTCCATCAAGCTGAGCACAGAAGTGGATACAGAGACTCCCAAGAAACTCATGTTTCGCAGACTTAAAATTATCAGTGAAAATAGCATGGACAGTGCAATCTCAGATGTAACCAGTGAGCTAGAATGCAAGGATGGCAAGGAGGACCTTGATCAATTAGAAACTGTCACTGTAGAAGAAGATGATGACTTGCAGTCACAACAACTCCTACCACAGCAGCTGTGTGAGCCCAAAGTTGAGAGCGAAACCACCATCGAAGTCAGTAAATTACCCACATCCGAACCAGAGGCTGACACTGAGACAGAGCTCAAAGAAAGCAGTGGCACAAAACTGGAAGAAACCATTGCTGAGGAAACACCGTCCCAAGATGAAGAAGAGGGCGTGTCTGATGTTGAAAGTGAGAGAAGCCAAGAACCGCCAGATAAAACAGTGGATATAAGTGATTTGGCCACCAAGCTGCTAGACAGTTGGAAAGATCTAAAGGTAAGAAAACACTTAAATTCAGATTCAGAGTGCTGCAAACCTAAATAAAACATTTCTAGCCATGAGTATTTGTGATAAATGGACTGTAATCTCTCAGGTAGTGATAAATGTGTCTCAGGTGTTCTTTAAGTCTTTCTAAGAGCCATAAGTCAAACTATTATGCATATGTGTTTTCTCTCACTGAGAAAAGTATATGGTATTGGTGATTTTACTAATTCAAGGGCTCTTCATGTAAAACAAAACAAAACAAAATCCTTTTACTGTTAAACTTACTCTGTATGTAGTGACAGCAGATGTTTAAATTAATTTAAAATCAATTGAATGGGTTAATAGAAAATAAACAATGAAATTAATTGGAATCCCTTGATAATTTAGGAACTTAACACTATAAAATGATTATGAAATTTTATTCTAGAAAAAACACATGGCACTAGTTTATTTTATTTGCTTTTGTTTTTGAAATAGGCCTGTGCTTAAGTTCTTTTTTTTTTTAAACGAAACATCTAAAGGAGGGGAAGCCAAGGGTGGTGCTGCACACCTTTAATCCCAGCACTTGGGGAGGCAGAGGCCTGAGGATCTATGAGTCTACATAGTGAGCTCTAGGAAAGCCAGGGCTACAAACACAGAGACCCTATCTCAATAACTAACCAGGCAGTGGTGGTGCATGCCTTTGGAGGTAGAGGCAGGCAGATATGTGTGTGTGTGTGTGTGTGTGTGTGTGTGTGTGTGTGTGTGTGTGTGTGTGTATTCTTGATAAGGAATGCAATAAGATGTGTAGAATTTGCCTTTCAGAAAACCCAGTCTGGATCTTGAATGAATATGAATGTATAAAAATTTGAGCCTATTAGAACTAATGGTTCACTTCAATTACAAGTGCTCTGGGTCTGGGATCCAGGTTTTGAGAACCCTACAAGAACACAGGAACAAGTTATTTCCTACCTTTTATTTTTCTGTTCCTCCTTTCTTCTCTTGGAGTTGAAACAATCAGATAAATAGCAATCCAGGTTTTTTTTTTTTTAAGCAAGGTGAAACTACAAAGCTCATCACATTAGGTTATGTGATTTGACCCAGTGGAACTTAGACGGAACCCAATGAGTAATGATTTGGTTGTGTGAGGTGCTTCCTGTTCACTCTGTTGAGACCTTTTCAGATACCAGTCTGTGTTCTTACTTATGTAAGTTACTGTTTGATCACTTAAAATTTAGCATAAACTCAGCTTTATTTAATGTGAAACCTGAATTTATTTTATAAATATAAAAGGAGTGTTCATAGTAAGTCTTTTTATGATGCCGTGTATAACCACAGGAATAGGAATTGCGGTTAAATGAGAGATCCTAGGATGGTCACTTGTTGGACCTTTATGTAAAGCCTGCTTTGTGGCAGCACAAGGGTCCTAGAAGCAGTTCCTCTGCTGTTTGTGGAGCGGAGCCTGCATGATGAAGATACTTTAGTAGTAAAGATAGAGTAGAAGCAAGTCAAGTACACAAGTGGACTCAGGGAAACCATGGAAAGCTGAAGTTTGATAGACGAGAGAATGCTGTTGTAAAGCCAGTGGTTTGCTGAGAAGTATCCGGTCAGCATTTCTCAGGTTGTTAGAATCTCATACACTTGTCTTAAAATCTATAAGATGTAAGGCTTTTGATTCTCTGTGTAGTAGTTTGTATGTTTAATTGTAAATATGTGATTTACTCTCTGGGATGTGTTTAGACTATTTAGATATAATTGGAATAATTAACCTTACTCTTTGAACACCCATTATTCAGGCCTACAAAATACTTTTCTTATCCTTTGAATATAGGTTAATGATCTTCGTGGCTTTAGGTTTACATTTTTATTGATATTTAAAATAAAATAAATTCTTAGATTTTATACTTTGCATTTATCTGATACATTTATCTGACTTTTTGACATCAGAGGAGCCATTAAGGAAAACTCTTTTCTTTTTCAAACTTGTTTGGGCATTGCATTGCTGAGAGACATCTTTGCTTACTGTGAACTATGATGCTTTTGTTACATGGTGGTGCCGGGGTTGTTAATTCTTATTTTCATTAGCATTTACCATGTGTCTGGTTTCTAAACTCTGATTACTGTTGTCTTTTAAGTTAAAAAAATACTTCAGGTGGCATTTGGCTAGGAATCTAAAATCAAGAGTTGATAAATTGTACATTTTTTGGAGAAACATACTAATCTAATGTGATTATTGTGTACCATACTATCCGGCATTGAAAGAGTTAACTACTTCTGTCTGATTTCACCTATGTGTTCAAGTAGACATTAGCTGAAAAGAAAGTGTTTTATTCTTTCAACCTTACTAAGCACCAACTACTGTGTTAGTTGCTGATATTTAGTTCATACTACAAAGCATTGATTGTGGTTGTTTTGGCCACTCTGACTCTTCCTGATCTTAAGGGGCTACTATAACATTACTGGACATGCATTCCAGTTGTCCGTTCTACATTGGATGGAATAAAGAACTGAACAGGATTACTTCATACTCTTTAATCTTGGTTTTGCTTTGAAGACAGACTATAGGGATCATCAATAAAATGTAAAAGGGTGGGAGGGAAGGGAATGAAGCTTCATGAATTACTCTTTGTCCTCCCAGATCTGATGATGATCCCCTTTGTAACTTGAACCATTTCCATCTAGCTTCTCAGGGCAGCAAGGAGCTTGTTAACATCACCAGCTGACCATGTGTCTCCTTTTCTCAACTCCATTTCCAACTTCGTGCTGAAGAAAAACGAGAACCTAGCGTGCGTTCTGTGAAGAAACAGGAAGATGGTTGGGAAGTTGGATGATGCATGACAGATATAATAGGTGAAAAGAGGACAGAGGTGGTTAACTCACTGGCGCCGGCATTAATTTGGTGCGTTCATTGCCAACAATTGTTGTCGTTCCGGGAAAATCCCTACTTCTGGCGAGAAAGGATTAAGTGAGCTTCTTTTTCTATACCTTATATACATAGGATCACTGACGAGGCTTGCAAGGCATTTCTATCACATTCCTCCTAAAGTAGCCCTCACGTCACCTAGCACATTGCACTCACAAACGTGTTCATCTTCACATACATTTTTAACAGGGACATGTGCATCTATTTTTATGTGAAAGAACTGTATCATCTGTCCTTCTGAAAATGTAGCCTTGATGTCACAAGGCAAACAGCAGTTACAATTGATTATTAATTATAACTTGACTGGGAAAATCCTCATTCACTTGGATCATTATGAAAAGGAGGTAATGTTCTCAGGAATTTGGCAGTTTCAATTACTGTTAACATCAAGAGATTATAATAATTAGTAAGTTAAGGCCTTCTTTACAAACACTTAGATATAGGATGTGCATCTTGCCTTCTGGTCCCCTTGGGTAGTCCTATTTCTACCTGAATTAGATGATTTAGGGACAGAAGCTTCCTATAAGTAATAAGTTAGTACTTCTTAATCGCTACTCTTACTCTCTTACTCCATCTTTTTGTAGACACTACCTTTAGCTTAGAAATACACTATTTTAGCCTGGGGTGATGGTGCACACCTTTAGTCCCAGTACTTGGAAGGCACAGGCAGGTGAGTCTGGGAGTTTGAGGCCAGCCTAGTCTACATAGTGAGCTCTAAGACAGCCAGAGCTACACAGAGAAACCCTGTCTCAAAAAACCAAAAAAGGAAAAAAAAAAAAAAAACACTATTTGGTCAGAAAACTCAACATTAAACTTTTTATAGAAAGTTGAACTATTTACCAAACCTGAATGGTTTTGAGTCGGTGAAATTGCACTCCACCACTGGTATGGTCTATAACAAAGATTTGTACATGTGGAAATGAAGTTGTGTGTCCTGAGCTTCTGTGATAAATGTGATAGGTCTATAGGGTAGAAGGATAAAGAGCACATGAGCCTGTATAGAGTCACCTCCAGGAAATGCTGCTTTTGATAGATAGTGCTGCATTGAGAACCTTTTTTAAGTTTGTTTTTTAAAAGGCAAAAATGGTTTAAAAATGGTTAGTTCGTCCATTCCCTTTCTTATTTATTTATTTATTTATTTATTTATTTATTTATTTGGTGAGAGACAAGGTCTAGCTATAATAATGCAGATGCTAGAATTAAAGGTGTGTATAATAGGTATGTGCCACAACTCTCAGCAGTGAGCTCACACACACAATTTTTATTTTATTTTATTTAAGGTAGGGTCTCACTATGTAGTTCTTGCTGACCTGGAACTCGCTATTGCAGCTGCTTCGCTGCACCATCCCTTGCTGAGGTCACTTTTTATTTTGTGGTCCATTTTGTTACCTAAACTACTTTTATCTGAATAGTAATGCAGCTTGTTTGGTGATTAGCCTGTAATCCCCCAGAGGCTGAGGGAAAAGGATCATGAGTTGGAAGCCACCAGCCTGGCTACATAGTAAGACATTGTCTCAAAAGACAAAAATACCAATTAGAGATTTGGGACACTACCTGTTTTGTTTTTAAGTGTGGCTGTGCCCCATGCTTGCTTGTTTATACATTGCCTGTGACTGCTATAGTGGTAGACTTTGGTAATTGCCACAGAGACGGGATAGATTATAAAAATTGTCATATTTGTCCTGTCCTTTACAGAAAAAGTTTACCAATACCTATTTCAATGATAAAACACAGGATTTGGCTGCTTTAAACATCTTACTAAACAAAGTCACTTTGACTTTACATGTTTTGGTGAGCTATTAAATCTGTTTTCCCAAAAACAGTTGTCATGTTTCTATTGCCTGTGAAGTTAGTTTTTGTTGTTATATCTTAACTTTATTTAGGAAAAGATAGTTCAAGTGTAGGACTATATGAGAGGCAGAAGAATAGTAGACATTATAGAAAGAACTTCCTAGTGAGAAAAGACCTCTAAGGAATGTTGTTGTTTCTCAGGACCATGATCAAACCAGTCAGTAACTTGAGACTTTTCCAGTGTAGATTAAGCCACATAAAATTTTCTAGTTAGTGAATTTTTAATTTCAAATAAAATTTTAGACTTAGAAACATCTAAGAATGTTCTGTATGCATTCTGCATGAAATTGATATTCTAGTGATAAATACATAGAAAATTGGCTAAAAATTTTTCCAAGACCTTGATTCAGATTCTACAATGTTAAAATTTTCCCAATTTTTCACTATAATTTTCTCTGAATTTTTTTTTAAACATTTTATTTATGTATTATGTATACAGTGTTCTGTCTGCATGTATGCCTGCATGCCAGAAAAGGGCACCAGATCTCATTACAGATGGTTGTGAGCCACCATGTGGTTGCTGGGAATTGAACTCAGGACCTCTGGAAGAGCAATCAGTGCTCTTAACCGCTGAGCGATCTCTCCAGCCCCTTCCTTTTTTCTTTTTCTTTAATCCCAGGACTTGAGAGGCAGAGGCAGGTTGATTACTGTGAGTTCAAGGCTAGCTTGGTCTACAGAGTGAGTTCCAGGACAACCAGTACTACATCAAGAAATCCTGTCTCAAAAGAAAAAAAAAAAAAAAAAAAAAAAGATATGTGTTCCTATCAGGAATATTACCATGCTGTTCTCATAGTACTCACTGGTTCTATGACTGACATTGTCAGCTTTAATCACATCCCTGGAGTGTCTACTGGGCTTCTCCAAAGTTACTATACACCTGTGAATGGTGGCCCATGCCTGTAATCCCATCACTGGGAGAGATAGGGTACAGCAGAAGGGTCATGAGTTCCAGGCCAGCCTGGGCCACAGAGATCATTCCAGACCCATTTGACTATACATTGAGACACTGTCTCCCCTTATTTACTAGATCAAAACAAAACAAAAACCAAAACCTGCATATGAGCAGCTTTGGAAATATGTACAGTGGTATTTTTCTTTGAATGTGTCCATGGAATTCAGCACTAAGTTATTTGAGTCACTGATGATTGCCTAACAGTATTTTTAGATTCATGGATTCTTGTTTTATTTGGTGGATTATGCTGCATTAATTTCAACACTTGATGCTTAAATTGCCTCATATTTAGCCTGTGAAAACTCTTTCTTGTATCATTTTGATGTGTTTCTGTTTTAAAATTTCTGACATGCCATGCTGTTCCAGGTTCAGTTTACACTTGCCCTTCCCCAGCTCTTAATTAACCATTTTTTCAAGTACTCATTCTTTCTTGTGGGAAGTTTTATATATGTAACCTTTTAAATTAAAAATATATTTTCAGGCAGGGCGGTGGTGGCGCACGCCTTTAATCCCAGCACTCGGGAGGCAGAGCCAGGCGGATCTCTGTGAGTTCGAGGCCAGCCTGGGCTACCAAGTGAGTCCCAGGAAAGGCGCAAAGCTACAGAGAAACCCTGTCTCGAAAAAACAAAAAAAAACAAACAAAAAAAATATATATATATATTTTCAACCGGCACTGAGGAACCACCTGAGTTTGATGCTTGGATTCTACACAATGGAGAGAACCAACTCCCAAGCCTTGTCCTCTGCACTCCATATGTGTGTTACGGCTTGCACGCCCATACATACGTACATACATTCACACAAATAAGTGGATTTCTTTTGTCTTTTGTCCTACAGGTTAAATAGATCATTTAGTATCTGGTCTAACACTTTTATTGCAGACCCCTGTCTTGTCTTGCTTTTACTCTTCCAGCAGACTCTTATTTGTTCTTGCTCTCATTCTTTGCTTTCAACATCTTATCCTTCAGTATCTTTTAGAATTGTAGTGAGATTCAGAGGACTCTGTAGTAGCATTGCATAACCCCCTTAAAAACAGTGTTAATTGGGAGGCAGAGGCAGGCAGATCTCTGTGAGTTTGAGGCCAGCCTGTCTCAAAAACCAAAAACAAACAAACAAACCCAGTGTTAATTAAGTACCTGAAGAACAAAGCCTATAGAAATGACCATTATGTCTGTCTGATCTTGCCCAACAATTTTACTTTCACATGAGCCATGTCATCTGTTCATATATATTCACTTTTCCATGTCTTCAGACATACTGTTCACCTAGTTTAGAATATCTTTTGTTTTTTTAACTCTTCTTTTATAGTAGTCTTAACACATTATAAAAATTACTTGTAGGGGTTAGGGATTTAGCTCAGTGGTAGAGCACTTGCTAGGCCCTGGGTTCAGTCCTCAGCTCTGGGAGAAAAAATTACCTGCAAAAAAGAATACTTGTGTGGATGTTAAAGGGCCATTTAATGTTTTTTACTTTTGAAATGGGATCTTGCAATGTGGCTGACCTGGAACTTGCTTTGTACACCAGCCTGACATCACACTTAGTCTGATGGTCCTTGTGCCTCTGTCTCCTGAGTGCTGGGATAATAATCATGGACTACCACATGTTACCTGGATGGTCCCCCCCTCCCCCCGGGTTTTTCTGTGTAGTTTTGGTGCCTGTCCTGGATCTGGCTCTGCCTCCTGAGTGCTGGGATTAAAGGCGTGCACCACCGCACCACTTGGCTCTGGATCGTTTTTTTTTTTTTTTTTTTTTTTTGGTTTTTCGAGACAGGGTTTCTCTGTGTAGCTTTGCACCTTTCCTGGATCTCGCTTTGTAGACCAGGCTGGCCTCGAACTCGCAAAGATCTGACTGCTTCTGACTTCCGAGTGCTGGGATTAAAGGCGTGCGCCACCACTGCCCAGCGACCTGGATCGTTTCTTAATGGTTATAATGAGAGTTTGTTTCTTACAGTATCTTTGTAGTATTGGATGAGTAAGTTCCCTCTTAATTGTATTCTCCTAACAGTCGATGATGTACTCGGCATCTAGGATAGTCTTCTGGAAGTACAACTTTGTTCATATCAGTGTCCTTTAAAAAGTTTTTAAATGGTTCCACATCTACACTGTTGGTTACATTTTTCTTAATGTAGCTTGCAGGTACAACATATTCTGATCTCCACCCATGTCTGCAGTTTGCTCTCAGATCAGTCTAGTCCAGCCAGCAGTCATGGTCAGCTTCTACTATCCTTGTACTTTCTCTTTTTTCTTAAAACACGTACTTTTCTTTTAGATTTCTCTTCTAAGTTTCTTCCTTTCCCATAGAAAATGATTCTTGTTTTCCGAGACAGTATTTTTTTTTTCTGCCCTTTGTGTATATTCTCTTCACATCCTTTCCAGTCATAGCAATGACATCTCACAGTGGTCTTGAAGCAAAGGCAGTGGTGGCTTTTGTCTTGGCCCCTGTGGTCCCCCTCCCCAGTATTCTGTCTACTTAGTCTCTGTGAAGAGCCTGTTACATATTGTAGTTTGGCACTTTGTAAATACGTGAGTGAAACAGTGAAGTCCATGATACACCACATATTACTTCTTTAATCTCTAGTGTGAGTTTTGTGTTTGATAGGTAATCAGACAATATTTACATAGATTATAATGTGATCTTTTCAACCTGTGAGGTATGTGGTGATATTTTTATTAGCTGCAAAACCTAAGGACCATCAAGTTAGGACTTAGCTTGTGGTTGAGTGAGCCTACTAGGATCTTCTGATTTAAACCTTATATTCATCTGGTCTTTACTCTGCCCCAAATAATACTGATTTCTTGGTTCTTGCCTAGCAGCCCATAGAATTGTGTACTTGTTGGTAAATATCTGTCACACACCTTTTCAATTTGCGTCTGATTTAGAAACTAGTGAGATTCTTTCTGCAGGTGTAGCAACCATGACCTCAGTGTTTGCTCAAGTGTCCACTCACCCTTAATGTTGTAGTGCTTTTCAGCCTGGGATCTGTGGTTGACCGTTGAAGGACATCATAACTTCTGAAGGCACATGCGTATCTCAGCTTTTCTGTTGTCAGGACTTGCAGCTAGAGCAGCTTCTCTCACAAGAATGTGTGTAGGTGTTGGATGGGAGAGGAAGGAGTTGTGTTCTCGTAAAAGGTGTTTTCTGGATGACTGGGCATCAGTAGGGCCCACTCTTAAGTTCAGGAACACTGTAATGAGGTGATTTTTTTGTTTGTTTGCTTTTTGCTTTTTTTTTTGGTTTTTTGAGAAACGGTTTCTCTGTGTCACCCTGGCTATCCTGGAACTCACTCTGTAGACCAGACTGGCCTGGAACTCACAGAGATCAGCCTGCCTCTCAGCCTTGAGTGCTAGGATTAAAGGCGTTTATGCACCACCACTGCCCGGCTACCTGTGGTGAGTTTCATGTTTAAAACATTATAGCAGATACGATTACATTTGAAAAGTGTGAGGAAAAATCTTAGATCTGGATTTAATTTGGCCAGAAAAACAAATCTAAAATTGGAGAAACATTTAGTCATGACTCTGATTACTCATTAATGATTGTTATTCTATTTGAATATGCTTTTTGTTTTCTTTCCTGTACAAGTATTTGGTACTGGACTTTGAATCTTTGACAGCAGAAACTGTGTTCGCTGTTACCTTTCAATGCTTCATGATTTAACTTAAGCCCAGCAGATATATATGGAATAAAATATATAAGTATATAAATTATATCAAATATATAAGCAAGCATTTAATTGTAGTCAGGATGGGCAGAGCTTGAGAAGGTGGGGTGAGAAAAACAAGCTTCAGTCAATGCACAATGAAGTAAGGACTCTGCCAAACAGCAGCATTTAGCAGTTGCCTCTTGAGGAACCAGGTCTTCATCAGGAACATGTTCAGTGTGCAGGACCAATCCTTTGGACTATACCTAGAGCTGCTTCTGAGATGTGTGATGTTTTCTGTTTGAGAAAGGTCATTCTTGTATGTGCTATAAAGTGCATATAGTGAAATGTTTCTTTCCTACTCTGTCTCTGTGGTAGTTCTCAGGGGAAATCAACATACTATTTGTGTGTGTGTGTGTGTGTGTGTGTGTGTGTGTGTGTGTGTGTATCTGTAATACCACATTCTGACCAGTGCAGATATTGTCATCTGTTTTAGTGAGATAGGTGGTACTTAGTAGATGAAAACTGAGAATGGACCTTACTTGTTTTTCTTTTTCTTTTTTTTTTTTTTAAGATTTATTTATTTATTTATTTGTTATGTATACAGTGTTCTGCTTGCACGCATCCCTGTGGGCCAGAAGAGGGCACCAGATCTCATTACAGGTGGTCGTGAGCCACCATGTGGTTGCTGGGAATTGAACTCAGGACCTTTGGAAGAGCAGTCAGTGCTTTTAACCTCTGAGCCATCTCTCCAGCCCCTTACTTATTTTTCACTTCTTGGGTGCTCAGTTATCTGGAGTTAGACATAAAAATGTCTGTTTAGAGGCCTCTAAAAGAATAAACAGATGAGGCCATGAGAACAGCTCAGTGGTAGAACTCATGCTTGGCATGTACAGCCCTGGGTTCAGCCCAGCACCAAAATAAAGAATGAATGAAAAGGGGCAGCACATTGTGCTGCTCCCCTCTGTCACTTTACTTCCTGTCTCTAGATGAGCATGTTATCTTCAAAGCCTTCTTTATTATACTCTTTATTCCGTGTGGGGGGTGTGTGTGTGCACACATGCATGTGGATGCTTAGGCTTGTGTACATGCCATGGTGCACATGTGAAAGACCAGAGGGCGGATCGTAGGAGTCAGTTTTCTCCTTCCACCGTGTGGGTGTCCGGAATCAAATTCAGGTCATCAGACTTGGTAACAAGGGCCCCCAAAGTCCTCTTTGTAATTTTTTCCAGTCAAATCTTTCTGACAAGCAGTTTCCCAGGGATAGACTTATTAAGTCATAGTTTTTAATTACCTGTTTTATTCTTTTGACATTTGTAGTCAGAAGTATTTTATATTTCTTCAGTCCTGCAAAGCATATTGTCACTATTTCTAAAACTATTTCCTTCTTTTTTGGGATTCTGTTTTTACGTGAAGTTGGTACTTTACCTTCAGTTTCCATGTCTTTGTTGTTCATATTTTGTATCTCTTTATCCTCTCCTTTTTGTCTAGTCTTCAGCAGCGACTCTGGGACTTGCTTCTCGCAGAGTTGCTGTTGTCTTTTAGGAAAGTGCTTAGGAAAAAGAGATTTGGTGGCCACCAAGGAGAAATAGTCCAGCTCTTCAGAATGCACCCGCTGGGCTTGGGAGACGATGGGTCAGTGAGTCCAGGGCTTGCTGCACGGCCTGAGGACTTGAGCGTGTCAGTCCTGTAAAAGAAGTGGGACGTGTGGAATTTTCTTGTAACCCCAGCATGTGTGGGTGGAGAAAGGCGGATCCTGGGGGCTCGTTGGCCAGCCAGCGTAGCTGAATTGGCAAGCCCCACATTCAGTGAGTGACCTTGTCTTCAAAAAAGAAAGAAGGGGGAAAAAGGGTGGAGAGCTAGAGAAAGATAGCAGGTTGGTTGACCTGTGTTTCCTGTGTGCTCAGACACACATATGCACACATGCACATACCTTAACATAAAATACACCTCTTATCACAGAACAGATACCATACATTATTTTGTTCTGATAAGTGCTTTGACTCAGGAATAGTCAGTATTTAAGTATTTTTTCATTTCTAGAAAAATTATTTCGTTTATAGTTAAACCCAGGGCTTTGTACATGGTAGACAAGCACTTCACTATATCCTCAGTTTTTCCAAAATGTTTTAGGAATTGTTGCATACTTCATTATAATTCACCTTTTATAATATATTCCTAGCAGCTCGTTTGTGATTTTTGTTGTTGTGGGGGAAGGATGGTACGGAGAAGCACTCAGGGACATTATACATGGTAGGCAAGCCCTTTACCACTGGTTTATATCCCCAGCCCTTTTTGTAGGTTTTAGTTTGAGACAGGGTTTGTTTTACTCATTGCCCAGGCTGTCTTTAACTCACTCTGTAGTCTAGGCTGGTCCTGAACTTTCAGTCTTTTTGCCTCAGCCTTCCTAATAGGTAGGATGTTTTATCAAAGTACTCTATTGTTTTGTGAGAAGCTTCCAAGTACTTTTAGGAATTGCTGGGGGGGTGGGGTGGGGAGGCAGGTCATGCAATTTAGTAATAGTAGGTAATGTGTTCAACAGTTTAAGAATGAGAAAACAACCTGTTGTGATGACGTGTGCCTTTAATCCTAGGGAGGCAGAGGCAAGCAGATCTCTGAGTTCAAGGCCAGCCTGATCTACATAGTGAGTTCCAGGAAGCCAGGACTACATGGAGAAACCCTGTCTCAAGAAAACCAAAAACAAACAAATAAGAATGAGGAAACAAATTAATAAACAAAGACTTTCCTCTCTTTCATCTTAGTTTTCTTTCAAATCAACTTGTTTTCCTGTGTAACTTTTTTTTGGTGGCAATTTCTTACAGTACCCATACTTACATTGTTTTTTGTTTTGTTTTGTTTTGCTTTTCAAGACAGAGTTTCTCTGTAGCTGGAGTATTCCTGTGTTCACCTGGCTTCTGCAGCCGCTCAGACCCAATTAAAACACACAGAGACTTATATTACTTATAAACTGTATGGCTGCAGCAGGCTTCTTGCTAGCTGTTATATCAATCTATACCTTGCCACGTATCACGTGGCTTACCAGTATCTTATATCATGCTTTTTCTTGTGGCGGCTGGCAGTGTCTCCCTGCCTCAGCCTTCCACCTCCCATCATTCTCCTCCTCCTTGTTCTGCCTGGCTATTGGCCAATCAACATTTTATTTATCAATCAAGCAGAGCAACATATATTTACAGCATACAGGACATCCCACAGCACTTCTCTGTATAGCCCTGGCTGTCCTGGAACTCACTCTATAGACCAGGCTGGCCTCGAACTCTCAGAGATCCACCTGCCTCTGTCTCCCAAGTGCTGGGATTAAAGGTGTGCACCCCCACCCCCACGTTTTGTTTTTGTTTGTTTGTTTTAATATAATTAAAAAAATTTTTTTGGTGTTTTGTCTGCATGCATGTCTGTGTGAGGATGTTAGAAGCCCTGGAAGTGGAGTTACAGACAGATGTGAACTGTTGTGTGGGTGCTGGGAACTGAACCTGGGTCCTCTGGAGGAGCAACCAGTGCTCTTAACCACTAAGCCATCTCTCTAGCCGTCATTGTTATTTTTTAAGACTTTTCCATATTATAGATCTCTCACGTTAGCCAAAGATTTGGATTCTGAATTTCATATGTCTATTTTCAGCATTCCTTTGGCTCTCTCTCGTACTTTTTCAGATTCAAGGCAAAATCTCCCATAAGCTGATGCTTCATGTTGCAATACTAATTTCTACTAATAGCTTCAGGGATACTTTTATTCTTAATACAACCTTTTTCAAAAATTTGACTCATTTGAAAAGCAATCTGAGTGTTTTTTAGATGTTTTATATGATGCTATCTCTTAGATAACTACATAAAAGAAATGTTTCACAATGTTGAATTCCTAATAAGTGCTGGAGAATTCACTTAATATTCCAAAACTCATGTTTCATTCTCTCAGATAAATAATTTTTAACTATGTAGTATGGTGCAGTACATACTATTGACAATTAGTGTATGTGACACAGAATTTATAACTTAAGTCTCTCATCCTACAGTCTTTGTGGAGGCTTTTTAGCATCGTCTTCTGGAAGATCTAAGAAATGCCTTTAATTTATTCCCTTTTGTTTGGCAGATATATAGTTATCATTTATAAAAGTTTTCCTCTAGAATGAAGATATTGGACCTGGCAATGTATTTAGTGGTAGAGCATACCTCTGACATGCTCAAGGACCTGGTTTCAGTTTCCACCCTATTGCCCAGACCTATGAGAAAAAGATAATTGTGTGTTGGGTTTGTTTTTGTTTTGTTTTGTTTGGAGACTGTTTCTTATTTATCTCTGCTGGCCTCAAACACACTGCATAGCTTAGGATGTGAACCTCATCTATGATCATCCTCCTCCACCTCCCACGTGCTGGGATTATAGGAGTGCACCACTATACCTGGCTGTGTGGTGCCCGAGTTTTGTCCATACCAGGCAAGCATTCTGCCAACTGAGCTGCATTCCTGCCTATCCCGTGCAATTTCAGTTCTTGTGGTAGTTTCTCCAAATCCTTTTGCCATAAGATAAAATGACTGTCTTTTAGCCTATAGCTTTTTTCTTAATATTGTTTCTTTCTTGCTTTTTTTTTTTAATTGAAAATGTATCATTAATGTGTTTGTCTGTGTGTATATGTGTATGTCAGTGCAGATACCTGAGGAGGCAGAGGTGTCAAACCCCCTGAACTTGGGTCCTCTTCAAGAATAGTACATGCATTTAACTGCTGAGCCATCTATTCAGCACCTTTGTATTTTTTTCTCCCACAGAATTATCTTTTCTTCCTTTGACCTGTTGAATTTCCTTTTTTAAGATGTAGAACTTCTGAAATTTATCCTTTAAATTTTGTTTTTCAGCCTCTCATTTGACAAAGCAAGCCTCTATATTGAAAAAGAAAAGACTGGGGGCTTTGTGGAGACGGGTCAGTTGGTAAAGTGCTCGCCTTGCAAGGGGAGGGTCCGAGTCTGATTCTTTGTTCTGTGTGATCACATTTTTAAAGCCAGAGCTTATTTCCTCTTACTCTAGGTTCTTTTGTGTATATAGATATTATATATATATATAGATTATATATATATATAGATAGATAATATTATACCCAAATGCAGAAACATTTTCACAAAAACTAGAAATGTCTTAGCACATAAACACATACCTCAACTTTAATAACCGACTTGGGATAGTTCTTGTTTCAAGTTAAAGATAGAACATTCAGGTAGACATCTCTAAATTTGCCTTCTAGGATTTTTTGTTTCAGAAATATTGTGGTGTAATAAAGATTGGATGAATTTGAGCATTGGTCCCAGGCAAAATCTGAGTTAGTTTATTTGGAGATTTTTCTATTTAAATAAAAAGTTTGTTATGGTTAGAAGCAAAAACAGAATGAAAATGATGAGGTACCCTTTCTGTCATAGAAAATAATTCCAACACACTGGAAGTAGTGGCAGGAGAATTAGGGGTTCAAAGTCATCCTCAACTACACTGAGTTTGAGGTTAGCTTGCACTATGGGACACCCTGTCTCCATAAAACAAAAAGGTTTGTGTTTTGTACAAAATCGAGGCTTGGATGATCTCAGCTCCATGATAGTTACTTAACCTCTTTTTGTCTGTTTTGCATGTATTGTACATATAGTAGTAACCTCTTCTTTAGCAGTGTGAAAATATTTATGAAACTTAGCATGATCCAAGTCTCTGCCATTCTTCTGGGTGTGTGTTGTTTTCAACAGTCTCAGGTAGCCAGGTTTGCCTGGAACTTTCTATGTAGCTAAAGTTATCTTGAACTTTTGATCATCCCACCTCTACCTCCCAAGTCCTGTGATGGCAGGTGTGCTAATTCACCAATTCCTAGAGTTTTTACTCTGTTGTGAATTCCTTCATAGTAGGCAGTGTATTTCTCAAGTATACAGAAAAAGAGTATTAGTGTATGCTTTTAGGCTGTAGTTGATCCTTTTGTTTTCTACATTAGCAAACTAGATTTCTACAGGTAGCCAGCCCTCTACAGTTGGTCACCACCCTACTGTTTGAGATAGTTTATGTAGTACTGTGTGAGTAAAATTTCACTTATTAACCCACTTAACAATTGGGCATTGACTACCTGCTGGACACTGTTCTGGTGCTAGAAAGAAGAGATGTTCTTGGCACAACAGTTACAGCTTGAGTGTATCTGTGTGTGTTAGTTGGGAGTACTACCTAAACACTAAAGAAATAAAAAAGAGCCGGGCAGGGGTGGCGCACACCTTTAATCCCAGCACTTGGGAGGCAGAGCCAGGTGGATCTCTGTGAGCTCCAGGCCAGCCTGGTCTACAGAGCGAGATCCAGGACAGGCTCCAAAGCTACACAGAGAAACCTGTCTCAAAAAAAAAAAAAAAAGATATCTAAATATTGGATGGAATGAGGAAGTAAGATTCTTTTTGGCCTCTCTGAGATTAAGGCTTGAACACAGAGCAGAACCATAGTCTCCTAACTCATAGTACTGTCTTACATGCCAGTCTCTTGACTAGAATGAAGAAAATGAAGTGATTTTAGTATTTTCTTCAATAGACTCACTGACCTATGACTGTGACATCAGTCCTGGTGGACTTCCTATTAGTCAGGCTAATACAGTAAAACTATTTATTTACCAGATAGGGTGATCCTAAGAAATTTCACAGTTTTCACAAGGCTGCTTCCTTCTCATCTTTCAAAATATCATGTGACTTTGATACAGTCTATTTTCACTTTTAGGAGTTCAGTCTCCTGATACATAAATTGAGTAAGAGGGAGTAGATAATCCATTTCCATGTGGTTTTGGTTTCATAAGGGGAAGATTAAGTTACTCAACTCCAAATCATGGGTATAACACTGATAAAACTTGTTCTGCTTATTTTTAGGTAGTACTGATAATTTTTACTACAGTTAAATTATCAACAATCAGTGGTAGTAGTTTATTTTGTGAGTGTAAGAAATCTATTTTAAACAACAAACAAACAAACGTGTAGTTTAGGCTGGAGAGGTGGCCCAGCAGTTAAGAGCATGTACAGCCCTTGCTCTTCCTGGAGATCTGAGTTTGATTCCTAGCACACACACATACCAGGTGGCCCACAACCTTACCTGTAACTTCAGCTCCAGGAGTATCCAATACCTCTGGCCTCTAGACACCTGTGCTCAGGTACACATGCCTACTTACACACATACACAAAACTTAAAAAAATAATAATATTAACAATAATAAATCATGTGTGTGTGTACTACTATGCATATGTGGAGGACATTTTTTTCACAGTCAGTTCTTTTCTCCTTTGTGAGTCCCAGGAGACACCCTTAACCTGCTGAGCCATCTTACTGGCCTCAGAATGTATTTTCAAATTAGCAGTTGATGTAATCTTTGAAGGCATTTTCTATGGCACATGAAATACCATCACAGAATGGTAGTTCCCAACTTTTGAAGTCTGTATAATATTTTATTTTTGGCATTTTTCATGAACATTTCATGTCAGGATCGTGTGGAAAAGAATGAAGCTGTGTTATCTGTAAGTGGTCCTTTGATATATCTATTCTAAGTATTCTTTATGAATGAACATG
Organism: Peromyscus californicus insignis; assembly: GCF_007827085.1. NCBI lineage: Eukaryota > Metazoa > Chordata > Mammalia > Rodentia > Cricetidae > Peromyscus > Peromyscus californicus. The sequence continues at coordinate 104,846,966 of NW_026294402.1, forward strand.
TTGGATTTTTGAGTACCTAGATTGACATAGTATTTTCAAATAGTTGTTGTCAAACTTCTTCAGATTAATTTACAGTACAGGTGGTTGCTGAGAGGTAGTAGCTTTACTTTTCTTCAAGTTTGGTTACTCGGTAGAATGGAGTGTCAGCTTTTCCCTCCTGCATTTATCCCTGACGCCACGAAGAAGAGGGAGGGGCATATTGAACTGTTTTCTCAGCAGGCAAACCAGCTCAAGAAGAGCGAGAGGCCCAGTGCCCTGAGCCAAGGGCAGATAGGTAGTTCTTTTTCCCAGAGTCTCTTGCTAGGAGGTATGAGAACTTTTAAGAAAAACCCATAACTACTTGAGTAGTTTTCAGCTTTCACTGTGTGGGTCAGCTCTATGAAGAGCTTTTTACAAAGAAAGATTTCTGAAACCTGCACTGAAAGATTTAGCTTGTCTTGGGTGTTATTAATATAAAAGGCTTCCTGGAATCATTGTGCAGCTGCGTAAAGAGTCACAGTTGTAATAAAAGTCCTGGAAATAGGAGGGACCTAGGGGCTAACAGAATGGAGAAGTGTGTGTGTGCATTAATCTCAGAGTGTTACTTTATCCTAAACAATGCTGTCAGCTGTAAGATGTGTCATCTAGTTAAGCAGATAAGTGTGTTGGAGTTAGACCTCATAGCACCCTAATCTTGAATAGGTAGCTAAACTTTCAAATAAGTTGCCCTTTTATAAAGTGCAGTATTGTTTTATAGCTGAATTTTTTCAATTTTTTTTTTTTTTGAATGGTGCTGGGATTGATCCTAGGACCTAGCACCTACTAGACAAGCACTGTCCTACTGGGCTGCCTCCTCTACCCTAGAAGTTTGTTTTGAAGCTTAAATTAGATAATGCATGTGATACATTTAAGAACATAACTGTACACAGGAGAAGTGCACAGATAAAATTATAATAATCATTATGTATTGGATAATCTGTCAGCATGCATATAATATAATAATAAGAGTTTTTGTTTTGTTTTTGTTTTTTTCGAGACAGGGCCTTACTATGTAGCTCTGGCTGTCCTGGAACTCTCTCTGTAGACCAGGCTGGCCTCGAACTCATGGAGATCTCACCAGCCTCTGCCTCTCGAATGATGGGATTAAAGGCGTGCACCACTATGCCCTGCGTGACTATTTCATCTTGACCCTTCTTCATTTGTGTAACATGTAGACTGTTTCTCATTTTCTCCAAATATTACTAGATCTAACTTTAATGTGAAAAGAGTTTAATTATCTTAGAGTATATTCTCAAAATTGGGTTACACAGATGGTAACCAGGCAATATGGGTGTGGTCACTATGACACAGTTGTAAAGGGAGAGTATCATGTACCATTGAGAATGTGTAAGCTTATCATTGATTGGCTTACTTCACTCAATAGCTGGCTAAGAACTTGTGCCCGTGCACTGCCTGGTGGACTAGAACAATGTGGAATTGTCAGACAGCAAAGCATGTCCTTCAGAATTACATGGCAAGTAAATGTATTTCAAGACATAAAAACAGTTTACATTTTTCATGATCAATTTTGGTACAATACTAGATGCCATTTTGGGAGTATTGATGACCTAATAATAGTTCCCCCCCGCCCCCCGGTCTCAGCAGCTGTGTGAAAGTAGATAATTTGTTCATTAGCAAGGTTTTTGCAGCCATGGAAAAATACACTGAATTGCCCAGTGTATGCAAAGACCCTAAATTGTTTTCTCTAGCATGCAAAGGATGTGGTGGTAGTGGGGATAAAGCGTAGTTCAATAGTGAAATGCTCTTCTGGGTTATGTGAGAATGGGGATAAAGCATAGTTCAATAGTGGAATGTTTGCCTGGGATGTGTGAGAGAGACTGGTTTTCATCCCCAGCACCATATAAACAATAAACAACACAGAAAAATATGCTGACTAACAGGGATTGTCTTTATACATGTAATTTTCAAAATATTTTTTATAACTGAATTACTGTTCTTAGTGAGGATGGTGGGTGAGACATTAGAATTATCCTAGGAATATACTCAGTAAAGGAACTGTAGATGACTTCTGTTGTTTTTTTTTTTTACAGGAATATATATATATGCAAAGTACATTCAGGAATTAGAATTCTCAGGAAGTAGATTCTTGTCAGAAACAGTGCCTTAGTCATTTATTCTGCTATGTTGCCAGTGTGATAATACAACCTTGGTAAATGTAAAATATGTACACATACATCTCCTTTTACTCATTTTTCATAGGGCTAGTTCCTGTTTTTTTTTTTTTTTTTTTTTTTTTTTTTTTTTTTTTTTTTTTTTTTTTTTTGAGACAGGGTTTCTCTGTGTAGCTTTGCGCCTTTCCTGGAACTCGCTTTGGAGACCAGGCTGGCCTCGAACTCACAGAGATCCGCCTGGCTCTGCCTCCCGAGTGCTGGGATTAAAGGCGTGCGCCACCACCGCCCGGCTTAGTTCCTGTTTTATTTAAAGTCAAATGTATTAGATTTTAGAGAATAATTAAATATCAACCAATCTGTTCTCCATGTGTTGTGTTTTCCCTGCCTCCCCATACCTTTATGGTGTCATGAAATCTATCAGTTTCAAAGAACCCATATCTTTATCCAAAACTATTAACTCACCTTTTTCCCCCTAGGAGGTGTATCGAATTCCAAAGAAGAGTCAAACCGAAAAGGAGAGCACAGGTAGGTGGAAGAACACTGTGTAGGTGGCTGTATAAGAATTCTTTAGGTCACTGAGGAGGCAACTCATAAGAACTTTAGTTTTCTTCCTTTTGAAATGAACATACATAGAAAAGTGAAACATTGGATGTAATAGTTTGGAAACTTACCCTATATTCTTTCTTAGTGGATTTTCCAAAGGAGATGTTTCTCACACTTGTTACTTTGGTAGCTTACCTTTCATTCATTTGTCCCTGTAGAATAGAGATTGTTTGTTTGTTTTCCTGCTCCTTCCATGCTAGGGATTGAACTTTGGGTTCCCCACATGCCAGACAAGTCCACCACCACTGAGCCCTAAAGTAGACATTCAAAAAAAAATTTTTTTTAGAGTTATGTGTATATGTACTTTGCCTACATACATGACTGTTTACCATAGGAGTGCCTGGTGCCTGTGGGAGGCCAGAAAAGGACTCTGGAGGAGCCTCTGCAACTGGAGTTAGGGGAGGTTGTAAGACACCAAATAGGTGCTGAGAACTGAACCCTGGTCCTCTCCAAGAGCACCAAGTACTTATTGAGCCATTGCCAGACTCTTAAAAATTTTTAAGAATTATTCTTTTATCTTTGTGGGTATTGTGCCTGTGTGTGTGTGTGTGTGTGTGTGTGTGTGTGTGTGTGTGTGTGTGTGTGTGTGTGTGTGTTACCCTCAGAGGCCAGAAAAGAGTACCAGATTATCTGGAACTGGACTTTGAGATGGTTGTGAGCTGCTGTGTGGGTACTAGAAATCTAACACAAGTCCTCTGCAAGAACAGCAAGTGCTCTTCACTGCTGAGCATTTTTCCCACCTCAAAGTAGACTTTATTAACTCTGTATTATATTCCTAGAGGTCTGTGGAGCAGTGTTTTCCCCTAGCTGTTTACATGTAGAGTTGTGTGTGCATGTATATGTATACTTTACCAGAGAAGGCTAAAAAAGTCTTAACCAGATTGTCAAGAAGTCAGTGACTACTGAGAAAGCTCAGAATCATCGTCAGAGATTCGCTCAGAGATGTTCAAGTTCCATGGTAGTCATGGTTTCTTGATTTTACTGCCTCGTTGTGTCTCTAACAAACTTTAAGGAACTAAAGCAATGAATTCAGTTATGGCTTCTTGAATCCCTTCTAGCAATGACCCAGTGTTGCTAGAGTGAACCCCCCCCCCCCCGTGTGTGTGTGTGTGTGTGTGTGTGTGTGTGTGTGTGTGTGTGTGTGTGTGTGTGTTGGCCTTTACCTTATTTTAATGAGCATATGTTTTATACTTTAAATAAAGACCTATGTGGTACTCTTCACTCCATTGTTATATCTTTTGCACATTTTAAGGTTCCACTGGTTTATTCTTTTCATAGCCAAACTTCCTACATGGGACTATAAAGAACTTGTGTAAGAAAGAAAATAGTGCTGGGCATTTTTTTTCTTGGTAGAACCAGTGACATCAATGTAAAGTTATTAGAGGCTGCCAGTCTAGGGTTACCTACATTAGGCCATTAGCACTATACCCAGTCCTTAAATATCTGAGGGTTATCTCCAATGTTTTCTAAGTATCTAGTCTAATCTAGACATGGGGAACTGCAAAGGGTGATCTTCCTTTTTTTCAGGAGCAGTCTTTCATATAATAAATTCAGTTTTTCCCTTGCATATGAAATCTTCTTACTTAAAGACTTAGAATGAGGAGGTAGGAATTTAGTTTTCATTCCTCAATGTCAAGCAACTAAAAACTAGAACCTTTAAATTCAAAGTCAGTACTAAATGAGGGGAAGAATCCATACATTTGTGTTGGGTAGAAGTTTTATTATATACTTAATGTGTTATTTTCCTACTAAAATAAACTTTAAAAATAACTTATATCCCTAGTAACTGAACGAGGAAGGGATGCTGCTGCCTTCAGAGATCAAACCATTCCAAAGACTCCTAACAGGTCAAGAGAGAGAGACCCGGACAAGTCAACTCAGAATAAAGAGAAGAGGAAGCGAAGGGGCTCTCTCTCGCCACCCTCTTCTGCCTATGAACGGGGAACAAAACGGCCGGACGACAGGTGAGTGTGAGTTTTTCTGATTTGGGCAAATCCAGAGGTTTGTAAGTCAGGTCACAAAGACAGACATGAAATGAGGGGTGGAGGACTGGTGAGATGGCTCAGTCGGTCAGGGAGCCAAACCTGATGGTCCTTCGTGTAATGCCTGGTGAAAGGAGGAAACCTGCGTTAACATCCACATTTGAGCTCTGGGGCCCATACACACACCACTTGCACAGTCAGTAGAGTAGATTAGACTTTTTTTAAGTCGGAGGACTTGTTGGAAAAAGAAGGAGGATGGGAATGCGAGGGTGCCACACTAAAATTCATTATATATGTGTGTGTGAAACTTTGAAAGAGTTTAAAAGAAAATGAGGCCACAGAGATCGCTCAGTGGGTAAAGATCTCATTGTCAAGCTTAGCAACCTAAGATCTTTTCTCCGGTCTCACATGAGGGAAAGAAACACCTAAGCCCCTCAAGTTCTCTGACTTTCAAAACTGTATTATGGTGTGCCTACTCATACATGCATAAAATAAATAAATGGAAGACAGGTTTATTTAACAACAACAAAAAACAGTTTCTAAGTTAAGACTGGGTACAGTAACATACAGCTATAATCCCAACATTTTTGTGACAGGTAGGACTGTTGAAAGTTCAGAGCCAGCCTGCTATACATAGAAAATTTCAGGCTAGCCAGAGTTTCATAGTGAGACCCTGTCTCAAAAGATAGGCACACACACACACACACACACACACACACACACACACACACACACACACTAGTGGATTTTGGAATTAGTATCTTCTAGATAAGTAAGTGTAAAATTTTACTGGGGGTTGGGCATTTAGCTCAGTGGTAGTGCTTGCCTAACAAGCACAAGGCCCTAGGTTCGGTCCTCAGCTCCAGGGGGTGGGGGTGAGGGTGGGGGTTGTTTTACTGATGAGTCTTAAAACAGATTTTTTTTTCATAATGATAGATGTGAGGATTAATAGAGTGTTGCAGTTTATATTTAACCACATATAGTTATATTTTATTATCTATTTTAGAAAGGATCTCACTATGTTGCCGTGATTGGCCTAACTTAGAGCCTCCTTCCTTAGGCTCCTTCCTGTGTGCTGAGATGAGCTGTCAGCTTGTGCTCCAGGCTTTTTGTGTGCGTGTTGGGGATCAAGCTCAGATGCCCTGCTGGACAGCAGGCATTTTTCTGACTGATTCTGGGACTCTCGGAGACCTGAATTAGATTGATATTGGACCATTTCTTTCTTTGTGTCACTCTTTCTTTTCTTCTTCTTTACAAAGAAATGGGTTTCATTGAGTTAAAGTTTTAAAATCTCAGTATTTGTGGTTACAGAATCAGCCTCAATTCTAAAGAAGGATAGGAGGCTGTTGAACTAAGAATAGAGATAGAATTATTCAAGTGTTGGATTTCCTGGGAGTTCCGTTCTGGCTGCCAGGCTTCTTACTTTTTGTTTGTTTGTTCAATGGCACCTCAGAATTAAACACAAGGCCTTGTACATGGTAGACACACACTCTACCACTGAGCTATATTACCCAGCCCAATGTATTTTAAATATTAGTTTTTTAAAAATATGTATGTGTGTGCACACAGGCACGCACATGAATGAGCACCTTTGAATGCCAGAAAGCATTGGATCCTCTTAGAACTGGAGTTATAGGCAGTTGTGAGCTACCTGACGTGGGTGCTGAGAACTGAACTCTGGTTCTCTGCAAGAGCAGTATGGGCTCTTCACTGCTGAGCCATCTTTCCAGCTCCCTTTCTTTCTTTGTGTAGTGCTGGATGCTGAATTTAAGCTAGCCCTTGATAACAGTTCTCATTAACTAATTTTGAGTATGACTTTTAGCCAATGCCAAATTAGACTTAATGTGGTTAGTGGTTACTTCATGATTTGAGAAGAAATATCAATGAGTGCCTTACTGTTTTATAAATCTTTTGGGTTATATCCATGATTTGGTAACCTTTTATGGTATTGTTTTCTTTGTAGATATGATACACCAACTTCTAAAAAGAAAGTACGAATTAAAGACCGGAATAAACTTTCTACAGAGGAGCGCAGGAAGTTATTTGAACAGGAGGTAGCACAGAGGGAGGCTCAGAAGCAACAGCAACAGATGCAAAACTTGGGGATGACATCACCACTACCCTTTGACTCTCTGGGCTATAATGCCTCTCATCACCCCTTCGCTGGCTATCCACCAGGTTATCCCATGCAAGCTTATGTGGATCCCAGCAACCCTAATGCTGGAAAGGTGCTTCTGCCCACACCCAGCATGGACCAGGTGTGTTCTCCCGCTCCTTATGACCATGCTCAGCCCTTGGTAGGACATTCTACAGAATCCCTTGCTGCCCCTTCATCAGTGCCAGTGGTGCCACATGTGGCAACCTCTGTGGAAGTTTCCAGTTCACAGTATGTGGCTCAGAATGAAAGTGTGGTACACCAAGACTCCAATGTTCCTGTAATGCCAGTACAAGCTCCAGGCCCAGTCCAAGGACAGAATTATAGTGTTTGGGATTCAAACCAACAATCTGTCAGTGTGCAACAACAGTACTCTCCTGCACAGTCTCAAGCAACCATATATTATCAAGGACAGACATGTTCAACTGTCTATGGTGTGACATCTCCTTATTCACAGACAACTCCGCCAATTGTGCAGGTAACTAATATTTTAACCTCTCCTTTATATTTTAAAGTCTGTTATTGCCATGCTAATTAAATCTGACATAAGAGCAAGCCTGCTGTTGATGACCTGGTCTCACTTGAGATGCTAATTAATCTGATAGGAAGGAAGAAGTGCTGCCATTGATTATTTTGTTTGTTTCTTGGTGCTTGCTAGGGATGAAACCTTAGGCCTTATGCATAAAACTCATCAAGCATTCTCCCACTGAATTATACCCTAGACCTTGGATCTGTTGCATCTATATTGATTATCTACTATTTAAAATGTTAGGGGTGGGGTGGAGACTAATACTTTTGGGGGTGGGTATCAAGACAGGGTCTCTCCATGTAGCCCTGGCTGTTCTGGAACTCACTCTGTAGACCAGGCTGGCCTTGAATTCACAGAGATCCTCCTGCCTCTGCCTCCCAAATGTTGTTCAAACCCTGTTATCTTCCATAACAACACACAGGGTACTAAGAGTTATACCTTGTGATAGTCTTGATGATAAAATAATCCATGACATGCAAAAATGTAAATTTGCCGAAGATTTATTGTTTGTATTTAGTATGGCATTTGAAAAAATTTGTTATCATAAACTGACTTTTCACTTTAGTTTCACATTTAATAACAGCTCAATATTTTTTTTTTTCTTTTGGTTTTTCGAGACAGGGTTTCTCTGTGTAGCTTTGGAGCCTGTCCTGGAACTCACACTGTAGACCAGGCTGGCCTCAAACTCACAGAGATCCTCCTGGCTCTGTCTCTCGAGTGCTGGGATTAAAAGGTGTGCACTACCACAAGTGTGCCCGGCAAGTAAAGAGGTTTAATAGTGAATCATTTTTTTGTGTCTCACAAATATGTATGCCTTTTGCATTATTTCATTTAAACTGAAAACAGTTAATGGCTTAAAGTTTGAAGTACTTTCTGCTAAAAGCCTGTTAAGGGGTGGGTGTGTGTGTGTGTGTGTGTGTGTGTGTGTGTGTGTGTGTGTTTACATCATTTCCTCCCTTCCCTTTCTTCCTTCCCCATTCAAATTCCAGTCTCTTTTTCTTTCTTTAGTAATTGCGTTCCTGAATATATAACAACCTGCTCATCTGAATGGTACTTGTATATATTTCTTTCAGGGCTGACCATTTGGTATTGGATAACCAATTGGTGTGCTGAGGCCGTAGCTTCATAGGTAGCCTAGGTTTGCCACCTTCTGCCTCAGACCTACTATTTCCACCATAGTCAACTTTTTTTTTAAACAAATACCTATTATTGATGTTGATTTTTACATCTGCAGATGATTATTAGCTGGCTTAGAATGGGAAAGAAAATATTGAACATGGGGAGGGAGGAGTTCATTTTTTTCTTTAACTATATCTACTAATGTTATGATTTGGGGTGATTATTTAGCTCAGGTGCTGATTATAGTCAGCATTTTTTTTTTTTTAACCATTTACTTTGGGATATTGTTCTGTGAGATATTCCTGGTGGCAAATTCTCATTCTTTAAACATTGCTTTTGCATTTAAGAAACAGGTCTAATTTGGCCCCTTATTTTATAAATTTAGATGCTGCTATTTGAAATCAGGTTGTTTGTTGCTAATATTTGGAACCAGTCTGTAAGCTAAACAAACACAGCTCTACTCTGTAGGAGTCAACACATTAAAGTTTCCGCATGGAGCTGGAAGGCTGCCTTAGTGGTTAAGAGTATTTGCTGCTTTCCCAGAGGACCCATGTCAAACGGCTCACAGGTGCTTGTGACTCTAGTTCTAAGGTATCTGACACTTTCTTCTGGCCTCTGAGAGTCCCTGCACACACATGGCATTGATTCATACGGACACATACACATAAATAAAAATAATTAAAAAAATAAATCTTTAAAATTTCTGATTAGTAAGCTGGGTGGTAGTGGTGCATGCCTTTAATTCTCGGCACTTGGGAGGCAGAGGCAGGCAGATCTCTGTGAGTTCGAGGCCAGCCTGGTCTACAAAGCGAGTTCCAGGACAGCCAGGACTGTTATACAGAGGAAACTCTGTCTTGAAAACAGAAAATTCTGCATAGTGAGCCTTAGTTAACTATCTTGTCAAGACAAAAAAATTTTTTTTAATAGAAAACCATTTTTTTATTTATTTTTCTATTATCAGCTTGATACAGTATAAATTCTTATCCTAATAGTGAAATGTTTCATTGAGGCTTGCCCAGTAATTGAGTAAAACCAAAACTTATTATAAGCCACAGTCATCCCAGGGTCCCCCCTGCTATATAGCCTCTCTGGTTCTGTGGGTTGCAGTCTGATTGTTCTTTGCTTTATATCTAGAATCTACTTATGAGTGAGTACATACCATGTTTGTCCTTCTGGGTTTGGGTTACCTCACTCAGGATGATATTTTCTAGTTCCATCCATTTGCCTGCAAATTTCATGCTGTCATTGTTTTTCTCATTGTTTTTCTCTGCTGAGAAAAACATTGTGTATGTGTACCACATTTACTTAATCCATTCTTCAGTTGACAGGCATCTAGGTTGTTTCCAAGTTCTGGCTATTATAAATAGTGCTGCTATGAACATAGTTGAGCATGTATCTTTGTGGTATTATTGAGCATTCCTTGGGTATATGCCCAAGAGTGGTATGGCTGGGTCTTGAGGTAGATCGATTCCCAATTTTCTGAGAAACCACCATACTGATTTCCACAGTGGTTGTACAAGCTTGCATTCCCACCAACAGTGGGGGAGTGTTCCCTTTGCTCCGCATCCTCTCCAATATTGACTGTCATTAGTGTTTTTGATTTTAGCCATTTTGACAGGTGTAAGGTGGTATCTCAGAGTCGTTTTGATTTGCATTTCTCTGATTAAGGATGTTGAGCATTTCTTTTCATGTGTTTCAGCCATTTGTGATTCTTCTTTTGAGAATTCTCTTAGCTCTTTAGCCCATTTTTTAATTGGATTGTTCAGTATTTTGATGTCTAGTTTCTTGAGTTCTTTACATACTTTGGAAATCAGTCCTCTGTCAGATGTGGGGTTGGTGAAGATCTTTTCCCATTCTGTAGGCTGTCTTTTTGTCTTATTGACCATGTCTTTTGCCCTACAAAAGCTTCTCAGTTTCAAGAGGTCCCATTTATTAATTGTTGTGCTCAGTGTCTGTGCTGCTGGTGTTATATTTAGGAATTGATCTCCTGTGCCAATGCGTTCAAGAGTACTTCTACTTTCTGTTCTGTTAAGTTTAGTGTAACTGGATTTATGTTGAGGTCTTTGATGCACTTGGACTTGAGTTTTGTGCATGGTGACAGATATGAATCTATTTGCAATCTTCTACATATTGACATCCAGTTATGCCAGCACCATTTGTTGAAGATACTTTCTTTTTTCCATTGTATAGTTTTAGCTTCTTTGTCAAAAATCAGGTGTTCATATGTATGTGGATTAATGTCAGGGTCTTCAACTTGATTCCATTGGTCTGTATGTCGGTTTTTATACCAGTACCAAGCTGTTTTTATTACTATAGCTCTATAGTAGAGCTTGAGGTCAGGGATGGTGATGCCTCCAGAGGTTGCTTTATTGTACAGGATTTATTAGCTATCCTGGGTCTTTTGTTTTTCCATATGAAGTTGAGTATTTTGTCAAGACAAATTTTTATGAACATGGTGTCACTGAGGGTCAAGGAATTTAGCCTTCACAATACTAGAGTTTTCCTCCCTGTTGAAGGCTTGCATGCTTGGCCTCTTGTTTTCTCTAGAAATAACATGTTTTACCCTGGTACTGTTTTTTGTTTGTTTTCTCTAAATTTGTATTTGGGCTTGGTGTGATGGTGTGTGCTTATAATCTCAGAATGGGAGAAGGCTGAGAAGGGTAATGAGTTCAAGGCCAGCATGAACCATATCGTGAGATCCTGCTTTCAGAGAGTTGGGGATAGGATAACTGTTTTGATCTAGCTTTTAAAGTGTTTTGTAGAGTCAATATTAAATGCTTGTAACACAGATAATGTGCGATGATTATGAAATCTATCCTGTAGGAAATAAGATGACAGATTCTGTGAAGATTTCTTAGTCTGAGTAATGTAGAAACCCTCTACCATGGTTTGACAGAGTAATGTCGTCTGACATTATCTAAATGGATCACTTTAGTTGCTCTGAGAAAGAAAATAAAGACAAAGTTAACATAATTTGCTAATAAATTAGATTGGGAAGGAAAGCCAGATTTTTTTTTTTTAAACTAAAACAGCTGACAATTTTATTTTCACATTTCACAATATCAGTGAAAGCTGCACTTTTTTTGCCCCACTTCTCTCTGTTCGGAAGGAGAAGCCTTCCTGTCACGCAGCTAGAAAACACTCAGGCTCAGCACCGTCATCTCCTGGTGAAACAGAACAAGAAGTACAAAACTGATAAAGAGCCTTTCTGCTCTGCTCTGTCTGGCTGAGTCATGCCAGGCCGAGTGGGCACCATCATAGGTCGAGCAGGAGGTCTCATCATTGGAGGCCCAGGCATCATGGGCATGTGGCCTCCCATGTGGGGTGCGGGCATCATGCCAGGGCGAGGAGGACCCAGGAGACTCGGGGGAGGTGGGATCATGGCCCCGGCAGGAGAAGGAGAGAATGGAGCTGGAGATATCTTTCTTTGTTGAAATGCAGCCGTTGTTCTGTCAGTCAGGCTCTGGGCCTGCTCTTCCATCCATTTCTGGTAGTGGTCTTTCACATTCTCTTTGTGTTTCCGACCACTGCAGTGTCTCTTTCTCACAGATGGAGGGAGACTCATGGGTCAGATACGTATCACAGAAGTCACAATAAAACTTAGGCATGTTGCTCCGCAGGCCATTGGCTACCCGGTTCCACGCCGCCGCCGGGAAATGACACCCAGATTTTTTTTTTTTTTTAACAGTTCTCTGCAGCATCTAGTGTTAAGTTTTATGGGGTACAAAATTCCATTTAATCAATTTACTGCCTCCAGTCACTCCAAAACATTAAACTGAAGTCAGAATTACAAGCATATAGAAATGTACCTGTACTCTATCTGTGTCTCTCCTTTTAAACATTATAATCTTTTGCTGCTAATAACTTCTTTTTTATTGATTTATGATTATTCTGAATATATATTAAGTTAAAAAAATTTTGATAGCATATTTCCTGTTTTACTTTGATTTGGGATCAGAGTCCAGCCTGACTTCATTTACCCCCTTGTGACATCAGGAAGTATTTAGGGGCATTTTCATTGAAAATTCAGTCCCGGGGCTGGAGAGATGGCTCAGAGGTTAAGAGCACTGACTGCTCTTCCAGAAGTCCTGAGTTCAATTCCCAGCAACCACACGGTGGCTCACAACCATCTATAATGAGATCCAGTACCCTCTTCTGTCATGCATGCAGCCAAACACTATGTACATAATAAATAACTTTTTAAAAAGAAAAAGGAAATTCAATCTCCTATTAACCTATGATTTTAAACATCAGAGGTTTTGTCCCAATATCATGTTCTGTTTAAGGAAGGTTTGGTCTCACATTTACAAAGAGGCGGAGAATAATAGTACATGTGGGGAAATAACCCAAGGACCATTGCCAGTGAAAAAATGAGTATCATCTCTAGGGGAAAATTCTAACTAGAAACACTTTTCCTTGGTTAGACTATCTAAGTTTTCTTCTTTGGTCCTAAGTAGAGGATTTAAGCTATAAATTTGGATACTTAAGACAGTTATGATAACTTTGATATTAACTACCTAAGGATTACAATATCTCTTAGAAGTTGGTACAGTATCTCTTAGAAGTTGGATGAGTTCTGATGCATATTATCCTTTTTAATGTTAATCTTTTTTAAAAGTTTACTATATTTTGTGTATAAACATGTATGATAGGGCAATCTAATTTTAAGAAAAATATTTCTAGCCAGGCGGTGGTAGTGGTGCACGTCTTTAATCCCAGCACTTGGGAAGCAGAGCCGAGGCAGATCTCTGTGAGTTTGAGGCCAGCCTGGTCTACAAAGTGAGTCCCAGGACAGGCTCCAAAGCTACACAGAGAAAACCTGTCTCAAAACAAACAAACAAAGTATGTTTAGACCAGAGAGATAGCTCAGTGGGCAAAGTTCTTGCTTCACAAGCATGATGGCGTGAGTTTGACCCTTAATACCCTGGTAAAGATGGAGGTGGAGACTAACTTCCTGAAGTTGTCCTCTGACCTACACATGTATGCCATGGTATGCACACTAATATAGGCTAATGCACACTAAATAGCTGAGTGTTAGGACTAAATGGGTCTGTTAGCACACCTGGCAGGAAGGCTTAAAGGCCAGGCTGGTTTAACTGGTGAAGACTTATTGCTACCAAGTTTAACAACCTGAGCTCCATCCTTGGAACCTACCTGGTAGAAGAAAAAGCCAACTTTTTCATACTGCTTGGGTTTTTTCTGGTATCATTTAGACATCTTTTATTTTGTATTTGTATTGATGTTTTTTTCCTACTTGATAGTATCTCAGTCCCAGGGCTCAAAACTCTGGCCTTGAGTGAAGAAGTATCTAGGTCTAGTCAGCTCTGTAAACAGTCATCACCTGACGTTTTTAAAGCTTTTTGACACATTCTTTTTAATAAAATTTTCAATGGTTGAGGAGTAAATGTGAATAGATTTAAGTCTTAGATATAATCCTTATTTCTTATGAGACTCTAGATGTAAATAAATGCCTGCATCTGATGCAGTTAGGATTGAGAGGTGGAAGGGCTTTTTGGATTCATTCCCTGTAGATTAAAAATTTTAGATTCATTATATTCCTCTATCTTCGCTGTAAATAAAAAGAAGTTGGGGGCACTTCCCAAAAAGAGCAAAATGGACAGAGAAGTATGTGTCTCTAAATCCCTGGGGCAGCACTCATCACTCCAGTTTCCCTGAAAGTTAAACAATTAAACAGTTTCTATGAATAAAAGAGAAGAAAGTTTTGTGTGCTTGTTTACTTCTGTGCTAAATACACTGATGTGAGATTGAAGTAAATGAATTATTCGGTCATATACATCTTTAATCTCAGAACTTGGGAGGCAGAGGCAGGGGGATCTCTGAATTCAAGGCCAGTCAGAGCTATATAGTGGGATGCTGTCTCAAGAAAAACAAACAAAAATCTTCTGTGTTTGAAACAAAATTATTGTATACCTTTGAATCCAAATATAAATATAAAAAGTATCTTTTTTAAAAAAAAAAGTGTGTGTGCCGGACGGTGGTGGCGCACGCCTTTAATCCCAGCACTCGGGAGGCAGAGCCAGGTGGATCTCTGTGAGTGTGAGCTTAAGGCCAGCCTGTTCTACAGAGCGAGATCCAGGACAGGCTCCAAAACAACACAGAGACAGAGATACCCTGTCTCAAAAAAAAAAAAAAAAAAAAAAAAAAAGAATGATATCTAAATATTGGATGGAATGAGGAAGTAAGATTCTTTTTGGCCTCTCTGAGATTAAGGCTTGAACACAGAGCCATAGTCTCCTAACTCACAGTACTGTCTTACATGCCAGTCTCTTGACTAGAATGAAGAAAATGAAGTGATTTTAGTATTTTCTTCAATAGACTCACTGACCTGTGACTGTGACATCAGTCCTGGTGGACTTCCTATTAGTCAGGCTAATACAGTAAAACTATTTATTTACCAGATAGGGTGATCCTAAGAAATTTCACAGTTTTCACAAGGCTGCTTCCTTCTCATCTTTCAAAATATCATGTGACTTTGATACAGTCTATTTTCACTTTTAGGAGTTCAGTCTCCTGATACATAAATTGAGTAAGAGGGAGTAGATAATCCATTTCCATGTGGTTTTGGTTTGGATCACTCATTTAAAACCTATCACCCGCTGGGCAGTGGTGGCACACGCCTTTAATCCCAGCACTTGGGAGGCAGAGCCAGGCGAATCTCTGTGAGTTCAAGGCCAGCCTGCTTTATAGAGTGAGATCCAGGACAGGCACCAAAACAACACAGAGAAACCCTGTCTCGAAAAAACTGAATGAATGAATGAATGAATGAATGAATGAATGAATGAATGAATGGAGAGTGTGTGTGTGCTATGTCATATTGGAAGTCAGTTACTATGCCTCACATAGTACAATCTAGAAAAATATAAATTATGACTTTGTTCCTTTTGTCTTTTAGAGTTATGCCCAGCCAAGTCTTCAGTATATCCAGGGACAGCAGATTTTCACAGCTCATCCACAAGGAGTGGTGGTACAGCCAACCTCAGCCGTGACTACAATAGTTGCACCAGGGCAGCCTCAGTCCTTACAGCCAGTAAGAAAGGTTCTACTTGTTAACTCTCTCATTGGGTGTATATCTTGTCTTTACAATTTTTTTAAAAAATATTCTTTGTAATTTATGTAGCCACCAGTTTTTACCTGGATACCACGAAGGTCACACATTTCGTGAAATTGCAGCCACATGTATTAGCTAGGATCCTTTTTGTTACTTACTTTGATTAATCTTATATTTTTATGTATTATCAACTTTTGAAGTAATAATTTTCTAGATACAGGCAAGGAATGATGGTATAAACCTGTGATTACAGTACTCTGGAGGCAGGAGGATCATGAGTTCAAGACTGACCTGGACTACACAGTGAATTGAAGGGCAGACTGGGTGTCACAGTCAGGCCCTTGTCTTATAATTAAATTAGTAATGTCTTTGCTGCGCAAGCCTGACAGCCCAGGTTCGATTCCCCAGAACTTCTGTAAAGGTGAAAGGGGAGAACTGATTCACAAAGTGGTCTCTTCTCTCCCTGTCATGGGGGCATGCATGTGCCTGTACTCACACACACAATAACAACATTTCCATTTTACTAGAATATGACATATAATGGACTAGGTTAGGGATGTAGAATTATGTAACATACTTCACTTTGTATGTGGTGTGGTATGTATAATATTGATATATATATGTATAATATTTTTGATTCCTGAAATGTATGTAGAAGGATATGATAAAATCTTGAGGAAATATTATTAGTTTTCAATAAAATGGGTTGTGATGGAATGGGAAAGACTAAACAGAAGTAATGTGATCATATTGTATTAGAACACTTGGCAGTTCCAGAGAGTCTTGTAGCAATCTGGCAGGTGATGGTGACTTTAAAGAGACAGGAAAAGTAGTGGAGATAGAATTAAAATGCTTTATGTGAAACAATTTGAAAATAAACTAAATGAGCCTATAAGGAGGTTTGCTATAAGTTGGCTCTGCTAGGCATTGTGAATATGATAAGATTCTTTTCCTATTATAAACAGACATTCTAAATAAGTAAAGTGATGGTCACCATTTATCTTAGTCACCATTCTATTTCTGTGAAAAGACACTATAACAGCAACTCTTATCAAGGAAAACATTTAATTGGAGGCTTGCTTACACTTCCACCAACAAGGACACACCACCTAATCCTTTCAGACAGTGCCACTCCTTAGTGACTAAGCATTCAAATATATGAGCCTGTGGGGGCCACTCTTATTCAAACCACCCATATTCCACTCCCTGGCCCCCATAGGCTCTAGCCATATCATAATGCAAAAATACATTCATTCAAACTTCAAAAGTCCCCATAGTCTATCAGTCTCAACACTGTTTAATGGTACAAAGTTCAAAGTGTCTGAGACTCAAGGCAGTGTCTTAACTGTAATCCCCTGTAAAATCAAAGGAAAAAAGCAGGTCACATACTTTAAATATACAATGGCACAGGATAGTGTTATGCCCAGAATGTGGGGACTGAATCCAAATGCAAAAGCAAAGAGCCTTTATTCAAGCTCAAGCTTGGGCTCCCTGTCTGTCCAACGCAGCGGTGAGAGCAGAGAGCTCAGAGCTTGGTTGGGGTAGGGTTTTGATCATAGCAGAGGTTGGGGTTAAGGGATTTCCAGGGTTCAGGACCCTAATTGATTGACATTTGTTTAGGGGTATCTTGGCAAAAGGGGATAGGTGTGTGTTGGGCTAAGGGACATCTGGCAATCGATCTTATCTATAACAGTTGAAACGTTAGGTATTTTTCTCCTAGATGGGAATGTTAGGTATTTACCCCTTCGATGCTGATTGGCCTGTTCTGGGGTGGTGCCAGTTTATGGCTTTTCCTGGAACTGAGTGTTGCCTTAAGGCCTACTCTCTAGCTGGTTTTTATTGAGCCTGTCAGGGCAGTAGTATAGCCAAGCTGCCCTGGGCCCTACAATAGGCATTACAGTTTCAAAAGGGAGGAAAGGAAGCATAGTGAGGAAATACTGGACCATACATAGCAAGACTAAAAACCAGTTAGGCAAAATCTAACTTCTGCATCTCTATGCTGTTATGATGCTGCATGTGGGGGACCCTGGCTGGCTAGGTTGTCCCATGAGTGAGGAAGAACATGCCAAGGAAAACATGCAGGGCAGATGTAGTGGTGGGCGGAGGTACGTCATTCACAACCCAGGTGCTGCATCCGCGTGGAAATTGTAAGTAAACTGCAAAAACTCTGGGTTTGGTGACCTGGATTTCAGCACCAAAATGTTAGTAAATTGATGGCTAAAACTGCAAGGAGTCAGTTAAGCCCTAGAGGGTGAGATATCCCGGGCACCTCAAGCTACTTAGAACAAGAGCTCTGCCCTGGAGGTGTCCCGGACACCTGGAGCTGTTTAGGACAGCTGTGATGGCTGGGACTGTAAAGAAACAGCCCAACCTTGGAAAGGAAATTTTTCTGACTTCTCAGGAGAGTCAGACCTGGAACTGCTTTGGCAGGGAAGGGTACCCTGACTCTTTGGAAAAGTCAGGATATACCTGGTGTGATGGGCGATGGTCTCCCCGCAGGACACAGCAATCCTGCTCCTCTCCTGGAGAGCCACAGTCTCTGGCTCAGTGTTACCAGCTCTCTCTTGCTCAGTCCACTATGGGACTTCTTAGCAAAGGTCTTCTGTTCAACTGCCCCTTGCTTAGTCCACTATGAGACAACCCAGCAAGATTCTTCTGTGCACCAGTGAATGAGGGTCTTCACCCAAAACTCTTTGGAGAAAGAGGTTTATTTGGGAAGGAGGAGTCCAGGAGAGTAGCTGCCTCTACCAGGGTGGAGAGAACAGCTCACAACTGACTGGGCAGGGGGGTTTATATAGTATGTCTAGGGGGCGGAGTCAACTGTGATTGGTTAGTTTATTTTCTGCCCAGGGATTGGCCAGTTTTGTGGGCAAGGGGCAGAGATGGCCCTGATTTCAGGGCCAAACTGTGTTTCTTTCACTGGCCTTTCTTGGTTTTTTGACACTACCTCTAAGGCCAGGGCACATTTCTTTCACTGACTCTGATTCTAGGGGCCAAGAGTGTTATTTTGGTACAAGTTTCAGAGTCAGGGCATATTTCCTGGGTTCTGGGTTTGGGGATAAAGTGTTCATTTCTCTGGCTCAGGTCTCAAACACAGGTTGTGTTTCTTTCCCTGGTCCTAGGCCTTAGGGCCAGGATTCTGCTGTCCTGCTCTGTGATTGGTTGATTTCAGAAGTCAGTTGGACAGGGCCAGAGATGGCTCTGATCTGAGCTAAACTGTGTTTCTCTCACTGGCCTTATCTGAGCCATGTTTCCCTAATTCTGGGCTCCAGGGTCAGGGTGGGTTTCCTTAGCCAGCCCCTTTTCCCTACAGAAATTAGTTTTTTATAATAAAGAGATGAAGAGAAAGATGGGGAAAGAGGGAAAGACAGAAAGAAGAAAAAAGAGAGGAAGGGGGATGGAGAGTGCACACCTCGTGGGAATGGAGGGAAAGAGAGTGGAAGAGAGAGAAGGGAAGGGTTTTTCCTTAAAATCGGGCTTTTACATCAGGACATAGGGCAGCCCCAAGGGGCAGGTTTCCAAGGGGCAGGTCAGAATAGTAACACATGCCTATTGTCTAAGATGTTCACCTCCTTTCGGCTTTGTGACTGCAACACGCTTCTCTCTGGGCTGCTTCCACACCTGGTCTGCAGCTTTCCTCAGCAGATATCCCACGACTCTGGCATCTCTTAACATCTTTGGGTCGCCAATACAACCCAGGCTTCACCTTCACACCTTCCGTGCAGTAGCCTCTGTAGGCCTCTGCAGAGGGAGATTCCACAACCCTTTTCTTGTATCCTTGACTCTAAAGCCAGAACCTGCCAAGTTCTTCTACTTATGGGACTGGAACTTGTCCCCCTTATTCAATTATATTTGTATCAGCTTTCTGTTGATGGTATCCTTCACTGCTTAAGCTTTTCTTTAATTCCTTTTCAGAAGTTGGAAGTTTAGCTGGGTGGGATCTTGCCCTGAGGCCACCACTCCATTTATTCCATTTAGTATCAGGCTTTTCTTTAAACTTACTATCTCCTTGTACTCTGACTTAGCTCCATGATACTTCCTGTTGCTTCTTTTCTCCTCAAACAGTGCATTTTGTATTTCTTTTTCCAGCTTGCTCCTTTTTATTATAGATCTGCATATGAGAGATTACTAATAACCACACAACACAGTCAAGTACCACTGAGAGCAATGCTAGGCTCCTGCTAGTGTGGCCCATCAAGCCCTCTTACAGCATTCAACTACTTTCCTAATCCAAAGTTCCAAAGTCCACATTCCACAAACAAGCAGCATGGTCAGGCCTGTCACAGCAATACCCCACTCCTGATACCAACTTCTGTCTTAGTCACTGCTTTATTGCTATGAAGAGCCAACATAACCAAGGCAGCTCTTATAAAAGAAAGCATTTAATTGGAGGCTTGCTTATAGTTTCAGAGGTTTAGCCCATTATCATTGTTAGTTTTATGCAGTGCTGTTATTCATTAAGCGGCAATTCATTAAGCAGTGCTGTTTACCATGGGAGCAAAGCCACAAGGTAGAACAAAGCCCACTGTAAGAGTTTGTTAAGGAAAGATGTGCTTAGGCCTATGGAAATGATTGTACAGGGAGAAAGGAAGAAGAGGAGTGGGAGGAGTCTGTGGCCTGCTTTTTATGGATTCCCCCAACACATGCGCATATGGCTTATGTAGCTATGCCACGCATGTGCATAGATTATGTGATCACGCTGCGTGCAAATTAGGTGACCATGTGGCGCATGGATTACATAGGACGTAAGGCCCCAGGTTGAGTAAGCCTCTTGCTTGGCTACTGGACAGCGCATGTGCGGTCATGCAGCTGGGGGAGTGGCCAGTGGCCAGGAATTCCTACAATCACCACATCAGGGAACTTGTGGCTTGCATGGTACTGGAATAACAACTGAGAGCTGAGAGGTAAATACTGGGTTTGGCATGGGCTTTTGAAACCTCAAAGCCTACCCCCAGTAACGTATTTCTTCCAAGAAGGCCATACCTTCTAATCCTTTCAAACAGCGCCACTCCCTGGTACCTAAGCATTCAAATATCTGTGCTTATGGGGACCATTCTTATTCAAACCACCACACTTTAAATCATATTCAAAGTAGTCAAAGTGTAGTGTCATTAAAAAAAACATTGATAAGCCAGGACTCTTATACAGAGAAAACCCTGTCTTGAAAAACCAAAAAAAAGCCGGGCGGTGGTGGCGCACGCCTTTAATCCCAACACTCAGGCAGAGAGAGGCAGGTGGATCTCTGTGAGTTTGCGGCCAGCCTGGGCTACTGAGTGAGTTCCAGGAGAGGCGCCAAGCTACACAGAGAAACCCTGTCTCGGGAACAAAAAAAAAGAAGAAAAAACAAAACAAAACAAAAAAAACCACTGATAAGATTAATGAAGTTGCTTGTAACTTGTACCTATAACCTAGCACTTGGGAGACTGACTCAGGAGAGTTGACATGAATTTTAGGCCAGTCTGAGAATCCTTATTTCAAAAAGAAAAAGAAAAAAAAAAAAAAAAAAGACATTTAAGGATTTGATTTGAGGAAGGACAGAACTGTTTCTAGATAGGGGAAGGATAGTAGTCACTAATAATTTGGAGTAATCTTAAGGGACACAGAAGTTTTGAGAAAAAAAAGATAATTTCACTTGACTACATAGACATTTGGGAATTAAGGAAATGAGTCTTAAGCTGGGCCAAACCTTCAACTACACTAAATTGGGTAGGGGTGTACTAAAGAATGTATGGACTAGGAATGTTGATTGTTTAAAAGTGAAAGCATTTCATCTGAGTCTGGGGTCTCTAACTATTGTAGAAATAAAGCTGAAAGTTATTCTTCATTGTTTTACATAGACTAGACATGGGAAGATATATTCAAATGGTAATTGTATTAATTTCAGGGCTGCTATTACAAAATACTCTAGACTGGGTGGCTTAACCAGCAGAAATTAATTTTGGACAGCTCTGGAGACTGACCGTCTAAGGTAAAGGTGTCGGCAGCAGAAGTGCGCTTCCCGAGGCCTCTGCTCAGCTCGCAGCAGCGTCTTCTTGCTGTGTTCACACATACTCTTGTCTGCAAGCTTCCTCTGTTGTCACGTTGTTTGCTCCTGGATGCTCTTGACTTCCTTGAACCTTAATTACCTACATAAAGGCTTTCTCTACCACTAAGGTCACAGTGACATTGAGGCTGCAACACATGAATTTTGGGGGAACTCTTGGGTCCGTTACAGTGATTATTGGGTTTTTGAAAGTGTATCGTTGCTGGAGAGATGGCATTGTGGTTAAGTACTCTGATTTAAAAGTGTAGTTATGAAAAAACAAATAATAATGGAAATTTCATAACTATTTTTTAAATGTACAGAAAAATATACAGTGGATAAACTGTTACTATTCTGCTTTCCAGGTTTGTTATCATTGATGCAAGCCTACCTAAAGCCAGCTAGCTAGTCAGCCTTCTGCAAGCTTTGTTTCCCTCCGTCCTCCCTCCCTCCCTCCCTTCTGTCCTTCCTTCCTTTCTCTTTTGTTAAGATTTACTTACTTATTTAGACAGGGTCTCTCTATGTAGCCCTGGCTGTCCTAGAACTTGCTAGGTAGACCAGACTGGCCTGGAACTAACTCAGAGATCTACCTGCCTCTGCCTCCAGGTGCTGGGACTAGCAGTAGGCACCACCACACCCAACTATTTTTATTTTAGTGTATGGGTGTTTTGCCAGTATGTTTGTCTGGCATGTATGTCAATGTGTGGTGCCTCGTAGATTACAAGAAGGCATCAGATACCCAGGAACTAAAAAGTTGTTAGCTGTTGCCAGGCGGTGGTGCGCACGCCTTTAATCCCAGCACTCGGGAGGCAGAGGCAGGCGGATCTTTGTGAGTTCGAGGCCAACCTGGGCTATAGAGCGAGATCCAGGAAAGGTGCAAAGCTACACAGAGAAACCCTGTCTTGAAAAACCCAAAAAAAAAAAAAAAAAAGTTGTTAGCTGCCATGTGGAGACTGTACATCACATCCAGCTTTTCTTTCTTTCTTCTTTTTTTTTTAATTAAAAAAAAATTTTATTTATATACCAACCACAGGTCCCGTCCTGTTCCCCCCCCCCTTCACCTCAAGGGTGAGCAAAGTGTCTGACCATAGGTAATGGAATCCAGAAAGCCAGCTGATGTACCAGGGATAGATCCTGATCACACTGTCAGGGGCTTCTCAAACAGACCCAGCTACACAACTGTCTCCCGTATGCAGAGGGTCTAGTCCAGTCCCATGCAGCAGGTTCCACAGCTGTGGTCTAAAGTTTGTAAGTTCCTATGAGCTTAATTCAGTTGTCTCTCTAGATTTCCCCATCGTGATCTTGATTCCCCCCACCCCCCACCCTCATTGAATCCCTCTTCCCTCCACATCCAGCTTTTCTGCAAGAAAAACAAATGCTCTTATCCACTGAGTCATCTCATCAACCCCAGTATCCTGGAATTTTATGCCATTATCATTGGCTTTTGTTGTTGCTTGCTGGTTGGTTGGTTTGTATTTAAGTTGGTAAATATTGCTCTAGATAATACGCTGTTAAATATTTTTAAAGTGTGATACTTTGAATTTTGAGCTTGGGGAGGTCCCTAAGGGTTTTCATATGTATCGTCTTGTTAGCTCTTTCCCATAGTATACCTTTCCTTTATCCTTTTTAAGGCAAACTGAAAGTAGACTTTTTATATTGCTTAAGTGGGCATTTTACTCTCTTGTGACATATTCAAAGAAATATCACTGATCAAAAATGTACTTTTTTTTTTTAGCCTGAAATGGTTGTAGCAAATAATCTACTGGATCTGCCACCCCCTTCTCCTCCAAAACCAAAAACCATTGTTTTACCTCCCAACTGGAAGACAGCCCGAGATCCTGAAGGGAAGATCTATTACTACCATGTAATCACGAGGTAAGAGGCTTCCCTGGGCGTCCCAGATCTAGTGTGACTTGGTCAGTTATGCTGCCAGCATGGAGTTTGATAGTTTTGGCTTCCCACTGACCCACAGGACTGCTGAATTTCTAGAATTTCATCTGGGAAGGGCAGGGGGTGTGTGTGTGTGCCAGGTCACATGTCTTTGAGGGATGGATACACACATGGGCACTCAAGGTCAGTCTAAGGTGGTGTTCCTCAGAAGTCATCCAGCTGTGTTTTCTTTGTTTATTTTGCTTCTGAGACATCTTCTCTCACTGGCACTTGGGGCTGGCTGATTAGGCTAAGGCTGGATGTCCATCAAGCTCCAGAGGACCACCAGTCTTTTTTCCCCCAGTGCTTGGATATAAGTATGACACCATGTCCAGATTTTTCTGTGGATTTTTGGGATGCAACTCAACCTAGCTATCTCTCCATGTGTGCACCCTGACCCCTATTGACACAGGGATTCATGTAGCCCAGGCTGGCCTTGAATGCCTGATCTTAAGTGCTGGGATTAGAAATGTGCACTGCTGTGCCCAGCTTCATAATCACATCTGAAAATGCACGACTTTTTGTTCTTTAACAATATACGTTGGTATATCCATCCCATTGCATTTATTTATAGTGTATATGTGTGCATGTGCACGTATGCATGCTTTCATGCCTAATGTATTATGTCATGTATGCAGATGTCAGAGGACAATGTGGAGGAGTTATTTCTCTTCTACAGTATGTGTCCCAGGATTTCAAGTCATTAGGCTTGGTAGCAAGTGCCTTTTCATTGCTAAGCCATTTCATCAGCCCATTTGGTGTATGGTATGTGTTTTGTTTTGTTTTGTTTTGTAAGACAGGGCTAACTCTGTAGCCCTGGCTGGCCTGAAATTCACTGTGTAGACCCAGGGGTATCCTTGAATTCACAGAGATCTCTGCCTATCTCTCCTGAGATCAAAGGCATGTGCCACCACATCCAGTCTACCATTTGGTGTGCTTTTAACTTGCAGAATTTTTGAGAAAACTAAGGAATTTTGGTGGAATATTTTGTTTGTTTTGTTTGTTTTTCAAGATAGGGTACTATGAAAGTCAGACTGGTCTGGAACTGAGGATGACTGCCTCTACCCTCCAAATGCTATAATTATAGGCATGCGCCACCAAGCCCCATTGGGGTTATGGAGGTTAAATACAGAGCTTTGTGCATGCTAGGCAAATAATTCAACCAGCTGAGCTATATCATGAGCCCTCATTGTGTTTTCTTTTTGTTTTATGAGACAGGGTCTGGCCTTGAACTCTCAGCAGTCTTCTCTCTCAGCTTGCAGAATGCTAAGATTAGAAGTGTGAGTCTACATCCAGCTTGGGAATTTTTAAAAAGGTAGTGACAGGGCTGGTGAGATGTCTCAGTTGGGTGAAAATGTTTGCCACCAAGCCTGGTAACCTGAGTTCAATCCTTAGGACCCTTGAGTTGGAAGGAGAGAGACCTGGCTCCTAAAAGTTGTCTCTGACCTTCCCACATGTCACCTGCGCACCTGTACACAAATAGTCATAACCTTTTCTCTAATAGAGGGATTTAATCTAACATTGTAGATAGATGTCAGTAGTCTCAAGCAAACCTTTTCTGTAAAAGACTAGGAAATAATTCCTCAAGCTTTGTTGATTCGGCAGTCATTGTCATAATTGTTCAGTTTTGTTGGTATTATATAAGCAATTATAGACAATTTCTAATCCTCCGGATTCTACCTCCCCAATGCTGGAATTAAAAGTGTTTATAACGCCGGGCGGTGGTGGCACACGCCTTTAATCCCAGCACTCGGGAGGCAGAGCCAGGCGGATCTCTGTGAGTTCGAGGCCAGCCTGGTCTCCAAAGCGAGTTCAGGAAAGGCGCAAAGCTACACAGAGAAACCCTGTCTCGAAAAACCAAAAAAAAAAAAAAAAAGTGTTTATAACACTAGGGCTGAAGAGATGGCTCAGTAGTTAAAGAGGACTTATTGTCCTTTCAGAGCATCCAAGCTCAGTTCCCAGAACCCGTATCAGTGGCTTACAACCACCTGTAACTCCAGCTCCAGGGGATTTGACACTCTGTTCTGGCCTCTCTGGCCACCAGTACATGCACACATGTATGCACACACGCATTCTCTCTCTCTCTCTCTCTCTCTCTCTCTCTCTCTCTCTCTCTCTCTCTTTCCCCCTCTCTCTCTCCCTCTCTCTCTCCCTCCCCCCAAAAAAAATTTAATAAATTTTTAAAAAATGTGTACATCACCAAATCTAGCCTTTTAATTTTTTTGCCAGTTGATGATCTTGAAGATGTAATATGTGACAGCTCATCTGTATTTCCAGTCTTAGTGTTGAAATCGAACATCTCTGTTAGATTACCAGCTATTTCCCCTCACTTTATGTTCATATTGTTAACCCATCTTCATGGATACGAGAAATAATTTTTGTTTACAATGTCTTACGAAGAAGTTTACATTTTTCATAGGCACAAATTCTGTCTCACTTTCTCTCCTTAGTCCTTCATGGAGAGATGGCTTAGGGGTAAAGAGCACTTCCTATTCTTCTATAGGATCTGAGTTTGACTTCCCATATCCATGTCAGGTCCATAACTCTAGCTTTAGGGGATGTAATGCCTCTGGCCTCTGCAGGTACCTTCACTCACATGTACATATATACCTGCATGCAGACATATGCACCCACACATAATTTTAAAATAATAAAAAAGGCCGGGTGGTGGTGGTGGCACCCGCCTGTAATTCCAGCACTCAGGAGGCAGAGGCCGGCAGATCTCTGTGAGTTCGTTTGAAGCTAGCCTGTTCTACAAAGCGTGTTCCAGGATAGCCAGGGCTATGCAAGAAACTCTGTCTTGAAAAAAATTTAAAAAAAATAAATAAATAAAAAACATATATATATATCCTTTATTATTAAAATATCTTTAGTGCCTATGATGGTACATACCTGTAATCTAGGTATGTACTTTAACTCAGAAGATCTTGAGTTGAAGGCCAGCCTGAGTACATAGTGAGGTTCTACAAAAAAAAAAAAATCAATGAAAAACAAGCAAAAAAAATGTATAAAAATGAGAACTCCTGACTGAATGTATAGTGACTTTACAAATGAATGTCTGCAAACTTAATTAGCACTTTTTTCCCACACCAAAATAAGCTTTCCTCTTGCCTTTCTTTTCCTCTTTCCCTATCTTTCTTCTTCCTCCTCTTACTTATTAAAAAAAAAAAAGAAAAAAGAAAAAGAGCAGTCTCACTATTAACATATGCTGGCCTCAAACTCACGATCTTCTAGCTTCTGCCTCCCACATGCTTGGGATTTTGAGTGTTCCATGCATAGTACAAGGCCAGTTTTTAAAGGTGCATGATAATTCTTCCAGATATTAAAAAAAAACAAACAAACAAATTTTTGTTTCCACACTAAAATTTACAGATGCTTATGCTTCATTATGACAGTAGAAATGCTGTTGTTATGCAGGTTCATAGATTGCATCTAAGCCTGGTCTTCACTCATTAAGAGTGGGTCACATCAAGATTAGTGTGGTAGGAGAGCCGAAAAGTACAGTGGCAGTATTGACCTGCCAGAAAAGATGCCAGCTCTTTTGTGGCTTTTTGTTTATATTTTGATTGACTTATTGTGTGCCTGTAGTTGTGCTAAGGGGGGGGGGGGGGTGGCAGAGGCAGAGAGAGAACACAAACAAGCTTTGAATATATTTAGAGATCAGAAGAAAAAGTTTGGGAATTTGTTCCTGCCATCCACTTTTTTCTTTCTTTCTTTTTTTTTTCCCCCCCTAGACAGGGTTTCTCTGTGTAGTTTTGATGACTGTCCTGGGTCTCACTTTGTAGCCCAGGCTGACCTCAAACTCGCAGAGATCCGCCTGGCTCTGCCTCCCAAGGGCTGGGATTAAAGGCATGCGCTGCCACCACCTGGCCTCACTTTTTTCTTTTTTGATGTGTACGGCTGTCATGCCTGCATGTATGTCTATGAACCACTTGTATTCCTGGTGCCCACAGGCATTAGAGTCCCTGGAGTTACAGGTAGTTGTGAGCTGCCATGTAGGTGCCAGGAATAGATTCTGGGTCATCTGTGACAGTAACTAGTGCTCTTGAGAACTGAGCCATCTATCCAGTGCCCCCCACCCCCACCCCGTGTGTGTGTGTGTGTGTGTGTGTGTGTGTGTGTGTGTGTGTGTGTGTGTGTGTGTGTGTGACAGTCTTTTGTTGTTTTTGTAGCTGCACTGTATACTCTAGGCTAGGCTGACTTATTAGCTTCCTTCTGATTCTCCTATCTCCACCTCCCGTCTTGCCATAAGAGTGTTGAGATTACAGGGCACACTCTTGAGAGCTCATGTGCATTCCAAGAACTGAATTCAGGTCAGTAGGCTTGTTTGGCAAGTGATTTTACCCACCAAGCTATTCCTACAGCTCCAGCTTTAACCTTTTAAATACTGCCTTCTGTGATTTTTCTGTGATAGTTGACCTTAGACTCTTTTTTTGTTTTTTTCCCTCCCTCCCTCCCTCCCTCCCTCCCTCCCTCCCTCCCTCCCTCCCTCCCTTCCTTCCTTCCTTCTTTTTTAAATTTTATGTGCATTATGTGAGGGTGTCAGATCCCCTGGAACCTGAGTTATAGACAGTTGTGAGCTGCCATGTGGATGCTGGGAATTGAACCCGGGTTCTTTGGAAGAGCAGCCAGTGCTCTTAATCTCAGAGCCATCTCTCCAGCCCTGACTTTAGACTCTTGACTGTGAATATCCTTACTTCAGTTTTTATCCTATAAATCTTAACTTTTAAAAAAAAAATCAGGTCAAGTGTGGTGGTGCATGCCTTTTATCCTAGCATTTGGGAAGGAAGTAGGAGCAGGTTGTCTGCATACAGAGTTCCGAGCCAGCCAGGGCTAGCTATATAGTGAGCCTCTGTCATTAAAAAGAAAAAAAAAAAGTTGTGTGTGGGGGATCGGGCTGTTGAGATGGCCTGCAGATAAAGGCACTTGCCACCAAGTCTGATAACCTGAGTTTCATCTCCAGGACCCATATATGGTAAAAAGGATATGAAGACTCCCACAATTGCTCTCCATCTTTACATATGCACCATGACATGAGTATCCCTCCTCCTCTCCTCATGAATAAATGTAATTTTTAAAAATTGGGATTGAAGAGAAGGCTCAGTGTTTAAGTTCATTGGCTACTTTTTTTTTTTTTTTTTTTTTTTTGGTTTTTCGAGACAGGGTTTCTCTGGGTAGCTTTGCGCCTTTCCTGGGACTCACTTGGTAGCCCAGGCTGGCCTCGAACTCACAGAGATCCGCCTGGCTCTGCCTCCCAAGTGCTGGGATTAAAGGCGTGCGCCACCACCGCCCGGCTCATTGGCTACTTTTTTAGGGTTCAAGTCCCAGCATTCACATGGTGGCTCACAACTGTCTATAACTTTTTTAGTTCCAGCAGACCCAACATCCTTTTCTGGCTTCTGCAGGTACCAGGCACGAATGTAGTTCACAGACATACATGCAAGCAAAATAACCATGTACATAAAATAATAAAACCAACTGAGAGACCAGGGAATTGGCTCCGCAGTTAAGAACGCTTGCTTTTCTTCCAGAGTATTAGAGTTCAATTCCCAGCACCCACATCAGGTTATAACCATCTGTAACTCCCAACTCCAGGGGATTCAACTTGTTTTGTCTGCTGTGGGTATCCACACTCCTGTGCACTCACACACACACACAAATACGAACACATACACACACACACACACCATTTAAAATAAAATAATTCTTTTAAATAATCTAGTTGATTGTGGTGGCATGTTCCTGTAATCCCAACATTCAGGAGGGAGGTAGAGGCAGATTGGGGGGTTAAGGCTGTCCTTAATTCCATCCTGGATTATATATTTGCCCTTTTATTTTCAAAACAACTATAAACATTCAATGAGTTAATATGGCTGAGCCCTCCCTTTTTGTTACCAGTGGAGGGCATTTTTATCAAAGAACACAATTTTAAAAGTTTTCTAGGCTTTCAATCATTAAATAAGGTGTAGAACTACAAGCATGGTCAAGGATCGTAAGAGATATGATTTATTTTGCTCCAAATATAGAGTAGTTATAGCAGTTACTAATCTCCTTATCTGCTCCATACTTTTTAGACCCAGGATATATCTAGTACATTGAGCCCATTGAAAAGCAGATGTTTGGTTTTCTTGCTGTTGGCAGTATCTAGCCAGCATTATCCCATAATTGCCTTTAAAAGTATGATGGGATTAATGTTAGGAATCTATCTCTAGGCTAGAAGCATTGCTCATAAGAAGCTATCAGAAGTATGGCTCAGTCTCACAGTTCTGGCTTATTTTCTGCCCTATTGCATATTATATTTTTAAACTCTATGCCAGGGTTGTCTGTTTTCTACCCATGACAGCTTCGCTGTTCTTACTTCTAGGCAGACTCAGTGGGACCCTCCCACTTGGGAAAGCCCAGGAGATGATGCCAGCCTAGAGCATGAAGCTGAGATGGACCTGGGAACCCCAACATACGATGAAAACCCCATGAAGGTGAGTGTAGCTTCCATATGTGTCCTGGTCGTTTGAGCATCTGTGTCCTTTCATCTCAGTAAGGTCAGTAGCCATATAGTTTCGGAATTTTTTTTTCTCTTTCTTTGGAAAATATGTGGAAGTTCTTTTGTCAAAGGAAGAGATTGAAATCAAAGAGAAAGACTATTTTTAGACATTCAAGGAGTCAGATGTACTCTAGCATATTTGCTACTTATTCGCTTAAGAAATATATTTAGAAGGTTTTTGAATATATGAATATTCAAAATAATAATAAACCAGTTAATGAAATGTTTTGTAGCACTAGTGTAGGTGGAATTTGCCCGGTCCTGCCCGGTCCCTCAGCTGCCGTTATAATAATCACTCAGAGGCTTGATATTAATTACAAACTGTTGGGTCTATGGCTCAGGCTTCTTGCTAGCTAGCTCTTTCATCTTAAATTAACCCATTTCTATTAATTTATGTATTGCCACATAGCCATGATGTTACTGGTCTGCTGGCATGTTGCTCCTTGGGTGGCAGACTCGCGCCTGCCCTGACTCCGCCCTCTTCCCTGTATCTCTCTTGGATTTCCCTCCTGGCTCTTATCCTGCCTTACCATAGGCTGGAACAGCTTTTTTATTAACCAATAATAGCAACACATATTGACAGAAAGACCATCATCCCACAGCACTTCCCCTTTTCTGTCTTATCAAAAAGGAAGGTTTTCATTTTAACAGTAAAATTACATATAACAAAACAGTTATCAAGCAAGAATTACAGTTACTATATCTAGTCTATTTGTATTTTGCAAAAATTAAAAAAAAATTCAATCATTTAAACACACTAACAATAATAACAGAAGACTAAAGGAGAAAACTAGAGGCCCCATGATAATTATATTCCATATTCCTTTATAACTTTTTTTAGTATATTAACTCTTTTTTTTCTCTTGATATTGAGTTGAATAGATGGTTTCTTTTTATTTGTGCTTGGGCTATTTATTTTTGAGGCATGGTCTATCTAGCCCAAGCTATCCTCCAACTAGTGATCTTGCTATCCCAGTGTCAGGATCACAAGCATGTGCCAACGCATTCTGCTTAATTTGACTCTTTAAATTGGATAATTTAATGGACATTGCACTTTAGTGTCCTCTTATTTTGAGATTAGTTAGACCTGGAATGAATTTAAACTGGTTATGTTAAAACCCACCAAAGGGGTCATAGAGATGGCATAGTAGATAAAGGACTTGCTGCAAGACCCTGATGACCTGAGTTCAAATCCTCCACACAATGGGCGATAGAAACAGGAGAATTGCCTGGAAGTTCTTGGGCCAGCTAGGCTAGAGTATATAGCATACTGGCAAGAAATAATGAGACTCTGCCTCAGAAAAACACATGGCCTCCAAAAAGAAAAAAAAAGAAACCTCACAAAACCATGGCATTTGTGGTGCCCATATTCTCTCTCTCTCTCTCTCTCTCTCTCTCTCTCTCTCTCTCTCTCTCTCTCTCTCTCTCTCTCACACACACACACACACACACACACACACACACACACACACCATACACACAGGCAGATAGTGAATGAATCTCACCCAAGGAGACAGGAGTGGTGATTCATACTGTCATCATTAAATAGGAGGGTTGCAGATTTGAGGCCAGCCTTAGCTACACAGCAAGAGCCTGTCTACAGGGAAACACAACAACAAAAGCCAACAGCAGCAAGTGAGGGGGCTCAGCAGGTTAAGGAACTTAGTTCCAAGGTAGATGATCTCTTTGATCCCTGGAACCCGTGTTGGAAGGGGAGAATCAACTTTCAGAAGTTGTCTTTTGACTTCCATGTGCATGCTGTGGCTTGTCTCTCCCCCCAAACAAGCAGCAACGAAAGAGGCACCTCATTTGATTCTCAAGAGTAGAAGACTTCCTTTCTTGTTTGTTAAACCTATGAGACACTTACTATGGAAATGCTAGAAAAAAAATATATTTTACTCTTCATCTTTCCTCTGACAAAACAGTTACTGAGATTAGAGTGGTATAAATATAGAACAAGTACTTACTAGTTGAATTATCCTTTATCCTTATGTATTAATAAGATTAAATTATCTCCAAGGATGAGTTTTATGTGTTTGACAGGCATCTCACATTGTGACCTGGCTGTCCTGAAACATCTTTTGTAGACAGGCTGTCCTGAAACCTTGAGTGATCCCGTGCTCTGCCTCCCATGTGCTAGGGAGGCAGATTTATGGGCATATGCTGCTAGGCCAGAATAAACTTAATTTCTAACTAGTTAGGTATTTCCATATGAATCAAAGCTTGGGAGGGCCTCAGTATTTTAAGAATACAAAGGGATCCTGAGATCTAAAACTTTGAGAACCGCTGTTTTAAGATTTATAATACCCATATTATCTCACAACAGGTTGTCATCTTATGCTATACCACATTTCTGTGGTTACTTATAGCATAACTTTATCTCTGAATCTAAGAATTTAGATTTCACTTGCTTCTGTCCATTATGTTTTTCATTCATTTTCTCATATGTTAATGAACACCAAAATATGTCACTACATTTCACTTTAAAGTCTGTTAATGGTGGTATAAAACTGGGGTTAGGATTTAGATTGGGGCTGTGGGGGCTGGAGGTTGCCTCATTAGTGGTGCAGCTGTTTAAGCATGTGCACCCATGCCCACAAAATAAAAAGTCTGATAAAATGTTTAAGAAAACTTGAAGCTTTTATTTAGCCAGATCCTGTTTTTAACTACTGTTTAGCATTTCCAGTACTTTATTCTTTGATATAGAATTTTGTTTCCACCTGGAATTCCTTCCTTTTGTTCTGAAGATTTTCCTTGAGTATTTCTAGTATTCTGAAGATCTACTGGTGATGAAGTTTGTGAGCTTGTTTTATCTGGGGAGGAAAAAAGCAAACAAATTATTATATCCCTTTAAAAAATACTGAGTAACTTTAGTTCAATTTGGTACAGCAAAATTGAGCAGAAAGTATGTCAAACAGAGAAGGCAAGGAGACCCTGGTGTTCTCTTGTTCCTCTGCCATGTATCCATAGTCTCTTTCTTCATTGACATCTCACCCCAGGGAGCTATGCATTTAGGGTCTCTGTGTCTTTTCATGGTTGGTGTTTGTTTCACTTTGGTATTGAATAATGCTCCAGTGTCTGATCACACCACTGCTTAGCCAGTTACCTGCTGAAGTACATCTTTCTTGACTTCTAGGTTTTGTAATTTTCAATAAAGCTACTGAAAACACCTGTGTGGGGGTTTTAGCTTGGGCATGGTTTTTAGTTTCTTTGGATAAATACCAATGAACATAATTGCTGAATTACATGGTAGGAATATGTTTAACTTTGTAGGAAACTTTGAGACTGTTATTTGAAGGGCATTGTCACTGGATATAGAATTCTATTCTCTTCTATTCATATGGAAGTTTTGCCTGCCTGTATGTCTATGTACCACAAGGCCAAAAGAAGGTGTCAGATCTCTCTGGTACTGGAGTCACAGATGGTTGTGAGCCACCATATGGGTGCTGGAACTCAAACCCAGGTCTTCTGCAAGAATAGCCAGTGCTCTTATTGATACTTTTTCCTACTTTTTAGCTCTCACCTCTTCTTTCTTTTCTTTTTTGGTTTTTTGTTTGTTTGTTTTTGGTTTTTTTTTCAGACAGGCTCTTTCTACATAGCCTTGGTTGTCCTGATACTTGCTATGTAGACCAGGCTGGCCTTGAACTCACAGAGATCCACCTGCCTTCTGAATGCTGGCGTTAAAGGCATGTGCCACTACCGCCGGCCTACTTTTCAGCTCTTAAAATTATTCTATTTTGTTCTGTTTTGTTTTGTTCAGACTGGGTCTTGCTATGGAACCCAAGCTGATATTGAACTTGATGTAGTCCTGATACCTTGTTTCCTTTTATGTATTATTTCTTTTCTAATTGATTTTCAACAGTTTTGCTTTTTGTTTGTTTGGAGTTTTTTTCTTTTTTCTTTTTTTTTTTTTTTGCTATATACTTCACTTTTCTTTGTTTTTAACTTTCTTGTGGTTATTCTTCTCAACCAAGATTGATAGTTTTCATCAAAGCTGCAAGTATCTTAGCCATTATTTTTTCTAATCTATCTTTTGTACCATGGCCTGTTTTCTCTGCAACTCTCCATTGTATAAATGTTGCTAGACCACTGGATTTCTCATAGTCACTGAATCTCTCACTTTCTTTTTTCTCCTTACACTCCAGTTTGTATAGTTGCTGTTGTCTTCTCTTTAGAGACTACTGATGCTGCTATTTATAGTAAGCTAAATTCATCCAGTGGTTTTTAAAATTTCAAGTATGCTTCAGTTATAAAAGTTTCTTTCTGTGGAAATGCAACCTTTTCTTGTCTTTCTAACGTAAAAATCCAGACCCACACCTTCTGGGTTGGTTAACCCTTTGATTTAAGCGTCCTAGATGAGAGAGCAAGTGCTCTTTGACCCTTCAGTCGTTCTTTCCCTAAAGCGTAAGGCAGCAGTTTGGGTGTCAGTCAGTCTTTGATTGCCTTTAAGACCATGATGCAGAGATGCCCTACTCTGACTTGTATAGCTGGAATCTACTTGAATGTTCCCTTCTTAGCATTTTACAGTTGCATTCATCTACTTAACACATCTGTAGACAGGAGGACCCTTCTGAGAAAAGTCTCCATTCCTTATGTCCCATTTTTATCCCCTTGGTGTCTTTATTTAGAATGTAAGGGGGGGGGGGGGGGTGTTGGGGGGATGTTGGGGGGGTGGCGCACGCCTTTAATCCCAGCACTCGGGAGGCAGAGCCAGGCGGATCTCTGTGAGTTGGAGGCCAGCCTGGGCTACCAAGTGAGTCCCAGGAAAGGCGCAAAGCTACCCAGAGAAACCCTGTCTCGAAAAACCAAAAAAAAAAAAAAAAAAGAATGTAAGCCTTTCAGAGCTGTACATTGCACCACTGTAACAAGTTTTTGTCAATCGGGTCTTCGTCACCTGAAAGTTCAGCTGCTACTGTAGTAGAACTTCATGCCAAGTGCTTTGAGGAGTTCAGTGACCATCTTTTAAGAACATCAGT
The DNA here is from genome assembly GCF_007827085.1 of Peromyscus californicus insignis. Lineage (NCBI taxonomy): Eukaryota > Metazoa > Chordata > Mammalia > Rodentia > Cricetidae > Peromyscus > Peromyscus californicus. Next base: position 104,882,041 of record NW_026294402.1, read on the forward strand.
CATCACTGGAAAGGTGATTTGACAAGTTTTACAAAATTGCAAACAGTTAAAAATATCTGGTATAGTAGGAATTTGGATACATACGAGATACTGAGCAAGACAGAAACATGGAAGAGTAGAACTAGGGATGTGGGTTACTGGTAGAGTTGCTCACTTAGTACACGTCATGCCCTGGGTTCTGAGCATGGTCCCAAAATGGCAAACAAAACAACAACAACAAACACACCCTGGAAAAGTATGTCAGGAATAAATTGTCTACTAAGGTCTACCAGTGTGATTAACGTGCAGTAGGTATTCGGAAGCTAGGAAATATTATTGATGCAGAGGAATCAAATGGTCAAGTATGTGACTCTCTAGTGAAACAGGCTTATTTGATCCAGTGACAGGGCAGAGTACAGAGTGTTATCATTGCTCTGACTAAGTAAGGAACTGAGAATAGGAAAGATGAAAAGACATTTGAGAAGTATTATTGAAGTTCAGCAAACCAGGCTGGATATGGCAGTATACACCTTTAATTCCAGTACTGAGGAGGCAGAGACAGGCCAAGCTTTATGAGTACAAGGCCATCCTGGTCTACACATCAAGTTCCAGACCAACCACGGCTATGTGGTAAGACCCTGTCTCAAAAACCAAAACAACAAAAAAGACTTAGCAAACCAAATAGATAAGGAAGAAGCAAAAATGGCCAATGTTCTCCAGTTTTAGCTTAGGTGGAGAAGGTCCTGTCATTCAGTTTAAGCATCAGAAATGGAGGAAGAAAGAGCAAGAGGAAATAGGAAATTATTTGTGGAATTTGAGCGTTTGAGCTCCCTGCAGGATTCAGAATAGAAATGCAGTTGAATTCATGTTGAATCATCAATAAATTGGTTCTTGTTGGAAAAAAACATAAGTATGTGTATATGTGTTTCATAACCCAGATGGGGGCTTGAGTTCCTGTGGTTTAGTTGACAGATTGCGATAATCTTACTGTGTGGCTCTGGCATTCACATCGCGAGTGTATGACACAGCACACGGGAGGAATGCAGTGGGCAGAGGACGCTTTGAAAGTGCTGGGTGGAAGTAGAAGCTTGGATGACTAGACTAAGCATCTATGAGAGCCTTCCTTCTCTGTTTCCCTCCAGTGTTGTTCCCCACTCTTGATCATCTTGTACTCTCTTCCATCATCCATCATGTGGTGAGTGTTAAGTCCAGTCTTCCCTTTGAGAACCTCAGACCTGAACCGTGTTGACTGCTTGTACAAGTGAGAGAGAGCAGTTGATTGCTTCTGCCTCCTGGATTCACATTCATCCCAGCGTTCATAGGTGTCCCCACGTAAAAAAAAGAATTTGCAGAGCGTGGGATCTGCAGCGAAGAGGTTTTTCAGTTGTTGATCCTGTTTTTTGTTTTGTTTTTATAGTTGGAGCAATTTGCAAAATGGTTTCATACAATATCACTTAACAGCGATGAAAAGGGAACCCAGAACTCACAATTTTGAAAGATTGTCAGAACCAAGAAAGCCAGTATCTATAGAGGAGATGGCTTAAGTTACTGAGTTAGCATGGCCAATTACCAGCTGGGGCAGAGTTCCAGGCCTGCCTTGCACTTGTAGGTGATGAAATATATGAGCAGTAGCCCACTGGTTCCTAGTAATATCTTTGAAGATATTTCTTTAGAACTAAAGTTTTTAGTTCCATGGATTTTGTTAATTCTGTTTTCCTTTGAAAACACCATTGGTAGAATTTGGTTCTTTAGGGTCCTTTTCCTCCCATTCCTCCCTCCTCCCTTTCCTCCCTCCTCCCATTCCTCCCTCCACCCTTTCCTCCCTCCTCCCATTCCTCCCTCCTCCCTTTCCTCCCTCCTCCCATTCCTCCCTCCTCCCTTTCCTCCCTCCTCCCATTACTCCCTCTTCCCATTTGCTCCCCTTGGTTTTTGTTGTTTGTTGTGGTTTTTACAAATTAAGAGGGAACTGTAGCCTTTATCTAGAAGCACCCAGTGAAGTGTTATTTTTGTGTTTCTAAGAGTAGAAGCAACTCCAGAACAGTGTGGTGACTTTCTGTGTCTCCAGGGACCTTCTTTCTTAACTTCGTACTTAACGTGCAGCCACACTTGTGGATTGGAAAGCTTAGGTTGACTGAACTGAGTGTGTGATTCTGACACCCCAGCTTCTACTTCTAGATTCCACTGCCCCCGAACACACAGTTCCTCGTGGAGTGATCTTTTACATTTCGCAGTCTAAAGAGGACTTAATTAAATTCAGGAGGGAAAATATAGTAGCTGGGTAATATTTCACTGTCTCCTTTTCAGAGCTCATCTCGGTAACTTAAGCCCTCTTCCCCCTTTCAAAGGCAGAGGGTTTTTTTTGACCTGATTGCGTCTGTATGCCTAATAAAGAATGGAGTTGGCTTTTGTTGTGTCATTTGTGTTCTTTGTGAGTGCCAGAGCCACACAGTAAGCTTAATGACCATCTGCCACTGAATGCGGATGAACACAAAGCCCCAGTAGCATGAAGGTGCCGAGATTTCTCTTGTCATTTCCAAACAAGATTATCTGGGAAGTCAAATGTGCTATAAACAAAGGCTAACAGCAAGATCAGCTTCTAAAAACAGTGAGCTCTGACTTTCTTCCAAGCCCTTCTGCCTGCTCATTTTCGGTGTATTCATCTGACTGTTGCTTCCATAGGCTCCCACCAAAATTTTCCATTGAAACATCCTATGACCCAAGTTAAAGAAAAAGCAAACTGATAGTTTACTGAGGGCCTGGGAAGACTTGGCTTTTTGGTGTGTGAGTTGTCACCCCCCTCCAGTGGTTTCCTCAGATTTCTGTGAGGTCTTTCTCTACAGGTATATTCTCTAGCCTACCAGAAGTTGAGGGCCAATTGGTCCAGTCTAATGTCTTTTCTGGTGTTAACGAATTTTTATAGGCAATAGGAGCCTATTGTTAGTTAGAAATGCTAAAATATCAAGTGGAACTTTTGGGGAGTTGAGGGATCCCAAAACTTTCATGTCACCAGCAAGTGCTGTCTTTGACTCTAGTTTGCTCCTTTGCCTGGTATTGGGCTTGAGTACATGTTAGTGCCTGAATGAGTCCCATGCCACGCAGACTCAAAATTAATTTCATGATGTGCGGGCGGTGGTGGCACACACCTTTAATCACAGCACTGGGAGATAGAGGCAAGTGGATCTCTGTGGGTTTGAGGACGGCTACAGCTGCACAGAGAAAACAAAAACCTCTAAAAAAAGAATTTCACTTCTCCCAAGAATTCTTAGTTTTGTGTCATGATTTATTATACTGTACAAGTCTATCATCCCTCATTTGAACACTTCTTTCTCAGTCCCAGCTGCTCAAAGCTGCATCAAAAGCCCTCCTTGACTGAGTTCAGTACACTGAGCTGCAATGACTGTTTCTAAAGCTCCCTTAGTCTTGCCAAGTCAGGATTGAATTAGAATGTTGCTAAATATGCATTGGGTTTCTTTAGCTTTCTTTCTTTTTTTTAATTTATTTTATGTGTACGGGTGTTTTGTCTGCATGTATGTCTGTACACCACTTGTGTGCCTAGTGCCCATGTAGGCCAGAAGAGGGCCTTGAACTGGAGTTACAAATGTTTGGGAGCTGCTGTGTGGGTGCTGGGAATTAAACTGGGGTCCTCTGGAAGAGCAGCCGGTGCTCTTAACTGCTGAGCCATCTCTCCAGCCCCTCTTTTCTTTTCCTTTCCTTTCCTTTTTTAAAAAAATATAGACAGAGTCTTACATAGACCAGGTCACTTTGAACTGCTGATTTTCTTGCCTCTGCCTCCCAAGTGCTGGTGTCACAGGCGTGCATCACCATGCCAAGTTTATACAGTGCTGGAAATCAAACCCAGGGCTTCCTTCATGCTAGGCAAGCACTCTACCAATTGAGCTACAAACTTAGTCCCAGATTTATTTAGCTTTCTGAAAATACATTCTTTTTGGAGCAGTGGTTTTCAACCTTCCTAATGCTGGGACCCTTTACCACACTTCCTCATGTCGTAGTGACCCCAACCATAAAGTTATTTTCATTGCTACTTCATAACTGTAATTTGGTACTGTTGGGAATCATAATGTACATACCTGTGTTTTTCAGTGATCTTAGGCAACCCCTGTGAAAGGGCTATTTGACCCCTCCCTCACAGGTTGAGAATCACTGATTTAAAGGGAAGCAGGACCATCACCAGCTCTGCCTCTTCCATAGCATCAGGACCCTAGTAATGGCTGTCATAATTTGAAGGCATTTTCTGTATTTGTATTTTTACTCCCTTCTGAGATGTAGACGAGAATATTTGAGAGACGTGTTTTCTCCTTGCCTTATTTAAATATAATTTGTTTTGTCTTAAAAGATAGTCTCACTCTGTTCTCTAAGCTGTACTAAAACTTACTGCATAGCCTAGGCTGACCTAAAGTTGGAGCTATCGCCCTGCCTCAGAGGCTTCTCAGCTAGGATTACAGGTGTGAACCACCATGCTCAGATATCCAGATAATTTCGGGTCTCTGGATATCTGTATTCTTACTGTGGATATACACTCATGGGGGGCGGGGGAGGCAAAATTTAATCAGTTTCAAAGGAAGCTGTGTATGCATTCTTACAATCTCAGTGCTCAGGAGCCTGAGGCAGAAGGAATTGCAAGTTTTTGACCCTGTCAAAAAAATAAAAATAAAAATATTTAGAGTTTCTTTCAGGTTTTGTTTCACTCTTTCCCTAAAAATAGAAAGGGTATCTATTCCATCCTCCAGCCCCCACTTCTACCCCAACAGCCATAGGAAAAAAGTAGAGAAACAGTAAATATGTAAAGCTTTTTGTTTGTTTTTTGAGACAGGGTTTCTCCATGTAATTCTGGCTGTCCTGGAACTCGCTCTGTAGACCAGGCTGGCCTCGAACTCACAGAGATCCACCTGCCTCTGCCTCCAGAGTGCACCACCACACCTGGCTGTGTAAAGCCTTTCTAACAAGGCTTTGGGCAACTCAAAAGCTACCTTTCTCCAAAGCAAGTAGAGGGACTTGTACAGCTTCTTCAGCAGCAGAATCTTTGCACTGTTTGTGGAAATTGAGAAAACAGAGCTAGAGCATGGGTAGAGGGTCAGAGATCGAGTTCTTCTAAGAGAGCTAGAGCATGGGTAGAGGATCAGAGATCGCGTTCTTCTAAGAGAGCTAGAACATGGGTAGAGGGTCAGAGATCGCGTTCTTCTAAGCCCCTAGTTGAAACATGAACAGGACTAGAGAGAAGGCTCAGCAGTTAAGCGCACATACTTTTCTTTTGAGGACCTAAGTTCAGTTTCCAGCAGCATGAGAGGTGACCACCTGTAACTCCAGCTCCAGGGGAGCTGATGCCTCCGGCCTCTGGGCACCCACACTCGTGTGTACATATCTACACAGAGACACACATGAATAAACATAATTAAAGAAAGATAAGACTAGGGGCTAGGGGGAAAAAAGGCAGGTGATGGTAGTGCACACCTTTAATGTCCCACTTAGGAGGCAGAGGCAGACAGATCTCTGTGGGTTCGAGGCTAGCCTGGTCTACAGAGCAAGTTCCAGGACAGGCACCAAAACTACGCAGAGAAACCCTGTCTCGAAAAACACCCAAAAGTGGGGGGGGGGGGGGGGGGGGGGGGGCGCTAGAGAGGTGACTGAGTGGTTAAGATTACTTGGCAGAGCACTCACGTATAACTCCAGCTCCAGGGGACACCAGGCATGCATGTGGTACCATATACATGCACTCATACACAAATAAATAAATGTTTTTTAAAATTAAACCTGTTGCACCAGCTGATATTCCTAGAGCATGAAAATTTGTATTCCAAATGTAATGTTGATAATTATTTTTTACATTGGAAGGGCCTTCTAGCTGTGTGGGCATGGCTTGTATGCCAAGCTGATGGTTCATCATCTCTTGGTGTTGCTTGGGAAGGGGGAATTTGGTAGCCTCTCCTCTGACAATGCTAGAAAGGTATATTTCTGGATTTACCATCATCTTGCCATTTTGGGAAAAAAATATTAGTGGTCTTGGCATCTACTCACCTGTTCACCGACATGACTGACACTCATCGCATGTCCACCAGTTATAACTCCTTGGAGTGTTTGTTTGTTTGGGGCTTTTTTGAGACAGAGTCTCATGGAGCTTAGGTTGGCCTCAAATTTGCTAAATAAGTTTGTGTTTAAAGGCTGGCTTTAAACTCCTAATCCTCCTGCCTCCACTTCTCCCAAGTACTGTGATTACAGATGTGCTCTCTAATTCTTTACACTCCTGAACTAGATAGACCAAGCTTCAAGGAGTTTCTGTCAAGTGTTGAGAATGTCCTATGTAGTCTAGGCAACCCCACTTAGGGAGGAAAAGTGATAAGTACAAAGAATCTTCAGAGCAGAGCACTAAACTTTGTTCTAAAATGCTAACATGTCAGAGCCTAGGAAGGTTCAGTTATTTGAATCCAGATACTACACATCCACCACAGAGAGAGAACACCTGCCTGTGAGACAGCTCAGTGTGTAGCGACATGAAAGATGTAGCTAGGACTTTCGAGGGTGGAATTAGCTTATAAAGAGGCCAGAGTCAGGTGACTGCATTTGAAACTATTAGCCAGGGAGCCTCCCAGGCCCTGTCCTTTAGTCAGGTGAGAGTTCTGGAACAGGCATGACCAAACTGGCATCTCATGTTGTGTTTCTATATTGTGTTTCTCTTTTCTAGACATCAAAAAAGCCCAAGACGGCGGAAGCAGACACCTCCAGTGAACTAGCAAAGAAAAGCAAAGAAGTATTCAGAAAAGAGGTAAGGTTTGGAAGACGTGGGCTGCATCGGCCTTGGACTTGACTTGAGGCCATTGTGTCTTGCCTGAGTATGTACATCTGTCTTGCTTGAAGATGGTTTAGCTTGTTCCTCTTGTCCCAAAATGCTGCTTTACCCGCTAAGAATCTCATAACAGTCTCTTACTGGTGTGGGAGGTGTCCATCTGCCAACATATTTGCTGTTTCACTGTGGGCCTTCTATAGCATCTCAGACAGTGGAAAGCTATAGATAGTGTCAGGCTTCCTATAGTCTCAGGTGCTTCCTTCCTTCCTTCTGTGATTTGACTGTGTGGTTGTTATGTGATGACACATTGGTGTGTCCCTTTACAACAAGGTAAACACTTTGGTATCTGTTACAACAGCCCTTGAGATAAACAAAATTGAGACTGTTGTTTTTATATATGTAGAGAAGCTTTCAATATCAAAACTCTTAAGTTGAACCTCTGGATTCTCTGATCAAATTGTAGTTCTCTTTCTTTCTGTTTGCTGACAGTGTGTGTGTGTCTCCACCCTGTTTGTCTCCACTGCATGTTTATGTATTTGTTGGGAAAGGGGGCTGTGATGTGTGTGTGTGTGTGGAGGTCAGAAGACAACATGTGGGAATTGGTTCTCTCCTTTCACCATGTGGATCCTGGGAATCAAACTCAGACCATCAAGTTTGGTGATAATGTGCCTTGATCCAGTAAGCCATCTCACCAGCCCCTAGATCCTAAACTCCAGACTTGGTTCATTGAAGGGGTTTATAGTGTGTTGAAATGAACAGAACTGTAAAGAATGGCAGCTGTGTAAAGGGTGTGTGTGAAGAGGGTTAGAGGCCAATACTTAGAATATGAAGACAGGCTCTTGAATCTAGGGTAGAAACTGCTCCAGTGGATCAGAAGGAAGGTCGAGGAGGCATGAGAATGAACAAAAGCAAGAGTGTCACCTCTTTCAAGAAGTCCTAAGTAGCCAGGCGGTGGTGGTGCACGCCTTTAATCCCAGCACTTGGGAGGCAGAAGCAGGTGGATCTCTGTGAGTTCGAGGCCAGCCTGAGCTACAGAGTGAGTTCCAGGAAAGGCGCTAAGCTACACAGAGAAACCCTGTCTCAAAAATCAAAAAAACAAACAAACAAAAAAGTCCTAAGTAGTCCTCAGTCCTGAGCACTGGCCATGTGAGGGGTGTTGGACATAGGCTGGATAGTATTGTGCCCTTTCATGTAGTGGCTTTGTGTCTGTGGGTTTAGGGAACCACTGATTCTAAGCTGAGAATAATCAAAGCCTTGACTAAGTGAGGAGTGGGTTGAAAGGGGGAAAATATGGAGGCCAGTTGTGGTAGCTAAACCAAAAAACTTGTGTAGGCATAACGGTTCTTCACTGTCCATGTATGGTGTTGGTGTTTCAGCTCAACCAATCCGATGTATGATTTGCCTCTTTCCTTGAATGGTTTAAAGGTCACAGAGTTTTGAAGTAGCTGTCAGTAGTCCCTTTTCTTCCCTTTTCCGGGACCCTATACCATAAGGACTTGCAGAAGTCCTGATCCCGAGGCCTCTTTTAAGATCTACTGGGTAGGATAAACCTTACAGAAACAGCCCAGAAGAAGACATTGGAGATGGTGGATTGAAGAGCCCTGCCCTGCATCATCCTTCATCCATGTTTCCATATGCTTTTGGTGGTTGTGGTTCATGAATAAACATGTAGTACTTACAGGCTTGAAGTAACCTTTACAGGCAAAATGCCTACCTGCAATCCTGGGGTTGCAAAGCCATCTAGTAGCTTTGCATGCTTTGAGGAGTACTCTGTTACTCTACCCTGTCTTGCCTCTGGGATCCAGAGAACCTAGCCACTAACTCTTCATAGGAGTCCACAGTGCTCGACAGGCACTCTACCAACTGAGCTGTGGCCCAGACACAAGCAGCTCTGTTTGTGGTGGAGAGGCCCTCGCAGCCTAATTACCTCCTGTAGACTCCAAACTTAACACAATGACCTTGGCAACGTTTGAGTTTTAGTGTGAAACCAGAGGCTACTCCCAGAATGCTGTTGCTGGTGCCTGCAGCCTCTCGAAGTGAGGTTTGGTTGGTTGGTCTGGCTAAGGAGGCTCTTATCAGGGTGGGCCAGGACCACTTTTTTGCATCTCGCTGGCTTCCTAGCATTCTGCTGGCTAGATGAGCACCTGAGGGAGGAAACGGGGACTGGCGGGGAAGCTTTCTGCTGCCTTTTCTAATGATCCCATCAGCACAGTTGAGCAGCATGTCTCCTACCTTCTGTCTGCAGATGTCTCAGTTCATTGTCCAGTGCCTGAATCCTTACCGGAAACCTGACTGCAAGGTGGGCAGAATCACTACGACTGAGGATTTCAAACACCTTGCTCGAAAGGTATTCCCCTGCTCCCCGTCTGTCATATGCGTTCTAAGATCCTCTCCTTCGTCAAAAAGTGTGGTTTTACGTGCCAGATGCCAAGGCTTGGGGCCCAGGACTGTGAGGCAAGGTTCAGAGGTGGGAGAGTAGGCACCTAAGAGACTTTGAAAGCTGAGTTTCTCCTCTGTCCCTGTAGCAGCTTGCCCCAACCCCTCCCCCCTTTGATTTCCTTCGAAGCCTGTCCTCCCTGTCAATCATTTTCTATTCTGATGGTATCTGTGGTCTCTCTCTCTTCCTGTGCCTCGGACAGCTGACTCATGGAGTTATGAATAAGGAGCTGAAGTACTGTAAGAACCCCGAGGACCTGGAGTGCAATGAGAATGTGAAACACAAAACCAAGGAGTACATTAAGAAGTACATGCAGAAGTTTGGGGCTGTTTACAAACCTAAGGAGGACACTGAATTAGAGTGACTCGCAGGGCCAGAGTGAGAAGTGTGATCAAAGGATGAATCCTGTGGCTTCTGCCCTACCCCATGGCCAGGCCTGCACTACTGGTGTGATGACCCATCATCCTGAGCAGTTCAAACCTTGAAGGTGTCAACTGTAAGCCACAAAAATGAGCTCTGTCTACAAGTGACCCCTAGTTGTGAGCTGCTGGGATGTAACAGTTACGGCCATCGGAGGCAGTAGCCTAGGGAAGACCGTGGCCACACCCGACCCCGTTCTCAAATCTGGGTCTCCCCCTTGGCGGTGCTGTCAGCGCACAGACCCATGCGCACCCTCCCCCAAGACCCTTACCCTGATGATCTGTATTATATTTTAATGTATATGTGAATATATTGAAAAGAATTTGTTTGTTTTTCCTGGTTTTTGTTCAGTTTTTGTTTGCTGTTAGCCTCTATGTGCTAGAATCATGGGAAGACTTTGTAAGGACAGTATAAATTCTCCTGCAAGGTTTAATTTGTTATCATGTAAATATTCCAAAGCAGGCTGCCTTGTGGTTTTGGCCAGCCTTGTGCTATGTTGATAAGATTGATTTACTGCTTAAGATCACTTTACTTTATCCAATTTTTACTGAACTTTTTATGTAAAAAATAAAATCAATTAAAGAACTTGCAATGTGTGTTCCCTAAAACTTAATCTAAGTTTGTTTGTGTTGATGTTGCTGGAGAGAAAAAGGATGTAGTGGCCACTGGTGTGTGGAGTCCAAGATGACTCATTGCTGCCGCCTTTTATTACAAGCCTTGCCCCTACAGGTCCCACTGTGTGTCAGGCAGACATTTGCATGAGACTGATAACTTTAGACTTCAGATCTTGAGGCTGAGCTCAGTTGAGGCAGTTTACAGTCAGTCATTCTGGAGCAGAGGAAACATGACCTGAGACTTCATTGCCACTGGGCTGTTTGATTTTGGTTAGTGGGCCAGTCAAGAGGAAAGCCAAATGTCTTTTCTTTGATACCTCTTGGCCAGAGAGTGTTTGTTATTGGATCTTTTTGCCTTCAGACTTCATTTCTCTGTTGTTGTTTTTCCACTCTTTTTTTGGGGGGGCGGGGGGAGTCCACCACCCAGCTCCCAAGTAAATCACACACGGAGGCTTATTCTTCTGAATGCCCAGGCTTAGCTTGACTTAGTTTCTAGCCAGCTTTCCTTAACTTCAGTTATCCGTCTACCTTTTGCCTCTGGGCTTTTCCCGTTCTCTCACTTCTATAAATCTTACTCTGTTGCTGGTTGTGTAGCTGGGTGGCCCGCCCCTGATGTCCTCCTCCTCTGGCTCCTCCTCCGAAATTTATATATTCTTTCTGTCTGCCAGCCCCGCCTACCCTTTCTCCTGCCTTGCTATTGGCCAGCTCTTCATTAGACCATCCTGGGTTTTACACAGGCACAGTACACAGCTTCACAGAGTTAAACCAATGCGATGTAGACAAAAGCAGCACACCTTAGAAGAGTCTACTGCATCTCTCCCAGCCCACAGTTTGGGAGAAATGTGTGGTCCTAGCTTCCACTTTACTTGACACTGGAGGAAGGCAGCAGAGACAGTAGGAGGGCATGGTGCTGCCCTGTGGGGAGAGTGAGAGCCTTCTGGATGCGGGCTCAGCAGTGCTCTCTTGGTGCTGAGTTTGCTGGACAGGGCGGAAGTTCATACTAAATGGGGGCCCACCTGTTCCTCGGGAGAGTGATTCTTCTCACTGCAGTGCTCTCTTGAAGGAAGAGGAAAACAAGGCCAGGCTGAGGCCTGCCAGGAGTTAGAGCACCCACTGCCTGTGCTCAGCATTTCAGAGATGAGTGAATATTCATTTAATCCTTACAGCTCTTACAGAAATTGGCAAAGCAAGTGTCCTGTAGCAGAGGGCAGAAATCCTTACTTTATGGTCATATGTGCCATGTAGCAAGTCTTCCCTCACTACCTCTGGGGATTGGCTACAAATGTGTAGATACTCAAGTACCTTAAATGAAATGGCATCGTTTTAACCAATAGCCCATTGGCACCTACCAGTTGTCTCTGGATTGCTTCCAGTACCGAATAGCATGCCACTGCTATACAAAGCATGAGTGTGGACACACGCTATCAAGGACTAACTAATGATCTACAGCCTTTTTCTCACAATACTGTAGCCGTCAGAACTTTAAAGCACAGTAAGTGAACCATAATTCACTCAACCCTCGACATTTTCTAGTGTGTCTGCTATCATGAGTGTTCATGGTTTTCCAAAGGAATTGAGGTAACTAGAGTGGTAACTAGCTGCAAAGGTTTAGAATTTTTTGAGATTTTTTTTTTTTTAAACCCCAAATGTCTTCATCTTCCCCATACTCCCTCATGTCCACATTACCAAGGCTGGGCTAAAATGTGCCAGTCTGTTCACGAAAAATCTTACTGTTGACTCAGTTCTTGGTGGCCCTACAGCTGACTCTGCTGAAGTTGAGTATGATGTTCCCTGAATGCTAATCTGGACCTTCTTTGGTTTTTGTCCTCATCCTTGGGGGTTAGCTTTAGGGTCTTCTTAGGATGAGGGTAACATACCCTCCCCCCCTTTATTTGTTTATTTATTTTGAGATGTTCTCACCATAGGGCAGGCTGGCATCAAACCTGTGATTTGGGGGGTGGGGGGGTTGGTTTTTCGAGACAGGGTTTCTCTGTGTAGTTTTGGTGCCTGTCCTGGATCTCGCTCTGTAGACCAGGCTGGCCTTGAACTCACAGAGATCCGCCTGGCTCTGCCTCCCCGAATGCTGGGATTAAAGGTGTGCGCCACCCACTGCCTGGCTAAGCCTGTGATGATCTTACCTCAGCCTCCTGAGCGCTGGGGTTAAAGATGGGAGCTGCCATGCCTGGCTGACATTCATTTTAACAAGGACAGGCTGTTAAGCAGATCTATCTGGTCAACCATTTCTGAGGAACAGCTGTAGAAGCAGCCTGTGTTAAGCCTCATGCTCACTAAGTAACCAACACCAGGCATCTCAGTGCAGGGAGGGAGTCGGATCCGCTTTGGGCTCCACTTCACCCTGACTGGACCCCAGGTCTTCTCAGAGAGTCTGGATGAACCTAAAGCCATCTAATCCATGTGCACTCGTCCTTCTTAGGCAAGGGCATCTGCAGAGCGGCTCTTCAGAAGGCAAAGCAACCCAGCTACCTGCTCCCATTTTAGGATGGGCGTGTGTATGGAAGTACAGGTGGTTTGACTCAGCTGCCCTATCCAGAACAGCCTGCTTGCCCACTCTGTTCAAGGCACATGAGCAGCTGTGGAGGCCTGTTTGGAATGTTTTGCTTGGGTGGCAGTCTGGCTTTTGCTTTTTGTAGCTCTGGAGATTGAATCAAGGACCTCATGTGTACTAGACAAGTGCTCTCCCATGAGCTATACCCTCAGCCCAGAGTCCCGGTGTTGAAATGTCTTCCTTTTTTTGTCTAAAGATGACCTGAGGTCCTCAATACCTCAACACTACAACTACCTTGCCTCTTGCCTGTCACAGCACAGGTCACACAAAGGGTCCTGTGATGCACCATGGGAATCTCAGGGATAGGGGACTTATTAAACATGCCTCCAGCTAAGCAAAGGAAACTGGAGTTCAGGAGGAAACGTAGCTTCCTAATATGATCCAAACACTGAAGGGCAGAAGGGTGACCTCCAGTCTGTGCCTCCACAGCCCATATACAGAAGCGACTGCCATCCCGGCTGCTGCTTAGAGAGGGTCCCCCATATCCTGTGGATCTCCCCAAGTACTTTTCTGGGCTTCTATTTCACAGCTACTCAGCTGTCTTATAGCCCCAAGGAGCTAAGTATACCAGAATACAAGTCAGAGTTGCCTTTAATATGTGATTTAAAAACAATAGAAAAAATAGCTAGAGCTAAATAAAGGGAGGCAGAATGGGGATCTGTGGGCAGATCTTACCCATCTCACCATCTTCTGCTTCCTGTCTTGGAGAGGAGGGTGCAGGGACATGAAGCGGCTGGATCTTCTGTGTTCTGCAGAACTTCAGAAGCCAGAAGTACTAGGAAGTCCATGAAGGGGACCTGAGGCAGTAAGGATGGTAAGGAGTGCCTGCCAGTGCAGGCAGCACTGGGGCTTGCCACTCACACCACAGAGCAGCCCTCAGCTGCTGAGCCCAAAGCCTGGACCACATCTTCTCGGCCTATGGCAGCCAGGGCATCCTCTAGCACTCTGAGGGTGGCTCTGCTGCCTTCTTGGGCAGCCCAGTCCCTTAGCAGGGCATAGGCTGGTGCCTGGCCACGGGCCATGAGTTCCACGGCCTCAGCTTGGTAGCCCAGGTGGCCTGCCAGCCCCTGCCAGCCCTTGGCAGGTTCACCCAACATCAAGAGCCGCTCGACCTCCTCCTGCTGCTGCTGCGGAATATGCAGGTAAAGTCGGCAACCAAGGTCAGGATGTGGTCCTGGGGTGGGAGATAGAAGATTCGTTAGTGGGTGGTGGGGTAGCACTAGTTAAATACCAAGGAGTACTGACTGAGGAAAGGTGCTCACCCTGGCTGGGGATACAGGGCTCCAGACAATGAGGAGAGTCCACAAAGACACTGCTGTCACCATGCCGCTGGTCCCTGTCAGGGTCCCCTAGCTCTACAGTCCGAGCTTTGGCCATGGCCAGCTGTTGTCTTTGCTTATGTGAGCGCCAACTGTGGAGGGCAGAGAGTGCTAAGACAAGGAGCTCGGAGTCCAGGTGTAGAGGGGATGCCACAGGGCAGTACCCAGACCACCTACCATTTGAAGGCCACATAGGCCAGCAGACCAAGGACCACAGTAGCGAGGAGAGCACAGTAGACAGGAATGATGTTGCTTGAGGCCCCCGGAGGCTCGGGGGGAAACAGGGAGGAGGTATTGGGGGCCAGGGCTCCTCCAACTTCTACCCACACGCTTTCCCTGTCCCTGTCCTGCCCCATCAGGGCAGTATCTGTGAAGACAAGGTCAAAGTGGTCAAGAAAGCCACGGCAGCCTCACCTAGACCATCCTGGCAGAACGTTCCAAAAGCAGCAGAGCTCACCATGTAGTCAAGGACTCAGCACAGCGTCCAGAGTTGGCTGGCCCTGAACTGGCAAGAATGGCTCACCAGATAGACACATGCCACCAAGCATGACAACCTGAGTTTGAGCCCCCAGGATCCATATGATAGAAGGAGAAAACTGACTTCTACAAGTCCTCTGAACCCCACATGCTTGCTAAGTGGTTAACAGTGCTTGTAAGAGCAGCATTCTGCTCCCAGCGCATTCGATGGCTCATAACCATCTTTAACTTGAGCTCTAGGGGGTTTGATGCCCTCTTATGGCCTCTGTGGGCACCCTCACACATACACATGTACAGGTACATATGTACACATAAATAATAAATCTTAATTTTTTAAGTTGACTAGCCCTTGGCTTGCCACTGTGGATGAGGCAGATGTGCCTTGCCATCCTCCAGAAGCATCCAGACTTCTGTTCTTGCTATTATGCCTTCTTCTAGAAACATGGCAAGAATCTACTCTGGAAGCCTTCCTTAATCCTGCTCTCCTCGTGCTCTGGTTGACCTCTGTTTGCACGGCACTGGACTGGTCAGCTCCCAGAGTGAACTGTGAGGCCACACTGATGCAGCATGCTGTTTTCACAAAACCATAAAAATAACACTGAACTGGAAGTAACTAACTGGTGTTCTTTTTGGCCTTAAGTCTAGTGACCAGTCAGTCCTTGGAACCAATGTAGACAGGATTCAAGGGACAGGGACTATAGAGCCTGTGAATGGACTTGTACATGACCTACTCCACCTCCCAGCCTGCCTGTTAGCTGGGATCTGGGTCAAAGCAATCGTACCTGCGTAGACCACACCTTTGCTGTGGCTGACATTGTGAAGCATGGCTCTGCCAGGCACTGTCTGCTGAGCTGCTTCTTGGTGAAGGTGAGTGGTGCACAGCACTGGGCTGAAGGAGCTGAAAGACTGCCTTTCTGAGTCCAGTAGGAATTCTGTACGGGGATATGAGATCCTCAGACCTGCTGTCGCAAGTCCCTGGGGCAGCCTGTCCCCATTACCAGCTCACTCCATCCTGATTCTCGCCAGGGCAGGAACGGTTTCCCCATGGCAAGTAGGTGGAGGTGACTAACCAGGCCCCAATAGCCAAAGCTGGTGGGTTGGGGGTACAGCTCAGGATAGAAATCACCCTATCTCAAAGACCTTGGCGAACACCTGGGCTGAATCCAGGGATGATAAAAGAGTAAAGATATATGCACTGTGATCCTATCTCAGGCTGAAGCATCCCTAGGAACCAGTGAAAGGCTCATGTTCATACACAGCTGCCAAAACCCAACATCCCAAGGTCCCAAGACAGGACCTCCTGGACTGACTAGCCCCCACTCTTGACTCCAGGGCCAGTGTCCAGCCCTTTCCTGGTCAGGAGCTGAGTGAAAGAATACCTTAATGGGCTCAGCAAGGTCACAGGGCATGGAGATCCAGGGCCCTAACGTTAGTCTTTTCTCATTTGGGAATTCAGAGAGGGCCTGAAATGGAAGAACAGGGCCACTCAGTCTAAGGGCCCATCTGGACCCTACAGTACTAAATCTGCTGAGACC
Organism: Peromyscus californicus insignis; assembly: GCF_007827085.1. Taxonomy (NCBI): domain Eukaryota; kingdom Metazoa; phylum Chordata; class Mammalia; order Rodentia; family Cricetidae; genus Peromyscus; species Peromyscus californicus. The sequence continues at coordinate 104,898,187 of NW_026294402.1, forward strand.
CACTTTCTGCAGGCTGCGAAGAGGCTCCAGATCTGGAAGGAGGAGGGAGCTCCCCTGAAGAAGGCAGAGACTCAGAAAGGCCCCCCAAGTCCCCAACAGTTACTGCTGCATAACCAAAGGGTCTACCACATGATGGCTATCAGCAGTCCAGTGCTGTAGCCAGGTAAGCCTCGGAGATGGGTGGCCCCTTTATGGACTGTATAGCTCTGTGTCACTTACCATATTGCGAGTGGGGGGCTTCCGGTATCCTAGTTGGTGGGTGGGCCCGTAAACCAGTAGCAGCAGACAGGCCTTGGAATCTGCCCCACCTATCCTGAGCTGCTGGAACGTCTCCCGGCCTCCCCACCCATCTCCAAGCCCAAAATTTGAAGAAACAATTCAACATCCCCCGCAGGCCTATACACACCCCAACACAGACGCTGGTACCCGTAGGATCAGGGCACTCGAGGTGGGAGACAGAGAAGGTTCTGACCCCTTCTACCTAGCAAGAACCCGACTCGGCACTCCCACCCCTCCTGACCTTCGGCAGCCACCCCTCCAAGGGTGCCAGGATCCACTCAGCCAGGAAGACGGCGGGAGTCCCTGGAGAGGGCAGGTTCCGGTCTGCCCAAGAAAGAGTGAGCCAAGGCTAGGGGCGGGCCAATGGGGGGGGGGGTGGTGTTGGAGAGGGGAGCAGGACAATGAAGAGGCGGGGCTGAGCTCGAGGGTGCGGTCTCGCCCCCGCCCCACGCTGGAGCATGCCGAAGCTCTCAGAGCGCACAGAAGCTGACACCAACCTGGCTGGCAGAGTGCGCAAATGGCATGCAAAAGGCACGCGATGGACCATGAGAGCCGAGATCCAGCAGCCAGGAAGGCTGGCAAGGACAGAGGTGGGTCGGCTGGCTACACGGAGGCCAGCCTGCCCAGGAAGAATGACATGCCAGGCCAGACCGGGTGACGGGACTACGAATGGTGGCCACAGAAGGCCGGGAAGGCTGGCACATGTATACTCAAGAAACCAAGCAGCTACAAAACTAGGCCAAGTTTATTGCTGGGGATGGGCAGCGAGTCACGGGTAGGGGTTAAGGCCACGGGTGGTCTTTGTGCTTCACTGTAACGTGGGATTTGAAAGTAGGAATTCCCCCCCACCCCACCCCACCCCACCCCAGATTGTGCAAAATATGCAGCTGCGGCCTCAGAGGCCGGCGCTAGGTCTCCCCTCAGCCGGCGAGGGGCGGGACTTCCTGGTGATGCCATCTACCAATCCCTGAGCTGGACGGTGGGCCCCGCCCACCCCCTGGTGCAGCAGTCTCGTGGGCAGGGCATCTCGCTCGGGCGGGATCTGAGCACCTAGACACCAGGTTCAGCGAGCCTCGCCAGGATTGTACTCCGTCTCCCCAGAGGACACCTGGGAGATGCGCCTCGAGGAGCGCCACAGCTTCCGCGCGAACTGGCTGCTGCGCACCTACGGAAAGAAGGGATGGGATGGGATGGACGAGCCTGAGCAGCTGCTCCCACCCGATTTGATTCGATGCCCGGTCCGCCTGCTCTTGTCCTCACCTCAGAAGGCTGCCCAGCGCCCACAACGATCAGTTTGCCATCCTCCAGGCCCACCAGCACGTGGCTACGCTCCTTGGTCACAGACACACTGCGCACTGGCACTTTCATGGGCAGGGGAGGCACAGCAGGCCGCAATCTATAGCAGGGGAGTGGACATACATTAAGTCACAGCTGCAAGGAGTCCTTCAACACGGCACGGCTACCGGATGTCTCCATTATCCCGTGTATCTACTTTGGCCTCATTTGAAGGCTGGCTAAACTGAATCCCTGATTCATAAGACTCGCACAACTGTGTAGCTGAGGGAGGTCCATGGCAAGAATCCCCATGGGTAACACACCTAGAAGAACGTGCTACTGGATAGCGTGCACTCCTGATTACCCTGTGCCAACAACTCCCACCAAGAGGGGCCATCAACTCAAAGTGGGCTCACTTGTTCAAATGGAGGATGTGTAGAGAGCACTGAATGGTGCCCAGCAGGACGAAGTCTCCTGCCACCGTCAGGGCCGTAGGCTGCTCTGTCAGGGGCAATGAAGCCCGCAACCTCCCATTCACTGAGTACAGGTGCAAGGAGTAGGTGACCTGGAAGAAATGGGACCATCAGTAGCTGCCCCACCATTCCAACTGCCCTGATGCCTTTTTTGTTTTGTTTTTTGTTTTTCGAGACAGGGTTTCTCTGCGTAGTTTTGGTGCCTGTCCTGGAGCTTGCTCTGTAGACCAGGCTGGCCTTGAACTCACAGAGATCCACCTGGCTCTGCCTCCCAAGTGATGGGATTAAAGGCTGTGCCACCACCACCCGGCTGCCCTGATGTCTTTGTTGGGTACCCTATCCCCATACCTGGGCCCCAGGACGTTCACAAGCAGAGCTCTGTACAACAATCTGGCCTTCAGACCCCAGTGCCAGATGTGAAATAGGTCCAGGCAGTGTGGCACCTGGAGGCCTTAATGCTGCCACAAACTGACCTCGACGTACAGTGTGTATGATCACAGTTCCATCCTATAGAAGGCAGATTAGGATGCTGAGCAGAGATCTGAAGGCTCAGGGACAGTGACTCAGCCAACAGCCTCCCCAGGGTACACGGACACACCTCAGATCCAGACACAGCCATGTCAAGTTCAGTGCTGATGGCCACACAGCTCACCGCAGCCTCATGTCCGTATAAAACCTGTACAGGCTTTGATGCCAGCCCTACGGACAGACCACCCTGTGGGAAGGCAGGGCTAGCTTAAGACTCAGGCAGGTATGACTTTATCCCAGGCAGCGGGTTGGAGGGTAATAGAGCCCCAGATCTGCTCATGGCAGTAAGGGGAAGGAGTGACAGGAGAACAGCCCTGAAGGCTCCCTGAGGGGCGGATGGACTTCTGCTCTGGGCTACAGGAACCTCACAGGTCTGTCCACCATGCACACCTGCTGCAGAAGCCGCCACACCATGCACGTGGTGTCCCGGGAGCCTGAGATGAGGTAGATGCCACAGGTGTCCAGTGCGAGGCAGGTCACTACATCTGCATAGGAAGGAGAGGACAGACAGGGGTCAGTGGACCCTCCCAGGTCCCATTCAGAACCCCCTTCCACATCTGCCTGCCTCATTCTCCCTGGCACTAGGGCTGCTCGTACCGAGGTGTCGGCTTAGCTGGTTCAACAGTTTGCCACGGGGTAGTCCAGTTACACGCAGGCTGCCATCCCAGTGACCGCCACTGAAGAGCAGCTTTCCGTCAGGGGCCACTGCCAATGCTTGCCCGCTCAGGCCACTGCCTGGCACCCATGGTCCACTCAGTAGTTTTTGCATCCTAAGCCAATGGGAAGATGGTAGGTGAGGCTGGGCCACGGGGGAGAGGTCTAGGCTGACAGGGAGCCTGGCCAGACCTCTCCCCTGCAGTTGGCCTGCATTCTATAAAGGCATAGGGCATTTATAGCCTACCCCTACCCACAGCTGTCTTACTTGGGGTTTCCCATGCTGGAATCTTTGCTGAAGGTAAAGTAGTTATTGATGTTTCGGTCATAGGGCAACCAGCTGTGGGTGCCCAGCAGCCCACTGGCACTCACAGTCACCTGTAGGTAAGAGTGTGCTAAGGTGGTGTGGAGGCAAAGGCAGGAGGGATGAGCTGAGGGGCACCCTGCCCAGCGCACTTACCAACAGGTCTGAGGAGCCCTGGGTGATGAAGGAGTGGGATTGCCGGTGGGGTACCAGAGCTAACACCAGAGGTATGCCTTCATTGACAACCTGCAGGGAAATGTGGAGGGCTGGCTGTGGTGAGCTCAGGGCAGCAGGAGCCCCAACTACACAAGTCTTCTCAATGGGTACCCTCTTTTTGTTTTTTAATTTTTTAAACAATTTATTTATTTTATGTACTTTGGTGTTTTAGTACCCTAGAACTGGAGTTACAGACAGTTGTGAGCTGCCACGTGGGTGCTGGGAATTGAACCCGGGTCCTCTGGAAGAACAGCCAGTGCTCTTAACTGCTGAGCCATCTCTCCAGCCCCAGTGGGTACCCTCTTTTCTTCGCCCTTGACCCCCAGGGGCACAGAGTGGGCGTCATATGGAGAAGCACACCTGCCAGCAGGGCGTATGCAGGAGGGTATCACAGAAAGGCAGAGGACCCGGGATCGAGCTTGACCTCCGCCTTGAGCCTCTCATCGCATTCCCCCTTGGCCTCAGCCCAGTAACGGGAGGGCAAGGGGAGGCTATGTGAAGACGCAGGAGGGTCCACGGCTAGAGTCCCTCCATCCCGACCCACTCAGGTCCTCAGAGACTGTTCGGGAAGTCACACTTGCCCTGGCCCTCCTCAAGAAAGCCCTCCTCCCTTCTCCTCTGTGTCTACCAGCTGCCTTTAAATCAGTCACCGTCATTTAGAATTCCCATCGGGCCCCAGAGTGGTAAGTGCAGATAAGCCCATCTCACAGAAGGAGCTAAGTTCCTGCCCTCTTTTCACCTCAGCAAAAAAGGCCTTGAGCTGGTCCAGGTTCTGGAAGATGCTAGGTGAGTTAGTGTCCAGACGAGCGAGACGATTGGCCACATCCTCAGCTGAGAGCCGGGGTGGATGTGGTTCCTGTAGACAAGAGCTAGTCAGCACCAGGACATGAGTGTTCTTTTTTCGCTTGTTTTTTTGTTTCTTCGAGACAGGGTTTCTCTGTGTAACCACTCTGGCTGTCCTGGATCTCGCTCTGTAGACCAGGCTGGCCTCAAACTCACAGAGATCCGCCTGCCTCTGCCTCCTGAGTGCTGGGATTAAAGGCCTGTGCCACCACCACCCGGCTGATATATTCTTGACTACTATATTCCAAGCAGCTCTTACCTTGAGCAGCTGACAAGGAGTCTGCCCAAAGTTGCTGATGATGCCTTCCAGAGCCTTCCGTTCCCGTTCATCCGCCACATGGTCCAGGTCTACGGCCCCTGAGAGGGAAGTAAAGCAGTCAGAACTCCTCTGCGGTTCTCTACATTGCTACTTCGCCTGTGCCTGGCCCAGCTCACGTGCATCACCCCGCCACCTTCATAGGTGCAGTAATAGAAGACGTTGAGGGCCTCCTCAGCGGCGGGACCCCGCTGCTTGTAGCCGAAGATGAGGTCAATCCACTCGTGCAAGTGGGAGGACACGTACTCCGACTCCTGAGGGTAGGAAGTGGGGTCAGCTCTGGGACTGCGGACCCACCACCACTCTCAACTCGCCCGCCTGTCTGCGTGCGGTCACCTCCTCACCAGAGCCCGGCGGTGCTGCTGGATGAAATCCTCTGGACAGCTGGCCCACGGGGGCAGCACCACATCACCCACCTTCTCATTGGTCAGCTGGAGGCAGCCCAGGTCAAAACCTAGCAGAGGAGAAGGTCAGCAGTATCCCTGTGTATCCCTGGCCACCCCTGTCTGGGCACTCATGCCCAAGGCCCTGCTCCCACACCAGTGGCTTGCATGCTACCGTTCTGGTTCTCCAGGAAGTCGGGAAAGTAGAAGAACTCTGGGATGAGCTCCTTCACATCAGCAGGGCTCTCCAGACGTGCCTGCCAAGCTGCCGCCACTGAGTGGAACTGCCGGTCAGAGCAGTCGAAGCTGGTGGAGGACACAGCCAAGGTCAGATGACAGATACATGGGGATGTGTAAAACCAGAGGCAGCGTAAGACTGGGCCCCCCTCCTCCCCAACCTCCCATCACTCCTGGGCGCACCGGCCACTCTGCAGCTGGACATGCAGGGAGGTGAAGGGTTCCACGCGGATGAGGTAGTGCATCACACCTGCCGCATTGGAATAGTGGGTACCATAGTGGAACTTGTCGATCGTACCTGCTGGGTCCTCAAAGCTCTCATATCTGAAGCCACAGGCAACAGAAGTCAGCAGAAGCCCTTCACCCACCCATCCCCAGCCCACTGAGCCCTGCCCCGCCCACATGCTCACTTCTCCCTCACGAGCTGGGCATGCTTGGGGTTCACCACACCGATGGGTTTGGACAGGTCCCGGAAGACAGCTGGATTGCTGAGGTCCAAGACTGGGGACACGTAGTCCTGCAAGACCCAGGGGAACTGGCCACCCACCCAGGGGAGAAGCTGCATGAAGACCCTGATGGCTTGCTAGCCCACCCTGCCCTGCCCTCACACTCAGGAAGATAGATAGAGCCTGCTCACAATACCACTTGGAAGGGCTGCAGGAGCACAGATGGTCTACAATAGACACCCCTTCCTTCCAGGGAGACCAGGGCCCAGCAGGAAGAAAACAGGGCAGGGGAGTGAGGCAGTGGCAGGGAACAGAGGCCTGATCTTAGTCAGAGGTGAACCATTCAGGGACTGTGCTTAGGGCCTGGCCCATTAGCCGGCACTGATAGATCAGCGAGTGGGGGGGAAAGGGGGGGGATGCAGAGTGGGGCCCTCACCACAGGGTACTGAGACAGGTCATTGTAGGTGCGTCCTGCAATTGTGTTGAGTTGCATCAAGTATTCAAAGTTGGAGATCTCTCGCTGTACCCATTTCTGGAGGGCAGGATAGCAAAGGATGAGCAGTGAAATTGTCCAGAACCCCCTACTTACAAAGTTCCTACCTCACACTCCACACAGACGTACGTAGGACTCTTACCTGAGTAAGTCCCGAGGCACGAAGCATCTCCTGGGGGGAGCGGCTGCTTAGGTAGCCTTGGGTGTGTGGCCGTAAGCGCAGGAGCCATGAGTACACCTGGTTCCGTACCTGGGTGTGGGGTGGGATGGGGTAGGGCTGGGGCCTGGGAGCCTGGCCAGGAGATGAAGCTGAGGACCCAGACACCTTGCATGGGAAGTTGAGGAAGTAGTTGGACTGATCAATGAAGAAGAGCTCTAGTGCTGAACGCCTCAAGTTGAAACGCCGCAGGTGGACCTCACGCAGCTGGGCCAAGGGGCGCCGGAAATCATGGCCAATGCCTATAGGACCAACAGTGGGTATGCGGAGTCCCTGGCTCCGACCCAGTCCAGACCTTGGCCCTTCTCTGCCATGCCCTCCACCGATCCCACCAGAACGCACCTTCCTCAGTTTCCACACGTTCTGTGCTGCCGTCATAGAAATACACGTGCTGCGTGGTGACCTCTAATAGTCCTGGGACGACAGCCACCACGGTGACGAGCTGGCACTCGGCTGACAACACCAACTTCTCACGCTGCTCATCTAGTTCCGCTGCCTCCATCCTGGGGGTCAGCACACAGCTCAGCTGCTGATGCTGGCATCCCTTCTTGACTAGCTCCAAGGGCCAATGAGCTATGAAGTCATATGCTCACACCTCCCTGACGGAGAGGAGTTGCCAAGGGCCTCGTGCTCACTGACCTGTGCCCTAGTTGAACTTAAAAGTTGCTCTGGCTGCTCGTCAGATCACCCCTTCTGCTGCCATGGTCCCCACTCTGTTCTGATTTTTCTCAGCCTTGCTCAGAGGTACTTGGCTACTAAGGACCACCCAACCACCCAGCCCTTTAAATAACTTCCAATTTGGGGTTCGAGTCCCTTTTCAGGGTACTCAAGGTGGACAGCAGAAGACTCAGACTCAGTCCCACGGAAGGCAAACACCCCGCCAGCCTCCAGTCCACCACTCACAGGGTCTCCAGCACAGCCAGTTCATCCTCCCCTAACTGGTCTTCAGGCAGCTCCTCTGGAGGGGTGCTGATTTTGGCCTCTTTGGTCACTGCCAGAGGCAGCGAGGTCTCTTCAGTGGGTGTCATGGGAGCTTCACCTGCACGAGGCCAATCATACTTAATTACAGCAAGGCATGATGGGAAACACCAGGTGGGTGGACCAAGTGCAACACACTCACCTAAATTGTCACGTAGGGCACTGGCTTCTAGGTGAGGGTCAAAGTGATGATTGGGTACCAGTTTTAGTCGCATTCGTGAGTATGTCTCTGCACTAGACAGCTTCCAGTGAGGGGCTGGAGGAACCCTGCAGATATATCACCAGGAATTGTCACAGGCCAGCAAGAGGTTACAGGGCCCCCACTTCAAGACTGTTGGGTTTTTGAGACAGGGTTTCTCTGTGTAGCCCTGGCTGTCCTGGAACTGGCTCTGTAGATCAGGCTGTCCTTGAACTCTGCCCGCAAAGTGCTGGGATTAAAAGTGTGTGCTGCTGCCGCCATCCCCCCAACCCCCGAACCCCCACCCTTGGCTAAGACTGCTGCTGTGATTCATGTTGCATGACTCTAGTTAAGACCTTCAACAGAGAGCCAAAGGCAATCTGGCACTCTCCAGTCATTCCCTTTGTACCAAGCCCAGCTCCTCCACCCTAAAAGCCCAGCCCACCTTAGTGCCCAGGCCCCACAGGGGCTGGAGAGCTGGCGCCACAGTGCCCCCCAGTGTAGCAGGGCCGTGGAGTGCTGTGCCGCCTGCTGCTTCAGCACGGCTGCATAGCGCAGTCCCTCCAGGCGGGCCCTGCGCTGGGCAGGCTCTAGGACCAGTTCCTGTGGTGAGAAGAGCAGAGCAATCCACTGACTGCCGTTTTCCCAACCATTCTCTACCCTGCCCCGTTAGCTGTTTCCCAGGCGTACGGGTGAGGTAGCACACCGTCCCCACTCCTGGGCTGCACACCTGGAAGGTCCTTTGGCTCTGGATGCGTTCCCGCTGATGCCGCTGTCCACTGCTCATAAGCGTGTCATAGCAGGCGTTCCAGAAGCCTGACATGAGGTCATGGCTCTTAGCATATGTGTCCATTTCAAACTTTGACATGGTGGGCTGTACCTGGAGGATGAATGGGGGGAGACCAGTGCTTGAGGTGTGCCCTGGCCCCCATCTCTTCCTTCATCCCCACCTCCTTTAGGTACCTGCTTGTCAATGAAGTGGCGCCATTCAGGTGTGGCACAAAAAGCCTGGAAGTCCTCAAAGAAGGTGGGGCTTCCATTGGTGGGTGGTAAGGAGGGCAGCCCCCACTGTAGTCCCAGGGGCCCATAGGCACGGTCCAACAGCGTGCGGACCAGTGGCACCAACCACGAACAGCGCTCAGAGGCTGCCACAGCTGTAGATGGAGACTGTGAATGCTCAGTCTCAGAGCAAGAAGTGCTCAGCGCCCGGCTGAGTGCGGCCTCCAGCTTGGAGAGGACGTAACATGCCTCTTCACGGCGGGCTGGCACTGCAGTCTGCAGCAGTGTGTGCAGCTTCACATAGGCCTGGGCATGCAACTGCACGTGCAAGGCAATGAGTGTGTCACCAACTGCTATACCTCCACCAGCCCCACCGCCACCTCCACTGCCCACCCGCATGCTCACCTGTGGGTCCTCCAGCAGGATATAGCCAAGCACAAGACGCAAGCCAATCTGTGCCATCTCACGGAGTTCTGCTGTGCTATTGGCCAGGTGTGGCCAGGCGCCCAGGCGATCGAGGAGGTTGCACACACCTTCAAAGAGCTGCCACATACAACATTCCCAGCGTGTTACCACACAAGGCCAGGGATACACGGGAAGAAGGCAAGGTAAAGTTTGGGCTGGAGGCTAGGTAAGGTTTGCTCGCACCGCTTGACCAGTCCTGCAAGGTGTACCCAGCCATCTCTAACACTGTCATCCACCCCAAACTTTGACCTGACTAGACATGCCTGCAGATGCCCATGCTGATGTATCCAGGACTGCCCTGGGAGCTTGCCCATCTCCCAGGTTTATCAGGATGCAAGGATGCATGTGGCTCTGAATGTCGTACCTTTTCACTCCATAGTTCCTGATTACCATGGCCCTCAGCGCACAGGAAATCCTGCAGCAGACGGAGCAGCCACAGTGCCTGCTGGGTAAGGCTGGCCAGGCCTCCTGGGGGAGCCTCCTTGATGTCAGTCAGGGCTGATTCCAACATCATCTCTAGGAGGCTGGCCAAGAGAAGGACTCAGTACCTACCTTGCACTTTCTCTGGCTCCCCGGCTCCTAGAGAGCTATCACCTTCCCGAATCATCCCTCTTACCTGCGCTTAATGCAGTCTGGTGGGCGCACAAGTGTGGCTGAGGCCCCCAGCTGGGTAAGTACTGAGAAGACTTGGCCACGCTCCCGCCACGCGGCCTCATCACTGCCCTCCACACCCCTCCATGTCACCGAGAACAGCACGTTTGTGAGCAAGTTGCAGAGTTCCTCTTCGGGCGTTTGCTGTGGGCACAGGAGGGTAGTGAGCTGATGGGCTGGGAGGGGAGTCTCTGCTCAGCACCCCTGTCTGCCCACTAGCAGGAATGGTGAGAGGCAGCAGCATTCAGCAAACAGCCAGACTGGCACCAAGGTCTTAGAAAAATGGCACAGTGGTTCCAGTTACTGTCTGAACTCTGGGGAGAAACCTGGGGTTCTGCTCGACTCCAAAGAGGAGAGGAGATATTCCTGAGTCTTCAAGGCTGCCTAGGAATTCTCAAGGAGAATTGGGGCTGCAGAGACAACTTAGCAGTTAAGAGCACTCACTGGCTGTTCCTCTAGAAGAGATAGGCTGTCCCTGGGCCCTAGACAGCTGCTCTCCTCCACTGTGGCTCAACACAACCACACGTGAGACTATCAGCCCTGGTAGCAGGCACATCTTTGGAGAGGTCACAGTGCCAACCTGCTTCCCTGAGGTGTCATCTCCAGACACAGTGCACCGTCAGACGGTGGGTCCATCTCACCTGGGGGTTGCTTGTGTTCGAGGCGTCATCCCCGCTGACGGCGGGGTCTAGCAGGCTGCCGTCCTCCAGCACATTGGAGAGGCTGGAGCTGTGGCGGCCTTGGGCGGTAGGGAAGGGCCGTGGCCCATCCAGCGGGGAAGGTGTGCCAGGCTGGCTGGCTGGAGTGACAGTCCCACTGCTGCCACCACCAGCGGCAGCATTGCCTGAGCCAACGCTGGCCCGTTCCAAGCCCAGGTCAAAGGGTGTACTGAACGGGGAGAGGGCATGGTAGAAGGCGTCTGGGTCAGGGCAAGGGGACTCCGAGGGCAGGAAGACATCCGAGGAGTCAGCAGGCAACTCAGTGGGTGGTGGGGACAGGGCCGGCTCCAGGGAGGGGGGCAGCTCTGGGAGAAAGCGTGAAGGACTGCTGGCTGTGGCAGCCTCCAGGACATACAGCCGGGTCAGCACATCCTGCCAACCAGCTTGTCGGGCCAGGAGCCGCACTACTTCTGGCTGTCCATAGATGAGGTGGAAGAGCTGCAGAGCCAGGGCACAGCAAATCAGAGGCCACCTGATTGCTTCCCTAGACCCTCACCCCCAGGTCTTCACAGTGGGTGCCTCCTAGGACACCCGCTTCCCAGACAGGCAAAATGAACTCCAGAGAGCAGAAGCCATCCCTTTTACCTCCTCCCCAAGCTTCTCTGTTACTCACTTGACGACAGATGTCGAGGCGGACACCGAGGTCAGCCTGGAGGGATAGCTGTACCACAGCCAACAAATCTGAGAGATTCAGGCTATCCGGGGATGCAACCTGAGGGACTGACATAGTCGGAGGGATGATCTCAATCCTGTCCCCTACAGGAACACTCCCTCTTCCCACCTGTCCCATTCCCTGGGTAGATGCTGCCCCCTCTGCCTGCTCTGCATTTTTGTTTGTTTTCTGCTGTGTTGGGGCAAATGCTAGGTAAGCATTCTACCACTGAAATGCATCCCCCCTGCATCTGATCTACCTCTTGGTCCCAACCACATCATACCTGCTCCCATAAACAGCTTGTAGAGGCCCTGGCAGAGCTGGGGAGAGATGGTCCCCTCGGGCAAGCTGGCAACAAGACCCTGGAGAGCACAGTCTCGCAGCCGGACCCTCTGGCGGTTCCGCTCAGGTAATCGCTCATTCTGTTGCAGTCTTCGCAAGATCTGTGGGAGGGAGACCAAGGGGCTGTCATCATGGAGGACCTATCATAGGAGGAGAAGTCACTGTGCAGGTGTGTGGCTCCAGAAGAGGCCCGTGCAAGTGGCTTTATTCACTGGTGCAAGGCTGCCCTAGGTTCCAGCCAGGGGCCTCAGAGAATGGGATTATGAGGTCAGGAGGGGGCTGGGTATACCTTGCAGACTCTGTCAGTCAAAAGGGGTGGTGATTTTGGCCGCACCAGCAGTGTGAGCAGCACCTCGAGGTTCCCTGGCTCTAACAGGAAGATGGCCAAGGGCTCTTGTACTGGAGAACCCTGAAGCAGGGCCAGTAACAGGTCCAGTGTGCCCACCACCTGAGGATACAGAATGTCACTCTAGGCTGGGTTCCCCAGCTGGCCCATATACCTCTCACCCAAGCCTCACCCTCCCCAACCTCCTGCCCACCTGGCCATCATCACTGGTGGCTGCCAAAAAGCTCAACACAACCTGCATGTCATCCACTGAGAAGTTCCGAACCAGGAACTCACGCGCCAGACCCAAAAGGGAAGTCTGTACCGTGCGCAGGTCGTCGGCCGCAAGGGGGCGCTCCCGCTGCAGACTAGTGGGTCCAGCAAGCACAGCCAGCAGGTCCAAGAGGCAAGATCAGGGAAAGTGGGCAGATGAGCTGAACACCAGGCACTACTGTGCCAGGCCCCCAGCATCCACCCGGTCCCACTAGCCTAACCTGTAGTGTGTGCGCAGAGCATCGAGGATGAACTGGACTCCATACTTCTTCCGGAGTTTCTGTCTGTGCTCACGGACCATGCTGGACATGTACTGGATGTGACCTGAGTGGACGGACATCCGCAGAAAGCTTCGTGCAGGGCAGGGCCATGCCTCTGCCACACCTCCCAGGCACCATCACATCCCCTCACACACCCCAGGGCAGAGCTCTGACCCTGTCAGATATGTCCCCTCACACTGTCTAGAGCAAGGCTGTGACTTCTCACCCTGCCCTGCCCTGTAGCCAGGCCTCTTTCCCAAGCCCCTCACTTACCCAGGCGCACAGCAAAGTCACTGAGGGTCCAGAGGTGGAAGTTGAAGAGCAAATGTTGGTAGAGCAGGTAGAGGAGGGGCCCGCTGCTCTCAGCAGCCATCCGCTCCATCAGCAGCTGGGCAGACATGAGCACGTTCATATCCATGGCCCAGCTGGGGACCTGAGAGGAGAAGGGGCTGGCTGAGATGTGAGCCCCTGCCTCCCTGCTGTCCCAGCCACTCAGGCTCCAGTTTTCCCAGCAGCAGACATGAACCACCATCCTTGCTCACAGGCTTTCAGGGCTGCTGCCGTCGCGGAAATACAAGCTTCCAGCCCGGCCTATAGCTCAGCTTCCCTTGACACAGCCTGGGCCACATTCCTACCCACATCCTCACAACCAAATCTGCCCCCCACTCAGGCCCCACTCGACACCACTGTCCAGAAGGTCCTGCTCCTGTCTCTCTTCCACCTGCTCAGTAGGTCTCACCTTACGCAGGAGGGCCCCTATGATGGCAGGCCCCTGGCACTGTACCAGACTCTCCTGATTCACAGTGTGGCCCTGCAGGAAGTTCCGAAGCATCAGGAGAAAGGCGGCCACTGCATTCCTCTCCATCCGTTCCTCTGCCAACCAACAGAAGAGGACAGAGCTTGGTCAAGGGCACGCGAGAAGCCGCGACCTCACACTTCCACCCTCACTGCCACACCAAGACTTCCTCCCCCAACCCAGGCATGAAGGACTCACCTGAAGACTTGCCCAGGGGGAGAAGCAGGCCCTGAGTGTTATGGCCTGAGGTCAGTTCAGGTCCCAAAAGGTCGTGCGTTTCACCTGGACCTGCCTCGGCCTCTTGGGGCTGCATAGCTACTCGCTCCAGCAAGGGCAGCAGGGCACCCATGCCCCCTACACAGTTCACCACATCCTGGAGGAGGGGCCGGTGATGAGAGAGCAGTTCCCCACCAGGATCTTGCCTAGGAGCCTGGACTCCAAGTATAGATCTCTCGAACTGGTCTCCCAAACACTGCCAGAGCCCCACGCTGCTGCCAACTAGCCCTATGTACACTATACACATGTGCACACATACCTTCACATCCCATGTCTCCACCCTATGTCCTGTCAGGCGGCCATCCAGCCCATGGCCAGGGGACAGGTCCAGGCAGATGTTGTTCTTACAGGCCTGGACCAAATGGAGAAGGGGGTGACAGGTTGAAAATGGGAGCCTGAGGGCAGAGCCAGAGGGTAGTGACGATTCTCTCATCCCCAAATACCTGAGGTGAATAGTGGAGGAGCAACTTGGCACCAAGCTCATGTAGTTCACCCTCAGGCTTGAAGGGTGCTGGCTCATTGGGCCCTGGAGAGAGAAGGCCAATCCTGTAAGAGACCTCAGGGCCTCTGGCCAAATCCCACGCACAGCTTGCCTCCTCCCTGCCTGCCCAGAGGACAGATTCCTAGGGTTACCATCTTCCCCTGGGCACTTGGCAAATCTGATGCCCTAGAACTGGGACAATAGGGTAGAAGCTGGGACTCGGGCAGGGGACCGACAGACAGCAGGTGCTACATACCCAGGCCATACAGGACCTGCAGGGCGGATGCCTGCAGGGCTTCGTGGAAGATGGCCACAGTCCCCAGCTCACCCTCCAGAGATGTGGGGCTTCCCCACCGAGTGTCCTGGGTGCCTGCAAGGGTGGAGCTGATGCTGCCCTCCTGCAGAGGGGCCCCCAGCCCAGGCCCCCCGCTCAGGCCTGCAGAGGCTGGGACTGACTGGGAGCGGGTGAGGGAGGGGTGAGTGTGAGACAAGGCAGTGGGGAGCCCTGTGGAGGTCGTCGTGGTACGGTGCCCAGCAGAACCAATACAGCAGGAGGAGAAAGGCTGCAGGGTCAGGATTGGGAGACTGGTCAGTCCCAGCAAAGCCTGGGACTCCACCTCTATCCAGCTTATGAGGACTTCAGAGCCGTGCAGGCTGAAGACACACAGGGGTTCCAGTCCACACTGATCCACGTCCCTCCAACTGACCCACGGCCACCCAAACCCTGCCTAGCACACCTCACTGAGGGAGGGGAAGCGAAGAAGTGCTGTCTTGACCAGCTGGCCATCTTTGAAGACATTGACCTGGTTCTGACTGAAGGGTCGGCGCCCAGGCACATGCACAATGGCCACACAGTGCTGTAAGAGAAGCCATGAGGACGCAAGCCATACTTGAGCCTTGGTGTTCCCCATTCCACACTGGACCACGTGAGAAGGGTGAGGACTCACCCAGGCAGAGTCAGCCAAGGACACTTCGGGCAAGCTCACGGTTATGTACTCTTTCCGTGTGCACACGGCTACCACCAGGGTCCCAGCTGCCGTGAAGAAGGCCTCAAACCCTGAGCCATTGCTGGTGAAGAAGCTGGGGGCAAGCAATCCAGTTATGCCCGCTTCTTCGTGCTCCCCCTGGCAGCGGGTCCCTAGCCCTTGGCAGTTACCCACCTATACAGCTGTTTTCGCTGGAGGGGCCGGAGAGGGGCTGAGGTAGGAGCTGTCTCTGTGGCACGCAGACAGAGCCAGGCATGGAAGGTAAAGCCGGGTCCTGGCCACCGCTGCACAGGAGGTACCATGATGCCCGCCATGCTAGGTGTGAGGTCAAAGTAGCGCAGGGCACGTGCGGGGTCCCGGTTCCGGGCCATGCCTGACAGTGCCCGGATGACGGCGCCTGCATGTCGAGCCTTCTGAGATTCAGTTCCGGCTGAGTCTGAGTCCAGCCCCGGTGGGGGGCGCAGCAGGCGACGCAGCTCCAGGGGCCTTAGAGACACTCGGCCCAGGGCTTGCAGCAGTGCTAACAGCTGCTCCTGGCAGCGGGCTCCCAGGGCTCCCCCGGTGCCGAGCGTCTCCAGCAGAGAGCCCACCAGGCCTGCCTGCACACAGGTGGCACGGCTGGCAGGGCAGCCGTCACAGAGCCGCCAGAGGCGCTGGGCCAGGAAGAGGCGCAGCTCTGCTGTGGGCAACGCCGGCAGCCACTGCGTCAGCACCAGCACTGGCTGCTCATTGCAGATCGGTGGAGGCGGGTGCATGCTGTGGTCACCCTCCACAGCCTGGTGGAAAGAATGTGACAGTCCCAGGTCAACTGCGGCCCCCTGCCAGCTACAAGACTTCCTGTTGCCTATAGTATGGGAAAGCAACACGTGCTGCCGCATCTTGGTGCCTTGCCAAAGGTACATGGACGATCATGACCACCAAAACAAGCACTCGGCACTACCAACTTCCAAGCTTTGGAAGTAGCCTGGGCTGGCCAAGCCCCTAACTATATGTTCCTGAAATAGTCCTTGTGGCCTATAGTGTAGAGGTCTCACCTCAGGGCACTGACATGTATGGCTGAGCCACAGCTCACGTTACACTGGCCATAGTTAACAGTCCTCCAGGCTAGGGACCTGCCTCAGGCCAGCTGCCTTTGGGACCCAGGCCCCAGCCCAGTCCTCACCATGTTGAGCAGTTCCTGCAACAGCCGGTGGGTGGGGGGCCCAAGGCTCTGCAGGACCTCCTGCAGGTGCTGGTAGCCAATGCGCTCCTTGAACACCTCCTGAAAAGTGGGGTGGAAGTAAGCAAAGGTGTGGGTCTGTGGCTAACTCACACCCGAGGAACCCCTCCACTTTTGGAACTGTCGATCTCTGCCTGTAGAGTCCAGTAGAGAAAGGGACAACACAGAGGCTGGAGTAGTCTATATTCATCTCAGAGGGGTACAGATGGCGGCCAGCTCCCAGGCATCCCAGCTCCCAGGACACACTGAAGACCATACCCACCAAGCACGTGAAACCACACCCCAGAGGCAATGGCAGTGAGTGCTCTCCAGGGAACAGGATCACTGGCCAGGTTTGGAAACATGAGGACAACAAATTCCACCTCTGACTCCTGTCACAGAAAGTCTGAAGCATCCTCACCTTGGCTGAGGGGGAGCCACTCATGATGCAGGTCAACACTCTGATGACATGGACTGCAATGGCATCTGTTTCCTGGTCCAGCACCTTGGGGTAGAGGGGATGTCAGGAGAAGCAGCTGCTGGGGTGTCACAGCTGGCAACACTTGACAGTAAAAGGGGTGCAGGGCCAGGTACACCAAGGTCCAGGGTATCTGCTGGATCAGCAACCCTCTGTGAACACCAGGCCCTCCACCTGCTCCACAAGCTGTGCTGCCCTGAACTGGAGTGCTCTCGTAGCAGTTGGGCAAGACTGCCTCTGCAAAGAGGCCTGGAAAGAAACCCAGGCCGGGAAAGGCTAGACCAATGGTGCACACGGCCTCTGCACCCCCTCCTACAGACTTACTGGCACTAGTCCCCACACCCCCACCCAAGTGAGACATGCATGCAAGCAAGCCATCAAGTGTCCCATCACCCATGGTGATTGCCAGAGATTCAGAGGGATGGGGCAACCAATCACAGGGCATTAGAGCCAGAAGAACCTTCGAGACCTCTAAATCCTACCCTGTTCCCCCACCCCCTGAATCAGTGAGGATGCTGTGGCCCAGCTTAGCTGGCCCAGCTTAGCTGAAACTGATATCAGAGGCATGCTGCTCACTCCCCTGACCCATCTGGGGGTGAGGGGCTGAGAGTCTGGTATCAAGTGCTAAGTAAGCTGTGGGCCCTTTGCTCATAGCTCTGCCTAGTCCCCCTGAAGTGAGATCTGAGACAACCTTCCCTTCTCTAGGCCTGTTTCCTTATCTGTAAATAAACCAAGGATGTATGCGTGGGGGGTCACCTAGCCCTGCCTGATTTGGAGCTGAATGGACAGGCAGATCTCAGAAAGTCACCAGGGGAATAAACATATAAGGCTGCCTCATGAAGACAAAGCCAGGGCCGAGGCTCTGGTGGCTGGGGGCCCAGGTGTAGAGCCCCCGTCTGATACCCCACAGTTTCTACAGCCCCTAAGGACAGTTAGGCATGGGGCATATTATAAGAAGTTTAGTATAGGACTCAGGAGCCACAGAAGACATGGCTCCTCTGGGGACCCCTGCCTTAGCAGGAGATTACAACCTAAGCTCTTGGTGTCTGTACTTGAGTCTCCTGAGACGGGGGGGGGGGGGGGGGGGGGGGGGGGGGGGGGGGGGGCGGGGGCGGGTAGGTGGTGAAGGGTTTCGAAGGTTCCTTCCAGCCACACCCCAGCACCCGATTCTGACACTAGGTAAGCAAGAGACCACTTCCTGCTCCAGTCTCCAGGATGGGGCCTTGGAAGGGGTAGGGGTGGAAAGAGCCTGGGAGAGTCACCCTCAGTGTCAGCTATGTCAGGCCTCAGACACATCTACGCATCCACCGTTCTAGAGTACAGGAAATGGTCAGAGAAGGAGCCCAGGGTGGGTGGCCCAGGGAGGTGCTGCCTGAGCTGGTGAGTCCCAGAGTGGTACCTTCTGGACATCGGGCTCAGTCAGTAACCGGGTGGCCAGGTCACTGTCCCCCTCAGGGGGCGCCCGGGCCTGCAGGTAAAGCTGTGAGGAGGGTCAAAGTGGAGGAGGAGGAGGAGGAGGAGGAGGAGGGGAGGTTAGAGGAGGACCAGGAGGAGCTGCCAGGGCTCTGCACCAGTGAGAAATGCCCCACTGAGTCCTAGTCAAACTTCTCCTGTCAGGTTTTTGGGGCCCAAACCCAAAAGGGACAAACCCTGCCCAGCCCCAGGCCCTCCGGCTAAGCACAGGCCAGAGCCAAGTTTGCTCAACAGCAACCTGGGATGTCTATGTGATTCCCCCCAAGCCTTCCACCCCGCAGGTGAAATTCCACCCACCTTGCTGTTCTGGATGAGGCGAATCAGATGTTCAAAGCAATTGTTGCTGAGGAAGGTGGCTTGCAGCACTGGCCGGTCTTCACATGCCAGCATCATGGGGATAGCATCTGTGTGGGGGTCAAGGTCACAGACTCCCCGACAAGCGTTCTTAAACACCCCACCTCTCCTGGTGCCCGGTCCTGCTTTCCCACCAGCACATGGACATTCCCCTCCCTAAGGGCCTGGGAACCCATACCTACCCAGCATGCTGACCCGCAGGGTGACAAGGGCCTCTTCAGGGCCTGAACTTGGACTAGCTGGCCAGTCAGCATTAAGAATGTAGAAGTAGCCCTCAAGCAGGATGCGGAGTTCTGGTCCTCGGGGTGGTGCTCGGCTGGCATGCAGGACGTGCACTGCACCCACCAGCGCTTTCAGAGCCAGCAACACCTGGCTCGGGTCCTGAGCTGGGCCACGGCCCCAGCCCCGCACCACACCTAGCAGTCCCTGCACAGAGCCAGCACTCACAGCCATCTGTCCATTTTCCTGTGGGTGAGGAACGTTGGCAATGGACTCACCTAGAAGCAAGGTGCTGAGAGGGCCACCCTTTGGTCCACAGGCTCACTACCCCACATACCTTTCCTCCTGCAAGGACAGCACCAAAGAGGTGGATGAGCCGCAACAGCAACGTGGGAGGCAAACAGCCTGCATCCTGCAGGCTCTCTGGTAGTGGGCAGAGCAGGACAATGTCACCAAGGTTTTAGGGCTATGGGCCAAAGGACTGCACAAGAGGTGGGATATCCCAGCATGGGGGTGTGGGGTGGAAGCTGAGCCTAGCAAGTGTCCAGACTCGAGGCAGGAAACTTCCCCCTTTAATGGGTCTAAAATGACATGGCTGTATGGTAGGAGGATGGGGGGCTACAGTGGTTCTTTTTTTTTTTTTTTTTTAAATTTTTGAGACAGGATTTCTCTTTGTAGCTTGTCCTGGATCTCACTCTGTAGCCCAGAATGGCCTCGAACTCACAGAGATCCGCCTGCCTCTGCCTCCCTAGTGCTGCACCACCACCCGGCTACTAAAGTGGTTCTTGAGGGATATATGGTCCAGCCCTGAGAGCCTAGGCAGCTTCCTAGTTCCTTACGTCCAAAAGTGACAGTGTCCCAGAGTGACACACAGCCACTGTGCTTCCCCACAGAGACACAGGGTTTAGCTTCTAAGATGCAAATCCGTTCCTTCTTCCTCCAGTGGGAGCTTCTGGTGCTCTGCTCTGGGGACCAGGTTGCATCAACTGCACTGATATTTCCCCTCCCCGACTGGGGACTTCCAGGGGCTTTCATAGCCTCACATGTGGCCTTGCTCCAGCTGGACAAGGCGTCAGGAAGTGAAGTGAAACCCAGAGAGCAGGAAGGTCCAGGCCTGAGTCACACTGTGTGACACAGGTAGGACTGGGTGGGGTTGGGGCCTCCCTGCGGTGGGGCTTTTGAGGCAAGACCTAAGAATAAAATTGCCCCATGAGGGGAGAGGACACAGCATGGGTCAATACCCTGAGAAGGAATAATTGGTGACATTCTAGGGATGTGGGGACGGAAGTGGGGAGGAATGAGAATCAGTCCTACAAACGAGAGGAAAAATGGGGGTGCTTAGAGTGCCTGGGCTGTGGGAAATGGATGGAGGCAGGGCTCCCCAGGGACCTCCCCTCCTGGGTCATGTACAACTGACTTACTAAACTAGCCAAAAGGGTCCAGCTCCCACAGCACTGCTTGTCTGTCCAGTTACTTCCTGCTCTGACCATATCAAGTGCTGCCTGCCGCCCCTCCAATGAGAGGAGAGAGAAGGCCCAGGGCAGAAGAAACAATGAATGGAAAAAGCCAGGGGGAACAAGTGGTCAGGGGGGCTTCTGGGCACCATTCCTCCAGGAGTGAAGAAGTAGGTGCAGACAGCTAGTGTAGAGAGGGGCCTGAAGAGGGTAGAGCCCAGGTGGGGGCTCCCCGAGCAGAGAGACTGGACAGGGACAAGTGTCTGGGAGCAGCCAGGAGGGAGAGAAGGAAGATGAGCAATTCAGGGGACAGGTCAATACCCCTCCTGATGGAAAGTCCTCATTCCAGCCTAGGAAAAAAATTCTTTGCCCAAGCATGCCCTTTCTCTTCTCTCTACCCCGAAACTGCTACTTGGCTGTTAGAGGTTCCGGTGTCCCTCCCAGGCCAGACCACCAAGGAGTTCCTGTTTAGCGGGTGGCATCAGGGAACTACAGGAAGGGGACCCAGGTTAGGGGGCAGGACTGGCTGGAGACTGACCTTGGAAGAAGGCTCCGAATTCACAGGGCAAAGTGACGGGAGGGAACTTGTATTTGCTCTTCTCCCTGGAGCTGATGACTTCCCTGGGGGTGGGGGTGGGGAGAGGTGGAGTGAAGCCCGCACTGGGACCCATCAGCTGAACTCTCACCTCTCCTTGGTCAGGTCCTTCTCCTCCAGCCTGCACACAGGCTAGTCCCATGAGACCAATGGTCCCATCCCATCCCTTTCCTTTGCCTGGCCTCCGGTAGGTCTCCCTGGCCTCCTGTAGGTCTCCCTGGTCTCCTGTAGGTCTCCCTGGTCTCCTGTAGGTCTCC
Source organism: Peromyscus californicus insignis (assembly GCF_007827085.1). NCBI lineage: Eukaryota > Metazoa > Chordata > Mammalia > Rodentia > Cricetidae > Peromyscus > Peromyscus californicus. The sequence goes on from NW_026294402.1 coordinate 104,919,260, forward strand.
CTGGCCTCCTGTAGGTCTCCCTGGCCTCCGGTAGGTCTCCCTTTCCTTTCCCTGGTCTCTGGTAGGTCTCCCTGGTCTCCTGTAGGTCTCCCTGGCCTCCTGTAGGTTTCCCTGGCCTCCTTTAGGTCTCCCTGGCCTCTGGTAGGTCTCTCTGGCCTCTTGTAGGTCTCCCTGCTGGAGGGAGGGCTGGGTCTTACCCACTCTGCTGGCGCCGCCAGGTCTGGTAGGGGTCAAAGAGCCCCTCACAGAGGAGCAGAGCATGCAGGGCCACATTCTCCAGCTGGGTCCCATGGCCTTCCTTTGATGAGGAGGATCCTTTCAGCTAAAGTGTGGGGAGAGAGAAGGGGGGTTGGCCAGCCATACCTGCAGTCTGTCTCCACCCTATCCGGGCAGGCCCCTCACCTTAGCCATCAATCCAGTGAGCAGTGCCAGCACTCGGGGCACCAGTACCTGGCCCCGACCAGCCTCTACATTCTCCAGGTTCCTAGGGTGGGGGTGAAGAACAAGAGAGGTCACGCTAATGTCCCAGGTCTCCCTCACTCCCTGGCTCAAACACCCAGGCCTCTGCCCACCCTCAAAGGACACTAGGGAAAAGCCACCTGCAGAGAATGATGAAGAGCTTCAGCAAGAGCAGGGCCTGTTCCAGGTCGTCCTGGTCCAGCTGCTCTGCTAGCGAATGTAGAGCATCTAGGGGTAGCAGAGGGACTTCCACACCTGCCTCCTCCGGCCTGTAAGAAGGGAGAGTTGCCGAGGGCCGAGGACAGCTCTACCTGCCTGGCCCTGACCTCTATGCAAACCCAGCCTTACCTTCGAGGTTCCAGGGAGGTTAATGAGATACTCTTCTCGAAGGCACCCACGAAGGCCTTCAGCCATTGTTGCAGGTAGCCAAGGTCCTTCTGTTGACAAAAGATTATATCCAAAAGGATAGGTGGATTAGAGGTGGAGTGGTGGGGATGGAGAAAGGGAGAGGGGGATGGGTCCTGGAGAACAGGAACTTGGAAGGTCAGAACCAGAGGACTGTGGTATCGACAGGTCACCTCCAGAACCTCATCTGCTTCTCTCAGTCCAACCTTCAGGCTTTGTTCCCACCATTCTAATGGTTGGTACCCACACAGACCTGACACAGGCAGAGGAGGAGCTTAAGTGGGGTGTGGCTATGGTCCCCACTAGTGCTGCTGCTGATCTCCCATTCAATAGCTACCTGCTCTCTAGCCAAAGCTTTGGGATGTGTCCTGTGCTGCCACCCTCTCCAAGTTCTGCAGCCACCACCTCCTGAAAACCTTCTGGTGCTATATGTGCACCAGGATGCACACACACTTTTGGATAGGCACCCAAGTCACACTTATACCTCAAAACACTACAACATCCTTGCACAACAGCCCACCCTTGTCCTGAAACCTCCATCCACCCTTGCTGTTTACCTGGACCCCAGGCCCCAAAGCTGGTTCCATGGACAAGAGGGATGGGTAGTGGCTGAGCCAGTGTATGGGCGCCGCCAAGGAAACTATGGTGTGAACAGAAAAAACGTTTCCTCCACCCTGGCTGGGGCAGGAAGCGCAGAGTCACGGTGGGGGAGGGCAGCCGCTTCCTCCCAGTAGACCGCAGGGATGTGGAGGGGGCCCTGGGGCACCCTGGGCTACAAACACATTACGGGCAGGGCCTACAGCACATGGGGTGGGGGTCATCCTGCCCTGGGTGCCATCCTTGCTGTTAGGGTGCCAAGTAACCTTCATTTAAAGTACCCACATTTCCCAACCTGGCTCAAGACCTCAAGCCTAGGGAAAAATATGCAAGACTTCCCATATCTCTGTTCCTCACCAGGACCTGGCCACCCACCTGATTCCACAGGTCTTCTGCTCAGTGAGACAGCTAGCCATTTGCCCTCATTTGCCCTAACTTGACGCCATTTCCATGACATGGAAGTGGGACCTGGCCTGTACATTAGTCCCTCCCCCAATTTGGCGCCCAAGCAACTGCCACCAGAGAGCAATGACCTTTCCCAAATTAGAGAGGAGATGAGAACCACAGCGGAGACGGGCAAGATGGCACACTTCAGTCGTGCCCACAGGGCCGAAGACTGCTCCTAGGGGCAGGGACCTCATACCTAAGGATCTACGGAAACTTCACTGAGCAGCGGTTCTCAGCCTTCCTAATGTTGGGACCCTTTAACACAGTTCCTCGTGTTGTGCTGACCCCAACCATAAGATTATTTTCATTGCTACTTCATAACTGTAATTTTGCTACTGCTATGAATCAGAATATGAACATCTGTTTTCCGATGGTCTTAGGTGATGCCTGTGAAGGGATCTTTTGATTCCCCAGAGGGGTCAAGACCCACAGATTGAGAACCACTGTTATAAAGGCTGACTGGCTTGTTTATGCTGCCTGTAGCATATCTCCTCCCATGTAGCATGCCCTGACCTGGATGGATGCCAGCAGAGTGGGGGCAGGCCCCCAAAACCTAGTGGGAGCAGCTATCCACTGTGTCTATGTTATCTATTATTTCTAGTGTATGTGTGTGAGCGAGAGAGAGCATGCATGCACGTGTGTGTGTGTGTGTGTGTGTGTGTGTGTGTGTGTGTGTGTGTGTGTGTGTAGACCAGAGATAGTTGTATGTGTCTATCACTGTCCACCTTATATTTTTGAGACAAGGTCTCTCATTGAAGGAGAGCTCACCATTTGGGTTACACCAGCTATCCAGAGAGTCCCCAGGATCTACTGGTTTCTGCCCCCAAGTATTAGGGTTACAGACACGTGATGCCATGCCCAGCTTTTACATGGGTCCTCAGGCTTGTGAAGCAAACATTGAGTTATCTCTCCTAGCCTGTTTTTCCCCCACTTTTGAGACAGGGTCTCACATAGCCCGGGCAAGCCTTGAACTCTCTAGGTAACTAAGGCTATTCTTGAACTCCTGACTCCACTCCTGAGAACTGGGATTACAGGCATTCACTACACAGCCGAGCTCTTTTTGCAAAGCTCAGGCAACCCAGAAAGGGACCATCGACATCAAGAAGCAGGACATCACTGTGACTTCCAAGCCTTCCTGAAAGTCTCCTTCCCAATCAACCAGCAGGAAGACCATGATGCCCAGACTCTGAACCACCTGAGGCCAGGTTACATCTGGAGGATTACCCCAAAGGCTCATATGTTAAAGGCCTGGTCTTTGACGCAGAAGTGTTCTAGTGGGGATTTAGGGAAGTAATTGGATCAGGAAGGCTCTAACCATATCAGTGGATTATCCACTGATAATATTATATAATCCATTGATAAACTATCCATTGATAGGTTTATAATCTGATGGGCTACTGGGACAGATGGAGTGGAAGTGCCATGGGACACACCCTTGGGAGCTGTATCTTGTCCCTGTGCACTTACGACTGGCCTGTGTGTAGTCTTCCCCACCCCGCCCATGGCCCCCCTTTCTGGTTGACATAAGGTAAAGCAGTTTTCCTTTGTCATGATATTTCTGTCCTGTCATACTCATAAAAGCAGCAGAGCTAGACCACTGTGGATTGAGTAACCTTTCCCCCTCTAGGGTGACCCTCTCGACATTTTATCAGAGCACAGCAGGCTTCTGAGGCATTTCTTCTGAACCCGTTACAGCTGGAGGAGCGGGACGCCTCAGAGAAGACTCAGCACCTGGCTCCAGCTAGTCCTTCTGGGATAATGCAGCCGATCTTTGTTTTAGGCTAGGGAACCTGGCCATTCGACCCTGACCCCTGCCTCAGTGGCCTCATAGAACCCTTCCGGTTCATAAATGTCCCAACATTGGGCTGGGGAGATGGCTCAATCAGAATGCTTGCCGTATAACCATGAAGAACCATGTTTAGAGCCCCAGCACCACAGACAGAGGACCAGCAGCGCATGTTTCCGACCTCAGCAGTGCGGAGGCAGAGGCAAGCAGGTGTGTGGAGCTCCAAGGCCAGCCATGGGACATCTATGTGTTCGAGGTGTAGTGAGAGACTGTCTCAGAAAATAAGGCAGAGAGTAAGTCAGCATCAACACACACACACACACACACACACACACACACACGCACACGCACACGCACACGCACACGCACACGCACACGCACACGTCCAACGCTGTCTTTCCTCTTCTATCCCTCACTACCCCTAGTCTTCTCTGACCCAAAATATGGGTCCCTAATTCCCCAGCTGACTCTTCCCCACGCCTAGAATGAGGGCCCAACTGCTGAGCCCAGCCCTCTAGGTCCCTGGTACAGCCAGGGCCTGCTTTCTGTCCTCTGATCACGCTGTGGCCCAGACTTCTACACCCCACTCTACCGCCTCAATGACTTGGGCTTGGGGTAATTAAGCAGGAATTTCCATCTTCCTCATGGCCACTCCAGCTTTCTATCCCTCGAACCACACCCTTGGCCTGTCTCGTCCTGTAAATGCTCCAGAATGGGCTGAGCCAGCTAAGGGCTAGGCCAATCAAGGCAGGCTTCATGGACTCTGAAGGGGCACGAAAGAGTCAAAAGCACAGAACAAGTGATACGAGGAACGGAGGAACCGCCAGTCCCTCTCTTCTGGGCCTCACTCCTTCTCCCTAGGATGCCTCAGGCCAGCTCTGACCTGGATTCCATTGTTTGAAACTATAGTGCTAAACATCAGAGTCTCTACTGAAGCCCGCACATGCGGGCATGTGTGCGTGGTGTGTGTGTGTGTGTGTGTGTGTGTGTGTGTGTGTGTGTGTGTGTGTGTGTGTGAAGGTAGGGCAGAGCAGTGGTCAGGAGCAGGATGGTTGTGTTGCCTGTGACAGGGTCCAGAGCCTGAGAGTGCGACTGCAGAGCTTGAGTCTGTACCCCTATCTCAGAGTCTCTGTCTCACTGGCTCCTCTAGCCCTTTCTGGTTCTGAAGGGGAACCTTGGGACAGACAGATGAGGAACAACCACACAGGCCAAGCCCACCCAAGAGCCCTTCAGCCTATGAGGGAATACCTGGGTCTTGCTATAGGGGAGAAAATAGAGGTCACTGTCCCTAGAAGGATGGATGTTAACTCACCATCACCCCAACCTGTCCTCAACCAGGCCCGAATACACTCAATATTGGGAGGAAGAACTCTCAAGAGCTAGAGAGGCACAAACAGTTCCTGGTGGGCATGGAACTGCCACTTTCTTAGAACTCAGAAGTAACTCTGGTGGGCTGAGGGCATGCCCGTGCAGCATTGGAGGGGGCAGTTTCTGTCAGAGGGTCAGGGGCCGCTAGGCTGCCTGCCACCACACGGCCTCCGGAGCTATGTGGACAAGCCTAAGGCCAGTGCAAGCCTCCAGCAGACATCACCACCACCACTGAATCAGTCAGCCACTACTCTGGCACAGGCTCCATCTTCAGAGCAAACCAATGGTTTCCTCTGACATGAGGCTCTGCATAGGTGATGCCCTCATCCCCAGTCTCGACTTCCCAAACCCACTAGTCCAAGGGTGTGGCTTGCTGCTCCCATCCCACAGGGTTGTACATACTTTAATTCCCATGTGTCCTCTTCAGAAATGCCCTCAATCAGAATCAGAACCCTCTGAAGACACAATTCATTGCTGTTGTATGGGTAGGGATTACTCGTGGGACTGGTGGCTGAGGGTATGAGTTTTGGAACCCAGGCCCTGTTTAAACACTGGGTAGCCTGTTACTTAACATAAAACTCTCTGAGCTTCAATCTCTCTCTTTGTGGGGTCAGGGGGAGTTGAGAAGGGTCTCACTATGTAGACCAAGTTGGCCTCCAGCTCACAGAGAGATCTGCCTTCCTCTGCCTCCCATGCAGGGATAGAAGAGTGCACCACCACCTCCAGCTTCAACTGTCTCTGCAACAGTCTGCTCAGTGGCTGCCGCATCATCCAGCATTGCAAAGGGTGGGATGGCTGGGAGCTCCAAGCCAGGGGCTCTGCTCAGCCCAGATTCCTGGCATTCTAGGACACCCCCCATCCCTGTCTATGAGTGAAGGCAAGAGGCAGCCCGTGGCTCAGGCAAGAGCTGAGGCCTCCAGGGCATTTCCCAGTTTGCTGCCTTAGGCAGAGGAGGTAGAGTGTGATCCCCAGGGAAGAGCTCCAAGCAGCAGGGCGAGGGATCACAGTTCAATCCTGGGTGATCCCTCAGAGCTACCTCCACCTCTAGGAACAAACACGAAGAAATAGGACTGGATAGGTCTGGACAAGACAGCTCCTCAACCCTAAAATCCTCCCTACAGCATTAAGAGGGGAGAAGGCAAGGCCAAGGGTGGCTTTGAGCTACATTATAAGAACTGTAGTGGGATGGAGAGATGGCTCAGAGGTTAAGAGCACTGCTTGCTCTTCCAAATGGTCCTGAGTTCAATTCCCAGCAACCACAAGGTGGCTCACAACCATCTGTAATGAAATCTGGTGCCCTCTTCTGGCCTGCAGGGATATGTGCAGACAGAACACTGTATATATAATAAATAAATAAACCTTAAAAAAAATTAAAAAAAAAAAAAAAAGAACTGTAGGCCATGGGATGAAGCTGGAAGATGGTAACTTTTCCAGGGAGCAGAAGCAACTGAGCACAGTAAGTGCCTGGGTGTCCAGGCCAGTCTCTGGCCCCTTACCTGAAGCAGTACTAATTGGTCCCCATAACACCCTTCAATACTTAGCCATTTTCCTTGTCCCATCACTATGGAAACTGAGAATTTCCTGCCATGGTTCCCATAGCAACTGACCCTGTTTCCATGGGGATCCCACACTTCCCCATCAGCTCCTCAGTTGTCATAACAACCCCAAGGATACCAGCCTTTCCCCCCAACCCCAGGCTCTATGCTCATTTTTCTATCACTAAAGTTCCTCCTCCTTCAGTTGCCTTAGCAACAATGGCAGGGAGGAAGAAACTCCAGTTGCCCCTCAGGTGTGAAAGGGACCAAGAGCTGGGTACATTTGCCCATTTAAGAAAGTAAATAAGAACTAAGCAGTGACGTACACACCTTTAATCCCAGCACTTGAGAGGCAGAGGCAGGTGAATCTCTGTGAGTTTGAGGCTAGCCTGGTCTACAGAGTGAGTTCCAGAACAGCCAGGGCTGTTACACAGAGAAACCCTGTCTCAAAAAACAAAACGAACCAAACCAACCAACCAACTAACAACAACTCAAAGAGAGTAAATGAGAGCACTAAGACGCTGACTAAGTCAGTAAAGTGCCTGCCGTCCAAGCATGAGTTTAGATCCTCCAGCACCCAGAAGAGCCAGGGTTGCATCTACAGCCTCAGCTCTGGGGGGAGGGGGGAGGAGTGAGATGTGATGATAGGCGGAGGTCTGGTGAGATGGCTCAGCAGGGAAAGGCACCTATCACCATATCACCAAGGCTGACAACCTGAGTTCGATCCCTGGGGCCAACATGTTAAACCTCCTCCTGGATGTTGTCCTCTGACCTTCACACGGACATTGTGGCATATATGTGCTCGCTCGCTCGCACAAATTAATACATTTTTGAAATGTGCTTTTAGAAATTAGATGCAGCACTCAGGAGGCAGAGACAGGCAGATCTCTGAGTTCAAAGCTAGCCTGTTCCAAAGCCATAATCAGTTCTAGACCATCAAGGGCTACACAGTGAGACACTGTCTAAATAAATAAATAAGGTGGAAGACTAGACATGGCTCAGTGGTTAAGAGCACTAGCTGCTCTTCCAGAAGACCTGGGTTCAATTCCCTGCACCCATGTGGTGACTCAGAACTGTCTGTAATTCCATTTCCAGGGGATCTAATGCCCTCTTCTGGCCTCCGTGGAACCAGCCATGAATATGATACACAGACATACATGCAGGCAAAACACCCACACACATGATTTCTTTCTTTGGCCTCCACATGTATGTACACATATGTGTATATGTACACACACACACACACACACACACACACACACACACACACACACAGGAGGTAAACTGAGGTCCAGGAAGAATTAGGACCCGGCTAAGGATCTAGAGGAGCAGAGAGGTCTGGTCAAGTCTCCATGAGGCAGGAGAGTTCACGGAACAAGGATAAGAGACCAGAGAGAAAAATGAGCAAAACTAAAGAACTACTTGGACATCGCCTCTGAGTCCTTCCTCAGTGGCATAACTGGTGAATTCAGCTTGGATTTCCTGTCCTGCCACACTCTGTGATCCTCAGCTCCCCCATCTGGGTGGAGGGCTAGTGAGCAACACTACTGCTCCAGCCTGCAAAGGGGCTGTTCATTTACATGCTATTTTGCATTAACTTTTACATGTTTCCCAAATGCCAGCCTGCCAGGTGCTGTCCCAGTCTCCCGGCCCTCTCATACGTCTCCCATTTCTTTTCGAGGACACGTTGGTAGGTGCGCTCCACCATTCACCATGCCGGCTCTGCCCTGCTCCCTACTCCTGACAACTGGCTGCTGCCGCTTCTCCTTCTCCTTCAGACAGGCTCTTACTCTGTAGACCAGACTGGCCAGGAACTCACCAGAGGTCTGCCTGCCTCTGCCTTCCGAGTGCTGGGATTAAAGGTGAAGGGGGGTGGCAGACAGATAGCCTGGCTGAAAGCTTGCTTCTTGTCTTTTCCATTGCTCTGTGCTCATTCTTGTTCCTGGCCTTCAGCCCTTAAAATCCCAACTGTGCCTGCTCCGGGCTGACTTCCCGATTGGTCACTACCCTGGGCATCTTCTCATCCAGTCATTTAGCTAACACCCGAACATTCGGGAACGCTTACTGAATGTTAGGTTCCCAGAAGCTGTGGTAAGCATGTGAAGATTAAGATAGGCTACAGCAGAGGGAACTACAGGTGTTGTCCCAGGGAAAGATCCACCTGAGGCTTCCTGACCACACGCTAAAGCTTTGGTTGCTAAAGGAACTCTTCTGATGACTGTGACTTGGTTTCCCCAAGAGAACCCTGAGGAACTCCAACTAAGTAATCTCCAGGGGCACTTTGATACTGCCCCTCCCCCATTTCCTCCCAGAGCCCACCAAGAGGGCAGGGTCCATGTAGGTGAGGGAAAGCATGTCTGTCCAGGCAATCTGGGGTCTTTTAGGGGGAAGGAAGGGCAGGAACTGGGGTGCTTCCCTGTCCTCACCCAGACCCACAACTGGGGAAACAGGTTTGCCAGCAGATGGTAGGTAGCTCTGAAGGGAGGGGCCCCCTGTGTTGCTGGCTGCCTGGCTGGTGACTGACAAAAGGGGTCTCTTTTCTTTCCTTTTGAGACAAGTCTCAAAAGTCTGTAGCCTAGATCCGCTTCAGACTTTTGGCAATCCTCCTGCCTCAACCTCTCTCATGCTGGATCACAGGCATGCGCCATCACGCTGAGCTCTGAGGGTCTCTTAACACCGGTCGGCTCCATGCTTGCCTTACACACCCCAGGACACCAACACAGTGGGTCCCTAGCAGCACTATCTCTCTTCGGAACCCAGCAAAGGGGTGGGACAGTGTTCTGGGAGCAGGCAGGAAGGCTGCACTGGGAGGCTGTCTGGCTTCCTCTCCCCAGGCAGCCTGGCCCCACCCAACTCCTGGGTTTGCTCTCACATCCTGGATTTATTTGTTGGCTCAGTCCCAGGCTGCCCCCTGCCTGTCCAGACTTCCAAGACTACAAGCAGGCAGCTCGTGCCCCCCACCTACGCCCTACTCGGGGGAGGTGGGCACACAGCAGACAGCAGTGCTAACATCTCGTCACCAGACAGAGTTCAGCCTGGCAACTATGAGAGCCATACCAGGACGTCTCCAGCAGCGACACCCAGCGGAAAATCCAACAGTGACATCTCTTCGGATTCCCCACCTGGTTTACTCTCTCTCTCTCTTCAGCTGGTCATCTCCCTTTAGGATGGAGACACAGGCTGAGTGCAGGGGAGGCAGGCTTCTCTCTTTTCTTTTTTTGGTTTTTTTCAAGATAGGGTTTCTCTGTGTAGTTTTGGTGCCTGTCCTGGATCGTGCTCTGTAGACCAGGCTGGCCTCGAACTCACAGAGATCTGCCTGGCTTTGCCTTCCGAGTGCGTGCGCCACCACCGTCCAACCAAGGCAGACTTTTCTGACCTACACCAGCCATAGTGGCCCCTTCTCTACAAAGTCCAGGTGGCCTGAGGGCAAGATGGTGTTGATTTTACAGACAGGTAGTGAGAGGCTTAAAGGTGCAATGAGCTTGGGCTGGATTACTCTAGGAGGGACTCTTCTACACACCACCAGTCCAAGCGAAAGAAGCTGTGACTCTTAAGACTCAGACCCTATGTTCCGAAGGGACCATCAGCCAGCCTTTTCAGAGGGCCAAGGTTGAGCATGAGCTCTCCCCACATCCCTGCTCCCAGTGACAAGCTGTTCAGGGACACACAATGGACCATTGTGTCCAGGGCACACCTGAGCTAGGCACTTAGTGCCAAGCAGGTGCAAGGAGGGAGGCGTGACCCTAGGATCACTCCCTGCTTCCAGTGCAGAAGGAAAGTGGGGCTTCTGTATGTGACAGTCACGTTGAGTCTGAATCACACGGGTCACAGGCCCTCCGGAGGGTCCCTGTCAAATCTCCTTCCTGGCTTCACCCCCGACGACCCTGCCCCACTGCAGAATGGAGGTAGACTAAGGTTGCCTCAAGCACAGCAAGAGTTCGGCACTAAGTACTTCTCTGGAGGAGTCTGAGGCGACTAACGTTTGATCACAGTAAGGAGTGGCACCTGCCGGGCCCCCCAGCCTACACGACATTCTAGCCACGACCACTTATCGTAAACGCGCCCCTCAGGCGAAACAGCCTACATGCAAACTGAGTCCCTTTCTTTCCAGGTCTCAGTTTACCCAGTTGTGAAAGGGATGAGGAGTGACTGCCAGGGTAACTGAGGCTGCGCGGTTTCGCTGGGGGACTTGCAGTACAGTGCGCGCCCGCGAACACTGCCCCCTGGCACAAATGCCCCGGACATCCCGCCAGCCTGGGGCACGCACGTGTGTGCGGGACTGGAGCCCCGCGTGCGCGCGCCTATCTGCGGCCCGGGGGAGTGGGGGCGCCGGACGCAGGTGCAGCTGGCACTGCGCGCGGGGATCTGGGGGCCTCGCGGACCAGGGGCGGGACGGGCTCACCTGCGCGTAGTAGAGCAGCCACAACTCGTAGAGCCGCTCCGAGGCGGCCATGGCCTGACCCGGCTCTGGCCCTGCTGCGCGCCACCTGTCGCCACCTCCTCCGCGCCGCCCGCCGGTTGCCCCGGGCCAGGCCCATGGGCGGGAGGGCGTCACTCCGGGGCGGAGCGGCTGTGTACTGCTGGGGGGAAGTCCGCGGCTCCCGACCCTGTCGCGCTCAGTCACCAAAGTCTACACGCCCCTCCTCCTCCTCCTCCCGGCCGGCTTCCTACACTCCGCTGTCTGTCACGGCGGAGCCACCGCCCCGCCTCTCCCAGGACTGTGCAAAGGGCGGGGAGTCATGCTGGAGGAGGAGCCTGAGGTCAGGGCGGCCCGGGAGGTCGCGCCGAGTCCCGCCCCTCGCAGGCAGAGTCCATTCAGAACCACTGGCAGGATCATTTCAAGCCTCCCGGGTTAGGGGGCGGGCACAGGCTGCCTGAGTTGTCCAACCTGGTATATAACCTATCAGGCTTGGCATTATCGCTATTCCAGGAAGGGACTGCGGTTCGCGCGGGGATGACTAGGGCCCTTCAACAAATACCACTTGTGGCGCTAACTACGTGCAAGGTTCTGTTCTAAGAGCTTTATGGAAGACAAGTGCCACCTTTGAGTTCTTGCTGAGTGCTGAGCTGGATGGGAAGAACTGTCAGCTGACTGCAGGGCAAACCCACCTGCAGAGGAGCGGTGGCCTTCCATCGGGCAGATCCTTAACCAAGTGGACCTCTAGGTCCACTTCCCTCTAGGAAGCCTTCCCACTTGCTCCCTTGGGATCAACCCCTCCTCCCAGGGCCCAGTACTTGTCATTTTTGTTCGTTTGACCTGAGGGAGATGCCTCAGGGGTGCCTCATGCCTATTTTAATGAATGGAAAAACTGAGGCCCAGAGAGGTGGAATGAGGATCACAGGGGCAGCAAGAACAAGGGATCCAGGCCTGGCTGACTCTTTGCTGGGTCACTGTCACCACCCCTCTGTCCCTTTCCTTGTGCCCAGACTACTTGTGAAGTGAGGGAGTCCCTGGTGTTGGATAGGAATCAGGTTCTTTGTTAGGAGCCGGGAAAGTTTGCTAGGTCCAGACAGATCCGATTGGTCCTAGGAACTGATCAGTCTGGAGTGCCCTAGATCTTGGGTGGCCAAGAGAAGGCTGACTTTGTCCTTATTCCTGCCCTGTTTTGTACTCTTGGAGTGAATGACCCTTACATTCTGGCCTTTTCCCTCTTGTCCCATGCATCCTAGTCTGAGCTGACATTTCCTAAGCACGGATAACCTATACGCTAGGCAGCTACCCAATCTCCTACTGTGATGGGAGGTCCTAGACAGAGGTTAACCCAGGAGGACAGTGAGGTTAGGGGGCTGTGGCATTTGAAGGAGCTAGGAGGGGAGAGCATTCACCTGTGGACCAACTTTATAACACACATTCCAGACAGGGAGCACCGTTGCTAATGGGCTCGTCATCTCCTGGAAAGAAGGGTAGGGAAGAAAGGAGTGCATGCATCTGGGACCATCTGCTACAACCTCTTCATAAACTGGGAGGAAGGAGTAAGTTCTGTGGCGCTTACTTGGCCCTGGTTGATGTTTGCTTTTCTCCAGAGACCGGAGCCTGACCCTGAGTGTGCTGCTGCTCCAGAAAGGGATGAGAGGTCATTCTTGAGTTCAAAGGAAAAGGCCATGCAGCCAGGCCTCGAACTGGACAGGTCTGGAGCAGAGTGGACAGAGAGGCTTAGGAGCAACCCATCAGGCGAGTCCGAGGTGCCCCTGGCTGCTGTCTGTAGAGGAGAGAGGCTGACCTCAGAGTGAGAACGAGAGGGGCCACGGAAGGTTTCTGGTGTCTGGTGTCCTTACGTAACCCAGACTGAACTCGAACCCATAATTTTGCTGCCTCAGCCTCTGAAGTGCTGGAATTATAAACGTGCGCCCCCACACCCGGCCCAGGGAATGTTTCTCAAGGCATTGGCTCCTTGAAGAATCAGCACAAGTGGATAAGGATGGGTAAGCATTCTAAGAGGGCAACCGGGAGAGGTGGGTGGTGGTTAGGCAAAACCAGAGCCATCGACTCACTCTAATCTCTTCCTCTCAGGTCTGATTCTACTTGCTTTCCTACTGATTAGTGTCGGACAAATCGAACCTTAACGCCTTTCCCCGACCCAGCCGGCTCGCTCGCTGTACAGGTTGCTCCAGAGCAAAGGGCGTGTCCTCCTGTAGCAACTCAGCATTGATTGGTTTTCAGGGCTTCCGGCTCTCCATTCGCGTCCCGGGATTGGCCATAAAACATTCTTCTACTCATTGGGCCTGCGCAGAGCGCAGAGACAAGGAGGGGGCCTCGGGTAAAATGGCGGCGGCTGCTGCCGGTGTGGGCCGCCTTGAGGAAGAGGCGCTGCGGCGCAAAGAACGGCTGAAGGCCCTCCGGGAGAAAACCGGGCGCAAGGTGAGGGGCGTGGAGTGAGAGCTGCAGGCATGGAGGCCAGTGTTCTGGGTCAGAGTGGGAGAGCTGAGGACTAGGGAAACACTATAGTCGAGGTGCGCGTGCGCGCGCGAGTAGCGCATGCGCAATAGGAACGGTGCCGGACTCCGGGGCTGAGATAGGCTTGTCTCTTCAGCCCAGGGGCGGACCTCGCGCATGCGCTTTGGGCAGTGGTCCCCGCGGGACAATCGAGATGCGGAATGCATGCGAGTTGTTGCAAGGACAACTTTCAATTTTTTTTTTTTTTAAATTTTTGAGACAGGGTTTCCCTGTGTAGCTTTGGTGCCTTTCCTGGAATTCTCTCTGTAGCCCAGGCTGGACTGGAACTCACAGAGATCCGCCTGCCTCTGCCTCCCGAGTGCTGGGATTAAAGGCGTGCGCCATCACCGCCCGGCCGACAACTTTTTACATACTTTGGGGGTTCGCCTTTTCTTTTCCTTCTTTCTTAATTTTCTTTTCTTTTCTTCTCTTTTCTTTTCCTTTCCATTCTTTTCTTTTCTTCTCTTCTTTCTCTCTCTCTCATCTCTCTCTCTCTTTCGTTTTTGGTTGGCCCCACCAGCCCGGCTTTCTGTCACCTGCCCACCAGGGTTCCGTTGGGTAGGACAGCGAATGACTTTGCTGTGGATGTGCAGCCGGAGTCCATCCGGCAAAAGTCCAAACGATGTGTGGGTGGACTGCGGGGAAAGAAAGCTCCTTTTTCTTTTCCAGCTTTCCTTTAGTTAGCCAACGAGATGGCCTGCATTCGTCTCTACTTGCTGGTCTTTCCAAAGTAATGAAGAGGGAGAACTCCGAAATTCACTACCTGTGTGCAGACTTTGGCTGTGTCACTTGATGGTGTGAGACTTGAGACAAATTGTTTCATGTTCCTGAACCTGGTTTCTTTCAGTTCTCCAGCGGAGGAATAACTGCGTTTACTTTTCGTGGGCTATTTTGAAATCTAATAGAGAAAATGGGTAATGAAAAAGCCCAAGAGGCTGGGAGTTGTTGGCTCTGTTGTTATATAGATAAAAAGTAACCCTCGCTTAATAAAATAAAACATCTGCCACTTCCGACTTAATCAAAAACCAGATTGGAGCCGGGCGGTGGTGGCGCACGCCTTTAATCCCAGCACTCGGGAGGCAGAGGCAGGTGGATCTCTGTGAGTTCGAGGCCAGCCTGGGCTACCAAGTGAGTCCCAGGAAAGGCGCAAAGCTACACAGAGAAACCCTGTCTCGAAAAACCAAAAAACAAAACAAAAAAACAAACAAACCCAGATTGGTCGGTCTCGGTTGGTCCTTGTTTTCCTTTCGGAATACTGTGTATTATACCTTGTGCTATGCTGTGAGAAAGTGAAAGGGGAAGTACTTGAGAGCGAAAGCTGGCCAAATGGGCTTCTGCTTTTGTTGGCAGCCTGTGAGAGCCATCAGATAATTGTCCTCCAGCACCTGACCAGGGAAGCTCAGGCTTGACTCTAATCCTCATCTGTCACTCTGCCTTACTCTTGAGGCAGGGTCTCTCCTCTAAACGAAGTTTGTGGTGTATTTTTGCTTGTTTGTTTTAGGGTAGGCTGGCAGTCAACAAGCCTGGAGATCCTCCTGTCTCTGCCCTTCCACAGTGCTAGGGTTATAGGCAAGTGCAAGCCCATGCTCAGCCTGTTAGGTGGGTGCTTAGATCTGTACTCAGGTCCTCATGTGTTCATAACAAGCGCTCTAACCACCGAGCCATCTCTCCAGCCCCAGCAATGAGATACATAGAGATAAATAGTTTTGTTTTTTGTTTTGTTTTGTTTTGTTGTTCCCTTTGGTTTTTTCGAGACAGAGTTTTCTTTTGTGTAGCTTTGGAGTCTGTCGTGGAACTCACTCTGCAGACCCAGCTGGCCTCGAACTCACAGAGATCCGCCTGTCTCTGCCTCCCGAGTGCTGGGAAAAAGGCGTGTGCCACCACCGCCCGACTGAGATAGTTTTTTGTTTTTGTTTTTGTTTTTTTTTTAGATGAATTTTGCTGTGTTGTCCAGGCTAACCTTGAATTTAGGACTCTCCTGTTTTATTCTCCCCTGAGGAGCTGGTATTACAGGCAGGTGGCACCTTGTCCAGCTTTACATTATTTTGAATTGTATAGCCTTGCAGTAAGTTTTTTTGCTGTTGCTTTGTTTGTTTGCCTTTTGTGTTTTAGATACAGGGTTTCTCTGTGTAGCCCTGACTGTCCTGGAACTCTGTAGATCAGATTTGTCTCAAACTCAGAGATCTGCCAGCCTCTGCCTCCCAAGTGCCAAGATTAAAGGTGTGTGCCACCACATCAGGCCTGCAGTAAGTTTTTAAGTTAGTTTAAGTGGTGTAACTTAGTTCCTTTTCAAGATTGTTTTGGCCCTGAAGGTTCCCTTAAGATTCCATAGGAAGCTAGGGATGGTGGTGCGTGGTTGTTAGCCCATCCGTTAAGAGGCTTCAGCAGGAGGACTGCTGCGGGTTGAAGGCCAGCCGTGGATGCACATTGAAAGGGACCTTTCTCAAAAGAACAGAACGAGAAGATTCCATCTGAATTTTGGAATAAGTTTTCCTGTTTTTTGTAAAGAGCATTGTTGAGATTTTGTAGGGATTGCCTTGAATCTGTAAATCATTTGAGATAATGTCATCATTTTAAATATGGGATGCCTTCCATTTAACTAAGTTATTTTCAGTTTCTTCAGCTGTGGATGTTGTCTTGTTAGACTTTTTGTTTTGTTGTTGTCTTTGTTTTTGAGATAGGATTTCTTGTAGCCTGAGACTGGTTTCATACTCATCAAGTGGTAGAGGATGACCTTGAATTAAATCCCTTTGCCTCCAACCTCTCAGTGCTGGGATTATAAACCTGAGCCACCAGGTTGGATTTTATGTGCTACTGGGGACCTTTAACTGTATGCTGGAAGTGACCACTGAAGAGGTCTGGGTTGTTGTTTTGAGGATTTTATCTTTTCTTGGACCAGGAGGAGCATGTACTGTTCACATGTATTTGGGTGTGCAAGTGTGTCTGGACACGTGTCAATATTAGGTGTCTTTCTTGATTTCATTCCATCTTTTGTGTGTGTGTGTGTGTGTGTATGTAGAATGTGTATGTGCACACATGTGCAGGTGTGTTATGCTTTTGGAGACCAGAGGTTGACATCGGGTGTGAGGGTTTCTCTCACTGAATTCGTGCTCAGATACTAGCTAGACCTGCTGGCCAGCAGCTGCAGGAGTGACCTGGCTCTGCACCCTCTGTGCTAGGGTTACAGATGTGTAACTACACTTTGCTTTTTTGTTGTCACGTGAGTTCTGGGGATCTGAATTTAGGTCCTCATGCTTTCAGAGCGTGTGCTTTACTGACTTAGCCAGTTGCCTTTTTTTTTTTTTTTTTTTTTTTTTTTTTGAGACAGGGTTTCTGTGTGTAGTTTTGGTGCCTGTCCTGGATCTTACCCTGTAGACCAGGCTGGCCTCGAACTCACAGAGATCCGCCTGTCTCTGCCTCCTGAGTGCTGGAATTAAAGGTGTGTGCCACCATCAACACCCGACCAGTTCTCATATTTTTATTTGTTTGTTTTTTGTTTGTTTGTTTATTTTTTGAGACAGAGTTTCTCTGTTTGGCCTTGGCTGTCCTGGAACTCTGTAGACCAGGCTGGCCTCGAACTCACAGAGATCCACCTGCCTCTGCCTCCCAAGTGCTGGGATTAAAGGCGTGCGCCACCACTGTCCAGTTCATATTATTTTCAGTCTCTTCTCACTGAATCTAGAGCTCATTACTTTGGTTAGGCTAGCTGGCCAGTTAGCTCCAAGGATCCTTTCGACCTCTGCCTCCCTCAGTGTTGAGGTTACAGATGAAATCACCTGGTTTTTATATGGTTGCATGGGTGCTGGGGATCTCAGAACTCAGGTCCTCAAGCCTGCATGGCAGGCACTTTCCTGATTGAACCGTGTTCCTAGTTCCTTTTTTTTAAAAAAACAAAACAAAACAAACAAAACTCTTGTGGTTCTGGGATGAACTCAGGGCTTTGTGCATGCTAGCCAAGAGTTACATCTCTGAGCTGATCTGTTACTCGTTTACTTACTAGGTGTAAATCTATTCAAATTTTTTTTTCTTCATGAGTCAGTTTAGATGGTTTGTGTTTCTCTATGGATTTGTACATTTCATCTGGATTTTTTAGTTCACTGACACACTGGTTGCTGTTTAATTAGGTTAAATTTTCACAGTCTGACTTCAGAAAGTTTTTGGCTTAGTTCTAGAAAGTTTGCATATGGGAATTGTGTGGCTTCTGTGTTAGAATCAAGAGCTCACTATTGGTCCTTGGAGTTTTCTCTCATTCTCTTTAAGAAGTAGGGCTGGAGAGATGTCTCAGCAATGAAGAGCACTGGTTGCTCTTGCAGGCTGCCCGGGTTCAGTTCCCAGCACCCATGTGGCTCCTCACAACTGTCTGTAACTCCAGTTCTAGGGGATCCAATATTCTCTTCTGGCCTCCACAGGCACTTCATGCGTGTGGTACACATATATGCATGCAGGCATACACTCATACATATGAAATTGGAAGAAAAGAAATCTAAAGTAAAGTAGAAGTAGCTGTAAAGCTTCCATCTTGACTCAGAAGTTTTTGCCTTCTCCTGGTTTGTTTCCTTATCTACAGGCTCTTTTGGAGGAGGTGGAGGGTTTTGAGACATGGTGTCCATCCCTTGGCTGGCCTGGAACTCAGAGATCTACCTTCCTCTGCCCACTAAGTGCTGAAATTCAAAGGTGTGTTGCAACAGGCCTGACCCTTTCTCTAGGTTCTAGATTTTATCCCCTCGTCCTTTTCTTGATTAGAAAGGGAAGTTAGAAGCCGGGCGGTGGTGGCACACGCCTTTAATCCCAGCACACGGGAGGCAGAGGCAGGAGGATCTCTGTGAGTTCGAGGCCAGCCTGGTCTACAAAGTGAGTTCCAGGAAAGGCGCAAAACTACAGAGAAACCCTGTCTCGAAAAACCAAAAAAAAAAAAGAAAGGGAAGTTAGAATGTTTTTCCCTTGGTTTTCAGTTTGTGTGACAGAATGTTTGGTTTGATTCTAAAGGGGTCATTGGAGCTGGCAGTCGGTTCCTAAATTAGCAGGATTATATACTGAGTATACCATGTGCAGGTTCAGGCGCTGAAAGTGTAGCAGTGGGGAAAGCCTGCTCTCCCAGTTACCTTCTGTTTGACTGGGGAGACAAATACCAAGTGCACTGTGTCTAGTGTTAGCTGGAGATAGCCCTGTAGAGGGAAAGGAGGAAAGGGAGATGGGAGTTCCTGGAGTCTCTGGTTTTTCTAGTGTTAGCTGGAGATAGCCCTGTAGAGGGAAAGGAGGAAAGGGAGATGGGAGTTCTTGGAGACTCTGGTTTTTCTAGTGTTAGCTGGAGATAGCCCTGTAGAGGGAAAGGAAGATGGGAGTTCCTGGAGACTCTGGTTTTGTCTATAGCTCTAACGGTTTCGTTTATTATTAAATACAACAGCACTGTCAGAGTTAACTGGGTGAATGTGTCACCAGTCCAGATTATCTTATCTGCTCTTGATGACAACCCGATAAGTCAGTGGGAGGAAGGTTTTACTGTTAATTTCTGGGTGGAAGCTCAACTAGTAGAGGTTAGGTCATGTGCCCAAGATCACATGACAGACCAAATGAGCACTAGAGGAAGGAGAGACCCTGAGAACAGAAGATAGCTCTCTGTTGTTTGGTTGGTTATTTGGTTTTTTGAGACAGGGTTTCTCTGTGTAGCCTTGGCTGTCCTGGAACTCACTCTGTAGACCAGGCTGGCCTTGAACTCATAGATAATCCTCCTGCATCTGCTTCCCCAAACCTGGCTGATAAGTCTTTTACACACTGAATTTTTACCTTTATTTTGTGGTACTAATAATCAAATTTAGATCCTCAGGCCAGTTAGGCATTCAGCACCACTGAGCTGTGTATTCCTGGCCCTCTCACTCTGAGACATGGTTTTGTTAAGATGGCTTTGAATTCATTCTGTAATCCAGGCATACCTTTTGAATTTGTAATCCTCCTACCTCAGCCTCCTGAGCAGCTGGGATTAGACCTGTGCCACCAAGCACTACTGCTCCTTCTAATATGATATGGCTGGGCGGAGAGAGGAATATAAGGGGGAGGATACGGGAGCTCACCTTTTCAGGGGGAGGAGACAGGAGCTCACCCTTTCAGACTGAGGAGTTGGTAAGGTAAGAGGTGGCTATGGTTTGCTCCTTTGTCTCTCTGATCTTTCAGCATTTACCCCAATATCTGGCCCCAGGTTTTTATTTTTAAGACAATTAGGTTTTGCGCTGCAGGCATGGGATTCCACATCTGGCTTTTTTGACTTGGGTTCTGAGAATCAAACTCAGATCATCAGGTTTGCATAATATCTGTTTTTATGTGCTGACCCAGCTCCCCAGCTCCTAGATTTCAAAAAACTTTTCAGTTGTGTGAAAATGATGCACATTTGCATCACTTGAAAATGTATTTCAGAGTTTGAATTTGGATCATTTAAGATCTTCCTCTCATAGTGCTGGGCACTACAAGACACAGCTTGTGCTGGCCTGTCGTCCACTGTTAGAGTGACTGCAGCCAACTTGTGTTTTGTAGCTACCACCACACTGCTGCCACTAATGCCAGCCAGCCTGTGGCTCACCGGCCTCCAGCCAAAGGGAAAGGGTAGGTTAAGATGGCTGGTACATAGCCGACTGTTCGAAGGTCCACTGGCAGTGAGACATGCAGAAAACAGCTTGCTGCCAAAGCCACGCAGAGTGTGCCTGCTACTGGAGGGGTGTCGGCGGGTACTGTGGCACTCAGTGAAATGAAACGCGGTCAGAAGTTCAGTGAGCTGATCTGCAAACTCAGCATCTGGTGTAAGAAATTACTTCAGGACTTCAAAACCAATTTGTACTTCCAAAGTGTAAATGATGCTTTGCAGATAAAATGGAGGTAAACGAGGCCTGTTTGGCCGAACCTCTTTGAAGATACCAGCCTGTGCTGTCTGTGCCAAACCTCTAATCATTATCCCAAAAGATGTTCAGTTATCATGTAAGTGGAGAACAAGCTAAGAATCCACAGTAGAAGTCGGGCGGTGGTGGCACACACCTTTAATCCCAGAACTTGGGAGGCAGAGGCAGGCAGATCTCTGAGTTTAAGGCCAGCCTGGTCTACAAAGTGAGATCCAGGGCAGCCAGGGCTACACAGAGAAGCCCTGTCTCGAAAACAAACAAATAATAACAAAAAGAATTTAAAAAAAGGGCCGAAGAGATGACTCAGCAGTTAAGAGCATCTGTTGCTCCTGTGGAGGACCTGAGTTCAGTTTCTAGCACCTACAGGGAAGCTAACAGCCATCCATAACTCAAGTTCCAGGACTCAGGTACCCTCTTCTGACCTGAGAGCACCAGACATATGCGGTGTACACACATGCATGCAGGCAAAACACTCATATGCATAAAATAAAATATCAATAAGCACATTTTGAAGAAGGGAGAGAAAAGAGAAGGCTCTAGCCTGTCCCAGCCCCCTTTCCTGCTCGTCGCCGGCTTCTTTTCTGCACATGTGTGTGTGTGTGGTAGACTGTGAAACACGAAACGTGCCGTTAACTCTTTTTCAGTTGTACGAAGTTGGTGGTGTGTTGCGTAATCACCACTACTGTTTCCAAAGCTCTTACCAACTTTAGCAGAAACACTGCACCTATTAGGCAATAATGCACCATTTCCTTCACTCCAGCTCCAATTTTCGTGAGGTTTGAATTTCCCTGCTCTAGAGACTTCATTAGATAGTGGATATCCTGTTGTGTTTGGCTTATTTTGCTTAGCATAAGTCCAAGCTTTCTCTTTTTTTTTCTTTTTAATTATTGTTGTATATTATGATGGGTTTAAGGTGTGTAGGGAGGTCTCTTCTCCCACCTTTATGTGGGATCCAGGAGTCAAACTCCGGTCATCAGTCTTGCATTGTAAGAACTTTACTCTCGGGGTTGGGGATTTAGCTCAGTGGTAGAATGCTTGCTAAGGCCCTGGGTTTGGTCCTCAGCTGGGCGGGGGTGGGGGGGGAGCTTTACTCTCTAGACCATAATATAAGCCTAGTTGGCACAGATTTTCAGTGTTTATTAATATTGTGCCAAGCATCAGGATTTTGGTTTTTGATTTTTTGAGACAGGGTTTCTCTGTAACACCCCTATCTGTCCTGGAACTCACTCTGTAGCCCAGGCTGGCCTCGAATTCACAGAGATCCTCCTGCCTCTGCTTCCCGAGTGCTGGGATTAAAAGCGTGCACCTCCACTGCCCGGCCCGATTTTGTTTCTTTTTAAGGCTAAGTAATAGTACACCATGTGGATATACCATATATTTTGTGGATTTTCTTGACTAAGGATTGAACCCAAGCTAAGCTTGCACTCTACCACAATGCTTCACCCCCACTGACTCTGACTCTCTCATTTTATTACCCATTAATCCAGTGATTTGTTGTTTTTGGTTTTTTGAGACAGGGTTTCTCTGTGTAGCCCTGACTGTTCTGGAACTCACTCTGTAGACGGTCAGGCTTGGCAGGAAGTACCTTTACTCATGGAGCCCTCTGGCTCCTTCTCTGAAGTTCTTTTTTTTTTTTTTTTTTTGATTTTTTTCAAGACAGGGTTTCTCTGTGTAGCTTTGCGCCTTTCCTGGAACTCACTTGGTAGTCCAGGCTGGCCTCGAACTCACAGAGATCCACCTGCCTCTGCCTCCCGAGTGCTGGGATTAAAGGCGTGCGCCACCACCGCCCCGGCCTCTCTGAAGTTCTTAAGTAACATTTTTCCCGCCTTGATCTAAGTGACAGGGTGTGTGTGTGTGTGTGACTATCCCTTTCCAGTGAGAAATCACTCTGACCACTTAGAGATTAAGAAAGGAAAAACTCTTTTATTTTTTTATTTTTTATTTTATTTTAAATTATTTATTTATTATGTATAGTGTTCTGCCTGCATGCATGCCTGCAGATCAGAAGAGGGCAGATCTCATTACAGATGGTTGGGAGCCACCATGTGGTTGCTGGGAATTGAACTCAGGACCTCTGGAAGAGCAGCCAGTGCTCTTAACCTCTGAGCCATCTCTCCAGCCCGAAAAAACTCTTAATAATAGCACTCAGCTGGTTCTGACTAACACACAAAAGGACAAACAGCCTCCTACAAAAAATGTATCTATATAGGCCTTAAGCTTACACATTCCACATTGGCTGTCATCCCGAAATCTCTTTTTAGGTTTCTAACAAGCTTGTTTGGTATACTTCTCAGTCTTGAATTATATCGGAGGCGGTGCTCTTTTAGTTGAATTCTACTTTGTGTAACTTAGTGTCTCCTAGTCAAGTGTAGTAGTTCCTTAATAACATCAGTTCATTATTCCAGTTTCTCCTATGTCAGAAGGACAAGTGTCTACATTACTTGGAGTTAATTTTCCAGCCCACAGTGGCCTCTTGTACAACGTGGTGAGTGGGGAGATTGGGAGGAAGTGTGGACTGTCTGTTCTCTGCAGATAAGACCCCAGGAGGCCCCTCCCTTAGGGAGGAAGCGCTCCACATTTTTTATGTCAGCCCTTTGATATGACGGTAGACTACAGGACTAAGCACTGTCCGGGCCTGCACCTGCCAGTGGGGAGCCCTTGGACCCTAGCACCTGCCCCTGGATGGCTCCAGCAGCCCGTGACAGGTCCTCCAGTGAGCTCCTCCCGGGTGGGTTGGTTTCTCCCATCATTTTGTCCCCCGCCCCAACTATAAGCTATATATATATAATTTAATGGTATTGAGTTTGGAGCGGTCCTGAGATTATGGCAGTGCAGACAGATGAGATTTGGAGTCACATTGTTTTTTGTATATTGTTCGACAGTATATATTTTATATATTGTATCTCCACACAGCTCTGTGTGGAGATACACAGCTTCCTGTAAACTTACAAAGCACTTCCTGGTGAGCCAACCTGCTGTGACAGGTTTGTGAGGGGCATGGAACAAGAAGCTCGGGTGCTGGATAACCAGGGTCCTGGAGGGGAAATGATGTTGCCAGATTCTAGTACCTGCAACTCTGTGGGGAGGGGGCCGCCATAGGGGCCCCAGTACTGCCTACAGAAATGATGTTGCCAGATTCTAGTACCTGCAACTCTGTGGGGAGGGGGCCGCCATAGGGGCTCCAGTGCTGCCTACAGCAGTGTCTTGTGGTCAGGCAGCCCTGGTGGACAGTCGGAAAGGCCAAGCACAGTGGTGTTGTCAGGGAGAGTCATGCCGAGTCTGAGGCCACTTAATGGAAGGAAGAGGTGAGCTGTGGAGTGGGAGGGGAGAAGATGGGGGAGCTGGAAAGGAGAGTTTTCCAGGGGAGCTGTTCAGAGGTGGGAGCGTTCAGGGACACAGTTTGTTCCTGAAAGTGCTGGGGGATTTGGTGACCTAATCCTGTTGGAGCCAGGATTTCCAGCTGGGAGGGCAGCCAGCTTGGGCATTCTCCTCTATTGTAGTTGACTCTTTTTTTTTTTTTTGGCAATCTTCTAGAACTTCCAAGCTAAATGGATAGGTAAGCAGCCTCAAGGCTGTGTGGATGGATCGATCTCTGTGGCTCCCTTTCAGTACTGTCTAGCAGGGCAGTGTGAGGCCACTTTGCCCTCTTTTTTTTTTTTGGTTTTTCGAGACAGGGTTTCTCTGTGTAGCTTTGCGCCTCTCCTGGAACTCACTTGGTAGCCCAGGCTGGCCTCGAACTCACAGAGATCCGCCTGGCTCTGCCTCCCGAGTGCTGGGATTAAAGGCGTGCGCCACCACCGCCCGGCGCTTTGCCCTCTTTTAACCCCTTTCTTCCTTGGTATCCAAATGTAGTCACTGTAAAAATGACTGACTTGGCACAAACACCCCATGGCTGTTGGCTTTCTGGAGCATTGGGCCTGAATTGGCCGCCTCTTGCTTCCATAACATGGAGAGAGACCGACCAGTGGTGTTGCTCCCAGTCTTTAAAGGTTGGATGTGACCTTGCAACCAAGGGCTGATTGACAGCTTGTCGCTCATCATCAGCTCCTATTGCTGGAGGACAGAGCAGGGCTGTTCAGTAGAACTTCATGTAGTGATGGTTATCTGTAGTGCCCGCTGTCCGGACCCACAACCACAAGCCCCATGTGGATTTTAGCCCTTGACATGTGGCTAGTGTGAAATTCAGTTTTAGTTAATTTACATTTAAATAGCCATCTGTGATTCCTGGGTACCTTATCAGACAGTACACCCCGAGGCTCTCGCTCAGTGCATAATAACCATATTTCTACCTGGATCCTATTTCCTAAGATTTGGGGGGAAGAGAGAGGCTAGAAGCCCAGAAGGTCCCCCAGGTCAGGATTTGGGAGCTGAGGGTTGGATAGAAGTGTCCGTCTTCATGGCTGGTACCTCCAGCAGATAACAGTCTGAGGCCTTCTCTGTGTACACCTGAGAGTGGAGTACGCTGACTGTGAGCTGCACACTTAGAAGACTCACAGCACAGAGAAAGGGAACAGTGCCAGGGTAGAAGGAAGCACTTTCTGACTTGTGCCAGTGTGGTGGGCAGGGAAAAAGAGCAGTCAAGAGAGGACGGGGGTAGAGAACAGCACTTGACGTATGCAGAGTCTCACTCCTGTGTCCCTCCTGTGCCTCAGCCTGGTATCTCAGCCACATCCTCATGCCCAACAGCCTCGGTGCAAAGACAGCCCAGGAGGTCTTCTCCTGAGTTGGCAACCTCTTGCCGTTGGGCAGTCATAACATTTGCATAGCCATTTAAGGCGTGATCTCACCTTGTATTCAATCCCAGAGTTGGTTATTAGCTCACTCGTACTTACCAGCCCACGAAATCTGGGGCTTAACCTTCCACAGGGATGCTTTGACTTACTGCTATCCCTGTATTGTACCTTGGGACCTGGCTTCATATTCTTCTCCGCTCCTTGCCTCCAGTGCTTAGGGATCTGCAGTCTTCGGTCCCCATGAAGGAATGTTCTGCCCTTGTGAGCAGAGATTGTCATCAGGCTGCCTGGTGTAGCACAGGCCCAGTGGTGTAGCAGAGATAGCATGGGTATCAATGCCGGGCAGATCTGGCTTAAACCTCAGCTCTGCTCACCATAGCTCTGAGACCTTGAGCCAATCTTTAAAGCTCTGCCTACTCCCCTTATCTGTAGAATTGAGATGTGGCTTCTGCTCTCATTGGTAGCTGGGAGATAGAGACAATGGAGGCTACAAGTGTCTGGCACTGGGCCTCTCATAAACAAGGATGTATATCTTTTCTTCCTCTCTTGAAAGGGGGGAAGCCCAGGTAGCCCTCTAGCCCTCTCTGTTAGGTGCTAGTTTGTTGAGCTAGGCTTGCTGTGATGGAAGCACAGACCTTGACTTTACTCATCCTAGACCTAGTTCCTTGAAGGCAGAGTTCATTTTGAGGGCAACATGTTAGTTAAGAAGAAAGGAAAGGACTGGAGACTGGTTAAGAACACGTACTGCTCTTGCTGAAGGCCAGAATTCCATTCCTAGCACTCACATTGGTGGCTCACAACTGCCTGCAACTCTAGTTCCAGGGGATCTGGCACCTACTTCTGGCCTCCACAGGCATTGTGTACACATGCACGCATGCACACACACACACACACACACACACACACACACACACACACACTCACACTCACACTCACACATGCGCAAGCACAACTTTATTAAAGATAAAGGTTTTTAAAGAAGGAGGAAGAAGAGAAGGAGAAAGGGAATCCTGGCATGGTGGTGTCTCATCTCCCATTCTTGCTAAGTCTGTCTTTGTCAGTGAGGTTCTCAGACCTGAGATCAAGGAAACAGAGAGAACCTTGTGGGTGTCAGCGTGGGGCTCCATCAGCACCTGTTGATGAGCCAACACTGACAGTTTGGATGGAGTCATCCTCCCAAGGGTGTATATGTGTGAAAGCAAAGTGCCGGATGAGTCAGAGTTCAGACCTACCTGTGTGTCAGGAGCATCCGGGAAGACAGTTTGCAGCTCTTCCCTGGCCCCTCTTCCAGCCTCCTGTTCTGGCCTGATGCATACCCAGGACACCTGATATGTTTGTTCCCCAGGTGGCCTGGTATGACATTTTTCTAGGGCTCTGTGATAGCTCCCTGACATTCTGTTACTGGAAGTAAAATAGCTTCTTTCTCTGGAACAGTGGCCACCCATCCTCAAGCAGCCACTAACTGGTGTTTATGGAGTACCAGCTGTGTGCTCGGCTTTGGGCTTGTACTCTAAACCAGATGGCCTCCCTGCCTCCAGGGTTTCTATGGGAAGTTTGGAGAGACTCTCAGCAGGGAAGGTGGTAATGTCAGAGACTGCACACTGCTTCCAGGCTTCAAAGACCTCTGTGCCTCTGGGGCAGGGGTGGGTGTGGGCCAAGGGACGAGCATTTTAGGATGAGCTTGGCTTGTCTGGGGGGCAGAAAAGTCCCTGGGAGGCCGGGGTTGTAGCTCAGTTGGTAGAGTACGTGTCCAGCACTAGCAGTGTCCTGAACAGTCTGAAGCTCTACTCAAAATCAGGTGTGGTAGCACACTCCTTAATCCCGGCACTGGGGAGATAGAGGCAGGAGGACCTGCCAGGGAGGGCCACAGAGTCAGGTGAGGTCTGGAAATGGATTTTGGCAGGACGTCGTGGTAGGGGAGCTCACTCCTGAGTGTTTTCAGAGAGTATGTGGGGAAAGTAGTGTCCAGGCCCTTGAGGTTCTTTCTATGTAGCAGAGAAGTCAGAGCCCCACTAAGAACAGAGCGTCCTTTCCACTTTGTGAAGGCCTTACTGGCCCCAGCTTGTGAGAGTCACTGGTCCTCAGGAGAGGTAGGACCATACTGAGAGATAATGCCCTTCTAGACTTGCTCTGGGCTTGCCTAGTGTTAGAATAATAGTGGCCTCATATGTCCTTTTATGGTCATTTTTATATGTGAGCTATTGGGAATTTAGTTCACTTATTCATTAGGGCCATGGACTGTGAGATGGGTCTTGTTTGTAGTTCAGACTCACCTTGAACTTACTATACAGCCCAGGCTGGTCTTAAAGCCAAGCTTCGAGAGCCTGTGTGAGCCACTGTGCCTGTGTGGTCAGTTCCTACTGCTCTGGACTCCCAGGTTGGAGGAATACGGAACATGCTGCTATTTCTACCTTTTTGGTGTGGTTATGCAGCTTTGTAGTCCAGGCTGGCCTCACACTCAAGGTCTCTCTGTCTGGCCTCCCACGTGTTGGGATTGTAGATGTGTTCTACCACGCCCACTTTATTCCCAGTCTTGTGCACTAGTGTATTGGCAAACATGTGTACACATATATGTTGGTTATATACCTACCAAGGGATATAATTATAGGTCACAGACTATAGGACGGATCCTGCCAGACTCTTCATCAGAAGCGTGAGACTTCCCTCTAACACTCTGCAGTAGATCTCTTTCATGATGGCCGTGAGGGAGGAAGTCAAGTGGGGTCCCTTTGCAATTCAATGATGAAATATCTTTCCATATGTTTATGGGAAGGGCCCGAGGAGTCTTTTCTCCCCAGCCTCCTTCTCCAGACAGGTCTGCTGTGTCGCCCTGGCTGGCCTAGCACTCACTGTGTAGACCTTGCTGGCTTTGAACTTTGAACTTGGATCTGCCTGCCGAGTATGCATAGTTACATGCTACTACCTGGCTTGCTCCTCCCCTTTTTTATTGGATTACCTGACACTTTTTTTCCTATTGAGTCCAGAAATTAGGGGCAGGGTGTTCCTGGGTGTTTGGGCCCAGGACCCCTGGAATACTGGGCATACTGGGCAACTAAGCACTCTGTCACTGGGTACCATCTCCAGTTGATTTCTAGGAACTCTTTTTTTTTACGATTGAGTTTTATTATTTTTTAATTATGTGTAGTTAATGTGTGTAGGTGTGGGCATGTGAGTGCAGGTGCCTCCAGAGGTCAGAGATGTTGAGTCCCCAGAGTCACAGTTATGAGCTGTTGTGGGTACTGAGAACCAAACCTGGGTCCTCTGGAAGAGCAACAAGTACTCTTAATCGCTGAGCCATTTCTCCTAGAAATCCCTGATTTCTAGGAACTTTTTGAGTTCTTTGTTTTATGTGTTTTGTAGTTTTTTTATTTAGATTTTTTTCCTTTGAGGGAGGGTCTTACTATGTAGCCCTGAAACTCAATATATAGACCAGCCTGGCTTTAAACTCACTAAAAATCTCCCTGCCTCTGCCTCCCAAATGGTAGAATTAAAGGACTATACAACCACACTGGGCTAAAAAGGCATTTTCTTCTTCTGGAGATAAGATCTCATGCAATCCAGGTCACCAACTCAGAATTTATTGTATAGCTAAAGATGACCTTGAATTTCTAATCCTCCTGCCTCCACCTGCTGAGTGCTAGGTGTGGACCAACATACCCAATTTACACCGAGCTAGGCTTCAAACTTGTGGCCTTGTTTTGTGTGCTAGGCAGGCTCTATCAGCTGAGCTGGATCTCTGGCCCAACTTTCATGTTTGAATTGCATGCGTGTGTTCTCGTGCAGCCGGAGTTCAGCCCTGGGTGTTCTTCAGGAGCCATCCACCTTGTTTTTTGAAGCAGGGTCTCTTAGGGGACCTGTAGCTCACCGATTAGACTAACCTGGTTGTCCAGTTAGCCCAGTGATCTGCCTTCCTCTGCCGTCTCAGCACTGGGGTTGCAGCTGTGACTGTGTCCCGTTTGTGTGAATGCTGGGCTGGATCCAGGTCCTCTTGCTTACTTGACAAGCACTTTGCCAACTCAGCTGTCTCTCTGGCCCCTTTTTAAAGTAGTCTCATGTGCTGCTTTTCCCTCCTAGCACCTCTTTTGGTCTCTTAAGGAAATATATCTATAGCTAGGTCTTGATTTCTTTTTTTTTTTTTTCCTTTCTCTCTTCCTTTCTTTCTTTTTTTGTTTTTTGTTTTTTGAGACAGGGTTTCTCTGTGTAGTCCTTGCTCTGTAGACCAGGCTGGCCTCCCGAGTGCTGGCATTAAAGGTGTGCGCCACCGCCGGCTGGCTATGATGATATTTTTTTACATTATTTCCTAGAAGTTTTATTGTTGTTTTGCCTTTCACCTTTAATTTTTTTTTTTTTTTTTTTTTTTTGATTTTTTTCAAGACAGGGTTTCTCTGTGTAGCTTTGCGCCTTTCCTGGGACTCACTTGGTAGCCCAGGCTGGCCTCGAACTCACAGAGATCCGCCTGGCTCTGCCTCCCGAGTGCTGGGATTAAAGGCGTGCGCCACCACCGCCCGGCCTCACCTTTAATTTTTGTGTGGTGTGAAGTAGGGATTGAAGTTTTGGGGTTTTGTTTTGTTTTCCTCCCCTTGTGGATGAAGTTGACTCAGTGCAATTTTAAATCAGCAATTGAGTTTTGTCTGCTTGTTTGCGTTGGTTTTGTTGTTGTTGTTGTTTGTTTGTTTTTTAGTTTGTGGGGTGTTTCACTACATAGCCAAGGCTGCCCTTGAACTTAATCCTTTTGCTTTAGCCTCCGAAAGGCTGGGATTACAGTCATGTACCACCATGCCCATCTTGGGCAGTGTGTTTTAAATGGTCATTAGCTTGTCTCTGCAGAGATCTGAATCAGACTGGTTATTGATGTCTGAACAGGCACTAAGAATAGCAGTGTAGGCTCAGACTGTAGCTCAGCTGGCAGAGTGCTTGCCTAACGTGCACAAAGCCTTGGGTTCTTTGCTGAGCACTGTAGAACATGGGTGCTGGAGCATGCTTGTAATCATAGCACACAGCTGGGGCAGGAGGATGAGAAGTCTGCAGTCATCCTCAGCTATACAGCTAATTTGAGGCCAGCCTGGATTACATGAGATCTTGTCTCCAAAAACGAAAATGCAGTTCATGTAGTTGATTTTTCATTTCCAGGCAAAGACATTCCATGTAGCATCTTAGGCTTCTGAAGAATACCTCCCCACAACAAACAGCTGTGACACCCCCATGCTCCTAGCTCATTTTTAATTCGCGTATGCATGAATATACAGCAATGTATACTCCACACCCTCTCCCTCCATGAGTGCATCTTATACCTCACACTTCCTCAGCCCCAACAACACTGTGTACTCCACTCCAACTCCCTACACAAATACTTTCTCACTCAGCACCTCCCCCCACCACACTCATACCCTGTTTACCCCAAACATCCCCACAGTTGCCCCAGCCCACACCTACACATCCACACCCTCCACACATCCCCAGCATACACAAATCCCCATGAATACGGCCTCCATACCTCCAGCTCCACCACCCCCTCCCCAAGTAACAGAGGGCCTGGCCTGATGATGTGTTTGTTATGTGGGACGCCCCTCCTCCCGCCCCCCCCCCCCCAGAACCTTGCCTTTAATCTGGGTACTCTAGCCTCTCTGGGATTTGCTTTGGAGGGAAGCAATGACATGTACTCTTGAAAGAATTCCAAGAAGAAAACCAGTTGTTTCGGTGACAAAGCCCCTTTGGGAGTAATATCTACACTCCAGGGCTCTTTTGATCCAGGGCTCAGAAGAGCTGTGCTGTCTAGAGAGAAAACGTTAGGGATTGGAACAGATGCTTGTCCTTTCAATCGCCCCTCCGGCCTTCAGTGCTCTGAGGGCAGGGCAGTGGCTGCATTCCTCACATCTGGCCAAGCTTTCCTGTCCTGGGTCCTAGAGCTGGGATAGGCAGGTCCTTTCTCCATAGGAAGTGAAAGTGAGTGTGTGCTGAGGTCACTCCTGTAAAGCTCACTGCCAGTGGGCGGTGGGGCTGTCATCGTGTTTACTGTTGAGTGCCACTGTGCACTATGCCAGGGGATCGAGGTTGGGGAGGCTAACCCTTACCTCAAGCAGGGGCAAGCTGAACCGTACACACTCCCAGTTACCATCTAGTACACTACCCAATACTGTGGAGGGGTACAGAAGCCATCAGCATACGGAAGGAGGGTGGCACTTACTCGCAAGGGCTACGTGTAGGTAGAAGCTTCTGAAACAGTGTGGGTGCATGTACCCCACTTTTTCTCATCAGTTGGCTTACAGGTCTTGTCCTCTTCTGAGGTCTTTGTCCCAGGCTGCATAACTCACAGCTTTTCTGGCCAAGGGACTAGAAAATACTCGAGATATCGAGTAGAAGGTATGGAAGAGGAGGAGGG
Organism: Peromyscus californicus insignis; assembly: GCF_007827085.1. Lineage (NCBI taxonomy): Eukaryota > Metazoa > Chordata > Mammalia > Rodentia > Cricetidae > Peromyscus > Peromyscus californicus. The sequence goes on from NW_026294402.1 coordinate 104,950,787, forward strand.
ACTTTAGGCTGAGGAGGGGCAAGAACTGAGCAGGTGGAGTGGGAATCTCTAGACTAGCAAGTCCCCTCCCACCTCTGTGTCCCTTGTGTGGTGTGACTTTCCTGGTTTGCACTCAGTTCTCTGTATGCAGTTAGAATCTTCAAATATGTGTCATCCCCAGAACAAGAGCAGACCTTTCTCTCTGTGACAGTATGAAGGGATGGGACATATGTGCTGGAATGTATTTAGGGGTTTGCTTTTAAAGATACGTATTTATTTGGTGTGCGTGTGTACGTACATGTCAGTGGACAACCTGCAGGATTCGGCTCGCTCTCTCGGTGATAACTTGGCAGTAAGCACCTTTGCTACTGGCCTTTTTTGGGGGTGGGAGGAGATTGGATGATGTGCAGGTTGGCCTCGAACTCATTATATAATCAAGAGTAACCTTGAAGTTCTGATCCTCCTGCCTGCTGAGATTACAGATGTGTGCCACCAAGCCTGTCCCTAAATGGAGAGGTTAGTTAGGTGACCTTGGGACAAGTATAGGAGGGTGCCACTTTGAAGACATAGGCAAGAGTGTCGGGCTCTGCTGTCTCCATCCCTGGGGCTTGGTGCCTGTTGATTAGATGACTTGTTCTGTGCCGGCCACAGTCAGAGCGGTCACATCACAGACGTTTGCTCATGTTTTCTTCCCTCAGAGTTTGTTGTCACTTTGCAGTTCAAGAAATTGCAGCTCTGAACCAAAAACTCGCCCAAGGTCCCACAGTAGACAGTTGTCAGAGCCCTGTCAAGTCCTCTTGCGGTCTGGCTTTCTCAACCTTCAGCTGAGCACATAAATTAAAAAAAAAAGCCCTGCTTCCCAAGGGAGCCTGAGTGTAGGTGAGGATTACAGAACCTCGTCTAAGTAGTAGTTCCCGCAAATAAATGTGCCAGTTCTGACTTGTGGTTCAAATGGCTTTAATTAGGATTTTATCACTTGTAGATCACACCAAAGAGGAGACAGCTGTCTTCCTGTCTCAAACTGTGACACCGAGAAGCAGCTGACCAGACCCGGGGTTAAAATAGCTTGTCGTCTCCTAGGAGTCTCAGCACACTTTGTTGCTCCGCAACCTCTGACTTGCCTGGAAATTGATGTGAATTTTGCTTTTTAGACTCCGGGTTCTGAGAGTGTTCTGTCGCATCTGTCATCCCACTGACCACAGGGTTGATTTGGCTGACCTGGCTAGCTACTTGGATGTCCCCTTCCTCCTGGAGCATAGCCTTCCCAACAGAGGCAGCCTAACTGTTCTTTGGTGACGGGTATATAGGTGGCTGTGTGCGGAGGCCCCCCCTCCCCCACCTCCCAGAGCCCTAATCTCCAGACAGGCTCAGAAACTCAGATGCCTGATGTTGGGGCTTGGTTTGAACTCAGTTCCATGTTAGAACAGAGGGAATGGAATGATTATTACCTGCAGTCTGGGCAAGGGTCTTAGCTTGCTTATGTCAGCAGCCGGCCTTTGTGGTGGTCAGACTTGGAGAACATGCTGGGATCACAGAACACTGCACTGTGAACTCCCAGCAGAGCACCTCCATTTGTAGAGTCGGCTCTGGACACAGACTCTTGCCCTTGCTTCATCGCTGTGGAAAACAAGATGACTTTTCACCCCACACACTTCCTCAGGTCATTGCTGTCAATGGCCATACGTAGACAAAGCACTTCGTTACAAGCAACAAAAATCAATGCTGGCTGGTTTTAAATGAAAATCAAGTATTGTGTATTTTGTTTAAAGATTTATTTTGTACTGGCTGTGGTGGCACATGCCTTTAATCCCAGCACTTAGGAGACAGAGGCAGGCAGATCTCTGTGAGTTCAAGACTAGCCTGTTCTACAGTAGTGAGTTCCAGGCTACTAAGGCTGCAAAGTGAGACCTTATCGTTAAGGGGTGGAGTGTCACCATGTAGCTTTGGATAGCCTGGAACTCACTAGTATACCGGGCTGGACTTGAACTTGAAGTCACAGTGGTCTGCCTGCCTTTGCTTCAGTTTTTATTTTTTAGTTACCTACATTCCTATATGGTTGTGGGGGGGTATGTGCATGTGAGTGTAGTTGTCCTCCCAAACCAAAAAAGGCATCAAGTCCCCCAGAGCTGGAATTACAGCCTGTGAGCCATCTGATATGGGTGCTGAGAAACAAATTCAGGTCCTCTGGAAGCAGTGTGTACTCTTAACCTCTGAGCCATCTCTCCAGCTCCTGTAAGGGTTTAAAAAGAGAACTTAAGTCATGCGTCTGTAATCCCAGTACCTTTGGTAGCCCAGGTTAGCCTCCAACTCATACCACTGAGGATGACCTTGGCCTCCTGATCCTCCTGCCTCCACCTTCTAGGTGCTGGGGTTACAGATACTTGGCCACCATTTCCAACTCTTGGAATCCATTTTGTTGTAGCAGAGGGGTGTCCGTGCCTTCCCTTTGCAGAATATCACTCACAGTTCCCAGTATTGTGTGGTATATGGATCAGCAGGGCCAGAGTCACTTTCCTATTGCAAGGTATGCTGGGACAGTGAGTGTGGGACACTTGAGGTTTCTGTAGTATACACTGGGCCCCTCTTTTCCTCCCTGCTCCAAATGACGTGGTAAGGTAGACAGAAATGAGACCTGAGGTCCAGCCGGTTTCTGCACTTCCCTTGATGTGTATTTTGTCTGAAACTGCTGTAGCCCTGGAGGAGACATTACATCACACAAGTGGTTTCTCTCTTCTCATCCTGCCTGCTGTGTCCAGAGCCCACTGTGGTGACCACAGTAGCCCTTAGACAGGTGGCCACTTCCTCCTCTGGTTTAGCTTCTTGAAGAGGGATGTACTCTGACTTAGACTTCTTAGCTAGTCTTGTGCTAGAGTTAGGTCCGGAGAGTAGGCGGGACATTGAACATGCTAGTTCCCAGCTCTTGCCCGGAACCTTCTCATTTGGTGGTGCTGTTTATCACACGTTCTCGTAGCTGCTGGGTCTAGTTCCTCCTGAGCTAGATAATATCTGAGGCCTTTGCAGTGCCACAAGTTGGTGGTTTTCTTTTCATTTGGTCTGAGAATGGGCCGTGGTTGTAACTCTTGCTATTGTACAAGTATTCTTGTATTCTGAAAGTGTGATACAGTCAGGAAACAGCAAGAAACAGGCTGAGCCAGCCTTTATCTGCTGTGATCTGTGAGTTAACAACCAGGTATCTATCCTTAGTTGTTCTGAACCAGGTTGTTGGGATAGGATAATCCCGGATCCCAGTTATGTACAGCATCTAGAGAGCCTGGCATGTCCACAAGTGAAGTGTGAGCAGATGTGGCAGCAGCGCATGGCACTGAGCAGCATCCATCCAGACCCTCGGAGAGGCCTCCCTCTGCTATCCTTGAATGGCTCTTCTAACCCACATTGAGTTTGTTGCTTAAGTGGCTTCAACCAGTGACCTTTGTCCTTTCCTTCCTGGCTCTTGTTAAATGTTCTTAATAAATACCATTGTTTACATTGTTGCCACCTGTCTGTCTTCCTCTTCAGCTGACTTCTGCATCCTGTCCAGCAGGACCTTCCCACTACACCTGTGTCTTTGGAAGTTGCCTTTTTCTCTCTGCCTGGATATAGGATTCAGCCTCATCCTACTGTTCTTTCCTGTGACCCTCGTGATCCTTGCCATGCCCACTTGGGCTCCAGGTGGGTGTGGGCTTCATCCTGTCTGATTCCCACCATCCCAGTCCCCTGTGGTGTTGATGCCATGTGGTGATTATACACTTGCTGTCTCCTCGACTGCCCCGGCTCCAAGGGCAGCAAGTTCACCTTGGTTCCTGCATGCCTTCAGATGACAAGACTCAGGCACATGGGTTTGTTGTTGACTGGACTGAGATTTTTCTTAAAGAAAAGCAGACTTGCCTTTTGGACAAGTGCAGTGCTTATTTAAAAGTCTCAGGCTGAAGTGACTGAAGGGCTGTAGCCAGCCTGAGCATGGCAAACGTGGCACTGGCAGGTCTGACCCTCACCCACCCCCCTTCCCTGCTAAACCGTTGGATTACATTCCTATAGCTAGACACCAAGGTCTAGTCTCTTATTGGCCACTTCCTCCTCCTAAGGCTGACCACCAAGGTCCAGCTCTCAAAGTATTGAAGTCCAGCAATCGAAAGCCTCTTTTTGGCTGCCCTAATTATAATCTGTCCAATCCAAATTAACCAAGTCATCCCAACATAGGGTTTCCCCTTTTGCCTTTATAAACTGCCGTTTGCCTATGGACCACGTCTGTCTCCTCTCTATCCAGAGGCAGTCCTTTGTCCCTCCAGGACAAATATCCTTTCTCTCCCCCTTCTCCCTCATCCTCTGTCTCCTGTCTTTGTCTCTTATTCCTGCCCTTTGTCCCTCTGGGGCAAATAAGTCACCTTTGTGCTGAGAACTTGGTCTTGGTGTGTCCTGTGCAGACTCTGGTCTTTTCAGTGAGGGCAAGCAGGATGAACTTCGGGGGCGGGGGGTGGGGGGGGGTGGAGGGGGGGGGTGGGGGGGTGGGGGGGGATCATGAAGCCAGACAGTGGGATTGCCACAGTCTTACACAGGTGTGGGCTAGTGGAGCTTTGTCAGTGGTCGACGGGGAATAAAACTGGGGGTTTTAGTTTGTGCTAGGCGTTGAAGAAGATGGAAGCATGCTGTGGACGCCAAGAGCCTTAATGTCGTAGCTGTGGTGTTGGCTGGTGGGGTGGGGTGTAACTGCTCATGTGTGAGGTTAGAGGTCAACCTATTTTAAGAATCACTTCTCTCCCTCGTGGGGTCTTAGGCTTGAACTCAGATCATCAGATTGGTATGGCAAGTTCCTTTTACCTCGTGAGCCATCTCGCCCTGTTTTTCTGTTTGTTTTGTTTTGAGACAGAGTCTCTTGTAGGTGAAGATGACCTTCAGTTCTTATGTTTGATTTTCTTGCTTTTTTTAAAAAAAGATTTATTTATTTTTATGCATATAGTATCATGTTAGTGTGTATGGGCGTGCATGCCTGCAGGCCAGAAGAGGGCACCAGATCTCATTATAGATGGTTCTGAGCTATCATGTGGGTGCTGGGAATTGAACTCAGGACCTCTGGAAGAGCAGCCAGTGCTCTTAACCTCTGAGCCATCTCTCCAGCCAAATCTTTAATTCTTGATGTTCCCACTTCTGCCTATTTCTGAGATTATGGGCATGTGCCATTCATATCTGGTTTATGTGGTACTTGGTATCAAACCCAGGGCTTCTTCCTTGCTAGAAGCACTCTGCCAACTGATCTACATCCTGGTTTTGTTGTTTTTGTTGAGTATTATTCAGAAGGGGACTGCCACCTCATGCGTGTGGAGGCGCAGAGGACAACTTGTGCAGGTGTCTTTGCTGTATAAACCCTTTTATGCACCCTGTTTCAACAGTTGATTCTGTCTGGGTCATAGATGCTGTTGAGGTTGTTGCCTCTGTTGCCTGATGAGTGAAAGCTTTTGGCACCTGTCAGGAACTGTCTGGGAGGACCCCGAAATGGTGTAAACAAGCAGGGCTGGCTTGGATATATAGGCGGTACCTGGGCATCCTCTGCAGGGCCGGGAGGTTGCTGGGTCCTTGCTTATTATGTGCATAGGCTCCCAGGATGGTGAGAACTGGAGAGGTGGACCTCCCCTCCCTCCTTGCTCAGCCTCTGAGTCCCAGCCACTAGCTGGGGCTTGTGGTGGAAGGGAAGCCCTTGTGCTCTCCAAGCCTGGCCTAGGAATCAGCTTACGTCACCAGGAGCAGATATTCTGGATGGCTGCACCAGCCCCACCCTGACCAGCTGACTCTTGCTGGTGACCCCGGCTGTCTACCATGAAGTAGGGGAAGAGGTCCCAGGCACCTTCTCTATTGCCACATGAAGCTGTCACACAATCCAGAAGTCTTGCAACTTGCAGCCTCCTCAGGGCTTTGCGATTGGCTTACTAGCACTCAGGCTGAGAGTAGATGAGGAAGTCCTGGCAGTTAGGAGCTCTGTTCTACAGCAGAGGCAGCCTTTCCCCTCCAAGATAAGGGGGAAGTGAGGTCAGGTGAGAAGGTGGGGGAAATGACCTCATTGTTTAGCATCAGTTAGCATCATAGCTGAAAATTTTAGCCCTGTGTAATGGAGGTGTTCATGCTAATTTAGGAGACCAGGCCTGCAATGTGGCTGCTGGGTCTGCTGCTGTGTATAGTCTAGGTTACAAAGGGATGTGGGAATATGCGGGCCTCAGCCAGCCCTCTCTCTGTGGCCCAGCAATGCTAGGGGTGGGGGTGCTGTTGAACTTGTAAAAGGTCCTAAGACACTGACTAGGCTTTTTGGGGTCTGTGCACCAGCTGTGGCCAGGAAGCAGTTTAGGGTTAGTATGGTCAAGATAGCCCCTTGCAGCTGGATTTCTTGATTGCTTTTGTTTTTCGGTAAACTGTTTCGACAGCAGAATTAAAATGGAAAAATGTTACACACAGTTGTGTTGGGCAGCTTCAGCCTATCAAGTCTTTAGCCGTTTGTAAGCATGGTTGCCATTGGTGGCAACCTAGGCTCTGTAGTGTGGGCCTCAGCTGTGCCCTCACGTTTTTATGTCTGTTTCAGTGAGCAGCTGGCCTGCTGGACTGTGCCCAGCAGGGTGAATGATGCCAGAGTTCCAATTTTCTGTTGTGAGAAGCACTGTTTTGAACACCTACTTCTGTGTGAATTTCTAGTTATTTCTGATTTTCAGAATCGGAGTTTCTGATCCAGAAATGGTCTTGTCTTTTGGTAGTTGGCTTATATCTCTCTGGAATGCCATCAAAAGAGCTCTCAACCCAGTGACATGTCATAAGAGTACTTTTGAGTCTAATAGAGAGGCTAGGCATGGGTGGATTTCTGTGAGTTCAAGGCCACCTTGGTCTATATTGAGAGTTCTAGGTCAGTCAGGGATGTCTCTATCTATCTATACATACATACATACATACATACATACATACATACGTACGTACGTACGTACGGGGGGGGGGGGGGGGGGGAGAGACCCAGACTCTAGTAGACTAGCTCTGTGTGCCACGTCAGGGCAGAAATTGGGCCAGAACAAGGAGTAGGCGTTCAGAGGGGAGCAGCCAAGGCTTGAAGGCCACCCTCCCACTGGGGTCCTGTGTGACTCTGGATGAGTTACTTAATTACACTATGCCTCTGATTTGCTCATCCGCGAAAACAGAAAGGAATGCTGACCTTATAAAATGTGGTTATTGGATAATTGGTTAGTTGGTTAATTGGATAGAATTGATTACATTCAGAGCACGGTTTTTTGTTTAGTTTATTCAGAGCTGGGAATTCAACCCAGGGCCTCATTCATGCTAGGCAAGTGCTCTGCCACCAAACTCCTAGCACCATTGATTACATTCAGTAATGTCAGTGTTACTCAATGACATAGGTTGCCGACATACTGTTGTCACTCATAAGTAGGAAAGACGGGACAGAAATAAATGTTTGCATCCAGCTCTTGGTAGAGCTCACCTCCTAATCACTGGGACCTAGTGTGATGCCATCTTTTTTTTATTGAACTACGTAGGTTTTCTCTCTCCTGCTCTCTCCAGAAGTGAGCATGATTGAGTTGGGGTATGGCTTGGTTGGTAGAGTGCCTGCCTAGCTTTCACAAAGCCCTAGGTTCACTCTCCAGTAAGGCTTAAAACCAGGAATGGTGGTACAGGCCTGTAATCCTAGCACTCAGAAAGTAGAGACAGACAAAAGCAGGGGGATCAGAAAGAAGTTCAAGGTCACTCAGCTACATAATGAGCTCTAGACCACCCTGGGACACATGAGACCCTGTCTCAAGGCTAGGCAAGTCAGTCAGTAAAGTGTTTGCCATGCAAGCATGGGGAACAAAGTTTTATCCCCCATCCATGGAAAAGTCAGCATGGTTGAAAAAAAAAATTGCAAGGCCGGGCAGTGGTGGCACACACCTTTAACCCCAGCACTTGGGAGGCAGAAACAAGCGGATCTCTGTGAATTCAAGACCAACCTGGTCTACAGAACAAGTTCTAGGATAGCCAGGGTTACACAGAAAAACCCTGTCTCAACCCCTGCCCTCCCCCCAAAAAAAAGCCAGTGTGGTAGCACACCCTTGAATTCTGACATCAAAGAAGCAGAAGCAGGAGGCCCCTGGGGCTCACTGGTCAGTAGTCTAGCTTAGTTGATGAGTTCCAGGTCAACAGAAAACAGACAGTATTCCTGAGGAAAGCATCCAAGGCTGTCTTCTGGCCTTCACACACACTGCACACACATACGTGCATGTAAACATACACATAAAGATAATTTTTTTAGAAACAGGAAAGGTTAGTTTTGCATGAGAGTAGGAGAGTTTTGGGGTGGGAGCATAGAGTAGATGAAATGAAGGAGCAGATGTGTATGGTAGAAAGACCTAATGCGTAGACAGACACTTAGAAGCAGTCCCTTGCTGCGCTCTGCTCAGTGGGGTCGGTGGGAGGCCTGACAGACTGAGTAGTTGGGCATCTCCAATCCTCAGCTCTCCATTGAGACTAGTGCAGGGGCAGTGCTGGGAGGCTGAGACAAAGGGATGCAAGAAAAGCTCCATCAGTGCTGGCCCCATCCTTCCCCAGTGGTTCGTTCACTTAGTATTGGTTCAGCTGTTGTTTTATGCTAACCCCTGCTATGTGTAACACACACACACACACACACACACACACACACACACACACACACACACGCACGCACGCACGCACACACGCGCGCACACACACACACACACACACACACACACACACACACACACGCGCACGCATGCGCACACACACACGCATGCGCGCATCCCAAAACAAACAAAAGAGTGTATTGTTTAAGCCATGACAAGTGTAAATGAGTTTCCATTTCTAGGACCAGGGTGCTAAATACTTAAGTCTGTTGTGGTTCCAGTAATTCGGCTGGCTGTCAGCTTTCTTGGGTTTTCATGAGTTGGGGTGTTGGTCAGGTGGGAATGAGAGAACAGCTGATTCCCTAGGAAGAATGCCAGAGTCAGATATGAGCCTGGCCCACCACTGTTGGACAGCAGGATTTGAACTTTGCCCAGATGCCAATAAATATAGTAAACATTCCCATAGGCATCAGGGAGCAGAAGGGTTGCACTGGACATTGGACTCAGGTTCTCTTACTTAAGTATCAGGTATTCCTGCTGAAGTGCCACCAGGGCACTTGTCCCAAAGAGGTCCTGCAGTTTGCTTATAGCCCCCCCACGGGTGAGGATTGATGACAGGACTTGCCTGCCCCCTGCCCAGTCTGTGGTCTAGACTTCCTGTATATCTCAGGGCTTCCTATAGGAGAACCCAGGTGGACGTTTGGAGCCTCTCCGAGTGCCAGGCTGCCCAGATGAACCGGTCTAGTCTAGCTCTCCTCCGTAAAGGGAAGGGGGACTGTGGGTTTGCCATGTCCTCTGCCTAACCTTCCAGTTTGTTACTTCCTGCTGCTGCTGCTGCTGCTGCTGCTGCTGGTGAGAGTGAAGCCCTGGGCACTGGGAGGGACCTGTGCTCACTCGGCTGTACCAGCTGTTCCCTGGTCTGCCCTTCCTCTGCCCCCTTCCACTCATCCTTTAGCAGGCAAGCCAAGTGAGGTATACTTTGGAGACCCTCCAGCCATCTAGAGAGCCACCACCCCCTTGCCATGCTGTTGATACCACCCCTTCCCCTCCTGGGGCCACATTCCCCAACCCCACCCCTGCCCTCCGAGAATCCAAAGAGTTCTGGATTTTTCTCCGGAAAGCTGTACCTTCTAAAGCCTGACCTGTGTGCGTGTGTGGTCGTTGGCCCTGGAGTCCAGTCAGGGACCCCAGTTAAGAGTCCCCATCGCACTGAATCTCCGTGCATGCTTGTCCTTTTTCTCCTTGGCTCCCAGCCTGCAGTGCAGTTCCTAGCACCCGGGATCTGGTCAGTGTTTGTGGAGGAGTTACCTGCCACCTCCCTGCCCTTGTGGCAGGATGTCCAGTTGCACTTCTGGCAAGAACCAGAGCTGACTTGGCCTGAGGCCAGCTCCCTGGGTTCCTCCAACACACATCGAATACCAGTGATCCCAGGCCCAAGGCCATGTGATTGCTAGCAGGAGCTGCATTGGCCCTGCATGCTGCTGCCTTGGTGTCCGTGGACTGTGGGAAGAGTCCTGCCTTTCCTCTACGACCAGGGGCTCTTTTTTACTGCTGAGGACGTTTGAGCAAGCATGGGCCCTCCGCTGTTGCACACATCAGGTCCAGTCTGCCTGAAAGCTGCCCCACCCTTTCTCGGTCCCCTCAGCACTACCACCTCCTTTGTCCACGGCACCTTCGTTTTCCCAGTGAGTCATTAGCAGTCTCAGCCGCACTGCCTCCTCCGGTCTCTCCTCAGCCTGTCCTACCTGACTCCCGACCTAGTTCCAGCTCTTATCCTGGGCCTTATCTTGGCTTCCTCGCTGCTCTCCCAGCTGCCAGCCAGGCACTTTGTTCTTTCTCTTTTCACAAGCCTCTGGAGACTAGCTGTACCCACAGGGTAGCTGTGGCTCCTGCTGTGACCCATCTCTGGCCTGCTGATCCCTAGCATGCCATGCCACACTCTCTGAGCTCTGAATGAGGGGCCAGAGGATCCATGTCTATGCCTGGTGCCCATGTGGAGGCCAGAAGAGGGTGCCTGATCCCCTAGAAGTGGAGTTATGGATAGTTTTGAGTCACCGGGTGGGTGCTGGGAATTGAAGCCAGGCCCGATAGAAGAGCAGCCAGTGCGCTGGGAATTGAAGCCAGGCCTGATAGAAGAGCAGCCAGTGCACTGGGAATTGAAGCCAGGCCCGATAGAAGAGCAGCCAGTGCGCTGGGAATTGAAGCCAGGCCCGATAGAAGAGCAGCCAGTGCTCTCAACTGCTGAGCCATCTCCCTGACCCCTCCAAGGTACCATCTAACATGTCTTTTCATGGCCTGGATGAAGTAGGTATAATGTCCTCTCTGCTCAGAGGTTTGCTGAGAGCATCACAGAAGACCCATGGGAATGAAAGCCCACTGCGAGCTCTGTCGATGCAAGCAGTCAGGGTCTGTAGCCCTGTGCTCTTTCCACAGTCCTCTCCTCCCTGCCCTTCGGGAGCTGCGTCAGTCACCCACCCAAGCTGCAGGTTTTTTTCTTTCTCCCTCATCATTTCCTTCTTGTAATAGTGATGACGTGTCACCATGATTGTCCTTGTTTTCATAGATGAGGAAACCAAGGCCAGACCCTCCCAAGGCTGCACAGTCAGTGTGAAACAGCCTGATTTTCCACTCGTTGTAAGCTAGAGCACATGTGCTCTACCAGGGGCAGGTGTCAGCCCTGTGGGTACAAACTGGTAAGACAAGTGTCTTCCCAAGAACTCACAGGCTGGTGTCAGAGTTGACCCTCAGACAGAGCTCCTAGCAGCAGTTTGCATTTGGGGGCCCCGGAAGAGGAGCACTACAGCTCAGTGGAATCAGTCTGCCTCGAAAGGTCAGAACCTCTGTTGTGATCACCCCTGTTCTCTCCCACCAGTCTCTGGGCAATAAAGAGCATACAGTTTCTGGTCCCAAGCATGGTGGTGTTTAGTCCAGGGCTTATCATTCCATCTTCAGGGTGAGTCAGACTCCAGTGGCTGCCCTACCCCACTAAATACCCTTAAAACACAGCTCCAAGGGCCACCACACCCAACAGGAAGTCCCTCCACCCCATTATGAGGTGGCCCTGGCTCTGGGGACAGGCAACAGGGTGCTGTTGTGGGACCTACCAGGTTTGTCCAGCATTGTCAGCCTCTTCCTGCCCCTGCCTTGGGCACTGCGTGACATCTGCCACTCTGTTTCCTTCCTCTGACCCGAGTTGGAGCAGCAGAGGCTTGAGCCCCTCTTAGGGCCTGTAGTGTTCAGTGTGTTCGTTTTCATGGGGAGGGGAAGGGGTTGAGGCCTTGTTTGCTAACGTCTTTAAGTTTTTATTTATTTACTTATTTATTGTGGGGTGGGTTGGGGGTTGGAGTGTGCCTGCCACCACATGTATGTAGAGGTCAGAGGACAACTTGCAGGACTTTGTTCTCTCCTTCCACCAAGGATCAAACTCAGGACATCAGGCTTGACCAGAAGTACCTTTACCCACTAAGCCATGTTGCTAGCCCAAGGCCTTGTCTTTTTGACTGATACACAGAGGGTTGGTTCCCATGGAATCTATTGGGCTGATGAGGCATGTGTGCCTGTACATTGAGAAATGGTCCGCACTGTGAGCTCTTGCTGGTCTCCAGCTGCTTTGGAAATGGGGTAAGGGTGATGAGACACTCCATCAGTAGCTGGCATCCCTCCCTCCTAGCCTTACCTCTCTGCCCTAACTCCCTTTTGGAAGTAAGAGCCTCGGGCTTCGAAGAGCTGAGTTCTTGGGACATCTCAGGATGACCTTGTTCTTGACCACTCAGCTCAGCTCCTTCATCTTTGGTGCACTTGGCCCTGAACACAGGCCCAAGCTCTCACTTTAACCTTAACCACCCTTTACACTCAGAGCCACAAGTAGCAGCCGGTCGGGGCAAGTCCAGGCTGGGAGTGGAGCTCTCTTCTGACTCTGGTGGCTTCTTTCCACAAGTGCCATCACATCACATGGGCAGCACTAGAGGAAGATCCTGTCACCCCCTCCTGACTTCCTTGGGTCCCAGCAGTGACACAGCCTACTGGCCGTGACGGTTTTGGCCAAGCAGTTACCACTTCCAGGAATGCTCTCGTTAACTGCTTGGTACCCTGCCCCACGAGACATCTCGAATGGAGTTGAAGGGTTACCTCCCTCTCTGAGAGCACCTTGCCAGTTCCCCCATGTACAAAACCCTCAGCAAAGCCTTCCTCACCAGGTCTGTCTTTGAGTACATTGAGGCTCCTCAAAGGTGTAACCCCTTTTTCCTTTATCCACGAGCCCAAGACAAACCCAGCACACACAGAGGACTGGGGGTACAGAGATGGACTCTGTCTTAAATTTGGGGGAAGGAACAGCAAGGACAAAGGTAGTCTCTCCTCTCTTTTCCTCTCTCCTGTGTGTCTGGTTGAGGATTGAACTTGGGGTAGTGGCTCTGCATTCAGACAGCAGTGTGGATGGAGCGGGAGTGCTCAGCTAATGAAGGCTCTTTCCAAGAGGAGATAACGAGCAAACCCACTGTTAAACACAAGCTTGAAGAGTCAGGTAGAGGCCGACCCAAGCTCAATAAAGCTCTTGCTGTCTGATGTAGAGAAAAGTCAGAGCAGGGTGGTGAAAGCCTGTAATCCCAACACTCGGGATTACACTCGAGCTAAATGTCCACACCCGCTCCCCGAGACAGAGACCGACAGCGTAGTTACCGACATGTTTGACCCTGACTGCCACAGGTCTTACAGATGCTAAAGGGGGATTATAAGCTACTTTGTGCCAGGAAATTCAGTAATCTAGATGAACTGTATGGTTGGTTTTGTTTGTTTTTGACTTGAGGAGAAGTAGCAGCTGAGGAGAGGGGTCACTCAGTAAATCACTTGCACAGGCACGAAGACCTGAGTTCGGTCCCCAGCACCTTTGTGAAAAGCCAGACCTGGGCCAGCAACATGGCTCCATGGTAAAGTCCGTTGCCACCAAGCCTGATGACCTTAAAAATTCAATTCCTGGGACCCATATGGTACAAGGAGAGAAGAGATTCCCAAAAGGTTTCTTCCACGTATGCGTGCACCCAATTAATAAATGTAATTAGTACTGATAAATGAAACTAAAAAGCCAGGCATGCTCTGTGTGCCTATAATCTCGGTGCTGAGGAAGCAAAGGCAGTTGGCTACTTGGGCTCGCTGGCTAGCTAGCCTGGCATAGTTGGCAGCAAGTCCCAGGCTGCTGAGAGACGTGTTCCAATAAAACAAGATTGACGAGGCAGCCAGAATGACTCAGTGGTTAAGAGCAAGAGTGGTTAACTTGCTGTTCTTCTAGAGGATCCGGGTTTGATTCCTAGCAGCCACGTGGTGGCTCACAACCATCTGCAACTCCATTTCCTGGGGATCTGAAGTCCTCTTCTGACTTCTGCCTACATGGTGTGCCTGCATACCCTGGGCCACCCAAATCTACACACTAAATAAATAAATACTAAAACAAAAACCCAAGGTGGATGACCGTGAGCAGTGATACCCAGGGTTGACCGCTGGGTATCACATTGTTCCACATGTGCACACAAATTCATGTGCACTCACACACACACACACACAAATACACACACACACACACAAATTTTTAGAATTGAACATCCTGACAGTCTAATCCAAAACTATACTAACTTGACACATGGTAAGGAATGATGGTAGGAAAATATTAAAATGCTTTTTTTTTTTTGTAATTAAGTTTTCCTAAGAGCAGAAACATTTAATAAAAACATTCTGGTTCATAACCTAGGGTAGTCTTGAACCCAGGGCTGGGTGTTTCCAACACCATTAGCACTTGTGATGATGGCATGAACAGGGCAAAGTGTACCCTCTGTGTGCTCAGAACCAAGGCCACAGTGAAGTCCCTCCACACAGTACAGGTGAACACTGCCAGAGACACCATGAATTCATAGTGCATTTAATTTTGAATTACTTCTTAGTTATTGTGTATTTGCTAAATTTTTCGTGGTCCCCACATTTGGTTATGTGACCCCATTAAGAAACTGGATTTGCTGGGAGGTGGTGGCACTCGTGAGGCAGAGGCAGGCGGATCTCTCTGAATTCAAGGCTAGCCTGGTCTACAGAGTGAGTTCCAGGACAGGCTCCAAAGCTACACAGAGAAACCCTGTCTTGAAAAAAACAAAACAAAACAAAACAAGAAACTGGATTCTAGAGGAGAGGGTTGTTTGGCTAGTGAGATGAAGGAGAATGGCTGGGGACTTAGTTGTCAGAACCTGAGAAGGAGCAAGAATGGAGAATAGAAGGCTTGAAGAGATAGCTCAGTAGTTCAGAACACTTGCTGCTCTTCCAGAAGATCAGGGTTCAATTCCCAGTACCAACATGGCTGCTTACAACTGTCTGAAACTCCAGTTCTAGGGGATCCAGTGCCCTCTTCTGGCTTCTGTAGGCATCAGGCACATATGCATGCAGGCAAACACACACATGGAATGGGACTGGGCTAGAAAGATGTCTCAGCAGTTAAGAGCACTTGTTCTTGCAGAGACCCTGGTTCGATTCCTAGTACCCACATGGCTGCTCACAACCATCCATAACTCCAGTTCCAGGGGGATGTGACTCCCTCCCTCTTCTGACCTCCATGAGCACTAGGCATGCATATGTTGCACAGACATACATGCAAGCAAAACCTCATAAAATAAATCTCAAGGGGGAAAAAAAAACAGAATGGAAAATGGGGCTTGGGAAGGAGAAGAAAGGCAGAGAAACTTGGGAAGAGTGTGGGGCCCAGGGTTAGGACACTGAGCTTGATTTAGGGGTCTCGTCATAGTATCTCTGAGTGGGAGACCCTAGGCCTCCTGTCTTGCTGGGTGTCTACTGGTGCCTTGGCCTGGACTTGGCTGGCTGTGGCTGGATCTGTACATGTGGCCATGCCTGAACTGTGTGGGGAGACAGGAAAGGTGGCTGAGGTCAGAGTCCTTTTTAGAAACTCAGTACTGCTCTTGATAGGCTGCTTCTCATCTTGGCAAGAGCTCTGGGCCAGGTTCTGTGATCTTGGGCATCTCCTCTCAGTTTTCCTTTCTCTGATAGCCATTTCTGAATTCTCTGTGTGCCCCCCACCCTGGGAACTCCTGTGACGCCTCTAGTTCCGAGCTCATCCGAGTCTCGGCCGGGGTGGGGCAATTCTTGGCTCCTGGCAGAGTAGGGCAGCAATGCCTGTGACCTAAGCCAGGACTGGCCCCGAAGCAATCATTCTCCTCAGGAATGCTTGCTGTCCCACCTAAGAGTCACTCTTTAACGGGAGGTCAGAGTCCACCTCATCCCCCCCCCCGTTCATTTGTTCACCCATCCTGTGACCACGTGTGTCTGTGAGTTTAGCCTGTGTCTGTGAGTTTAGCCACGTGTGTCTGTGAGTTTAGCCACGTGTGTCTGTGAGTTTAGCCTGTGCTCTCTGCTCTACTCAGCATCCCAGACAGGGGTCTTAGCTGGTTGTCTGTGGACCACTGCTGCACCTGCTCACCAGATGGCTAGGAGGTTTTAAAAGGTCCCTTGGATACGTGGCTGTTTTCTCACTTGTTAATGAGTAACTCGGCCCTTGCCAAGGCACTTGAGTTTTGTGGGGCTCTTGGAGGTGGCGGCGGCAGCCTGTCTCTGGCCGAGTTTAACCTTGCTCTTGGTTAGGAAGGAGTGTGGTGTGGGCAAAGCACTCCTCTCAGAGGTGGAGCCTTCCTACACAGATGGCGCCCTCTTCTGTCAGTTACACGAACCCTTCCAGAAAGAAGTGGGTGGGAGGGGCTGGGCTCTCTGCTCCACTGCCTCCATCCCAGGGAGCCCTTCACCAGCCCCTTCCCTGGAGGCAAGCATTTCTGGGATTTGCTGTTGGTAGGGAGCTCTTTATTAGAATATCTGCATACTCTTAGTCCCAGCACTCAGGTGACTGAGGCAGGTGGATCTTGATGAGTTTGAGGCCAGCCTGCTCTACTTAGCGAGCTCCAGGCCAGCCAGGGCTCCATAGTGAGACCTTGTCACAAAAACAAAAAAGAAAGAAAGAATATCTACACCTCTGGTAGCTTTGTGGGCAAGCCTTTAGTCAGGGAGGGAGCCCATGTCAGCTCATCTTGAGGCCCCGTCCTACCCTGTGAGCCACTCAGAATGCTAATTTGTTCTCAAGCCTGAACCTCTCTGTTCTTTAGACCACACACTGTCTTTGCTCAAGTTATAACCTGGGAATGCCTTTGCCATCCTGTCTCTCTGTCCTAGGAAACCAGATCCCCACCCCCCGCCCCCCAGTAATCATGTTGTTTGTCTCATTTTGTTCCTACTGCCTCATCCCCATGAGACCGAGCTGCTTGGGGTGAGGACAGAAGGTGTCTTGATGTGTTCTATTATGGAAGGCTTTCAATGAGCCAGACCACATAGGTCATATGGCCAAGGAATGGCAGGTCTGTCATTGCCCTGGATCTCCAGGGTGAGCACTGGTAGACAGTAGTAACACGAAGCAGATGTCACCCCAGAGGGAGGCAGCTGTCAGTGGTGTACAGGACTTTCTAGGAGAGGAATTGCAGGCAGCTACTTAAAATCTAATGTCAGCTCCAGCATATTCTCAGCCGTCCCAACAGGTTAAAGTAGAAGCTTCCAGGTTTTTCTCAGAACACCACTCCAGCAGAGTTCATTGCCAGTAACAAAGTGAGTTTGACATCTTCTCGAGGGCTAGCCTTGGCATTCCGGGCTTCATCCTGGGCCTTGGGTCAAGCCCTGGACCTGTGGCATGGCTCCATACATTTGATTCTGTCCGTGTGTACATGCGCCTATGGTCAGTTTGTCCACAGGGCAGCTAGTCCAACCACAGTGATGCTGGGAGGTGGGAATCTGGGGTACTTCCTTCTGCAGCAGGCAGGAGTGGCCCTGGTGGTGCCCTTAAATTGTGGTTCTCCGGGTACCCGGAGATAAACGTCTTTCATAAACAGGGGCCTGGCAGATTTAAGGGCTGGTAAGATGGTTCAGTGGGTCAAGGTGCTTGCCACCAAGCCTGGCAACATGAGTTCAGTCCCTGGAGCCTACATGGTAGAGGGAGAAAACCAATTCCTGAAAATTATCCTAACCTCTTCAGACTCCTGGAAGTTGTCCTCTGACCTCCATGTGCTCTGTGGCATATATGTGCATCACACACACACACACACACACACACACACACACACACACACACACACACAATGTAAGAAATTTTTTAAGAACCAAATTTAGAAGAGGAATTTCCCATAGACCTGTTAAATGAGTTCTCTTTGCCTCCATCTTCTTTTTTTTTTTTTTTTTTTTTTTTTTTTTTGGTTTTTCGAGACAGGGTTTCTCTGTGTAGCTTTGCGCCTTTCCTGGAACTCACTTGGTAGCCCAGGCTGGCCTCGAACTCACAGAGATCCGCCTGGCTCTGCCTCCCGAGTGCTGGGATTAAAGGCGTGCGCCACCACCGCCCGGCGCCTCCATCTTATTTAGTACATCACAGACCCAGGCAGTGAGTCTTGTCCAAGCCTGGTCCAAGTTAGGTTACTTCTGCAAGGATCTAAATGGGTCTTTCTGAAGAGGTCTATGGGCTGGAAAGAATACCAAGAGCCTGAGTTCTTACCCTGTCCTAGTTGTTGGTGACCATCTTCCCCCATCTCCCTCCAGCCCAACACATGGCTCCATCCATCTCCATGAAGGTGGCTGGTGACCATCCAACCCTGACCAGCTCCATCCTTGCCATCTAAGACCTTCCAGCTCTTCCTGCTTGTCGTCAAGGACAACCTTGTGCCTGGGACTGGGCTGGGATCATGGAGGGCTTTTTTATTGCTGTTTTTTAATTTCGTTTTATTCTGAGGCAAGGTCTCTCTGTAGTCCTGGTTGTCTTGGGACTCACTATGTAGACTAGTCTGGCCTTGATCTCACAGAGTTCTGCCTGCTTCTGCCTTCCGAGTGCTGGGAGGGTTGTGGAGTTTTAAGTTCTGCCTGGGGAGGGAGCAGAGAAGAGCGAGGCTCCTGTATCTCCTCCTCAGTTACCTGGCCCTGATTGTCCTCTCCTCACCAGCTCCCAGGTGACCTGAACCACAGTAGGAGTGTTCACCTGAGCAGTGGTTTTCTCTCTTTCCTTACAGGACAGGGAAGATGGGGAGCCACAGACCAAGCAGCTCAGAGAAGAGGAAGAAGAAGATGGGAAGCACAGGTAGGGCTTGTATGGGTTCTGGCCATGCCACACTGCCCTGTGCTCCCCGCCCGCATTTTCCCAGGCTGCGTTCAGGGCTGGCCATTGCTCATGTGGTTGCCTTGTTCAGATCTGAAAAGATCAACCCTATCACTAGTTAAGATTTTTATGTCCCTCTATAAGATTTCCTCGCTTACTGTCTAGTTCAGCAGTTCTCAACCTTCCTAATGCTGTGACCCTTTAATACAGTTCCTCATGTTGTGGTGACCCCAACCACAACGTTATTTTTGTTGCTACTTTACAACTGTAATTTTGCTACTGTTATGAATCATAACGTAAATACCTGTGTTTGCCGATGGTCTTAGGTGACTCCTATGAAAGGGTCGTTCGACCCCCAGGTTAAGAAATGCTGGTTATGGCCGGGCGGTGGTGGCGCACGCCTTTAATCCCAGCACTCGGGAGGCAGAGCCAGGCGGATCTCTGTGAGTTCGAGGCCAGCCTGGGCTACCAAGTGAGTTCCAGGAAAGGCGCAAAGCTACACAGAGAAACCCTGTCTCGAAAAACCAAGAAAAAAAAAAGAAAGAAATGCTGGTTAGCTCTTAGTTTGTGTTACATTCTAACCGTATATTACATCTTCTAGTCTTGTTATGTACCTTTCATGTGTTCTACTTCTTTACCTGTGTGTAAAGCTCTGTCTGAGCCACGTGGTCTGATCATCTACTCACACCTACTTCTCAGCCTGGATTCATCCTGTTTGTTTCTTTCTTGACACAGGGACTCCTGTATTCCAGGCTGGCCTCAACTATGTAGCTGGAGCAGGTCTTGAACTCCTAATCCAGTCTGCTTCCACTTCCAGGTGCAGGATTACAGGTGTGCACCCCCATTCCCAGGCTGGAATCACTCTTGGACACCCAGTTTACACGTGGGGCCTGGAGGCCACTTCTTCCTTCTCTCTGCTTACACTCCCTTAGAGTTGGAGCATTTATTTTACTTGGTGAAATAATGTTGTCTGGTTGAGGTGGTTTAAGTTGATGTGAGGGCCTTGGCCAGCCTTCTCATGGTGGCAGGCATGAGGTCTTCCCTCATAACTTGGAAGTGCCCTCCACAGAGTTCTCCATGTTGCTTTGTTTCGAAAAGATGCTGGGAATTCTGCAGGAACCCACGTGTAGAGCAGCGAAGAGCTGCTGTGCGGCTAGTCTTATGGACAGACAGTGTAACGTCCCAGAAGTCATGCTGACCCTGTCCTGCCCAGTGCTCGGCTGGGATGTGGCTGCGGTTAGACTTGGCGTCTTTATAAACAGATGTCTTTGATTTCCTCTGCCCTGGGTAGTTTCCTTCATGCACAGGTACTGCTGCTTGGAGGGTAGGCATTGATGTAGAAGGTAGGACGGCCCTGTGGGGAGGCAGAGCTCCCCAGAAGAAGCTGGGCTGTCATACTGGAGAAGGCCTTCCTTTCTCAGCCTTGTTAGGGTGAAGGAATGTCTCAAAGAACAGGCTCTCATCTCTGTCTCGCTTCTTCTCTAGCATCAGTCAGGAAGCCCTTTTATTTTGTCCTGTTGGCAGTCCTTCAAGGTCCTTGCCATGGCAACAGCTCTCTATTGGGAGAGGCCTTGTGGTGGTAGAGTCGGCTCCGTACTGAACTATGTGATTTTGGGAGCCCCTAGCACCTCGGGGTCTCTTTGCCAAGTGTTCCCAGACTTGTATGATTTGGGGGTAGGTACCTACATGGTCTCCTTCGTTCTTAGTCGTGGGTTCTCAGTTGCTAGCTGGAGCCTTGAGTCTCTTTTCTGGGCTGTCTCTGGTACACTAGATGGTCTGTTTTCATCGACCCCCTTGCTGAGAAAGAAGGGTCACTGCTGAGTGGTGGCGGGTCAGTTAGCAAGAGACTCAGCTAGAACTGGCGCTGCAGCAAAGACCGGGCAAGTTCAGGACTGAGAATCAAATTTAGAAATGATCCCGTGTGTTAGCCAGTCTACTAACTTCACAGTGTATCTGTGTGTGCTGTGGGGGCTGCCACTGTAGACACCTGGGAGGCAGTGGAAGGTGGTGGCATTCTCTAAAGGGACACAGGCTGCTTACAAGAGGAAGTGTGGTAAGCTGCTAGGTACCCTGGGAAAACAGTGTGAACACTAGGGAGAGATGGCTGCGGATTAACACTGGTGAGAGGCGAGAAAACTGGATCCAAGGTGGCCTTACTGTCTGAAATGTGTGGTTTTATTTGTAAACAAAGACCCAATGGAGGAGCAAACCTGTCTCACAGCACAGCAAAATGTGGCTTTTCTTGACTGAAGAAGGGTGAGCACGTAAGTTATGACCCGCTTCCTAACTGAGAAAGAAGAGAGGGAACCGTAGTTCCAGGCTCCCGGCTCCTGTCAGTAAAGGTCCACTCTATGAGGTCACGCCAAGGCCCTGCTCACTCGCTAGGGTTGAAGAGGTTGTGTGTGATAAAGCACTGGATGCCTGTGATTCCGTTCTGCTTTTCTCTCCTCCGTGGAAGCCATGAGTATCACGCAGCTTGTCTGGCTTGGGAATGGGGAGCAGTGAGCACGGAACTGCACTTGTTCTGCGGTTCCCAGAGAAAAGCAGCCTCTTTTGACTCAGGCTTTAGAGCACAGGGCTTGACCCGGGAAGGCAAGCCTTGAGTCTTAGCCAGATTAACAGAGGCCAGACCCTTGGACTGGACCCTAGGCTACAGTGTTCAGGGCCTGAGCTCTCCAGGAAGGACAGGATGCACCAAAGGGCAGGTACTCGAGGCAGAAAGGACTCCTCCAGATGCCTGTGGATTCCAGCAGGCCCAGATAGCCACAGTCCCCTTGGGAAGAAAACGTGACCCTCAGCTTCACTGGAGGGCTGGCCTCTGAGGCTGGTCACCAGTGAGCACGTTGACTTCTTGGGCCTCTTGGAGATGAGAACAGGCTGCTTCTAGAGGGCAAGGACCGGGACAGCAGCCCTGAGTGTCCTGCGGAAACAGTGCCTGCTTAGGCTGTCTTTAGCTGAGGAACAGGACAAAGCTTTGTGGAAAGTGTGCCTTGAGTTAGGCATGGATATCAGAGGGCAGAATTTGGGTAGTTGGGCCCAGAGTCCTGAACCTGCAGTGTGAAAGGGCGGGTGATATGACCCCTGGCTAGGAAGACATGGGTAGCTCTTCAATTCCTAGGGCCTCTACTCATGTGCCCTAACCCCAATTTCACACAGTGTTCATGGGGGTCCACCCTGGGAATGATACTGAGGGACTTACAGAATCTGTGCCTGGCGCCTCCTGACCCAGACTCTCATGGTGAGGAAAAGGCAGTCTTCTCTTTCTCCCTCCCTTCTTCACTTCTCTGTTGCCCTAACCTGGGGCTCCTCCTCAGCCATTCCATCACATCCTGCCACCCAGCTCTGAACTCTAACCACTGGATGACCCAGGGACCTGCTGTCAGTGCACACCTGTGTGCTGGCAGACAGTGAGATCCACCTGCCCCAGTACCCCTGGGTCACTTGGCACTGCCTGCAGAGGTCTGGTTGCCTTGACACTGCACAGACGCCATTTTAATTGATTTGTATAACTAGATCGTCATACACTTAAAAAAAAAAGTTTCAGCAATAGGCCCTGAAAGAGTAGGACCCAAGCAGATAGACTGGACTTGGAGTTTGAAAGTCACATCCAGGGCCTGTAGATTATTAGTGACCCAAGGATGAGTCACATTGCCTCATTGAGCTTTGGTGTCTTCAGCAAACAATCGGGAACGAAGGAAAACTTGCTTTGCCTGATGGGGAACTAACAGTGTAGCTGCTTGTTCAGCCAGTGTGGGGCTCTGAGGAGCAGGAAGACACTTGGAGGCCCTCCCTCCCAACAGGGTTACCTACAGACCCGCCTAAGTGACTCTTCGAGAACACATGTGCTAACATTACAGCTAGGACAGTAGCGGGGGAAACAGCGGGGGCGCGTGGGAGGAGAAATGAGCTCGTGTGACCAAGAGGGGAAGGAGTAGAAGCCAGTACGAGCCTCACTCACCTGGTAGATTAGGTAGTCCAGGAACTAAGCCGCGTGGCCTCGTTTCACAGGTTCAGCTGTCCAACCAGAAACATTGCAAGGCCAGGGGTATGTAGCTGAGGAGAACTGGGGCAGGCCCCCTAGGGCCCCTGTCTTCACTTCCCCAGCCAGCTGGTTCTCATGGCTTCCCCAGGGTGGATTCCTAGCTCAGGTTGCTGCCCAGTTGCCCCACAACACTTTTTCCAGAATTGCTTTGGCTGTTCTAGTCCTTTCTTTCCTTATAAACTTAACAGTCAAGCTGGATGTTGGTGGCTCACACCTGGCATCCCAGCACTTGCAAGGCTGAGGCAGGAGGATTGTTGAGTTTGAGACCATCCTGAGCTATAGTATGAGACTATCTCCAAACTCTTTTCTACCCCTGACCTTTTTAACAACCAGCTTGTTAATGTCTAGTAAAGAAAAAACAAAAACAAAAAAAAAAAAACTTGCTAGCATTTTTATTAGAATTTGCTTGAATCTGTGGATCAGAAATTCTTTTTATTTCTTCTTTCTAGGATAAATCTTGTCCCATCCCCCTACAAACAAACCCCTAGCAGGAAGGAGTAAGCCCCAAGGTCATCGGGCTCAGACAGGTTGGTGGAGGAGGGGGGACACCCTGAAGCCCAGAGGTCACTGTGCTTTCTCTCCTGTCCCAGCTAGCTTCCTTGTGGCTAATCCTGATGGGACATCAGGGCTTCATCCTGGAGGCAGTCCTCCCCTGGACTCCTACTTACTACAGAGGTTTTCCTGAAAAAAGGGGTGCTCTTGTCAGCTACCTTTGCTTCCTGACGGCAAGCCCTCCCTGCTAGGTGCCTGGAGGCTCCACCTTGTAGAGGGTCTATTGCAGTGGTTCTTAACCTGTGGGTCATGAAGATTCCTATGGGTCAAAGACCCGTTCACAGGGTCGCATATCCAATATTTCATTGCAGTTCATAGGAGTAGCAAAATTATAGTCATGAAGTAGCAATGAAAATAATGTTATGGTTGGGGTCAGCACACATGAGGAAATGTATTAAAGGGTCCCAGCATTAGGGAGGTTGAGAACCACTGCTCTATAAAGTAGGGTGAAGGGGATATACAGCATACTGTATCTGACACAGGAGTGTACCGTGCTAAATGCCTAAACAAGTGAGTCCCAAACAGCATCCCTATAGCTTTGGAGCTTGGTCTTTGTTGGGTGTGGTGCTAGGGCTCAAGTCCATGACTCCGCTCACTCTACCATTGAACTGTATTCCCCACCCCTGGATCCGGGTCCCTAGATCCAACAGACCGCAGTGGTTTTCCCCTTGGAGTGAGTGTCCCATGTTATGGAGGACACTAGGCCGATGGTCGGCCTTCTCTGGGGATGGAAAAGCTGTTCCGGCTCCATGTGTTTGACTCTCTTGAAGACAGTGGTCCTACCCTGCTGAGACCCAGCCTCAGGCCAGGTGCCTTTAGTCTGGCAAATGCTTCTGCAGATTGGTCCCAGGGTCCCTGCAAGGTGTGTCTTGGTGACCACAAGGGCTACTCCCACCTTCGGGCTGCAGGTGTCCCTGTGACCGGGCAATGGAATGGCTCAGGCTCCCTTCTCTCCCCATAGCTACAGTCTGGAAACATAACAAGCAGCATCCCGTTTCCTGCCTCTTCATTCTCAGGAGCGGGCTGGGAATTGGGAAGAACAAATTAAGAAAGCCTGGTTCAAGACCAGTGGTGAAGCTGACTCACCTTGTGACCTGCAGTGGGCATGTCTCTACTGTGTGGAAGAGTGTGGGAGCTTCACTGGGGCCTTCCCTTTCTGTTTGAGAGAGAGAAAAAAGTATCTTACGTGTCATGATGGTGGGTGCTTTGAGAGTCCCTTTCTGAAATCTTCTGGCCTCTCTGGGCTGGGTGTGGTGGATAGGTGGGGTAACCGCAGTCAGGCAGGTGAAGTCACTTGGCTAAAATCTCCCCGCTGAAAGGCAGCAGGGCTGACTCTGGGCCCCTCCCTGCATCCTATCTGATGCGTAGGGTGGGACCAGTGAGCTCATGCAGCCTTCTGTGTCACCAGTGAGAAAATGAAGCTGTCCCTGCCCTCTGCCTAGTCCCCATGCTGGACATGCTCCTGCCCCACCCTCTTGACCCTCAGTGCTGCTCCACACAGGCAGGAATCCTGGCCTCTGTCCCACGTCCTCTTGGCTCAGGTCAGGGTGGGCTGAAGGATGCAGCGGCCCTATGAAGAATCAACCAGCCATTTGCAGGCCATGCAGCCTGCTGGGTTGAACACCACTTTCTCCCTCAGTGTTCTGTGGAGTTATGGTTGGGCCCCAGGGTGAGGAGCACTGGACTTTGCAGGCTTTTCCATGTATTCCTGTTGCCTGAATTCTCTCTGGGGAGTCCTGATCAAACCAGATAGGTCACCAGAGGCAACAGAGTAACTATTCCATCTAAGTCCAGCTTGGTGAACCAGCCAGTTTGTTTGACTTACTTATAGAAGAATGTGGGTAAGATTGCTTACAGGAGCCTGGGTGACCCCAAACAATTGCGTCACTGACTAGGCCCACCCCAGCATGGTGGCTTCCCGTAGCAGCACAGATGAAGTTTCCCATCCACCTTCTGTGTACTATAGCACTCTCAGGACCGTGTGCTGCCTGGAATCTCAGATGAGAGAATATTGACCCTCCTCACCCCTCATTTTATGAGGTGCCGTCAACAGGTGCCATTTTTTTTTTTTTTTTTTTTTTTTTGGTTTTTCGAGACAGGGTTTCTCTGTGTAGCTTTGCGCCTTTCCTGGGACTCACTTGGTAGCCCAGGCTGGCCTCGAACTCACAGAGATCCGCCTGGCTCTGCCTCCCAAGTGCTGGGATTAAAGGCGTGCGCCACCACCGCCCGGCCTAACAGGTGCCATCTTAAGGTGGCCTCTTTGGGGGTAATCACAACTGCTCTGATTAAGTTAGTAATGGCTGTTATGGGGGGACAGCATGTCCACCATAGCTCTGACCGTCTGGGCTTCAAGTAGCCATTGTGCCAGCTCTCATCTGTGAACCCTTGGGGTGCAGCTCAGCTGTTGTAAACCTTTTTTCTCCTCTTTTTTTTTTTTTTTGTCTTGCCCCCCGCCCCCAAGACAGGGTTTCTCTGTGTAACCCTGGAACTTGCTCTGTAGACCAGGCTGGTCTCAAACTCAGAGATCCACCTTCCTCTGCCTCCTGAGTACTGATAATAGAGGCATGTACTACCTCATCCAGCCTTATTTCTCCTCTTAAATTTAAGTACGTGTACAACGCACACACACACACATTAGTTTTGTTTTGGGTTTTTGAGACACTCTTACTTCATAGCCCTGATTAGTCCTTGCTGTGTGATTACAGTGATCTCAGACTCCAGAGAGTCCTCTGTGTGAGCTTACAGGTGTGTGCCACCATGTCTGGATTTAAATTGAAATTGCTGTTCAAGTATACATGCAGGTTTTTTTTCAGTTGTAGAAGATTTAGAAAATACAGATTAATGGGCAACTTAGCAAGTCTCTCAATAGAAAAGGGCTGAGGATGTGGCTTAGTGAGCATTTACATAGCCAAGCCATGGGTTTGAGCCCAGCACTGGAAACAAAGAGAAGGAAAGGACAGATTGACACATTTGTGCAAATCCTGTTGTTTTATAAATGTTTTTATGTAGCATGTTTTGACTATTGATAGATAGAAATAAATTTCCTATGACTCCTTAATACTTCTAAGTACTGATTTATTTGTTAGCCCTTGATTTTGACATATCTGCTATTTCAGAGAGAGGGACTGTGAATGTATACATGTGCGTGTCTGGGGACTGAGCTTGCACTATCTTATTAGGTAAGCAGACTCACTGAACATCTATGTTCAACCTGTTTTTCTTTTCTTTTTTTTAAAGATTTGTTTTTACTTTATGTGTATGAGGATTTGGCCTACTTGTATGTATATATAAGCACCACATGCATGTAGTGCCAATAAGCCAGAGGAGGGCATCAGATTAACCTAGAACTGGAGTTGCAACAGTTGTGAGCCGCCCTGTGGGTGCTGGGAACCCACCCTGGGTCCTCTGCACAAGCAGCAAGTGTTCTTAACCACTGACCCATCTCTTGTGTCCTCTTTCTAACTCGTTAAATACCCGTTAGCTGTGGGTTCTCAGTGGGATGGGTAGAGAATTCAACTGGTCAGTGAAAGAATGAGGATGGGGTTCTCTGTGCTCACTGGGCAGAGTCCGCCTGAACCAGTGACTGGCCTGGAACAGCTGCTGGCTGATAACCTATCCCTGGGTACGGTGGATGCACCTGTAATCTTTGCACTCAGGAGGCTAAGGCAGGGTGGGAGATTTCAAAGCCTCTAACTTGGGAAGACACCCCCGCACACACACAAATCTGGAAGACAGCTATAAGACTTTCTCCTCTGCCTGGGAGTGGCACCACCACTGACTTGTCTCTTGTGAGGTTTCAGTGGCTGTGAAGAAGCCACTTAATGTTCTGAAGGAAGACATTAAGTGACAGAAAACAGCCCTTTGTTTCCTGTTTGCAGTGTCCATGTTCCGGTCTCATCTTGTGTGTCACCTATTCTGATTTTGGGGGGATCCTTTACAAGTGGGCACTGTGATCACGCCATCCTGAACTGGTCCCCTTCTCCAGAAGGGTGCTTTTAGCCCAGGGTTGGGGCTTAGGGTGGCAGTCTGCCTCCCAGCTGTTACTTCTGCTGCTTCCAGACACATCTGTGTGGAGGATATTTGGCTCCATTTGCCACTGTATGTTACTGTCTGAACAGTAATCTCCTGGAGTGGGATCGCTGGCTCAAGGATCTGAACTTTCCCAAGTCTTGAGAGAAACCATCCAGTCAGTCTCTAGAGCACTATCTAAGATCATTACCTCTGCCTGTTCAGTAGGGTTCAGGAGGGTCTGGCTGCTGCTTTGTTAGTTATTTATATAGAGATGTGTGTGAGAGTGACCTTGGAGCTCTGGTGGCTCTGTACTTCGGACATTAAAAATGAGAGCTTGGGACTGGAGACATGGCCCAGCTGCTAAGATCACTTGTTGCTTTTCCAGGGGACTGGGGTTCTGTCCCCAGCACTTAGGTCGAGTGACTCACAACCATCTGTAACTTCTGCTCTGGGGTGTCCAAGCACCATCTTCTAGCTCCTGAAGACATCCTCACATACACGGCATACATTCACACACACACACACACACACACACACACACACACACACACACACACACACACGTAAAATTTTTTTTTTTTAAATGAAAGCTTTCTGTGGTCAGAATTGCTGGTTTTCTCTGGGCATTGCCAACCTCTGGAATCCTGCAGGCTTATCCTAGCTTTGAACTTACCTGGAGTCTATTACTGTCAGCAGAAATATATCCTGTTTCTTGCTGGGCTCTAAGGGGAACTGGATGACCAGGGGACCAAGGTGATCAACTGAGGTGAGCCTTGACCTTGTGAGTTTGCCATGAGGATTGGCTGACCCAGTCTTGCCATCCTCTTCAAGGGTTCATGGCAGTGGGTAACTGTGAAGTATCCTCAGGCTCCAGGGTAGGCAGAGAGCATGGTTGCTTGTTTGCCAGTGGTAAGATTGAACCAGACATATAATCTCAAAGATTCCTTTCACTTTTGAGTTTACAGTCCATAGAGGACATTGACTTTCTCTGAACTGCTTCAGTGGCACATAGGAAAGTGTGAGAAAAAAAAAAAAAAAAAGACCACCCCTAAGGAGTGATTTCCCCTCAGCTCCAGGCTAGCCCACACCCAGAGCCCCTGCAGCTGGCCTGGAGGAAGATCTTGCTGTGATCACTGAGCCTGCGACAACACCATTCAGGTCTTCTGGATCCTGGGGGAGGAGATAGGGGAAATGGATACAAATGCTGCCTGTTTAGAAATGGACTCAATAGGGTGTCAGCTTGGACATTGCCCTGTGGCTTGGCCATAAAGACTCGTAGACATTACTTAGAAGTAGGCGGTTGTGACCCAGCCACATTCCTGCCCTATATCTGCGGAACACAGTGGCTTCTTAACTTCCTTCCTTCCGGTTGTCTTCTTCCTTGGTCATTAAGAAACTCAGGCGTAGCCGGGCGGTGGTGGCGCACGCCTTTAATCCCAGCACTCGGGAGGCAGAGCCAGGCGGATCTCTGTGAGTTCGAGGCCAGCCTGGTCTCCAAAGCGAGTTCCAGGAAAGGCGCAAAGCTACACAGAGAAACCCTGCCTCGAAAAACCAAAAAAAAAAAAAAAAAAAAAAAAAAAAAAGAAACTCAGGCGTCCAAGAACTACTGTAAAGCTCTTCCCCAAGCACCCCATGAATTCCTTTCTCCAACTGGAGGCAGCATAGGCTGGGTGCTGGAGCTTGTCAACCTGGGTACTGGAGCTTGTTGGGTAGACTCTAAAGCCACAAGCATAGAGCATGGTTGCCACTGTGAAGGGAGGGGCACGCATGCAGGGCAAAGAGGAACTTAAGGGAGGTGGTTAGTGTCACTTTGTAGGGGTAGGGACATTATGGGAGGGAGCTGTAAGGATCTGGGGGTGGGGGTTGTTAAGTGAGCAGAGTGTGGGGCCTGAACCATGTGAAGTTTAGATTTAGGGAAAGAGCTAGAAGCCCTGGACCAGAGAGTGGGGAGACACTGGGGTGGCCTTTGTGTCTGCCTCCTGTAGGGAAATATCAAGGCTTAACTCAGACACTGGCTGCCAAAGTAGAGGGGCCTTGTGGGAAGTCCAGTGCACGTGGCTCAAAGGTCACTGGCCTAGACATTTTGGGGCTCACTGGTCCCTTTGCATACACTTTAGGCCTGTTCTCTGATTCTCTTTGGCCCCAGGAGCTCTGGTAATGTTGTGGGCCTTCCCTGCCACAGTCCCCTGTCCTGGGGCCAGCCTCACCTTACCTCAGATGCCCCTTGGTCCGCTTACTTGGCTGGTTATTATCGTAACCAGGTTACTGATTACTTTAGAAATTTTGGAAATTACAGAAAACCAAGAAAAGTTTTTAAAAATCTCACTTAGATGTAAACACTGCCAACATGTGTTCCTGTGCATTTCCCATCACACACTCAACCCTTCTTTGCAGACATTATTTCCAGTGGTTATGTAAGACCTACCTCAATACTGCAGCTATCTGGGTACAACTTTATACATTTACTGATGTGAGAGATTTGTGTGTTTCAGCATTTGAAGATACTAAAGGGGCACCAGGAAATACCTTCCCCCACTTCTGGCTTCTAAGTTGTGAGTCTGCTTCTAGGGCTGGCATCTTAGCTCTTTCCATGGGTAGACCATTCCCTGGGAGACACACCCTTCCCAGCTGGCTTATTTCTACACACCATTGACCAATACACCCCCCCCTACTTTGCTCTTTGTGTGGTGTGTCTTGACATTCATTCTAAAAAGGCCATAGGGTGTCTTCATTGTTACTTTGGCCACGTGACATTCTTCTGGTGGCACAGTGTGAGGATCTGAAGAAGCCTTAAGAGAATGTGTAAAGAGCCCGTGAAGTTCATATTGCTGACATGGGCTTGGCAAGGACCAGAGCCTCAGACCCACAGGCGTGGCAAAGCCTTCTCCCGGTGAGGCTGAGAGGGATGGCAAAGCTTTCCCCTGGTCCCAAATGGGACCACGAATGTAGACAGCTGTACACAAACTAGCACTTGCGGCTTCCTCCCCCGGGTGTTCACACCCCACGACTGCTCAGCTACAGCGCCCTCCTGCCTCACTAGCTAAGTCCTCTCCACCGGCCCTGTAAGGAGCTCGGCCAGGTTCCAGGTTGTGCAGTGAGTGCATGCACAGTTCGCCTCATCCCAGCTTTTCTGTGTCTGTCTGTCCTTTCTTCATTCCCCGACACCCCTAGTCAGGTCACACCCCAGTCATAGGGGACATGACAGCACAGGGCCAGGATTCGTGCGACACGTCTCCTCCCCAGAAGAGGGGTAGCTCCAGCAAGGGGCTCTCACAGGACAGGGCTCTGGCTTGTTCTGTCACCTCCCCACAGAGGCTGGCTCTCCTCTGGCCTGTCTCTCCCACACCTTTACCTTCTGCTACTTGGAAGTGGGATTTGGGGATCACCCCACACTTCCTGTGAACCCTTGCCCTGGCATCGTCTCAGGAGTAGGAAGGGCCCATGGACCTGGACCCCATCTTCTCCTTTCCCTGTGCAAGCTCCAGTCCTAGTCAGCTTCACACCCAAGTTCCCAGTGGAAGGGCTTCGGTGACCAGAAAGAAGGCTGGTCCTGGCTGGCCCCGTTTCCAGAGCTCACTAGTAACTGATAGCAATGGATGAAGACCAGACAGACAGGAACAGCACACAGGTAGAAAGGAGGAGAGAGGCCTCAGCTACTAGGAAAGTGTCCTGGTGACCCTGCTACCCTGTGGACAACACAAAGACCATTTTCCATCTTCTCCATTAGCTGGCTGTGAGGGATACTGAAGGCCTTGGCAGGCCATGCCTGTGTGTGCTCGGTGGCCTGTTGCCAGCTGCATACAAGGCTTTGTCCTTTGTGCTGTGGGTCTCCTTCGTTTCTGTCCTGACAGGTGGAGCTCTCAGGGCCAAAGAGCTTCTGGAGCAGTACTGTGGAGGTGAGACATCTGTTCTAGAGGACTCTACTGTAGTCAGCTCAGATGACTTCGGCCCCCTTCACATCCCAGACCTCAGGAGAGATGGATGACCTTGGCGTCCATGAGGATACTAATGGTGGTCCATGTCTCAAAAGCATCAAAACCTGAGATCTGAGCTCAGGTCACACTGTTAAAGTCCAGGACTCTAGACCTCCCTTTCCCCAGCAGCTGCTTCATTCTGTGAAAGGAAGGGGAGGCAGAACCAGCATTTGACTCCCATGATCCCCAGAAGAATGGCTTCCCCATGTGTGTACAGGCAGCTCAGCATTTCCTGGCCCACTAAGAAGGTGCCTTGCTAGTCCTGGCTGGCACTTCATCCCACCACACCCAGTTTTCAGAAGGAAGGCTGCTCAGCTGTAAAGGGAAAGCCCAGGGGGCAAGCTGGGCTTGCTCCTGAGAGCCTGGCATTTTACCTTGCATCCCTCTCATTTCCTTTTTTCTGTTACCTTGTTAATATAGTTCCATTCCCTTTCTTTTGTGTCTTTCCTAGGGAGGACAGTATGCATTCTTAACAAATGTCCTAAAAAGTCGTTTATTAAAAGTCGTAGTAGTTTTCTATTTCCTGTACCATGTAGCCCTCAGGACACTCGAGTACCGTGTGTTACTCTTTCTACCCTTTGGTCTAGCCTTTTGTGTTGTATTTTTACTTGTTTGTTTGAGATAGGATCTCACTTTGTAGTCCAGGTTAGCCTTGAACCCTCAATCCATCCTCCTCTGACTGAGTCCTGGGATTATGGATGAACAGGACCACACCTGCTTTATATTTTACTTTGTTTTGCTTTGCTTTACTTTGAAGGGGTTGTTTGTTTTGTTTAAGAAAAGGGTCTTACTGTATAGCTGAGGCTGGCTAGAATTCAGTCTTCCCACCTCAGCCTTCTGAATGTTGAGATTCAGGCCTGCACCTCCATGCCCACACTTGATCACCTTAGTTTTTTCCATGCTGTCAGTGGAGACAGCTGTCGGCTTCAGTTTCTTCACTGGGGATTGGATGTCTTTTAATTGCTTTCTCTTTGTTTCTGGTTTTTAGTAATTTGGTGATGGTTTGCCTACATATACTTTCCTTTGAAGTTCATGTTTTTTCTTGTTTGTGACAGCATTTCACATATCCCAGCCTGGCTTCAAACTCACTACATGGCCCACCTTGAACTTGAGATCCTCCTGCCTCTACCTCCTGAACACTAGGATTATAGTATGCAGCACTATGCCTGGTTCATCATAATAGGGATCAAATCCAGGGCTTCCTGCAGGCTAGTCAAGCACTCACCCAGCTGAGTTTCAACCCCAGCCTGAGTTCATAGTTTTCTTTAATCTATGGTTTGATGATTGTTTCATGTATGTCTATGCACCACCTGAATGCAGTGTCCAAGAAAGTCAGAAGAGGGTGTCAGATCCCCTTGAACTGGAGTTTCTGATGGTGTGAGCTACCACATTGGTACTGGAAACTGGACTTGGGTTTTCTACCAGAGCAATGTGCCCTTAACTACTGAGCCAACTCTCCAGCCCACTTGATTAAATCCTGTATGAGTCTGTCTGAAACATTCAGTCATTGCTGGGCATGGTGGTGCATGCCTGTATTCCCACCAGCACTTGAGAAGCTGAGGCAAGAAGATCTCCAGTTGAAAGCCAGCCTGTGCTACATAGCAAAACTATCTTCAAAACTCAGTCGTTATCTCTTTAAAATTAATTTCTGGTATTCTGTTTATAAATATGTAAGTTTTATCATACTCCTGGGGTATCCTGTGATTGAAACTGGGTGTGGTGGTACATGCCTGTTATCCTAGCACTTAGGAGGCAGAGGCAGGAAGATCAGGAGTTCAGGGCCACTATGGGATAAATGAGACCCATTTTAAAAAGCAGAAAGACGGGGCTGAAGAGATAGCTCAGAGGTTAAGAGCACTGGCTGCTCTTCCAGAGGCCCTGAGTTCAATTCCCAGCAACCACATGGTGGCTCTCAACCATCTGTAATGAGATCTGGTGATTCTGGCGTGCAGGCATACATGCAGATAGAACATTGTGTATGTAACAAATAAATCTTAAAAAAAAAAAAAAAAAAAAAGCCGGGCGGTGGTGGCGCACGCCTTTAATCCCAGCACTCGGGAGGCAGAGCCAGGCGGATCTCTGTGAGTTCGAGGCCAGCCTGGGCTACCAAGTGAGTTCCAGGAAAGGCGCAAAGCTACACAGAGAAACCCTGTCTCGAAAAACAAAACAAAACAAAACAAAAGCAGAAAGACGTGAAGATACCTGTCCTGCAGACCTCAAGCTGCAGGTTTCCACAACACAGGGCAACAGCAGATAATCAAGAGGAGTTCCAATGAGGGCCCAGCATCAGTAGTGTAGCAGAAACTAGAGGCCTCGAACCAGACCAATGACTCTTTGCAATGAACACTTGCACGTAAAGATGTGTGGACAAAGGAATTTATTGTGTCACTCATTGTGTTTTCCATGATGAGATTTTTCCCCCTTCTTTTTTTCTCTTAAATTTTATTGGGAGGGGGACAGAGGGCAGATACATAGGGATGGAAAATGAGTGGGACCGAGCTGCCCGATATGAAAGACACAAAGAATAAATAAAAAGAAAGTTAAAAAAAAAAAGCAGAAAGAAGGCTCAGTGGGTAACGGCGCTTGCCGTCACCACCGGAGTTCAGCCCCGGGACTCGTGGAAGGAGAGAACTGGTTCCTTCAAGTTGTCCTCTGATTTCTGTGGTGCATGTTTTCGTTCTCTCTCTCTCTCTCTCTCTCTCTCTCTCTCTCTCTCTCTCTCTCTCTCTCTCTGTGTGTGTGTGTGTGTGTGTGTGTGTGTGTGTGTGTGTGTGTGTGTAAATGAATAAATGTAAAAAACAAAAACAAAAAGACCAACAACCCAAACCCAGGGAAATGGGGAAAAGAGAGTGGGAAATTATTTCTTGTTTTGTTTTGTTTTGTGTTTGTTTTGGGGAGACACTTACTGTGTAGCTCAGGCTACCCTCAAACTTTCAATCCTCCCACCCACTTCAGCTTCTCAGTGTTAGCTTACACCACCACACCTAACTTTAAAGTTGATTTCTGAGAATTCCAGTATGTAGGCCTCTTATGGCTGATTTCTGTTCCTCCTTGTTCATTTCAATGAACCGGGATGTTATGCACAGAAATTCTGGAGCCCATCTGAAGTTCTGGATTATTTCTGTTCCACCGGAGAGAACTTATTGCCCCTCTCACCAACAGCTGCCCTAGCGGTTCCCTCATCCACCCTTTGGAGACTGGTGGGGTTTCCAGTTACATCGCACCCCTACTGAGGGGTGACCCACCTGTCCTGGTGATGTACAGGTTACATCTAGCTCTGGCATGCTGTGTGTGTGTGTTCACTCATTCTTAGGATGGGGTCATAATGAAAAGCCCCGGGCTTTGCCAGGGTCCTGCTCCTCTTTGGCCCCCTCATTTTTCTCTCGCCAACCTGAGATTCCAGGAAGCTCGTCGTTTTGGACCCCACTTAGCAGGAGACAGATGTTGGAGGGGAAAGAGGTGCCCATGACAGGCCCTTGTTACTGCAGTTCTTATCTCTGCTGACAGCCCCGCAATCCTGTCACCTTGGCGCTCCTCCAAGGCCAGTCAGTGGATGTTTAAACTGTGTCTGTGGCCAGGCTTTTTAAGTTGTTTGTGGAAAGGGAATTAAATCTTGGACCTGCTTAGAAAAGCCCCAGGCACAACCCAGTGCTTCTTTCCCAGAGAACCCTGCCCTTTAGCAGTGGACCAGGGACAGCTCTTCAGGCGTCATAAAGGGGAGACACTTCCTTTGCCCTCAGAGTGAGACAGGTGAGGGCTTGAACCTACCTTGATACAGAGCCAGGCACACAGCACAGCCTTCATATTCATTGACGTGGAAACTGAGGCTGCAGATGGGACCTGTCACAGTGAGGGCCTAGATGGCCTTGCTGCTGACGAGTGGCATGTCCACACACACAGGGCTTACCCCATGAGTGGAGCTGGGAAGTGGGCACAGGGCTGCAGCTCTCTTACTACCATGGCTCTTCTCTCCCCTCGCTGGGTTCCCATCATGCCAGTGACCTCCTGCAGACCTGGGGCTGCAGATGGGGCTTCTTGCTGCAGACTCCCCTCTTCTGGAGCTCCATGATTAACCAGAAGTTGTGTGTGGGATTCGGGGTATTTGTTTGTTGGTTTGGCTGTTTCCTCTCACTAATCCCTGCCATTTTCTGCCCACACCCAGCTTCTCTTCCTCTTTTCTCCCCACCCTGTAGTGAACAAGAACCAAGGTAGCAAGTAGACTCCACTGTCACTGCGTGCCCCAGTGACCTGCTGCTTACTGCAGGCCTGAGCAGGCATAGGGAACAGAGACAGGGTACCCCTACAAGTGTGGGATGGGCCGCGTGGGTACTGGCACTCCCCAGGTTTAGCCCAACCCCAGGGGCCTTGGCTGGAGGGAGGAGGTGATATGTTGGTATGTGAGCTGGGAGCAGGCACAGGTGGAGTTCAAGTTCACAGCCTTGCCACTCGTCAGGTGTGTGGCCACAGGTATCATGTACCTCACTTGTGGAACGGCTTGTCCTCTCAGGGACTGGGGAAGCCATGCAAACCTAGCCTAGGCAGAGGTCTCATAGTTGGAAGACTGTCAGAAAATCTAGGACTTTCTGAGACACCAGAGTTCAAGGACCCAAAATAGAGTGGAGAAAACAGGTGTTACTTCTGTGCCTCTCTGGCCTAGGAGTCTGTCTACTGTCTACAACTCCCGTCATTAAGCCCAGCGGCCCCCTAGGAACTCTCACATCGTTACCCTGTGAGGTAGCCAGGGCCCTCTCTTCCCAGGGACAGTCAGTACTCTGTGTATGTGATTGGGCTTTGATAAGCTGCTGAGCTGGGAGGCAGCCTGCAGAGAGATGAAAGGCCTGGTTTGGGGCTCCTACTGGGTGATTCTGGCCCCTGTGACTCCACACCCCCAGGTTTGGGTTTTCCCAGCTACATTAGGCCTTTCAGGGCATGAGCTTCGTAGGTCTCCCCAGCATGCAAGTGGACCATGGCTCCCTAGCCTTGCTCATGTTGTGCCTGTTCCCATGGCCTTTTCAGATCACTTCCATCAGGTGTGGAGCAGATCAGCCTCTAGTGTCTTCTGCATTTTTGTCCCATTCACTACAGCCTCAGGCCTGGAATCTTTGCATATCATACTGCCTTTGTATGTCATACACACGGACGCATGCACACACACACACACACACACACGCACGCACGCACGTGCGCGCGCGCACACACACACGCGCCCCTTCATGTCACTCAGCCACACCCAGTACACACAGACCCTTTCCACTAAAGGTGATGAACTGTGTGACTTACACTGGCTCAGGACATGAAGGCAGAAGGAGAGCTAGTGTGGAGGGCTTTCTCCTCTAGGAGTGACTCAGCTCTGACAGCCTTGCTCAGCTGCGTGGTCACCCTCAGCTCCATCACTGTCAAATGGAGGTGAGCCTCTAGATACTAGGAAATGTTCCCAGTCACCCTGGGCCAGCTCTGGGGAATGCGTGAGGGAGGGACTGAGGCTTAAGGTCTCTTCTTCCCTTCACTTGACTGTCTTCAGACAGATGGAAGAAAGTTGGAACTTGGAAGTTGTGGGAGGCAGACGAGAAGCACCCCCCACACACTCCTGTACTTAAGGTCTACCTCTGCTCTGCTCTCACAGGGGACTCAGGCTTCGGAACTATGTCCCAGAGGACGAGGACCTGAAGAGGAGGAGGGTCCCCCAGGCCAAACCAGTAGCAGGTACGTGGGCTGCCCTTTTCCCCCTATGCCCCACGCGGTCCTTTCAGTCACCCTCGAAGAAGAGCTGCCTGTGTCAAGCCAGAGACAGGGCTCCTGGGATACTGAGTACCTCCTCAGGGGCCATAAGGGCAGAAAAGAGGCCCCTTGCACCTGCCATCCTGGAGGGGGCCATAAGACCGTGGGGCATGAGGAGGAGAAGTGACCTGGGGTCCTTGGGCAGCAGGGCAAGGTGGTGAGTCCTGTGCCCCTGGGGAGAGGCTGACTACAGAGATGCTCAAACAACCAGAAGCCAACACAAAGGCCAGAGAGGGGCTCAGCCCAGGTTTGCCACTGCCGTGATGCAGGGTGAGAGCGGTAGTGTGAGCAGTGTGAGCAGTGTGCGCAGTGTGCGCAGTGTGAGCAGTGTGAGCAGGGAGCCTCCTGGTCACAGTAGCAGAGTCGTCCTTTGTTCTGAAGAATCTTTGTGTTTGGTTGTTTTAAGACAGGCTCTCACGTGGAGCCCACTGCACATCAGGCTGAGCTTGAGCTCACAGAGATCCACCTCATCAAAAATCCAGAAGTTGTCCATTTGTTTCTTGCTAGTCCACTCCCCACCAGGTGGAGCATGACACCCCGAAGGGTAGGAGAGGGATGAGAAACTGGCCCCTTGCCTCCACCAGGAGGCCACCCAGGACTTCTATCTGGCAGGAGAACGAAAGGGCAGAAGGACACTTCCCTCGTAACAGGGCTGAAGGCAGCCCAGAGCCCATAGTTATTAGTGTTTCTGGCATCTGTCCCCGGAAGAAGCCACCCAGAAGCCTAATGACTTGGTGGAGGCAGGAGGTGCCTGTCAGTTTTAAGTCTGAGGTGGCATAGATGGGAAGGTAGGCCACCCAGACTCTGGCCAGGGGACCCAGAGGAACTCCTCAGAGCCTGCACTCGGAATGCCACACTTCCCATTACACAGGAACTGCCCATTTCACTGCTGGGAGTCTGAGTTCTGGGCCTTGTCCACTCCAGCGGTAGGCCGCTGCTGTCCCTTTCTGGGCCCTGGGGTCTGCCTTCAACCTAGGAAACAAGCCTCTTCCAGAGCTGTGGCTGAGTGGGGCCCAGGGGAGTGGGAGGAGCAAAGGCTTGGGACTGATCACTGTGCAGTGGCAGTTCCTTTCCAACAGGCCTGTGTTGTCCTTGCACCCTCTAGTGGAAGAGAAGGTGAAGGAGCAGCTAGAGGCTGCCAAGCCCGAGCCTGTCATTGAGGAAGTGGTGAGTACCTGGGTGGCCCCACTCCCTGCTGTGCCGCTTCCCTCTCTAGATGTCTCTATTCCCACCCCACGCCACTTCCTTGCCTGTCTTCAGTTTTCCGCCTCTGTGGCCTGTCTCTCCACTCCCCTGAGGCTGGGGCTTGGCCCTGACGAGTTGTCTCCTGTCTCCCTAGGACCTGGCCAACCTGGCACCCCGGAAACCTGATTGGTAAGTGTTGTCCATGCAGGCTCTTTGGAGGGATGGTGTGTGTCATGGGTCTCTGCTGGGAGGACAGCCAGGGACAGGTTGGGGACAGCAGTGCAGGCATAGATGGGCATGGGAGAGTCAGAAGTAAGGGCGAAGCAAGGCGTGAGTGAGGGCGAAGTGCTGAAGGGGGCCTCAGGGGGAAAGAGCAGCTGCCCCTCCAAACCTTCTATGGGGGAAAACTCACCTGCTCTGGGGACCAATCTGAGCAGTGCACTCCTTTGTGCTCAGGAGACCACAGTGAAAAGAGTGGATGGACAAACAGACATGAGTTTATATCCCTGCTTTGACTGTAAAATGGGATACCCAGTCTCTTCAAGTCTGGAAGCCTGTAAGGTGTAGGCAGATTTTTCTTTGGGCTGCCAGCTCACAAAAAACAACATGGAGATTTATTATTAATTATGAAAGCTCAGCCTTAGCTTAGGCTTCTTTCGTACTAGCTCTTATAACTTAAATTAATCTACATGCTGCCACATGGCTCATGGCTTTTACCTCTCCTCCTGCATGTCCTGCTTCCTCTGTGTCTGGCTGGCGACTGTCTTTCTTCTTCCCTGAGACCTCTCTGTCCCCAGAAGTCCCGCCTAACCTCTTCCTGCCTGGCTATTGGTCATTCAACTCTTTATTAAACCTATCAAGTGACCCATCTTCACACAGTGTAAAGGAGTATTCCACAACAGCAAGGTCCTCCGACTGAGCTGAGAAAGTGGGTGAGGAGGGTGCTGTAGGCTGTGGTGCGTAGCTCTGGGCCTTGAGCCGGAGGCCGAGGCTGACCTCCTTGCCTGCAGGTCCGTGTGGCTGCAGCACCTGCTACGACGCTTTAACTTGATGAAACAGGCATGAGGTGTGTGTTGCAGGAACCTCAGAACCAGAGAGCTCAGGCTGAATTCATGTGCACATCTGGAAGCCCTAGGTGTGGGAGGGTGGCTGTGGCGGGAGATGGAGCAGGGCTGACAGCTGGCCAAGCGCGTCCCCCCCTGATGCTGGCTTAGAGAATGTAACAGGACCGTTGGGTCTCAGCTGGTCTCAGCTAAGCTAAGTACACATCTGCTTAGCTTAGTTAGCTCAGTGGACCTGGAGAGAAGCCCAGAAGAGCAGAGAAGACCATCTCCCCAGAGCAGCCCCTCAGACATCTGAGGATATAAATGCTGAAATACTACAGGAAGACTCCAGGGCAACACCATGCAAATCCTTAGCGTCCCAATTCCCCCTCTTCCCTGTTCCAGGGATCTCAAGAGGGATGTGGCCAAGAAGCTGGAGAAACTAGAAAAGCGGACCCAGAGAGCCATTGCAGAGCTGATCCGTAAGCGTGGTCTGGCCAGCGGGGTCCTGCCCTCAGGATGGTGGAGTAACACAGGGCTTTTAACTCTGGTTTGCTCTCTATTCAGGTGAACGGCTAAAAGGCCAGGAAGACAGCCTGGCCTCTGCAGTGGATGCCACCACAGGACAAGAGGCCTGTGACTCTGACTGATGTGTTCTCCGTGTCCCATCTGCCCAGCACACATGTCCTGCGGGAAGATAGTCTTAGGCAGGAGTAGAGTTAGGCTGGCCAGCACTTCCGGGTCTCAAGAACTAAGCCAGCCCACTCTCAACCTCTGTGGGGTGAGGTCAGCTCATCTCCAGGGTGCCCACCACCCTGAGTGGGTCAGAGCTAGGTCTGTACATATGTGTGTATATTGTGCTTTTTTTTTTAACTTTGGAAATAGAGACAAGTAAACTCCCATGTAGTAGAGGGCTCTCATTGTTTGCTGTTTGCTAGGTCTCTGGGTTTGGACTCTTAGAATGCAGAGGTGATGCTCAGTGTGCGTATTACCCCTGGGTTGGGCCAGCTTTGTTGAGGCTGGAGGGGCGGGCAGGGGCCAAGACTGCCTCCTGGCTCCAGATCTCTAGTCACAGTCAGCAGTGGTCACCTCAGAACCCTCAGGCCACAGATACAGGGACAGCGAGTGTCCTCTTGGGACCTCCTGGCCACCCCCCAACCCCGAGCCCTGTAGTAGTCTATAGGAACGCTGGAGAGACTCCATAAAGGTCCTCTGGACCCTCCCCGTGTGAGAGGGAGGGGGTGGGCTCTGACAGATTTCCACAGCGAACTGCTGCAGATTCGAGGCCCCCACACTACTTCCCTGACTCTTCTCTGCCACCGGTGGTGCATCTCTTTCTCTGTCTGTGTGACAGCAGTTACCTGTAATCCCAGCACTCAGGAAGGAGGCAGGAGGATCAAGAGTTCAAGGGCATCCTTATCTCCATGAGTGTGAGGTCATCCTGGGCTACAGACCCTGTCTCAGAAAGGAGAGGAAAGGTGGCTGGTGGGGGCGGGGGATGGGAGACGAGAGAGGGGAGAGGGGAGAAGGGAGAGGAGATGTAAGGGAAGGGACAGTTAGGAGGAGACTGTTAGGTCTGTGTGGCTCAGAGTGAGGGCTGCAGTGGCACTGAGTAGGCAGCCGGGCTAGGGTTCTGGTCCCCTCTGAAGACAGACCAGCTTGGCCAGAGTCGTCAGGAGCGGAGGTAGGAATGAAGGTTGAAACGCTCCCGATACCATCTGGATCTCAGTGGCAACAGGAACCTCGTCTGTGGCCGTGGAGTCAGACTCCAGGTGCCTGGGAATCCCTGCAGCCCCGGCCTAGGGCTAGACTACTGCTCAGAAAGCTAACAAAGGTGGAGTGTCTCAATCTGTGACCTGTGGGGACTTGACCAAGAAACTGCCCGGTAAGAAAAGAGAAAGACAAAGCTGCCACGCTGATACACATTCTGACAAGAGCCACGAAAATGAAATTCTTTGCCAGGCATGTTGGGAGTCTGAAGCAGGAGTTGTTAAAAGACTGCCTGGGCTACACAGGGAGGCCTCATCTTAGAAAAAAACTGTCTGAGGATGTGGGCCTCGGTTGTTAGGTGTTTGCTTAGTGTGCATGAAGCCTGGATTCACTCCCTGTCACCACATGAAGCAGGTGTACTTGGGTGTACATAGAGCAAGAGGATCAGTGCTATCCTCGGCTACGAAGTGAGTACAGGGCCAGCCTGGACTACATGAGACCCTATCTCAAAAAAAGGGAGGAGGGAGAGGCAGTAAGATGGCTCAGCAGGTAAAGGCGGCCCTTGCCATGGAAACTGCTGACCCAGAATCATATTGTGGACTTGGTTCTCCTGCTCCTGGTCCTCTGAGATCTGAGCACACAGGGTATAGAGGTGCGGGGGATGCACATGCACACACAGAGATCTCATTTAAAAACTTTGGGTTTGTTGAGACAGGGTTTCTCTGTGTAGCCTTGAAAGTCTTGGTACTTGCTCTGTAGACTAGGCTGGCCTCAAACTCAAGAGATCCGCCTGTCTCTGCCTCCCAAGTGCTAGGACTGAAGGTGTGTGCCACCATGCCCAGCTCTCATTTAAAAAATTTAAAGTCGCCAGGCGGTGTTAGCACATGCCTTTAATCTCAGCACTTGGGAGGCAGAGCTGGGTGGATCTCTGTGAGTTTGAGGCCAGCTTGGTCTACAGAGCGAGATCCAAGACAGGCACCAAAACTACACAGAAACCCTGTATTGAAAAACCAAAATGAATGAATGAATGAATGAATGAATGAATGTTTGGAGTCTAGTACCCAAAAGAGCGAGATCCAGGACAGGCACCAAAACTACACAGAAACCCTGTCTTGAAAAACATAGATGATAGATAGATAGATAGATAGATAGATAGATAGATAGATAGATAGGTAGGTAGGTAGGTAGGTAGGTAGGTAGGTAGATAGATAGATAGATAGATAGATAGATAGATAGATAGATAGATAGATAGATAGATAGATAAATGTTTGAAGTCTAGTACCCAAAAGAGTAGCTAATAATCCAGTAGTGGGTAGACTGGAATCATTAATCTTTTATGTGTCTGCACCACATCTATTCGTGGTGCCCATAGAAGCCAGAAGAGGGCATCAGATCCCCTGGACCTGGAGTTACAGGTGGTTGGTTATAAGTGAAAGGAAATTTATAGCCAAGGAAACTGAAACAGTAGCTTTAAAATGAGTGTTTTATTATCAGAGAAGTGAGGTGTCCCATCCCCCATAACTCAACAAGAATCAGATGTAAGAACTGATTAGAAATCTTGAAAAGTAGCTCCGAATGGCATTACACACCTGTAATCCCAGGTCTCTTAGATGGAGGCAGGAAGCTGAGGCCAGCCTGGGCTGTAGGGAGATGGTGTCTTGGAAGAGGAAAGCCTAACCGCAGATTGAAAGGAAAGGGACTGGCAGCGCTCTGGTGAGCACAGGACTGGCCAAAGCAGCAAAGATGGCTGGGGGAACGTCAGTGCAGTGGAGACCTGCAGACACAGTGCTCTTAGCTACACCCATGTGCTGGGTGTAGGGATCAGGTTTGCACGAGGTGGTGGCAGATAACGAGACCACTTCCGAAAGTTGCGTGTGATTACCCTGACCCTCAGTGTACTGGTGAACTGTTACACGTGCATACCAGGAGACAGGCCAGGAGTGTTCATAGAAGCGTGATAACACATGCATGCACACTTGAAGCAATCTGAGATGTGAATCCCTTTTGTGTGACCCCGACCCCCTGCTTTGCCCTCTCATGGTGGCATCTGCACTCACCTCAAGTCCCATCCGACACACTCGCTCTGACTAGTTGGTCCTAATGTATCAGGGCTCCTGCAAGCTGAAGGACGTAAGGAGGCCAGGGGAATGAGGGTGGTTTAAACTAGGCACATGGCCTGTGACTGAAAGGAAGGCAGCCAGCAATGCTTTGCTCAGGGATGTAGGATAGCAGCAAATAAACTGGCGTCTTTTGGAAAGCTCAGTAAGGCTGACTGTTGGGCAAGACTGACAGAAGACATTTAAGTACCAGGAATGAAAGGAGTCATAGTTCACAGGCATCAGAGTTCAAAAAGTATGTTCTGTACCTAAAAGGATAAGCCAGGGCTGGTGAGATGGCTCAGCGGGTCAGAGCACACGAAGGTGGAAGAACTGACTGCACAAAGGTGTCCTCTGACCTCTGCACACATGCCAAGGCGTGTGCACCCCTCCCCCCCAGACACACGTGAGGTGAAGCTTTCTTTTAAATATATGGGTGTTTTGCCTGCACATGCCTGTGTACCACATATGTGCCCAGTGCCTGACAAGGCCGGAAGAGGGTATCAGATCCACTAAAACTGGAGTTACAGATGGTTGTGAGGCCCAATGTGGGTGCTGGGAATTGAACCGAGTCTTCTGAAGGAACAGCTAGTGCTCTTAACCACTCAGCCATCTCTCTAGCCCCTAAAATTTATTTAAAAACAGAACAAAAACCTAGTTTAGTGGCTTATGCCAATAATTTCATCACTCGAGGCTAAGGCAGGAAGATTGCTGTGAGTTCAGGGCCAGCCAGGACTATACATGGGTTCTAAGTCAGCCTGAGCTATTGTAAAACCTTGTCTCGGGGAAAAAATGGAGCCATTGAGTGCTCAGCAGCTGAAGGGGGTCGCCCTCAAGCCTGACAACCAGGCCTCAATTCTGGGGTCCCACATGGTAGAAGAGAACTGATTCCCTCCCACTAGTTTGTCCCAATCGGCTCTGTGTTTCTTATTTAATAAGATGGTTGGTTACATCTACACTCATGCCACACTAGAGTACACACACACACACACACACCATTAAATTACAAAAGCTAAAGGCCTCAATTCTGGGGTCCCACATGGTAGAAGAGAACTGATTCCCTCCCACTAGTTTGTCCCAATCGGCTCTATGTTTCTTATTTAATAAGATGGTTGGTTACATTTACACTCATGCCACACTAGAGTACACATACACACACACACACACACACACACACACACACACACACACACACACACACACACACACACACACACACACACACACACACACACCATTAAATTACAAAAGCTAAAG
This sequence comes from Peromyscus californicus insignis, assembly GCF_007827085.1. Taxonomy (NCBI): domain Eukaryota; kingdom Metazoa; phylum Chordata; class Mammalia; order Rodentia; family Cricetidae; genus Peromyscus; species Peromyscus californicus. Next base: position 104,995,170 of record NW_026294402.1, read on the forward strand.
ACCACTTTTCCCAGAACCTCCAGCGCCCCAAGAGGCTTCTCAGCCAAGAAGAGACACCAAGAATGAGACTTGGTGTCGCCAGGGCCTGTAATTCCCCACTTCCGCACATGGCCACTGGGTGGCAGCAGGCGACACCAGACTGGTTGCCTAAATCATAGTTCAGCACAGCCTGCACTCCTGTGGCCACCAACATAGCCGGATACTCCACCACGTGGAACACTCCTCTTCCCCATGGACTTGTGTCCCATGAAGTAGCTGGGCATCAGAGATGGTAAAGAGTGGGATTCAGGTCATCTGAACCCAGAATGATGGTGACCATGTCCTGGGGAGGGCAGGTCCCAGGACCAGGCAGGCCAGTCTGGGGAGTCTTCAAGTGTCCTAATCCTAAGGACAAGTTCAGCCCTTCCAGGCCCGCCATTCTTGCTTCTCCTTGAGCTGGGGAGTCCACTTCACATGGTGTATGTGGGTGTGGGTGTGTCTGTGAGCTCATAGGATACTTGAAGATAAGGACTTCCAGAAAACCTGACTGGAGAAAGGCACCGTTCCCATGCACAGGCTGACATGGCATCCTCTCACCTTGCCCTGAACACTGCTTACTGTTAACCCAGTGGGGTGGTGAGCTTGCCCACCAGATGGCTCCACATTGGCAGAACTAGGCTGTCCACAGAGTGGGAGGACATGCTGGCTACTCCTTTCTAGACTCAGACCTGGCCTCAGGCTCACTCAGCTGTGAACCAAGCAGGGTATCAGAGCTAAGTTTTCTAGCCAGCCTGCCTCTTCCGTATGTATTTCTGGTTTTCTTTAAATGTTCCCATTACTCAGGCCTTCAGTGGGCACTGAGACAGAAATAAATCCCACAAGGCATCCCAGCCAGAAGCCGGGAATCCGATTCTCCCTCAAAGGCCGGAAGAGGCTCCTGTGCAGAGCATGCCAGACCACAGTGGCCCACACACTCCACATGGCCAGAAATATACCCCCTCCATGCACACACACATGCACAGCCTTACATACGTTTCCCACACACAGTGGCTTCATACACATGCATATACAGGTATTCGTGCACATGCAAGCATTCTGATTTGCCTCACACAGAAGTACCCCATACGCATTTATAGGTTCGTTGTATGTACTCATGCACACACTCCCTAAAAGGCTAACATCTAGTAGTGACCACACACTCGGTCCCAAACCCAGCCATTCTCAAGGTAATGGTAGGCAAGAGAAGCAAGGCTAAAGAGGCTGAAGGAGGAGGCTGGCCCTCTGCAGCTTAGGAGGAGAGTGGCCTCATGGGAATCCTGGTCTAAGTTTGCCAGGGCTTCTGAATTTTTAAGAGAAGCTGGAAAGCTGAATTTTTATGTGAAATATCCTGATTTTTAAATGTTGGCTCAAGATGTTGAAAATACTGGGAGAGCCAAACCAAACATGTCTAAGAGCCAAATTCCACCCACAGGCGGCATTCGCAGACCACGGGTACACACACAAAGATCACACGTACACAGACACACATACAAACAAAAAGACACTGGTATGTAGTCTCCCGGATGCACCAGAAGACACAGATATTCACAGAGACATACAGACACACACAAACATAAATGTACACTGACACATTCAAACACAGGTATACACGCCAACAGAACCACAAGCAGACACAAATAACAAATAAATACCCAAGTTCACACATGCCCACAAATACACATAGAAACTCATGCACAATGCACCCTTCTATCCTAGTGGTATAGGTGGTCTTCCTGGGGCATGTAGTGTAGCAGCATGGTTTTTGGACAAGAACTATTGTGTGGTCCATGCCAATTACTCTTTGCCTCGCAAATGCTGTGAAGTCTGGGTCAGGCTGACTTGGATTGACAGGTACTTCACGTGACTAGTAGAGGTGTTCTGGCAAGGGGCTTCCTGTGTCGGGAAGTGATCGGATCCACAGACATTGATGAAGGAGTAGGTCTAGGGTGGCCCAGAGCCCACCTTCTCATGTCCCAGAACCCTTCCGTCCTCCAGCCGAGCCTTAAAGCCTCCCTGCCTGCAGGATAGTGATGTTGAAGTGGGAAGCTGTGGATGATTCACCCTGCATCCTGAAGGGCTGCCGTTCTGCCCATGGCAGGAAGATGAGAGCCCTGTCCAGGGAGCTGAAACAGCCGGGGGAAAACCTTGAGAGTGAGGTGGGGTTCTGAGTCCGTTCAGGTCGGGAAAGCCGAGCAGGCCTGACCTCCAAGAAGCCCAGGCTTGCCCAGGGTGACACATATACACATAGCCAGCCAGGGCCTAGGCCCCGCTGGACACCATAGCCCCTTTCCCCACTGCCTCTCTTGACCAGTGGGACCAGCCCCACCAAACCAAGGGTTATTTCAGTTTGCTGTGGTAGCTTCAGGCTGGGATCATTCTGTGGTTGACCAAGAAGGCATCAAGGACAAGGAGAGAGCTGGACCCAGCCTGGTTGTGTTGAAGTTAGACCACAAGCCCCACATCCCTAGTCCCAAGCCTGTTCCCCAGAGCCAGTGACCTCTCAGGACCCTGGAGCAGGACTGTGTCTCATCACAGATACTCAGCAAGGCTGAGTTCCCTCGGACTCCTGGACATGGTCATATCCCTCTTGAACCTCCAGAGAACTCAGGACCCTCCCTCTGCTCTGTCCTGTCACCTCCCTGGGGTGAGGACTGGAGAACGTGGACTACCATGGTCTGCCCATGGCAGCCTGCAGGCCAGGTGACCCCCTGGCCTGGTCTTGAGTAGGGCTTGCAGGCTGCTGGTGGGCAGCAATGGAAATTGTAGTCCCATGATTCCATTCTGAGCTGGCAGCTGTAGGCTTAGCCCTACCAGAGGCCCGGCTGTGTGTCTTCCCTCAGAGTGGAAGGGGCTTTTGTTTTGTTTTTGTTTTTTTGAGGTAGGATTTCTCTGTGTAGCCCTGGCTGTCCTGGAACTCTCTCTGTAGGCCAGGCTGGCCTTGAACTCAGAGATCCACCTGCCTCTGCCTCTCAGGTGCTGGGATTCAAGGTATGCACCACCATGCCCTGCAACTTGTAAGGATCTTTAGAGCTGCTCTCCCAGCTAGTGCTGAGGAGATGGACCCAAAGAGAGTTAGAGCCTCTTGGCAGGCTCAAGGCAGGTGAGAGTTGGACCTGGCCACCTTGCTGACCAGATCTAGAGTCCAGTGGATCCTGTGAGGGGCCTGGATAATGGACTATGGAAGCAGTGGACCGGGGTCTCCCAATACCCTCCCCCTCGTCTCCTCACTGGCCAGCCCTGGTTCTGTTTATGTGTTCCCTGTGGCTTGGCTGGGCTGCGGGGCCTTGCAGGGAGAAATAACCACCTGGCTCCAGTGGCTGTTCAAGGCAAACAGGGCCCTGACCATCTGCCAGGCCTGCTGAGGGCTCCCACTTCTGCCAACACCTGGACAGCCCAGGTGGGACTTGGGGGCATCTGAGTGAAGGCCAGCCTAGGGCCAGAAGCTCCCAGTCCAGAGTCAGGGAGCTGGTCCTGGATGATGATTTTAGACTGCTTATGTGGAGGCCAGTTCTGTTGTAGACATCCAGCCAGGGGGAAGCAATACCCAACCCAAACAGTAAAGCATGGCCGCTCCCATCCTGGGTACAGATATCCTAAGGAGGCTGCTGGTCTTGGCTGAAGAGGTATCCAACTGAATGTAGGAGGTATGGTCTGACCTGGGTACATGATGCAAGATGGAATCTTAGGGCATCCGACCCTCTATAAAGGAAAACTACAGCCCTATCTTGGGAGCCCAAATGGAAGATAACTGGGTGGGGAGACACAGCCTGGCCAGGGGGTGCTATCTGAATGTTTCCAGTTAAGTGAGCCCAATGGCCTTCTGACAGAGCAGTCTGGGACTGGGATATGTGGCCCAATATCCAAATGACTCTAGACTCGGTAGATAGAGTAAGTAGCCTTGAAGGCTCAGCAGTCTGGAAGCACTGTTAACTCTGAGCTGAGATGGCAGGTCAGTGTGGAGCCTGTACAAGAGGTAACACACACCCCCACGAAGGGGAATGAGGTTTTGTCCTGCTGAGGACTCCTTCCCCAGCCACTGCCTCATCCAGGGTCTTTCACGGCCCCATCACTGTCTTCCAGCCTGCTCTCTTGCCTCCTCTAACCCTTACTCAGCAGCTCACATGGAAGCGGGGCCTCTAAAGTCCTCAGATCCTAGGCTTTTCCTCTAGAATGCCCCGTGGCTCCAGCTCAGCCTGGCTCAGTAGCCCTTGAGGGTCTGGCCTATGGCTCACCATTCACAGCACATCATGCTCCACTTCAAGCCTTTGGATGGTCATTTGTCCTGCTAGCCATCAAGAAGGGCAGATGGGGCTTAGCCTAGGAGTGCTCAGTATATGCCCATACCACCCAAGTGCTTGAGTTAGATGGCCTAGGCCTGGGGCAGGTGGTGGGGACAGGGTCTAGAGGACAGCAAGGGTTTGAGCCGAGAGAGGGAGGGTTTGTAGGAACACAGCTGGTATGAAAGCTGGGAGGCCCAGTGAGCCAGGCTACCCGGTATCAGCATGCCGCCTCAGTGGCAGGCCTTTTGAGGACTCAAATAGTTCAAGACAGGACTAGGTCCCGGAGGATGAGGACGGAAGTAGGGAGGTGTCAGGTGGGGATACTGAGAAAACATTGTGTACTTAATGAATGTGCAGGTGTAGCCTTGCAGACCTGCACCCCAGCTAACCCTTAGGGCCTGAACTCCTAGCTTCTGGAGCCAGGCCAGAGACAGCCCAACTTCCACTCACTGGCCAGGGTACTGTCCTGCAACCTCTGCCTGGTGGCTGGAGGCATATCCCTTCCATTTTGAGAGCTGCAGTCATGCACAGAGGACGCCCTGAGAGGCTACCAGATGGCGAAGGCTCACCCTGCAGACTTGAGCCTTTCTGGGCAATGGTTATTTTTTTTGTTTTTTAAAGAAAGGATCTCATGTACCCTGGGCTGCCTCCCAACTCAATCTGTATAGCCAAGGATATCCTTGAATTTCTGATCCTCCTGGTTCCATCTCCTGAGAACTGGGATTACAGGCGTGTGTGCCTCGTCTATCAGGTGCTGGGGGTAGAACCTAGGGCTTCGTGCATGCCAGGCGAGTGCTCTACCAACTGAGGCACTCTTAAGCCCTTCTTTGGGCCCTGAAAGCAGAGTCATCCTTCTGTTGGACAGTGCTAAATCCCCAACTCCTAGATCCTTTTTAGGGAATGAGGCTCAGGGTCCTTCTCCCAACCATGGGATGAGCACTCTCCAAACTCTCTCAGGCTCCTAGACCCCACCTTCCTTGAATGAAACACAGGAAGCCACACACAGCTCCCTTTTCCTTTTTTTTTTTCCCTTTTGTTTTTCTTTCTGGTCCAGTCCTGAAGGGACAACAACAATTGGCCTCTTGGTCCATCTGTCCATCTGTCCATGTCAGCAGCCCAGTCCCTGGTACCCAGTCACATGACTGTTTCCCACTCTTCCTGCAACAATGGAGGTGGCCGTGCAGACCCAGAGGCCTCCTCATCCAGGCCTGAGCAGGAGCCGTTAAGGAATCCATCGTCCTTGGGAACTGCCATAGTAATTGGTACGGTTTCATTCTCAGTGACTGGAGCCCCTGGCTTGGCATGGCCAGGCAGCTGGGAGTGGCCATTGGTGGTGGTGGCAGGCAGCAGGCGGGGGCTGAGGGGAAGGCCGAGTCCTGCACGAGGGCCTACGTTGGTTACGCTGGTGTGCGACACCATTGGCCCATAGCTGTAGCTGCTACTCCCACTCCGTGCTTTGCGCTTGAAGTCCAGGGCCAATGTCCAGCGGCTCCAAGACTTCCTGATTTCCGCTTGCACCTTGGGGACACAGATGGGTGGCAGTCGGGTGTGCCCTTAACCCTCGGGCCATGTGTTCTGCCCGACACCATCCCTGCAGTAAGTGGCAGGAGACGACTGGGAACACCAAGGTCCATCAAATCACACCGATCCTCAGAACACGGTGTTGGACAGCGGGCAACTGATGCAGCCAGCCACAGTCCAAAAGCTCTAATGGTCCCAAGATGGCTGAGCTCTCAGACTAAGGACCAGGGAGACACTTTGCTACAGCCACACATGGAGGAGCCCACACACCCCAGTCTATACTGAGCCTAAATCATCTTTGCCTTCAGAGTGTGGTCAGGAAGGTTCTTGAGGAGCAGAGAAAGAACAGGGGCCAGGGAGAGAATGAAGGGACAAGACTTGAGGAGCCCCTCCCCAACTCCTCCTACCTTGCCCCTGTGTCTACTGCTTACCTCACCATTGCAGAAACAGTATATGATGGCGACAAAAAATCCCTGTAAAGAGAGGCACATGCGGTCAGGACCACACCCGTCCCCACCCTGCTCCCCAGGACCCGGGGCAGGCCACGCACCTGGAAGGAGTTGAAGAGCATCTCATAGTGCATCTGGATCTGCCAGAGCGTCCCTGAGACCTCGGTGTACGGCAGGGCCATGAAGACAGTGTAGTGGACACCAAAGAGTGGTACGAGCACCAGCGTGGACCTGAGCAGCTTCCTGGCCGGTGGGGCATGCAGGTTAGGCCATGTTCTTTGCCCCACAATACAGCACCTCATTCCCCCCATCCCAATCAGGCCCAGGCTCCAGAAGTGATGGAAAGACCATAGGCTCTGGCTATGGTCGTCACCTGGCAACCAAGTTCGGCCAGGATGGCTTCTGCCAGGGGGCAAAGTGTTGGGCTTTTTGGTCCTGAGAGGTGTCCTCGAAGAGACCACAGGTGCAGCTGCCCTGGCCTTGGGCCCTTTGCACCTGCTGGCATGCACTCATTCTCCCAGGGCCCAACCTTTGGGTTTCTCCTGAGTGGAGGTGTTATTAGAGCCAACCGCTACCACCCGTCCCTCTGATTCCTGAATCCAGCTGTCGGAGGGTGGCTGGTGTGTGCCACACTAGCAGGTCCAAGCTCTGGGGCAAAGCTTGATACCAAGTGGCAGGGCACCACCCAGCACTGCTGTGCTGGCAGGGGTCGGGGTGGGACCACAGAGCCAGAGGCTCCACAGAGCACAAGCTCGGCCACAGGACTTTTGTCCTCTCTTGGGTACATGGTTCTGGCAACCAATAACCTGAACTCCACCCCAACTCCAAAGAGCCGGAACTCACCGGTACTGCTGCCTCGTATCACACCGGCCCGCATTGGTCTCCCGAAGCTTAGTGGCAAGCACCCGGATGATGTTGATGAAGAGGATGAAGTTGAGCTGTTGGAGGGAGGCTGCGTTTAAGACTGTACCCTAGTAGCACGGCACAAGAGCTCTTGGACCCACGCCACAGGCCCTACTCTGTCACTGCATCTTTAGATGGTTCCCAGGGCCCTCAGTTTCCCCATCTAGACTGGAGTAGGGATCATCTGGTCTTCAGGTCTTTTGGTTTCTGGTCCTTGGGGTCCAGGGCCACTGTAGATGTTCTTGTTTAGGGCTAGTCCCTGGGGCTCTTGCCCACACTGCCCCCAACTCCTGCTCACCACAACAGATGCCAGGATGGGCACCTGAATGATCCACTTCTTGTGCCCGGAGCTCAGGTCCCAGCACCTGGAGCGGGGTAGGGTGGAGAGGGGGGGATGAAGCATTAGTCATTGGTCCCTTCCTTATCAGCCAGCCAGCATGGGCCCCAGAGTTGGTCTGCTCTGATATGATCTGTCAAGGAACAGGACACGTGTCCATGCCCGAGGCACTCCAGGCCTCTTTGGGAGTTACCTCCTATAACTCTGAAGGGGTTCTTGGCTGAAAGCTGATCAAAATCCCCTGAGGCTGGCACTGCTGATGCCAGGGGTCTCCCCACAATTCACAAGAGAGGGAGCCAGAGCATCTCTAGCCTGTGTCAAGGTCCCTGCCCACCCTGCAGCCCTCTGCTGCTGGACCTACCCAGTGTTGGCCAGGGTTGCTCTGACGCCGACCCACACAGCCACGAAGACAGCTGGAAGACCTGTGTGTATGGGAACAGCGTGAGGGTTGTGCATTTTGCCCCAAACCCAGTGACTTTCCTCGGCTCACTGCCCCCCCCCCCCCACCCTAGGCACATGGCTATTTAATAATAGCCTAAGGACCTGAGGTGCCAGACCCATTTAGGTTCCGTGCTCCTTGTGAGTCCCTATGCATGCCTTCTGGGCATATGCTGAAATAATGTGGTATCAACACCTTATCCCAGTTCATTCTGCGCTGGGCTTGGAACTTCCATGGGGAGAGAGCCAGTGACTAGCATTTTTCTGTTCTAAAACTCCCTCTCCAAGCCTGGCATGAAAGGTCCTAGCCCTCATGATGAAGGTAGATAAAATGAAGTTTGTCATCAGGGGCTGGGCAGAGGCCATAGGGAACCCCAGGGGCCTGACACATGCTAGTCTGAGAAGGGAGCCCGGTTCCCCTCCTGGCTTTATTCCTAGCCTCGTGGATCCTTGGAGGGGAAGGGTGTCACCTGGGTTTGTGGTAAGGGTGTGACATTCCCAGATCACAAGGTTCTGTGTGCTCCCTAATCCACACGTTTCCAGCCCACCCAGACACCTAGCCCAGGAGCTTGTGTTAGTTCCTGGAATCAGGCCCAGACCTGCCCAGCTCTGGGGCTTGCCATGGTGAGGTCAGGGGCAGGGCATGTGCCAAGGGCCAAGGAGGCTGTGGAGACTGACCTGAGGGCTTTCTGGGTGCTGAGCCCAGGAGGCTCTAGCCACTGGCCCACCCCTCCACAGTCTGGCAGCTTTCCCCAGGGCCCAGCCAAGCTCGGGAGCTGCCAGCAATAATGGACCAATTATCAGTAACTGGATCCCTGAGCCTGCGGGGGGCTGGTAGGATCGCAGCATCCCAGGAATCCAATGCAGAGAGGCTGCAGAAGCTGCTGAGCGGCTGGGCCTGTAGCTCTTGACAGCGGGGACCTCACCTCCTGGTAACAGATACGAGCCCCTCCACAGGGCTCTGGGTAGAAGGAGGGTCTAGATGACATCCCCAGCCCCAGGCTAACTAGTGACTGAAAATCCCATTCTGATCCCAAGCTTAACCTCATCTCAAACCCAGTAATTATCACCCTAAGTGAGCTGAAATGCCCGGTCACGCCAACAGCTCTGGGTGAACCCTGCCCAAAGCCAACTTGAGTCCCCTAAACCTAGAACAGGGACCAAGTCACAGCAGGATGGGCAGGCCTCCGGTCTGCAACAAAACAGGAGGGACAGGACATGTAGTATGAGAGTGCCTTACTCCAGGTTCGCCTGCACCCTACCCACCACACTGGTCTCCGTACCCCAGCCAAAGATGGTGAAGCCCCACAAGTACTTCTTCTCTGAGAAAAAGGCCATGAAGATGAGGCTGTGCAAGTACAGCCCCTCCACCAGAATCCAGTAGTAGTTGGTGGCCAGGAAGTAAAGGAAGAAGGTCACAGCCACGCGGCAGCCAGCCTAGGAGACCAACTAGAGTTAGCCAAAAGGTAGAGAGAGCCTGCATCTTACAGGCAAGGGCTGGTCTGAGTTAGGGAGAGCTTACTCTGGGCTTCCAGGTTAGGACCTGGTGTGGGTATCGGGCTGTTAGCTGTCTGTTAGCAGCAGGTGGCCAGGTGATGAAGGGGGTGGTTGGGGCACTCCAGTGTGGAGGGAAGGGGGACACTAGGAGCCGTTAGCAGTAAGGCTGGGAGCTGAGCTGAGTTGTGTGAGGATCCCTGGGAGATGGGTTTGCAGGCCTGAAGCTGTGGGAGATTGCAAGAGACAGGCAGGTACAAATGGCACGGCGGGAGCCCGTCGGGGCCGAGGGGCACTCACGTAGCCAACGGCGGCAGCGGCGGGCGGAGGCGGCACCTGCGCGATGATATGCAACTCCTCCTCCGTGAGGCGCTCGGCCTCATCCAGCGTGAAGCCAGAGTAGAGCACTGCGTCCTTCACGAAGATGCTGGCGGCGCGCAGCATAAACGACAGGAACATGTGCATGTGGATGTAGTTGCGCGTGCAGTGCAGCCGCCTGCGGGACGTGCGACATCACCGTGGGTGAGGGCACCGGGGGTTGGGGGAGACGGGGGGGGGGCAGCGGTGGGCAGGAAGCTGGGCTGTGCGCCCTAGGTGGGGACATCACGCAGTGGGGATGGAGCCAGTGAAGCGGGGAGAAGGGAGGCTCGCACCCTGGACCCCTCCAGCCCCACCCCTCGCCGTCTTTGCCCTGCCCCCGCCCCGCCCCGCGCCCCGCCCACCTAAAATAGGCTAGGATGAGCACGGCCACGGTAAGGGAGGCAAGGGACATGGAGTATCCCACGGTGTAGATCATGCCTAGGCGGTCAAATACCTCCTGCGCAGGTGAGAGACAGAGAACTAGGGCTCAGGGTGGGCACTAAGAGCAAATTGGAGGACAAATTAGGGTTGCTGGAGAAGGAAAGGCTAGGAGTGTCGGCTGGGTCGAGGTTCACTAACGGGGTGGGGGTGGTGTTAAGGGTTCGCACCCGTTCCCGAGTCTCATTCGTCATGAACTTGAGGCACTCGCTGTAGTTGGCCCATGTCCGGTTGTGCCCGGGAACCACCTCCCAGCTGCCATTGCGGTCACAGCGTCTGTAGGCATGGCCTGTAGGGTCGTGGGGCAGTCAGGGCAGGCAAAGGCGTCCGGAGCCCCGGAGGCCCTGAACTCCACTTCATGGTATCCCCCTGGTTCTCAACCCATTTGGCTGGCCTCACCTTTGTGATTGAAGTCATAAATGTAGTCTGGACAGGGCACTGCCACCACTTCACCTGGTGCCCCTAATGGCCAGCAAACGATGTTGTCCCACTCTGGCAGGCAGGGGCGTCCTGTGCCCAAAGAGAAAACAGGGTAGGGGATACAGAAGGAGAGTCAGAGCCATAGTTAAGGGACAGGGGACAAGAACACACTTGTGGTTTGACTCCCACAGGGGCAATATATGCCCTGTGACTGGAAGCTTCAGGTTTAGAACATTCTGGAAAGAATATATTGAGTTCTTATTTCCTCCTGTTCCCTAAACCCACTGGCTTCAGAGAACTTACTGCAGCCCCTGTGATGAAGTACTGACATGAATCCCATTTTCCAGATGGTCTGGAAAGGGACAAGAGAGGTGGATAACATGTTGAGGTTACATGCCACAGGCCTTGGCCTCGAGGCCTCAGCTGAGCCTTTTCTCTCTCTGCTCTTGGTCCCACCTTCTAAGTGTCTAAGAAGGGATTTAAAAAAAAGACATTGTTTCACTATGTAGCTAGACCAGGCTGGCCTTGAACTCACAGGGATCCACCTGCCTCTGCCCCGAGTTCTGGGATTAAAAGTATGCACCACTACAACCAGCTTGAAGAAGAGCATTTTCTCAGATTTTTCCCCCCAGCTTGGAGGCTCCCTATGTGACCCTTCCCTAGAGACCACAGAAGAAGGAAGTCTGGTTCTTGGTGCCAGCTGGACTCCGAAAGCACTAGCCTCACACAGGTGTCCACTCTGCGTTTCCATTTCCTCAGTGGGAAGTTGACCATTATCAGCCTAGACGTCTACCATCCAGGGCTGCACAGAAGACCACGACCAACCACCACTCAAGAGGTGTACAGCCCTCCAAATCCAGTGGTAATGGGGGGTTTCAAAGGACAGTGATACAGCCCACTCTGGAGTCCTGGCAGCCATGCTAAATGACCTCAGAGGGTCCCCGGCCTCTAGATCACCCACATTCCGTCCCAGCTTACAGCCCCCCTCTCTCCCCCTGCAAGACTCTGACCACAGGACTCTAACCTCCCTGGAAGGCAGCCTTGATGGCTGGACCCGCCCAGCTCGGTGAAAGGCTCTCTGTCCTGGGCGCCATATTCCCAGCCCCACCCCGCCAGGCCCACAATTCCCTCTGGTCCCTGGGGAGCCACAGGGTGACCACAGGCTCCCAGATGTGGCCCATCTGGAATCTGCTGCCCACCCTGCTGGCTCTAACTGGCCTTGTGGCCACAGCTTGGGCTCTGTTTGTCTCTCCTCACCTCCCTGAGGCAACCCTGTCCCTCCCTCTGTCCTCTTCTCTCCTTGTCCCACTGTCTGTCTCCACCCCTCTGAGGCTGCCCTACCCTCTTCCCACGATGTGTCTTTCTGTACCTCCGTTGATATACCAAGTACCAGACTTTTGGTCTGAGCATCTTGTTGCCTGTGTCTCTCTACATCTCTCCCCGACTGTTATCTCTATCTTGGTGGGTCATGGGTTTCCTGGAGCTCTGGATCCTCTTCTGGGGAGTGCTGGGTGAGTCGACTGTGCACATTCTTTGTGTCCTGAAGTCACCCAGCTGACCTGCCTCCCCAGTCTCCTGCTGCCCCTGTGGCTGTCTCCTGGCCTGTTTTCCTGGGAAGGGAGCTGTGGTCTCTGACTTCCCACAGGAACCCACATGACTGGGACAGAAAGGTGGGGACAGGTGGATCTGAGCCTGTCAAATGGCTCCTGGGGAGGAGTAGAGGATGGGGGGACAGACATACCTCGGCGCCTGCTGCCAGTGGGCACCTCCTTGTTCTCTTTAGACTCAGGGTAGAACTTTCCCGAAGCCTTCTCTTTCCTGGGCTTCCCTGACGTGGATGCTGGTGTCCACCCCTTGTCTGAATCCATTATGTTGGCTGGAGAAATCAGGGCAGTTCTATCCATCAGCTGTGCTGTAAAAGCAGCCCTGGGTTGTTCCCCGCTCCAGTCCCCCCCCCCCCCCCTTTTTACAGTGAGCAGTTGACTCTACCAAGGATGCCGATACTCAGGTTGTTGGGCGACCAGAGATGAAGGATGAGTGCGTGACTCAGAAACTGTGAAGTGTTTGCCAGACAGAGAGACAGTCAGGAAGTGAAGTGGGTCAGCAGAGGTCCAAATGGGCATAAAGGCCATATGAGTGTTGGGACAGCAAGAGAGGGAAGGAAGGCTGGCAACCCGGGAGCCAGGACCACGAAGGAGTGAACGGCCCACCAGAGGGCGCATGGCAAACACTGGGAGCGATGGGGCGGAGAGGTGATGGTGAAGACCAAGTCAGGCGGCTAGGCCAGGGTGTGATGCAGGTGAGGAGGCCGGCGGGGAAGGACCAAGAGTGAAGACTGCATTGTGTCAGGAGCGCACGGACGAGTGCACCCACCCTGTCCTCTGCCCTCCGACACTCGAGTCTGGCTTTGCAGCGTCTACAAGTGCCCCGGAAGACACCACCTGAGCTGGAGCCTGGCCTTTCTGCCTCCTTAGCTGGAAGTCCTCACTGTCTGACTTGTGTGACTTCAGCTACAGTCCAAGCCAGGGTACCCCCGCCCCCATATCAGGCTCCGTGGGAAGCCGAATCCAGGCAACCTGGGCTGGGACGAGAATGGCCGTCACCATTCCCCTGCCTCCACCCTCGGGGAGGGGTTCCATGGTGGACGAGGAGTCAGAGATGTACACACACCACAGACTCCACAACTAGGAAGAGAGCCAGGTTTAGGATCAAACGAGGGGGCTCATCTGCCCCTACCCTTGATGCGGTTGGGAGCCACAGGTGGGGCCAGGGTAGGCAGGGCTCTGCATACAGAGTGAGTCCTGATGAATCTGAACAAGGTCCATGTGCTTCACAGAGAATCTGCCACCATTTGCTTGTGTGCTGGGTACGCACTACTGCTGTCTCCCCGTAACCCAAGAGCCGGCACCAGGGAGAAAGCTGCTCTGAGGGACGGTAAGTCAAGGTCTGGCCTCCTCTATTGATGAGACCAGCCGGACTTCAGAAGCCTGGCTGAATGCCAATGCAGCCTATATCTGCTTCCAGGAAATGGACTCAAGGAAGGGGGCAGAGAGGGGGCACCTGAGGTGAGGAGTCTGAACTGTGACTGGATGGGTGAAGCTTCCCTTCCCCATGGTAATGGTCCCTTAGAGATGCTGTGGGGAACCCCCCTCCCAGCAGGTCAAACAGCCTCTCCAGGCTATAGGCCGAGTCACACACACCCATCCCTGTCTCTCTATCCCACCTACCCCCATTTCTACCCTAGAGCTCTGTGTCCAGATGGTCTCTCAGGGACCTCCCCATCTTTCTAGACATGGCTTGGCTATCTTTTCTTTAGGGAAGTTGGCTCAGCCACCCTGTTAAGGCCCTGTACCCTCATCAAAGCTCCCCCCTTCTAAATCCACTGGGGCTGTGTGTTTGTCTGCCTTCCCATCTCCGTCTGCAAACGAGACACCCGCTTACATTTTAGGCCTTTACTATGGCTGGTCTCCCTTTACTAAGCCCACCCCGAGTTAACACCTTCAAACCCTCCCCACCCGTATCTCACGCACCCCCATGCCACCCCATCTCCCCACTCTCACCGGCTTTGCGCAGGACTTCCTTGAGCAGCTTGTCACACTGGGCCTGGGCGCGGTGCAAAAGGAAAATCTGTTCCTCTTTGGTAAAGACATCGTCGGCGTCCACCTGCCGAGCCAAAGATCAGACTGTAGGCAACATTTCCAGGTGAGGCAGCTGGTCCCAAAGTCAACCAGCCTCCCAGGGATTTCCCCCTCGGAGGTGCTCCCTTCAGAGAGGCTGGGGGAGGCCTGCCCCATGGGGGGCATGTGCCTTACAGAGCTCCCCTTTTAAAGCTCTGGAGTCATGGCAACACCAGGGCTGGGACCTGCCCCTTGCAGGAAGGAGAAAGGGATGGGGGCTGTCCCCTGTATGTCCAGCAGTAACCCAGCATTCATTGCGATGCTTTGTCTAGTCCATTCCCCTGGGGCACATGGGAACGGATGGAATGTCCCAGGATGGAGCCTCACAGGATCCTGGCTGCCTGCTGGGGACCTGGGGTTGGATCTGGAGTGCTGAACTCTGAAGGGACAAACCCAGCCTGAATTCCTTCAAGTCTCAAGGCCTCTGGGGACCATGGCAGTCACCATTTTCCATCCTGGCCCAGCACCCAGTCAGTGCTTTTCCCAGTAAAGGACAGGGTCTCACCCTCCCTTCTTGGGGTCTCCAAGAGGGAGAGTGGAAGAACCGCTGGGAGAGTAGCTAGGGGACTCGCCAGACCCCCACATGCAGCACTAGGAACGTTCATCCCACGGGAAGTTCCTCCACCCCAGCAGATGCTGCCGAGCTGTGTGACCAGGCCCAGGCCTTTGCTCCTGCTGACCTCTCTGCAGGAATGTTCCCATTCTCTTTCCACTCTATACACCCACTGGGACCCAGTAACATCACTTTAACCAGGGAAAAGGGAACAGCGTAAGGGTAGGGAATAGTCTCTTGCTGAGCTGGTGGCTGCTGGAGAGGATCTGAGTCTCCCCTGACTTGGAAGCTGGAGCCAGCATCCTGCCTGAGAGCAGTCCCTATCCCGACCCTGAGTACGACCTCTAAGGGCTCACACCCCGGGATAGGCTGTGATGCTCTGGGACAGCCCAGGGCTGTCAGACCTCTCGGCCCTGAGACTCACCTAGAAAGGCTGCCTCTGCCTTAAATCAGAGAACACAGCCTGATCTCCCAGAACAGGCAGCGCGGCAAGCCCGTGCCGGGCCGTGTAGGCGGGTCTCTTTAGCAAGGGTGGAGCTACGAGGGGCAGAGAATTTGGAGGCCTGGAAGGAAGGAGGCGGGTCAGGCAGGGGGCGGGCGGGAGGGGGCGGACGGCCCGGGTCAGGGAGTCCGGCTGCAGAGAGAAGTTAATTGACCGCGTCTCTTGGCGGCAGCAGCTCGGGCTTTCAGGCCAAGGAGTCTCCAATTGGCTCCGCGGAGTTGAGTCTTGCTGGTTTTACTTAGCGGAGGCGCGCGAGCATCTCTGCGCGTGCGTGTGACTGGCCGCGCACCCGCTGTCTGGCCGGTGGGTAAACTTCTGTGTGCCCCATTTCTGTAAGTCCTCACATAGGAACCACCTAACATGTCTATTTGGGCCCTGAAGCCTGATGTGTTTGTGAACATGCACGTGTACACATGCTTGTGGACAAAGGACTATGTGTGGGCTTCTGTGAGTGTTGTAGAACTTCTCAACATGCATGCCTGTGTCTGCTGCTTCCTGAGCCTGGGTCTGAAATGGACTCTTGGGACGCAGCTAGTCTTAACGCCTAGGAGTCCCAGGAAGGCTGAATCGGATTCCAGTGTGCTGCTGACCCCATGCCTCTCACTGTCTTAACCACACCTATGGCAGAGCTGGTTGGTGCAAAGTAGTAAGGACCAGATAGGACAAATTGGCTTGCTAAGATCCAGGGACCTCCAAAGCCACCCTGAAGTTCTCCTATGTGTCTGACACTGGGGATTGGGCTACTAAAGGGTCCGTTTCTTACCCACCTCACTCCTATCACAGCATCTACTCACTACCATTCATTCTATCATTGCAGTTAATATCGCCATCGATTACCACCCTTCCATTAGCACCAACATAACCACCACCACTGCTGCCAGTACCATTCCCACCATAAACACTACTGTTACCATTAACACAGCCACCATTACCATCATCATCAATGGCATATTCGAGCCAACACCACTACCACCACCATTACTAAAGCACCACCACACCACCTCCAGAATGGCTACTACCACCATCTGCCTACCTCATCACCATCAAGACCAGAATCACCACAGGCAACATCAGCACCATCACCAATATTACCACCTGCCCATAACCACCATCTGTCATTTCTCCCTCCCATATTCATTTGTCTACGACCCCTTCCTTCTGCCCATCTCCTCCCCTCCCAAGATACAGAATCCACCGTAGTTTTCTCCCAGTTAGTGGAGTGCTCTTGAGTGACTGACTGGACCTCCCATTGGTCTCTAAAGACTAGCTGATGCATCAGCTTCCTAATGGCTGGCTAGCCACTGATGTGACCAGGGAATATAAGCTAATGGCCTAGATTAGAGGGAAGAGGTCATGGGTTGAGAACTGTCCAGCTGACAACAGAGACTGACCACCGTGCCCACTCAGGCGCCTCAGGTGGGGGTAGGGGTGTCTGTTTAACCTTCCAACTGTATAGTGATATTTTATTTGTACTGAAATGTGATTTGTATGTTAATAAATAAAGTTGCCCGGGGGTCAGCGCTATTAGCAAGCCATAGCAAAAGCTGGGTGGTGGTGGTGCACGCCTTTAATCCCAGCACTTGGTAGGCAGAGCTAGGTAGGTCTCTGTGTGTTCAAGGATACAGCCAGCATTGGAGACACACGCCTTTAATCTCAATACCAACCATAGAAGACCTGGAGGTCTGTACAGACAGGCAGTGACTAGGAGGTCATGTGGTTGGGTTTACAACCAATGAGAAGGCAGAACAGAAACTCTATAAAAAAAAAAAGACAAACACAGGAAGTAGCTCTTTCGGAGAGGTACAGCGAGAGGGGTAAGGTTTTTAGCTCTTAGCTATTGCTCTGACCTCTTGGCTTTCATCTCTGTATTGGCTCTGTGTTTCTTATTTAATAAGACGGTTGGTTACATCTACACACCTGTTGTTAGCTCCCCATTTTACAGTCTTATCTGGACAGGGAAGGCCATATGCTTCTAGCATCCTCCTCCACAAGCCTTCATCCACCCCCAAGGACTATGGCCCTGTCTCTGCCCTCCCTGGGCGTTAAGACCTACTTCTCTGTCATCCCAATCAGAACAGAGCTGCCACACAGGAAGAATTGCAGCTCAGAGTGAGGAAAGTACTTCTCCAAGGGGAAGAGGCAGCCCTCTACCCAGAGCATCCCAGCCTCAGAGCACAGCTCCTCACCTGGAATGCCCAGATACCCTTACTGTCTTTCAGCCACACCTCTGGGATTCCATACTAACACTGGAGTCTCAACCCCACCTCTACCACTGACTAGTGTCTCTGGCAAAGTTGCTTACGCCCAGTGCTTTAGATTTCCTGTAAAATCAGAATAACAGTAAGGCTACTGTGGATTTAAATGAAGTACTGCATCCAAAGCCTGGGCAGGGCAGGCTGAGGAAAGCTGGTTGCTGTTATAGCTACTGTGAGCAATGGGACTAACTCACCACTCCCATCCCACCCCAACCTCTTTGTCTACAGGGGTCCACAGCAAGGGGCTGGTGGGCTGTGGGATCCTAGAGAGAACTGAGGGCCAGGAATGGGGCCAGTGCTGGGTGAGGTGTGCCTGGATAGCTCCCTGAACCCACATCATCATTCAAGGTCACTGACAGACCCCCAAGTTTAGGTTGGACATAGGCAAGATTATCAGACCTCTATCCTGGTCGAGGAGGGATGACAGAGGAGCTACTGTCAACTCTGACTAGCCCACACATCAACACTGTCTGCGACTCCCTTCCCCCTCCCAGCCCAGTCGCCTGCTTCCCCTCTAAGAGTGCCGTCTTCTTGGCACAGCTCCAGAGTAGGAAGAACTTAGACCAGCATCTTTTTAGATCCAGAATCTGTATCTTGGGTCTCAGGAACAAGACGGAGGAACTAGGGGTTGGGTCATGGCCAGATGCCACTCAGTCCATACTCACCAAGTGACAGGGTCACCAGCCCTGGCACCAGCTGTCCTGCATACGGTCTTCCACTTTATGGATTAGGGCTGACAGTCTCTCAGACCCGCCTGTCATAACACCCTCTCCAGCAGCGCAGCATAGAGCCTTCTCATGCACACACAAGCATGTTTAGAGTGTGTGAACTTGCAGGGGTGGCATACAACTCTAGCCTTGAGCTGGGAGGGCAGCCTGCAGACACTGAGACAGGCTCGTGAGGGAAGCTCCAGACAAGACACAGACAGACGGGCTGAAGTTGGCATGCTACTTACAACCCTGGATGTTGCTGACCCCCGTGTGGAGGATGTGCTGTCAAGAGACCTGGTGTATTTTGTCATCCCCAAGCTCAGGTGGGGTCTCGATCTCGTGATCTGAGATCTTCCAGTTCTGCACACTACACTGCAGGTGGACACTGCCATGCCTGGCTAAGATGTTCTAATTTAGCTTAGCTCCCAGGGAGCCCCTCATACGGATGGCGAAGCGGGAGGTAGCAGGGTGCAGACCAAGGCTGGTGATGGTGATGATGGTAGAGACGGCGGTCCATACCATCACCAAATGAGGCCACTCCTCCTAGCTTCCTCCCCTCCCTGCCACAGTCTACACATCGGCACCTGTGATCTCAGACGTGTCAAAATTCTACCCCTCCGGACAGACCCGGAGGAAATGAAGGGGTCTCTTTTTCAGTTGACACTTGTGCTTCTGTGCAAGGGGCATCTATGGCATAATATTTTCTTAGCAGGATGCCCTCTTGGGTCACATCAGCAACCCCCTTGCCAGTGTCAGCCTGGTCCCCTAAGGGACAGTGTGCTTTGCTTCTTTGCCTGCCACTGGCGAAGGCAGACATATGTGGTGTTTGCCCCTGGATGTTCCTGTCCCACAAGACCCTCTGTGTCTGCTGGCACTCATGACCACCTCGCCTTCTACTACATACCCATTTTATAAAAAGGGAGACTGAGGCCTAGAGAATAGCTAGAAGGAGAGGGCCAGGAGCAGAGCTAAGGTGCACTTTATACCAAAGCAGTAGTCTCGGAGCAAAGGACATACACAGCTACACGGATGCTGTGGCACCAGCCATAACACCATCTCTCCATTGGATTGTATGTTGCATCTGGCGTGTATGTAACCTTTGTTGCATCAAGCAAGCATCCACAAAGAGGACTGACTCAGTGGTAGAAGTAGCCATAGAAGTGAGAGGGGCCACAGATGTTGGGATGCAGCTGGCCCCTCTAACTGGGAAGAGCACAACTGGACCTTGGTGTTAAGTGAGGATGTGAATGACTCCAGCAAAGTAAAAAAGAAATACTTGGCTCTCAGGAGATCCCTTCGTGACCTTGTGGCCTTCCTGCACCCCTTCTCCAGGTTCCACTACTAGGACCCATGCTGGCACCTCTCGCCATTTCCCATGCCATCTGGCTGGGGACTGTTCTTTTGTCCCTTGCTGCCCTCTGTCCATCTGGCTGGCCACGGCAGGCTGGGACGGGCTCCTCATCCTGCCCCGCCACCACTGACAAGTGCTGACTTTTCCTCCCCCTTGCCAGGCCTTCCTGAACAGGCTGCCTGTGTTTGGGGCTGGGAGGGGCTGGGGGAGGCACTGTGACGCCTCTCATCCCAGCCAGCCAGCCAGCGTGGCCGCCTTTGGGGCAGGCGGTGGGATGGAGCCTGGGATGGCAGAGCTGGCTGCTAGGACAGGGTGGATCTTCACAGGCAGCCTCTACCTGAGCTAGGCAGGAGGTCCAAGGCCCAGAAGGATGGGATGGCCTAACCTAACCCTAGCCGGGTCAGCAGAATGGGATCTCACTAGCTCTCAGCTCAGGCACAAGGTTGGCCCCAAGCTGGGGTTCCAGAGGACTTGAGAGGTCTCCAGCGTCTGTGAACCTGAGCAAACTTTGCACTGTCTCCTAGTCAATTGAAAGACAATTTCAAGGTTCTGTGAGAACCCCACCGTACCTTTTATTTTTCCTGGGGCACTCTGAAATAGCTGCCTTCCTGATGTGGTAGCTGGACCAGGGAGTGTCCCCAGAAGGCCCACAACAGGAATCTGGGGGAGGCTGCTTGACGCCTCATTAAAACATTCCGAAGAAAACCCAAGTTCCCGGGAGGGCCTGTGCCCCTCGTCCACTGCTCTGCCCTCAGGCAGTTCTGGGAGTTGGGGGGCAGGGGAAGAGGATGTGTTTAAGGGCAGGTGATATAAAAAGCTTCGACAAATCAATACAAGCAAGATAAATAACTCACAGAAAAGATGGGTAATAGCTCTGAGCGAGCTCTCTGGGCAGTTGGATAATAAACAAGTATAAAATCTGAAAGTCATGGGCAGAGGGTAAATTAGGATGACAGGAGACACCGTTTTTCACCTACGAAAATACTAAGATGAGACAAAAGGGCCCCTCACTGCATCCTGTGAAACAGAGCCGAGCAGGGAGGGCCCTGTGGTCAGTCCTGGTGAGTATAAACCAGCACAGCTTTTTAGAGGGCAATTTGGCCATGCCTATTAAAATGAAAAATGTGCATGTTCTCAGACCCAGCAAAGACAAATTCTAGAAATATCCTACCGGGAAATGGTCACATGGTGAACCAAGAGGGCATTTCAAGGAGCTTCTCTGCTACCATCTGGAACTTCTCTCACATGTACACACTCATGTGCACACACATGCATGCACGCACGCACACACGCACGTGCGTGCACACACACACACGCGCGTGCACACACACACAGACACACATACATGGATTGTGAAGAAAGGATCTGAATGTGCATTCCTCAGGAATGTTTAACGAAGTTCAGACTTTGGAATAGTATACAGGATTAAAAAGGACTTGGAGAGATGGCTCAGTGTTTAAAAGCACTGGCTGTTCTTCCAGAGGACCCAGGTTGGATTCCCTACAGCATATGGTGGCTCACAACTGCCTGTAACTCCAGTTCCAGGGGATCTGACGTCCTCTTCTGGCCTCCTCAGGCTCTGCATGCATACGGCGTACAGACATGCACACAGCCAAAACAGTAAGCATACAATAAAATAATTTTTAAAAAACAGTTTTGGAGGTTGGAGAAATGGCTCTGTAAGAGCACATACTGTTCTGGCAGGGGACCTAAGTTCTGTCCCCAGGACCCACTGCAGGCAGCTTAAAACAGCCTGTAACCCCAGCTTCAGGGGATCTGACAGGCTCTTCTGGCCTCCTCAGGCACTGCATACATACACAAAAACCCACACACCAACACAAAAAATATAAAATACGTAATTTAAAAGATTTACATTCACAGGAAGATGCACCTTTGGGTACAATGACGCACATGTCACAGAGCCCTATGGAGAAAGCTTGCTGGACTTATTTTAAAACAAATGGAAAACAAGAGACATTCCTCTACTTGCTATGTATACAAAGAGGTGCCATACAAAGAGAGACAGAGACAGAGGACCCTCCCCAGACTATCAAAATGTCTTTCTCTAGAAAGGGGACTGGGATTGGACAGTGCCCAAAGAAAACTTCTGTTTTCTCTGTATCATTTGAACTCTTGGGCTGCGGAGATGGCTCAGGAGGAAGGCGCTTGCTGCTCCCAAATGAAGACTAGAGTTTGGATTCCCAAACCCACATAAAGACGAACCAGAGACTCCTCAGAAGCCTGAGAACCAGCTAGCCTGGTGTGCACAGCAGCACGCCAGACAGACCTTGTCTCAAATAAGGTGGAAGGCGAGGACAACACCCAGGCTGTCCTCAGACCTTCAGACCCAAGCACATGCACGCATGTGCACATTTACAGAGATTAAAATAATGCAAAAACAATTATAAATAACATGTGCTCACATATTAGTCATGAAATAAACAATTAAAAAGGTAAGATAACAGAGATTTAATTTTTTTTTTAAGAAGAAAAGAAACCCCAACGTGACACAGAGGGACCTCTTGCCTAGAGTTGACCTTCACCTCACTTAGAGGAAAGAATCCTCTAGAAGTCTGAGTCCTGGGTTCAAATGGTTCAGATCCTCTTCTGCCAGCCTTCCTACGTGAGCCTCAAGGTCATTTCCCCATAAAGTGGCCAGGGCAATGGGCAGGATGAGAAAATACATATATATATGGCAGGTTCTCGCTCAGACTCTATGGAAAGCTACTGCTCGATAAATGTTCTTACTTTGAAAAGCAAGCACCTTGGTCTGGCAAGATGATTTAGCAGGTAAAGTGCTCTCCATCTGAGCCTGAAACCTAAGTTCAATACTTGGAACCTACATGGTGGGAGGCGAGAACTGACTCCCGCAAGCACTCGTAAAACACACACACACACACACACACACACACACACACACACACACACACACACACACACAAATGTTAAAAAAGTTAAGTACCTTCTGAGCTGCCCCCCTGGGCTGGTTGGAAGAGGCTGCCTGCGCAGCCAGCCTAAGAGACCACACGTTCTCTGTGGAGCCCTACCCAAGGGTCATATCCCACACTCAGGCCTGCCTCGCTGCTGACCATCACATTCATGAGAGCTGAGGGCTCTCTAGGGTGTCTGTAGGGTAAAGGATCTCAAAGGACAAGACCATCCTCTTGCCTGCTCAGAAGCTGTGGGCCTATCCCCCCATCTAAACTTCACTCCTTCAGTGCTCGTCTCTGGGCTACTCTTCTTTGTGACACAGATGGACCAGCTGAGTCCAGCTGCGGTCAGTGTTCTCCCAGTGGGATGCTCGTTGGTACCCCAAACAAGATCATGGGAGAAGTGAGCCTGGCCTTGGATCTGGCTGAGTAGGTAGTCTATAGGTTTGGTGACAGCTGAGATAGACGGGCTTTGTCCGTACCTGTACATACACATCTGGACATAGCAGATGTGTATGCTATGGAAAGAGAAATGGGCTTAGGAAAGAGAATGGGCAGGCTGCCAGTTGTTTGCTGACTCCAGCTGAGCCCAGGGATCCCACAGGGTGGTGGGTTGGTGGGTTGGCCGAACCTGTCCCTCAGACTAGACCCCTTAGACCGGAAGCAGGAGATGGTCCACTGCACTCACATGCCCCAGCAAGGTCCCCGCAGAGCCACACTGGCATCTGTCCTTCTGTCTTCAGTGCAGGGCCCTCCTAAACCAGGAAAATTCTCTGCATATACCTCAACTTCCACACAGAGCGTTCTGGAGTCCTAGGGGCTCCCCTC
This sequence comes from Peromyscus californicus insignis, assembly GCF_007827085.1. Lineage (NCBI taxonomy): Eukaryota > Metazoa > Chordata > Mammalia > Rodentia > Cricetidae > Peromyscus > Peromyscus californicus. The sequence continues at coordinate 105,018,634 of NW_026294402.1, forward strand.
CACCACACACAGTGAGGTACAGGGCTTAGCACCCGATTAACATCAGACACACAATGGTCATAGTGGATCTGGATGAGTTAATAAAAAACAGGGAAAATACCTTCCTCAGAGGGTTGTTGGGAAGATTAAACTAGCTGATCTGCGTAAAGTGCTTAGAACAATGGACTGGCAAAAACAGAAAACAAAGAAGCATATGTTAAAATACAAATAAGCAAACAATAGACCTGTGTGCACACACACTCACAGGGTGCACGCATGCGTGCACACACGTGTCTACAACTGTGCATCCCTCGGAAGCTTCAGGTACATGTGGACCTGAATACACACAATCCCATGGACCGACCCAGATGCCCACAAAGCCCTATGCTGATGGACACACAGCCACACACTCAGGATACCTTACCCATCAGCCGGTCTACCCCATGCACATGTATGTGCACACACACAGAAGTCACTGAGGAAATCAGCAAACAGCTCTGCTGCCCGTGCTTGGAGCATCTCTGGAACAGCAAGCTCAGGCCCTCCGAACTTGTTTCCCTGTGTACAAGTTCCTTTCTGGGGCAGTCTTTGGACCAGAATAGGGAGGGTATGGGCCTGGTAAATAGAATGTGGGGGACCACAGAAGGAGAACAGCAAACGGCAAGGTTGTTCGGCAAATGTTTCTCATGCTCTCTTTTCACCGATGGGCAACTGAGGTGTGGGGAAGGACAATCCAAGGTCACACAAGCTGTAGGCTGAGCTGGAGGAGTCCCAGACCTCCCCTGTCCTCGGATCAGAGGCTCTGTCCTGTGGAGGAAGCTGCTTGCCCTGTCTCTCTAGACCTGGGTCGGGGTTGGGGTACGGAGGCAACAAGACCTTAAAGTCAGGCACAGAAGCTGATTCCAGAATGGGCTGGACAATTCAGATAGGACCGCTGTGGGATAGGAGAGGATGGAAAACCTCCCCTCTCTGGGAAATGGCACCCAGACCCTAGCCCAAGATGGGATCATGATTCCCCTTAGTGTCTCCAGCTCTCCACTTGTCTTTGCTGTCCTGAGTCTGTCCCTGCAGGGGTCGGAGCTCTCACCCTAACTCGGTCTCTCTCTAGCCCTCTTTACTAGTCTATCTCCTGGTCTCCATTCTCAGACCATGCACAGTACCCCTAAAGATCAGCTCACTCGTCAGAATACCCCACACACAGCACGCATCTTCTGTAAGGTGTACTGTGAGGTCTGTCTTTCAGGGGACCTCTATACCACACCACACCCACCTCCCCGGGGCAAACGACTTCCACTTCGGACAAAGCTGTCCCATTAGTGCATACCTCTGTGTATCTGTGGGATCCTGAGAGCTGGAGGGGGCTCTACACCCTATCCTCGGTCTATGGGATTTTCAGACTTCTTGCACACTGCTTTGAGCACCGGGTGCAAACAAAACTTGCGAAAGCAAAGGCCCCCAACGCAGTCTATGGCACTCCACACCCAGAGCCCGCTGGATCACACTGTCACCACCGAAAGAGATACATACGACCAGAGCCGTGTGCTCACAGAAGCATGGTGTAGGGAAACTCCAACCACAGACTTCCAGACCCAGGACCCCAAGCCAAGTCTTCAGAAGTGGGGAAACTTCAGGCATCTGGAACCTACGGTAAGTAAGACACCCCAACGAGAGCAGGCACCAGGATTCCTGGTTCACAGCGGCGACGGGTGTGGGGGGGCACCATCCCAAAGTTCAGACTATTAGAAGAACCCAAATCTTTGCGCCTCCACTCGCCCAAGGACCCCAGAGCAACTCCAGGATTCTTGTGTTTGAATGTAGACGGAGAGGGACTTACCAGCGCATATGCGGAGCTGAGCACTGGGCAGCAGAGCAGGAGCGCCAGGCCGGGTGCGATCCGGGCGGCCCCCATCGCCACCGCCTAGGGCCGCGTCCCTCGGGGCAGCCGCCGCCGGCCCTGGTGATGGTTGGAGGGTGCAGAGCTGTGTCAGGCCGGGCCGCCCCGCCCACACCCCGTCCTAGGGGACCCCGGCGTCCGGGCGGCCCGAGGCCCCGGAGCCCGGTGCGGGGCCCATACGCCGAGGGCGAGCGAGAGAACCAACCGGCGCAATGGAGAGAGGGAGGGCGGAGGGAGGGAGGCAGCCTGAGGCCGGGCGGGCGGCGGGCGGGCGCCGAGCGCTGCTGAGCGGCCTGTCTGCCTCGGAGCGGAGAAATCACATCCATATGGCTGGGCCCCCCGCCCCCGGCCCGCCCCCCGCTCCCCTCCCGCGCCGCCTTTTCTTTCTTTCTTTCTCTCTGTCTTTTTCCCCCCTCTTCGGGGGAACTGGGAGCCGTGGCTTCACTCCACGCCCAGTGGGGGAGGGGCGGGGGAGGGGTCGGGGTCGCGGTCTGCGGGGGGCGACCAGGCTGTTATTTTTAGCTCCGCGGCAGTGGGCAACAGGGGAGTCGGGGCGGGGCAGGGGGCGCGTTTTGAGTTGCGCGGGGCGTGCAACGACGGGATGCCCTCCCGACTTTTGCAACGACACTGAGCCCTTCGGGGTTCCTGCCGCCAGCTCCGGGCTCTCCGGAGGCACTGCGGCCGGGCTCCCCAGACCAGGCTGGACCCCCATGCCCTCGGCAGCCACCTCCTGCACCCCATTTCCCATCCTCCGAACCCGCGCCGCGTGCGCCCAAGCGGCACGAGCGCTTCTGCGGCCCCGGCGCTGGGGCAGCCCGTCTGCTTGTCAGTCGGTCTCTAGCTAGCGTCGTCCCCCCCCCTCTCCGAACACTCCCTCCGCCCTCGTTCCCCGGCCTTGGCCTCTGCTATTCCAGCGGCCCCAAGCTCGGTTTCGGTCACTCCCTCGCTTCCCCCCTCCCCTCCTCTACGAAAACATTTGCAAGTTTCCAAAAAAGCCACCGAACTGAGCGGCAGCGGGCTGGCGACTCCACCGGGCTCCGAGGAGGCGCCGCAGACTGACACCGAGACCGAGCAGCCGGGCCCGCCCTGGCCGGGCCCCGAGTCGCTCCTGCCCCACTCCGGCCTCCCGCGCCCCGCGCGCCCGACCCTACCCCCCAAGCCCCGACTTACTCCGAGCACGCCGCCGCGGCCCCCGCCTTGCCATGAATGTCGGGGCCCCCCCGACAGCCTCCCCAAGCCAGCGCCCCGTCCGCGGCCCCGGGGGGACTTCATGGAGCTCTCGGGATCCCCCCTGGCCTGCCTGGCCTCCTGAGCCCCCCGCCTGGCCGCTGCTCGGAGCCGCCGCCCGCCTCGCCGCGTCCCTCGCCTCGGCGTCTGCCGCTCCCCTCCCCCCGCAGCCCGGAGACTCTTCCCTCCCCCGCGCCCTCCCCGGGCCTCCTCCGCCCCTGCCCCCTCCACCGCCTCCCGGGCGGGTGTGTGGAGGGCAGAGCCGAGCCCGTCGCCCCCCACCCCGGGACATCTCTCCAGAGACCCGGCCCGGGGTCTTTCGGCAGAAGGATGAGTGTTGGAGGCACGGAGTCTAGGGAGCTCTGACATTGGGACCTGAGAACCGGGGCTGGGACGCTGTCCCCGCTTTTGCTTTATTCTCTCTCTCCTTTGGAAAAGTACAGACCACCCATCACCCCCAGATCGTCCAGCCCTAGAGATGAGCAGGCGGGCTCCAGGAGCGGAGCCACTGGGGAGGCCGCCTAGTACTTCGCACGCCTAGAGCCACGGCACTGTCCGTGCACCGTGGGGTTCCTGTTCTGGCTGTGTAGGGACCCTGGGGAAGCTGCTCCACCTCCAGCCAGAGTCAGGCTATGCAGCCAACGCCCTCGCGTCCCGCCCCGCCCTTGCCAGGTCCTCCATCCTCTGTCCCATCCCTGGTCCTGGGGTGTAGCGATCCGAGAACCACATAGTGCTCCTCCTGCCTAGGTCTGGAGCTTAGAGGGGTCCCTTTCCAATCTGGGTATCTTAAGATGTCTCGACCTATCGGCTGCTTACCAGGCATCTCCAGCTGTCCCACCTAGCCCAGTTCGGGCGATTCGAGGTTACAGGACTTGGGGCTCAGCTAGGACATCCACTCTTACACTTCACCTCCCTCCATCACGCCGGCTCCCAAATGCTGGTGGCTGTTTTGGGACCCTCGACGTGGGGAAAGAGAGAGGAGTGGTGTGTGTGTGTGTGTGTGTGTGTGTGTGTGTGTGTGTGTGTGTGTGTGTGTGTGTGTGTGTGTAGGTTGAGGCTAGTAAGGGGAGGTGGAGTTTATGTACTCCATGCTGGACCCCTGGGTCCTAGACTTTGGACTTCCAAGCCTACCACCTCCTTGAGTACCAGGTAGGGAGCATCAGGCAGCAGAGAAGGTTGGAAGTGCTTGGAACAGAGGGGTAAGGAAAGGCCTGGTGAAGGAAGTATGGTGCCCTGAAAAATACCACCCGGTTAACTGGCACCCTTGCTTGCTTACTTACCAATTCTGTGTTCGAATCACTAGTACTCTCCGGGGGTCTTGGTCTCAGTTTTGACATCTGCAAAATCGGGGAGATGTCCAGCTTACTCAAAGGGACAAACTGTGCAAGCCCGTGAGCTCCAGGGGCTCTCCACAAGCATTCTATGCAAATGAGCTCAGCTCTCCCTGACAAAAAGCCTTTTCTCCATCTCAAGGATGGCCCCGTCCTTCGGTGAGAACCGGAACTCACGTCCACACTGCCTTCCTCAAACATGCTTCTGCCATGCGCCTCTTCTGTGTCCACTGCTCTTGAGTTTCTTGTCCTGGTGTTCAAAGACTGCTATTTCCTTCAAAGTGACTGTTCCCAATAGTTACAGTCTGCTGGACTTCTGGTCTGCTCACGCTCACACCTCTGTCTGGTTTTTCGGTTTCCCTGTCAGGATCTCACTCCTTCGTTTGGTATGGAGAACACGTGTCCCTACTTGTGTCCCCACATCCTCAGTAGTACTGGGTGGGAGCTCAGTTCTCTCTTGTATGGTATGCCTGTTCTTTGAGAATGGAAGAACACAGTGCTATATGCTTTGATGGTCTCAGTGTTACGTGTTTCTAAATGACCCAAGTTTCATGTGATGGTGACGGCTGTCTTTTCCCTTGGTGATGAGAAAAGAACATACTGGAATCAAGAATGAGAGCCATCTAGGAGTTGACCGGGCAGAGTTCCTAGTTCTAACAATAGAAACCTCTTGACTTGTACTTTGGGCTGGGCATGGTGGTGCACACCTTTAATTCCAGCACTTGGGAAGCAGAATCAAGCAGATCTCTGTGAGTTCGAGGCTAGCCTGATCTATATAGTTAGTTACAGACTAGAGCTACATAGTCTCAAGAAAATGAAACAACAAAAGAAAGCTAAGCTTTGCCCTTGGGTGGACCAGGGTGGGCTGTGGCAATTGCTAGAGCGGTGTGATGGTCTCTGCGTCCCTTGAGGGCATTTCCCTAGCTCTATCAAGTACCTCACCCCAGAGTTCCCTACTAGACATTCCACACTATGATCACCCAACTTACCCTCAGGCCCCTGGTTAAACTGCCACCTTCGGAATGGGGCGAGGGATCGCATATTAACTAGCAGCACACCAGGGTTGGGTAGAGCCAGCCTTGCCCTTTGACTGGCATGCCCTGGGCTGTAGGGTCAGTTTCTGGTTTGTTTCAGATCAGTTTTCAATGGAGTTGGGAAAAGTAAGGCCAGGAGTAGGGAGTGGGTCTGTGTTTTTCTCTTTGATCCCCAGTTGGGACTTAGCAGGAGGAGATAAGATGGCCACCATAGCTCAGGACCAGAGCAGTGTCTGGACTCTGGCTCCACCTCTGCTGGTGTGGCAGCCGCGGACGGATAGGCCTCTGCTGCTACCAGTCTGAGTAGGGCTCTAGCCAAGGTACACAGAACCTGGGGCCACTTGGACCGTCAGCCTTGCACAGTCCTTCCAGCTCTGTAGCCTGGCCTTACTCTCTCAGAAAACCCCTTGTCACCTGCCTGGAAGCTCTGTGGAACCAGGAGCCCACATCTGGTTCTGAGACACCACCCTTCATCCCCATACTTCACCCCCAACTTAGCCCCAAAGTCACTTGCATGCCAAGATTAGCCCTGCTCCAGACTGCTCTGGCCCCACAATGAACCTGACCCCAGGTTAAGCCTTTATCCCAGTCTGATTTACAACCCGTGGCTGAACCCTGACCTCAGATCAGGATTCCTCCCAGGTTTCAAACCCCAGACATTTCTCTCGTTACCGGTCCCTCTGGAAACTTTTTGAGCCAAGAGGCCAGTATAGGATGGGGTGGCCAGGCCATAAGTGAAGCAAGGTGCCACTTTTACAGCCATTTCGGCTGCTCATAAACACTCCCCTACCCAGCTGAGTCACTGAAGGCTTCCATAGCAGCTGGCTGGGCAACCCCCCTGCTCTTGCAGCAGGGTCTGGCTTCTCACCTCCAGGAAGGTGGAGGGAGGGAGGGAGAGGGAGGATGGGGGCCCAGGAGGCCAGGAGGCTTTGTCTCCATCAGGACACACTCCAAAGGCTTCTGCGGGGATGGACTTCCTCTGGCTGATGTCATGGTCACAGGTGCCTTGCTGTCGTGGACACCAGGTCCTTGTCTGCCCCAGAGCACAGCACAGGCTTACCTCAGAGGCAACTTAACCTTGTTTCTTTCTCCCAGCTGCAGTTACCCCTTCCAGCTCCCCGAGTCCCACTTACCTGGAATCCTCAGGTCTTTCAAATGTAGCCTCAGGTTGAGGAGCAGACTCAGGTTGGCCATGGGGAGGCCATGGGAAACTCCAGGGAAGATACTGCAGCTCAGGCCTGAGCACGGACGCTGCTGTTGAAGACAGGAAAAGGCCCGGGTCAGAGCTCTGGCTTGAAAAGAAAAATTAATGATTTTTTACCAAGTCCTGCACTGGCTCAGGACTTTGTCCCAGACCCCAAGCCTGCCAGTGTTCTGATACCCTGGGCTAGGCCCTCCCCACAACCCTCATGGATCTGCCTTCCAGGCGCCGAGCCAGCTCAACCTCCAGTGAGCCTGTGCCTCAGTTGTCCTCCCTTGCCCTGCCAAGCCTCACGATGACTAATTCCCCTTTTATTTATCCCTGTTTCTGTCTAATCCTTCTGGCCCTTTCTACCTCTCGGAAATCCCAGGCTGCCACATGGTATGAACGCAGCATCTATAAGTGATTTTATTCAAGGTTTAGGAGCCTTAAAAAAAAAATGGAGTATGGGCTGGTTTATACTCACATCCCAGAGAGAAAAGCTGATACCTGAGCTGGAGATGTAGCTCAGTGGAAGAGTACGTGTTTATCATGAGTAAGATCCTCCATTGGATTCCAAGTATCATGAGAAAAAAAATGGTGTGTGTGTGGGATGGGGGGGGGGGGGGGGCGCTGAGCCGGGAGAGCTGAGTACAATGATCCCAATTTGGGCTACATAGGGAGATCCTGTTTCAAAAATAAATACCTAGGGACTGGAGAGATGGCTCCACAGTTAGGAGCACTTACTGCTCTTGCAGAGGACCAGGGTTCAGTTCCCAGCACTCATGTTAGATGGCTCACAACTACCTTTAGTTCCAGGGGATCCAAAGTTCTCTGGCCTCTGTAGGCATCTCCATGCACGTGGTGCACATAAGCCCATGCAGCACACCATACACATAAATTAAGATGAATAGGTGGGGGCGGGGGCGGGGGCTGTAGCGCAGTTGGGAGTAGAGAGCCTGCATGGCATAAACGTCCCTCCCAGTACCACTTCAACTGGACCTGGTGGCATATGATTGTAATCCCAGAAACGGGGAGTTGGGGGCAGGAGTATTAGAAATTCAAGTTCATCCTTGGCTACGTGGAGAGTTTGAGGCCAGTCTGGGCTACCTGAGACCCTGTCTCAAAAAGGGGGTGGGGTGGGCAGTGAGATGGCTCAGCGGGGAAAGGAGTTTGCCATCGAGCAAATCTAAAAACCTGAATTTGACCCCCGAAACTCACATTGTGGAAGGGGAACATTAACTTCTGCAAGCTGTCCCCTGATCTCCACCCGTGTGCCATGGCACGCGTGTACACACACACACACACACACACACACATACACACACAGGGGGCGTAAATCAACATAACTGAAAATAAAGAAGAAACAAAAAACAACCAATTAAACAAAACAAAACAACCCAAACAAACAAAAAATTCCTGAGGTCTCAGCTAAGGGAGATGTAGGGGCTCCCATTTCACTCAAGCCTTTGTCTTGATCCCCACCCCGCCCCCCACAACCTTACAACTACCGATATCTGACTAGAATGAAGCCAGCCAGGAAGCCCTCTCTATCCGGCCCCACACTGATGTACCTCCCAGACTCAGGGTCTGCTTGTGCACAGTGGGCAGGGGCCTACGCACAGGGTGGACCCTCCTTCGTGAGTCTGTAGACTAGGCCCTGACAGAACCAGGAGTGGCTGCTGAGGGTGAGGATGTACACAAGTGGGAACACAGCGACTATGCAAGATCCTAGAAACCTCCCCCGCAGGTCCCCAGGACCCAGTGACCTGGGCTGGAGACTGCCCTTGTGCCTGAGCCCAGTCTGAGCTGGTTTACGTCTGGAAGCCCCGGCTGGGCCTGACGAGGTCTAATGATTCACATAGCAGCTGCCACTCAGCACATTCCAACCCCAGCCCCCAGTGCCCAGCACGTGAAGTGGCTGCCTCAAACCACCCTTCTGTCACCAGGGCATGTTCCTAGGACCCTTGTCTCCAGCGTCACCTCTTAGACCTTCTGGGCTCTTGCCAGTGGGTACCACACATTTGGTCCCCTTTGTTCTGCTTTACTCTTATTTGGTGTTTGTTTTGAGGCAAGGTGGTGTTGATATGTAGCCCAGGCTGACTGAGAATTCATACATAGCCTAGACTACCTTGAACTCCTGATTGCCCTGCCTTGGCTCTCTCGGTACTGATATTATATAGGTGAGCACCAGCATGTCAACCATTTTGCTTGAGATAGTTAGTTGTTCCCTGTGTTGTCCAAGCTGGATTTGAACTCCTGGTCTTCCTGCATCAGCCTCGCGAGTGGAGTGTTGTGATCACAGTACCACCCCACCCAGCTTTCCAGTGTACTGCTTTGGCTCACAAACTAGAAAGGGAGGCAAGGAGTTTGTTAATACCTGGCTTCCTAGAAGGAGAAACTGAGGTATGAGAACAAAATGGATTAGCTAGGTCACATAGCAAGACCATGACAAACAGCACCAACAACTATTGTAGGTATCCTGTCCCCAGTCTGAGCTATTCTGAGATATGCTACTCAAGGGCTATTCAAGAATGTATTGGCCATTCTGTGGCCAGGGTCACAGGGGCCTGGGTTTCATTTGTGTAGGTCCTTGGGCTGTTACATTCCGAGGAGGAAACGATCCCCTGCTTCCCATTAAACATCACTGCCACCCTGACCTCTGACTCAGGACTATCCTCCTCATCTTGAGATCCTTTGCTTTGCCATGGGGCAGGAGCCTGGGACCTATTTTGCTTGATCTGTGTGGCCCTGAGCTGGACCCCTCCCTACTCATGGCCTCAGTTTCCAATCTGCCCTTAACAGATGAAAGGTTTGAGAGTCAAAGTGATCAGGGACTCATTTTGGATGCGGGCAGAGCTTTGCATCTGAAAATCTGGCGTTCAGGCCAGTCTGTGTTCCTCCAGTGGGCCCCAGCCTAAGGCTGTGAGGGGTGATTCTGGCCCTTAGCCTGGGGACAGGAAATCGTATTTTGGTCCTGGGTCCCGGGTAAGTAGGTAGGGGGGGAATGGCAGCTCAGACCCAACTATGTTTACTTGGGCTGGGCCCCCTCAGAGCTCAACAGGCTCCCATTCATTGGGAGCCCCATAAACCCTGTGGGGCTCCCTGAGGTTCACAGCGCCTGGATGCCAAGCGTGGCTGCCTCCCCCAGACCCGCTAGGGACCAGCAGGGGTATAAGAATATGAGGGAGGCAGGACTGAAGACATGTAGAGGCTCGGCCGTGCCTTCCTCTTTCCCTTTTTGCTTGGGGGGGGGGGTAGTAGTTCCTACCCAGATCCCTTGGAGGGCACTTGGGAAGATCCGCGGCGGTCATGGAGGTCCGCTATTCCCTCAGCAGCTGTGGGGCCTTCATGACTCTTTTGTCTGAGGTCCAGACAGAGCTTAGATGACAGATGTCTTAGATGAGGACAGAGCTGCACTCCCCAAGCTCCAGAGCACATCTTCAAACTTTAAAGCCTGAGATGGCAGTATCCATGCCCGCTGACCTTGTGGAGACCTTTGTATCCTATTTTGGGTTGTTGACAAATTACACACCCCTAATCACCCTGAAGTAAAGGAGTCTTCCTGTGTCAGGTCTTCTCTTCCTTCACTGCCCAGCAAGGGAACTCTTTTTTTGGAGGCAGAAACATTGGGATCAGATCACGGAGGATGAGGCGCTGGGATCTGCTTACCGCCCTCTTGGACCCTTCCTGTTGTCTCCAGTCCCTTCCATCACACTTTATTCAGGTTCGTTAAGGCCCCTCCACATGGAAAGGAGACAGCAGCAGCGCTTGAGAGAAAGAATTAGGACTTGGGGATCTGCAGAGCGCCTGGCTCTCTCATGACTTTACAATAACCCCTTGCTAGCTGCTGACAGTTAGAGCGAGCACTGTCCCAAGCCCCTTTAGCCCTGTGTATACTTCTCTGCTGGTAAGCCCCGGGCTGGAGCGTGGGGGGTGAGGGCTGGTGGAGGAAGAGGGGAAGGAGAAAGCTCCCACCTAAATCTCCATTCAACAGTGCCCCCACGTGCCCCTGGCAACCTATTCAACCACCAGGGACCCTGCTTGAGGGGTAGAAGGGGGTCTTGCTTCCTAGCCGCCTTCCAAGTGGGGTGTGACTTCCCGCTCCAGTGGTTGTAAAATGCCCAGAAGCCTGGTAGGTCCCTAGTGTGGGGGTGTGTGTGTGTGATGGGGTGGGGATGGGGGGGTCTGTGCCTCGGAATACCCTCCTCCCAGGCGTATTTGACACGTGTTTCCGCCTCTCCCGGCATGGGCTCCCGCGGTTGCTATTTATAACCTTTAAGAGCTCCTGCCGACTGCAAAGTTTTCTTAAACTCAAAATATCACTGAGGTCCTGGGCACGCGTTCCAGAGGCCTCAGGGCACTGTGGTTTGAAGGGGGGGGGCCATGGAAGGAGGAGGTATGAACTCAGACCCCGGGTACTTGCTGAGGGCTGTGACAGGGACCTGGGTGAGAAACCCTAGTCTTGATACTCTGGCCTGTTTTTGGTCGGAGGGATCTTCTATGTGGGTGGTCCTTGGCCATGCTGGGCCATTTGATGTCTTCTGGGCCTTCTCTGGGACTGCTTCCTGTCATCCCAAATGCCTCAGTGGACACCATCTGGGTCAAGGCCATGAATTGGTAAATCCTGGGGGCATCTCTGAGGCTGGGATCAGGACTGCATCTGCCTGTCTGGAGCAGAGATGTGTCTGCCTGGCTGCCCAGCAGCAGAGCCAGCAGCAGGCATCATTGGCTGAACTATGCCGAGAGAAGCAGCACTTTGAGAACGTTTCTAAACCTGTGTGTGTGTGTGTGTGTGTGTGTGTGTGTGTGTGTGTGTGTGTGTGAGAGAGAGAGAGAGAGAGAGAGAGAGAGAGAGACTACCTTGGCATTAGAGATGCCAGGAGACAGGAGAGAGGTAGCTCAGTGGTTAAGAGAGATACCAGGCGAGTAGCTAATCATGGCTCAGATACTACCCTGAAGTTACAGCTGGAGCGGGCAGCAGCAGCAGGGCCAGATTCAGCCAGGGCAGGATACTGCTGGAAGGTATACCCTGCAGGTTCTGCCTGGCCTGGCTAAGGCTGTGTTCCTGCGGCCCCTCAGCCTCCCCTGGTGTAGATGAAAAGCCCATTTCCCACTCAGCCGCACACTCCTGTTGGAGGCCTCCACGGCCCCGCTGCACTCTTTTCCTTCCCTGCTTCCTGTGCCAGAACGGGGGACACAGAAGCAGGTAACTAGCACTCTGTCACTGGGGCCGTTCCTGCAAGCAATACCCTTGCTTGACCTCCCCCCCCCCCCCGCCCTCCCCTCCCCCTGAAGTCATTCCTAGCCCAAGGAGCAGAACTGGTTCTAAGATGACTCCTTATTTATTGTCTAGGTCAAGCATAGCTGTAGAGGGTTCCTTGGGACAGAGAGGGACAAGGACGTATGCTGGACTGGGCTCAGACTCCAGACTCTGAGGAGGAAGCAGATGTGGTCCCTAAAGCATCCATGAGCCCCGGGCCTCTGCCTTACTCTGTAGGCTAACTTGTCCTGTGCCTTCTCCTGTGTGCACTTCCAATGCCTGCTCCTCTCAGAAACCTTCCAGGGCTTGCAGCCTGGCCCCAGCAAAGCAAGATCTACACATCACATCCTGGTTCTTAGCTAGGGCTTTTATTTAGTGGTACTAGGGGTGAATCCAAACTTTCCAGTATACAGCATATTCCTGCCTAACTTCAGCGTCAGTCCCGGGACAGGCTCATCGCCCTGACTTCAAGGATGCCTTAGATACTGGTAAAGCTTTGGACTCCCAGCACTCTGCTCGGCTCATCCCTTCGTCGCCCAGTTGCTCTGGGGAGGGGCCTCCACTCTGAGCCTTGCTTTCTTCAAGAGGAGGGGGGCAGATCCCAGGATTTCAGAATGCTTCTCCAATGCCTCAGGTCAAGTCTCCTTAGAAAGTTCTCTTCCAGGGAGCCTCCTGACACTGACTCCACCCAATGGCAGGTCCTCAGAGGGCCAGGGAGCAGCCCAGGGGACAAGTTGCGAAATGGGAGACCGTAGCTAGGGGAGCCCTCAGGGTGGAAGAGAGGCCCCACACTAGCCTTAGTCCAGCCATCCCTGAAAGGGATGATGGAGGTGGGAAGAGTGGCATGCTTTCTCTCTGGACCTCAAAGTCAGGAAAAAGAACCTGGAGGCAGCAGAGACCACTGACAGCCATGATGACCTCTTTCTTTTACATATACATATACATATACATATACATATACATACATATACATATACATACATATACATATATATATATAATTTTTGTGTCTGTGTTAGTATGCGTTCATGAATGCAAGTGCCTTTGGAGGCCAGAAGAGGGGGTCAGATTCCCTGGAGTTAGCTACTGTTGGTTGTCTCTAGCATGTGGGTACTGGTAACAGAACTTCAGTCCTCTACAAGAGCAGCAAGTGCTTTTAACCACTGATCCATTGCTCCAGCCTCTCTGTTTTGCTGAGCTGAATCTGCAATGATTACAGGCTGGGAGAAGGGTATGACCATGCTAATTGGGCATGGGCTCTTGGAGGGGTCCCGGGCCATACAGTAACCTGCTACACCCACCACAGGCTCTTCTGCTTGTAGTATAAGAGCAGGACTCCTGAAGGCAAGACATGATTCAGGGGTGGGGGATGCTCATTGTGGACAGGGTTCCCTGAGCTGCAGCCACCCCTCAGTCCCTCCCTGCTTATCTGCAGCCTGGGCTGGGCCCTTTGTGCCAGTCCATTGTCCCCTTATTGACATAGCTCTAAGCTCCGGCTCACCATCCCTCACTACAATCTGGACAGGGGCAAAGGTTGACAAAGTCGGGAAAGGAGGGGACTCAGGACTAAGGATGCTTTAGAAGCATGGCTGACGACACCCCCTCCCCAACCCCAAGGTACAGAAGTGAATGCTGAAAACTCTCAGGGGCGGGGGCTCTGGGAATCAGCGATAGGGCCAGCACCGTGATCCCCAGCTGGTGCTGAAGCCAGGCCTGGCACCCAAATCTGCCTTGATGAGGGCGATAATACTCCATTGTCTCCTGATGTCCCAAATGTTGCCTCCAAATTCTTGAGCCATCTAGCTAACCAGAATGCTGATCTGAGAGACCTCAGTCCAGACTACAGAACTTGTGGCTCCCTGTAACAGAGGGCTGAGCTGACAGCCTCACACTACCCATTCCCATTTTCTCTAGGTCATACACTGGGCGCGCGCGCGCGGGGGGGGGGGGGGGTACTTTGAACTGGTCTTAGACATCTTAGACTGGTCCCAGACATCTGAGAGTCTGAATCCACTGTAAGCTCCCAGTAGCCTCAAGGCCGTTGCAGCAGGAACTTGCCTATCCCCGAACAGCCCCTGTTTTCCTTTTGCCTTCCCTGTGCTTGTCCTAGGGTCCAAGATATGGGAAACAAATGGGTCGGGAACCTTCCAGAGAGTCCTTTCCCATGAGAGCCAAGTGCTGACCCCATCCTTATCTGGCCTAGAAATGCCAAAAACAACACAGATGCTTCGACTCAAAGGCCTGAACTCGGGGATGCTGACCTCCCCAGCCCAGCTGCTCCGCTCAGGCCTCTGTTTCCCCTCTGTGAACAGACCTCCATGCAAGGCTCCACATTGGTGCAATGGTGTAGTGAGCCCCACAGGTGTGTGGGAGGAGGCGACGGAAAGGCTCCAAACACCTGGACACACACACACACACACACACGCACGCACGCACGCACACACACACATGCACATGCACACACACACACACGCACACACACACATGCGCGTGCGCACACACACGCACACACACACGTGCGCGTGCGCGCACACACACACGCACGCACGCACGCACGTTTGTGTTGATCCATGTTGACTCCAGTGTTAGTATCACGGGACTGGTGACAGTTGCCTCCGGAAAGGATGAACCTGGAGACTTAGGCACACAACAGTCTCTGAGCTCCTGAGGCAAACTCATTCCACTAAGGTGGAGAGGGGAGTCTTGAAGGCCATTTGGTATCAGCTGGGGCAGGTTAGTCGATTGGGCATGCACACATGTATGCAAGCATGAGTGTGTGTGTGTGTGTGTGTGTGTGTGTGTGTGTCTGTCTGTCTGTCTGTCTGTCTGTCTGCCTTTGTGTGTGTGTCTGCATTTTCAGCCTAACCACACAGGGCGGGTGGGTAGATATATAAATAGTTACCAAGGCAGGTACCAGAATCAACCCCAACTATTCCTGGCTGGGGGCTTGGGCCATTTTTAAGGCAGTATCCACACCCTGCACTACAGAGGGTTTTTGTGTGGCCACTGGAGGCAGAGACACAGCTGGTGCTGGGTGGGGCAGAGAGGGGACAGCCCAAGGTCTGGTGGGGCCACCATAGCTAGGAGGGACTTGTAAGGGGACAGGGAAGCCATCCCAACCCACACTGGCTTCTCTTTCTGTCTGTCTTTGCATTTTTTTTTTTGAGACAGGTTCTCCTGTGGCCTAGGCTGACCACAGCTCAGTATGTAGCTGAGGATGACCTTGAACCCCTAATGCTCCTGCTTTCACCTCCAGAGTGCTGGGGTTACAGGTGTAGCCACAACACTTGGCTAAACTGCCTCTAAAATTTTTGTAAAAGTTGGTTTTGTGTATAGGTGTTTTGCCTGCATGTGTATCTGTACACCACGTGTGTGTGTGTGTGTGTGTGTGTGTGTGTGTGTGTGTGTGTATGTGTGTGTGTGTGTGTGTGTGTGTGTGTGTGTGTGTGTGTGTGTGTGTGTACCTGGTGCCCTTAGGTCCCATGGAGCTGGAGTTACAGATGATGGTTATGAGCCACACATGGGGGCTGGGAAAGGAACCCGGGTCCTCTGGAAGAGCAGCCAGTGCTCTTAACCACTGAACCATCTCTCCAGCCTCTGCCCTGCTTGTATCAAAAGCATCGTTGCTGCTTCTTGTCACCTCCTTCATTCACTACGGTGACTGTCATCCTTGTTCCTGTCCCACCTCCTTTCTCATGCTGACTCTCTCCTCCCACATCACTGCCTTGCCTTGTGATCACTCCTTGTCTGCTCTGGCTGCTTGAGGTTGAGAGCCGAGCGTGAAGACTCCTCATCTTTGGAGCTGAGTTTAGGGGTGACGAGCTGTGTGCGTCCACGTGACTGCATCTCTAGCTCATCTTTCCCTGGGCCTACCTTTGTCCCCGACCCACCTCAGCAACCTCCTCCTTCTGATGTGCCCCATCTCTCTTCCTCTCCCAGCCCTCCTGTCCTTGCCTCGATGTCTACATAGTTAAGGGTCCTGTGTACAGTTTCTCATGACAGCCCCAGGGAGCCGGCTACTCCTTGCAGCCAAAGTGAACTGTTTGCCTGAGACAGTTGATCCATCCAGTCAAACAACCAGTCAATTCAGACTCCTCGTATGACTGACGGGTTTTTTTTCCCCCTCTGCTAAATTTACTTGCATTTTGGACTGAATTGGCTATTCAACAGAGGTTGTGTCCACATGGCCCCACCCCACTCATGCCAACAGATGAACAGACTCACAGATAGACATGCACACACGACCAGGAGCACCCAGACGTGCTCTGACCTACGCGTGGTCACAGCCTGGTGACACATACAAACATACAAGATCACACACTCCCACACAATCACACACGTGGCCCCACCCTCTTGCCCGTGGTTACATACACATAAACCACAGATGACAAACAACCACACACATTCACACCTCAGGGCAGTGCACACATTCACTCCTGTTCTGGGAAAGACTTGGGGAAACAGAGGCAAGGAGAGGGAAGATGTAGTCCTGGGTCCAAAGCTGGGCAGAGGCCCAGCTCAGCAGTTTTGGGCAGTCATCAGCTCCTTCTCCAAGACCAGCTCACAGTGACATCTCTTTCTCCCTCCCTCATCCTTTCCAGGGGGTTTCTGGTCATCTCAGGCCACTGCTGAGCCCTTAAACCTCAAATATAGCAGCTCCCAGACCCCGATCCTAAAAGGGGATTCTTTTTTTTTTTTTTTTTCTTCCAAGGATCCTAAAAGGAGACTCTTCTTTTTTTTTTTTTTCTTCCAAGGACAATAAATATTTGCTCTTTGGGAGACTGCTGGTGGGAGAGAACAGGGTTTGGCGCGATGGCAGGGAATGTCAAAGCAGTTCCGGGCGGGCCCAGGCCCTGCTGCGGGGGAGGGGCTGGACCCTGTCCGGAAGCTACACCAGAGTCAGGCTGAGGGACTTGAGCTCAGAGGTACGCCTCAAGCCCTTCAATCCCAACGCAGGCCACCTTCTCAGCTACCTTAACTAGCATGTTGAGACCCCATCCTCTCTGCCAGACCCCTCTCCCCCAAGTATTATTCCTTATACGAGCTTTTCTCCTGCTCCATTCACTCTTAAAAAAAAAAAAAAAAGTTGCAGGAGACTGGAGAGATGGCACAGCAGTTAAGAGCCCTGGCTGCTCTTCCAGAGGACCCAATGCCATCTTCTGGTCTCTGTGGGCATCAGGCATGCATGTGGTACACATACATTCAGGCAAAACACCCATACACATAAAAATTAAATAAAATAAATAAAAATGTTTGAGCGAGTGTGCGTCTGATGTTCATGTGTGGAACATGGGTGCCTGCATTCCAGGGCACGTGTGTGAAGGTCAGAGGACAGCCTCTGGGGTCGGTCCTGACCTTCTATCTTGTTTGAGGCAGGGTCTCTTATTACCTGCTTCTGTGTGTGCCAGGCTGGCAGGTCCTCGGGCTTCCAAGCTGTCTCTGTGTCCCATCTCCCAATAGGGACACTGGGATTACTGTGTCCAGGCTTTATGTGGAGTCTAGGGATCTGAACTCAGGTCCTCATGGTTATAGAGCAAACACTTTACCTCTGAGCGGTCTTCCCAGCCCTCCATCCACCCTTGACTGCTCCCGGCCCCTTCTCACTCCCTTAGACTGCAGAGACCCAGCTTGTATCCTATTCTTTGGACCCAGGGGCGTGGGTGTGTGTGTCAGCATTTTCAAACACAGTTTCAGAGGCCCTCCTTGGGTGGATGAGCTATGAGGAGCAGGGTCAAGGTCCCTCAAGCCAGACTGGTTCATGAAAACAGGGATGTGCCTTCCATCCATAACGGACCAAGTCTGGACATTGCTGTCCCCACACTGTCCCCCATGAGGCCCTAGGCCCTGGAGACTCTGGCCTGCTACCTCCTCCTTCATGCTGAATTAGGTTCCCAAATATAGCGGCCATGGCCACAGCCGGCCAGGACACCACAGCCCCAAAGCGTCAGTCCTGGGCCAGGATCAGAGGGGCAGGAGCTGATTATAGGTCCCCGGGCCAAACCCAGGACTTGCCTGCCAGCCCGCTGGGCCCTACCACCCCCACCCCTAGAACCACAAGGCTGGAGCATCTGGTCCCCGTCAGCACAGTGGGCAAAGGGAGGGGCCTCGGAGTTGTGTTTGGCCTGCCCGAGGACAGAGTTGCCTGTGTGTGGTGGTGAGGATGGGCCGGTACTTAGAGTAGACATTGCCCTCAGAACCCACCATCATCTACCTTACCATTGTCCATTGGCTAGGTAGGGAAACTGAGGCCAGGAGGAACAGAGCCCAGGTTGGCTCTCAAGAGCACAGAGAATGTTCTGCCTCCCCCTTTCGTACCGTTTTCCATTTTTCCAGGCCTGGGGCTGTGCCATGGGAAGCAGGCCACATCCTGTTGGTGGCTGATCAGTCCTGCTGGGAAGGCCTCCTGGAGTCAGACTTTCACCCAAGGCCATAGGATGGTACAGATACTCATACATTCATTTGCTCTCTCAGTTCTTTTGACTGCCGGTTGACACCTCCCAGGGCCACAAATCCTCCATCTGTGCAACTGAGGTGGGACCCAGGGACCCCATTAAGGGTCTGTGTTGATGAGAACTCAACATATGGTCATGAGTTCACATTTCTGGCCACACACATTTGTGTGGGTCTGCTTGGGCCATGACGGGGTCCCCAGGACCTGTTATACAGCAACATTTGACCTACTTCTAAGGCTCTGGGTCTGGCCCAGGCCACGTTCTCGACTACTCCTCCGGGAAGTGTGGGCCTGCATCCCAGCCCCGAGGCTGTAAGCCAGGAGGGGCGGGCCCAGAAAGGCCAGGACTGCTTGTGGAGCCTGTGGCTGGGGGACAAGGACACGTGGGGAGCCTGACCCTCCTTCCCTGCTTCTGGCTCTTGGGCCCAAGGGACAGTCAACCCTCTTTCCCATGTGGCCACCATATTCTTAGCTACCCATATTGGCTCTGATAGGATGAGGGGCATTCCTCATGCCCTTTGAACGCTGACAGGGAGGTCTGCCAGGCACCCACCACCAACTGCCAAGAGTTTACACGGCTCCCCATAGCCTCCCTTGTCCACACCAAGCAGCAGGCAATGTCCACGTGGAAAGCCGACATCTGCCTGACCTGAGGCTAGGGTTTGGATTTACAGTCTGGGGTCTTGAATCCTGGATCTCAGATCTGGTTTTAGAATTCTTCTCCTGCTGTGTGGTGGTGGAAATCCCAGCACTTTGGAGGCAGAGGCAGGAGGATCTCTGAATTCAAGACCAGCCTGGTCTACATAGTGAGTTCCAGGACAGCCCGGGTTACACAGAGAAACCTTGTCTGGAAAAATCAAAGGGGAAGAAAACAAAGGATTCTGGGTTTAAGATTTGGCATTCTAGGCCGGGCGGTGGTGGCACACGCCTTTAATCCCAGCACTCGGGAGGCAGAGGCAGGTGGATCTCTGTGAGTTCGAGGCCAGCCTGGACTACCAAGTGAGTTCCAGGAAAGGCGCAAAGCTACACAGAGAAACCCTGTCTTGAAAAACCAAAAAAAAAAAAAAAAAAAAAAAAAGAAAAAAAGATTTGGCATTCTAGGATACAGAGTCTGGATTCAGGATGTGGGAGTCTCCAGATCTGGGCCTGGGTCCTAGGTGTGCTGTGCTTTGGGGTCTGGGTTCAGGCTGTGAACCCTTGGTCTGGGGTCTGGGTTTAGGCTTCCAGGCTTCAGTTTTAGGGTCTGGGTTAGGATTCTCGAGTTTGGGCTTGGGGCCCAAAGGCTGCTGGTTCCCGTCACTTCTATGCCCCCTGCTGGCCAGTCATTATGGTCACCTTCTACCTGAACCACCACCTTCCCCTTACTTCTAGGCTGTGACAAGGATTTCAGTCAGTAGCTAGGGAGCAAGGAACTGTGAGCAGCAGGAATTGGGCACTGGAAGAGGAGGGGTACAGTAAGCAGATGGTGGTTTTGAGGACTGTTGACTCCATGTTGCTCTGGGAGTGGAGGCTCTGTAGTCATTAGACTGTATCAGTCATTCAGGAAGCCCCTCCATCTACCCACCTCCAGAGATGGGCTTAGGACTTAATTTTTTCTTTTAGATTTATTTTTATTTTTATTTATGTGTGTGTATGTATGAGTGTACGAGTGTATGCCATATGTATAACCTGTGAAGGACAAAATATGTCAGATTCTCTTCAGCTGCGGCTACAGGCAGGTGTGATGTGTTAGGAACTGAAACTTGGCCCTCTGCAAATGCTCTCGCCTGCTGAGCCCTCCTCCTGTCCTTATTTACTTATCTATCTATCTATCTATCTATCTATCTATCTATCTATCTATCTATTATTTGGTTTTTCAACAGAGGGTTTATCTGTGTAGCCCTGGCTGTCCTGGAACTTGCTCCATAGACCAAGCTAGCCCCAAACTCAGAGTTCCATCTGCCTCTGTCTCCTGAGTGCTGAGATTAAAGGTATGCACTACCATACCAGGCCTTTAAATTAAAAGAATTTTTCTTTATATATTGATTTAGATAAGGTCTCGTGTACACCAGGCTAGCCTCAAATTCACTTGTGTAGTCACAGATAGCCTACCACTGTCTCCTGAGTGTCGCAATTACAGGTATACCTGGTAACGCCTAGCTATTGGGGGGAGTTTAGCCTTTGACAGGTGGGTAAACTTAGAAACTTGAGACATTGGTTCATCCAGTATTTACTGAGGGTCTGCCTGCTGTGGACCAGGCTCTGGTGACATACGACCGTGGAAGAAAGTTCCTGTGGGGACAGCTGTCACTCATGGAAGTGGGGGTCACACCTGTGAGAGACAAACTGTTACTAAGGTGTACAGGGACAAGGGTGGGGAGACAGGGAAGGGGGAGCAGGGGAGTCTCGAAGGGGTTAACATCTGAGACCAGGGGTGAACATGGCCACCAGGGAGAGGAAACAGCCTGGTCTAAAGGAACTGAGAAGGGCCTAAAAGGAGGCCACTGTGTCCCGGGCTTTCCTGCCCAGACCTAGGGCCTGTGGGCAAAGGAAAGTAAGGTGGTTGCCCTCCTCGCCCCAGGACTGTGGAACCCAGCTTGCAGTTTGTCATCAGCTGGGCCATGGCTCAGATGTCAGAGCTTGTCGGGGGAGGGGATTCAGACTACCACCCTTTAGTTCTCCAGGCCCCTCAAGTCCTGCAGAATCCTGTCTGCTCAGCTGTCCTTCTTGGAGGGCATAAAGCAACAGCTTGGACCGGGGATCTGAGTGTTGGCATAGCCTGTCCTCCCTGCCCTCTTCCCTTACCTGCCCACCTACCCACCATGGTTTCACTACTGGCTTTAGCCAGCCAATCCCATTGGCTATAGAGAAGCTGGCCTTGGGGGGGGGGGTGTCGAAGAGTCCCTACTGAGGGCTGGATACCTGTCATAGTGTGGAAAGTTCTCCTGTGGACAAGCCTGGGTACTGCTACTCCAGGAACCGGCAGGGCAAGCTCAGAGTCAGAGTTCGAGCAGAGGCTAGCCTTAGCCCCATCTGAGCCCTAGGGAGGAAGGAGTTCTATGTACTTTCTCTCCATGAGCTGCCGCATGGGATCAAGACACCTCTCCCTCTCACCAGCCCAGCGAGAGGAAGATAGTACCACGAGGCTCTGACGACATGAGCCCCTTAGTACAGATCACAGACTGGAAACTGAGGCCTGGGTGGGCCTGCTATGCGCTTAACTCTGTTTGAGCTGCATTCTGAAGGATAACAGTGTTCGGGTAAATGAAATGGGGCAGGAAGTCTGGGTCACCCCGTGTGTACATCTTCAGCCCTGGGCCTCAGTTTTGCCCTGGTAAGTGAGAGGGATCTGGGTAGCATCCTGGCTGTGCTTGTGTGTGGATGACTCCACCAGCAGAGTCAGTGATGCCGGGGTGGCGGGGGGGG
Source organism: Peromyscus californicus insignis (assembly GCF_007827085.1). Taxonomy (NCBI): domain Eukaryota; kingdom Metazoa; phylum Chordata; class Mammalia; order Rodentia; family Cricetidae; genus Peromyscus; species Peromyscus californicus. The sequence goes on from NW_026294402.1 coordinate 105,040,398, forward strand.
TAGCAGTGCTAAGGGTCAGCAGGTCTGGGCAGTCGGCTGTACAGAGGTTTCTCTCTGTGTTTCCCTCGGGTTGCCTTCTCCTTTGTGGCATTTCTGATGTCTCCGTGGACCCTCCCCCACGTCTCTCTTTCTCAATACTCTTGCCAAGCATCTGGAAGAAAAGTGAAAAACTTGTCGTCGTCCCCCCCCCCCCTCCAGCCCCGGATGCTGTCAGATTTCCAGATGTGGGGTGTTCTGCCCTCCAGATGAAGGGAGGAATGTGTTTCAGCCAGGCATGGCGACTCAGTCCTGGACTGCTATCCCTTCCTTGGGAGGCTGAGTGACAAGATGGGAGGATCCCAGATCCAGCAGGAAGATGGTAGGGTGCCCCAGGTTGAAGCCTCAATACCTTGTCTCAGCTTGAGTTATACCCTTCTTCATGCCTGAGAAGTCCCTTGGGGCTTAGGGTGGGAGGTGCTGCCTCTGAAGTTTCTATCAAAGGCTTCAGGCACTTAAAAATAACTAGGAACACCCCTTCTCCCCCCACATGCGCAGACACTAGGCGGGAACAGAACCCAATGTGTTTGCAAGATGTCCTCATTCTCTGAGTTTGTGCTGGAAGGGCCTCATGCCACCTCAGTCTCTCCATTTCTCCAAGTGGTGGCCCAGCCAGGCTGTGCTATGTCACAGTCATCTGCCAAGGGCAGGGGACCAAGGGAGTGGTTCCAGGGGCTGGACACTGTTGCTTGTGCCCTGGGGGGGGGGTGAACCTTTGGAGGAGGCATTGAGGGGTAAGAGTCTTCGACTGGCGCCCAGGAGCAAACCTTGCTCAGCACCTTGGGGTCCCTCAGAGATGCAGGATCCCCTGGAGCAGAAGGAAGCATGGGATAATGGGAGGAGTGGCAGGAGAAAGCTTCAGGAGGGGGCAAATGGAGGGGCAAGCAGGGAGAGACAGAGGGTACAAGGGGGAACTAGGGGTGAGCAAGAGGCCGGACCCTGGAGTATGTGGGGGAAGATGGACACTGGGCATCATAGCGAGGGCAGAGAGAAGCAAAGGGTGTGAAACTTGAGACACTCGTCTCAGGGGTTGGCAGGAGCTGTAAAAGGAGCCGTTGAACTAGCATGGAGGACAGTCCTCGAGGGAGCGCCACGGACCCTGTGACTGGGCTGCAGCTGTCTGCTGTAGCTAGACACTCATACACCAGTACATCTAAACACCCAGACATAAACACACAGCGGTCCCATCGCAGACACTCACTCAGACCCACACGGACATACGTGAATGCGAACACCTGGAAACAGGCCCACAAAGACAAGACACAGACCCTTCTCCCAGACCCAGCCTGCCACTCACAGACCTTGGCACGGAGGCACCCAGACAACATATACAAATGTCCAGAGACCTCCCACCACCCACACAGCCTGGGATCCCCTACCTGGAAAGGGGCCTGGACAGAGATCCACATCTACCCCGCCCTGCTCTTGAACACAGGACCTGGGATGCTCAGGTGCAGTTTAACTCAAGAGTGCCCTGCCCCTCAAGACATTGTAGCCCCATGGTGCAAAGCATGCAACTTACACTTTTCTAACCTTTACCTGTCCAAAACGTATTGGTCTGCAGAAGAGTAGCTCCGTGTGTGTGTGTGTGTGTGTGTGTGTGTGTGTGTGTGTGTGTGTGTGTCTGTCTGTCTGTCTGTCTGTCTGTCTGTGTCTGTGTGCCTGTGTGCTCAGAGCACAGGCTGAGCAATGGCTTCTGTCTCCCTCTCCCTCCCTCTCCCCAACAGGTGACTGGGGGAATGGAGCACCCTCCCCTCCCCCTCCCCATTCCTGGGCCTGAACAATGCCCTCTCCAGGACCCAAAATAGCCCCTTGAGCAGAGCCAATGCCCTTTTATGGCCCTGTCCCTATTGTGCATGGTAGGGGTGGGGCTGGGGTCATGAGGTATATGGGTAAGATAAAGCTCAGGGTGGCAGAAGACTCACCTACCCTGTTCTATCCATCCTTCCTCCTTCCCACCTCTCTGTGATTACAGCTCCGATGGCCCCCAAAAAGCCAGAGCCCAAGAAGGATGACGCCAAGGCCGCTGCCCCCAAAGCAGCTCCAGCCCCTGCAGCTGCACCCGCAGCTGCACCTGCGGCGGCACCTGAGCCCGAGCGCCCCAAGGAAGCAGAGTTTGATGCTTCCAAGATTAAGGTGAGTGAGGGAGCTGCGTTGTAGCAGGAGAGACAGAGCCGATAAGTGGATCTCAGAGTGGGACCTGCCACGGTGGATAAGGCCCTAGATGCTGGCAGTTTCTGTGCAGAGGTAAAACGGGACCTGCTTGTTTCAGACCTCTGCAGGACCGAAGGGGGAGGGATGGTGGCCAGACAACTGGTGAGACTCCCCTGAGGCTGCCGAGAAGCCCCTGAACTTTGAGAGTAGAGTCTGGACCGGGGCATGGTTTTTGGTGATTATGAAAACCAACTCCCCCGGTTCTTCTCTCTGGATTACATCTTTAGGAAATCCTGGAGCCAGCTGTCCCCCATCAAACAGGGCTCTTCCTTCTCTGGCTGCAGGGGTCTCAAGTCCATACCAAGCATCCTTAGGTGGAGTAGTGTGTAAGGGAAATCAGGGCCTTGCCCAGGCTGGGTGACACTCACTCCTGCCAAGATCACCAAGCCCACAGCTGGCAGAACCCTCCCGGGCTTCACATTTAACTGGGAAAATGGAGGAACAGGCTGGAAAGGGAGGCTCTGAAAGTCGTGCGGGAAGCTGGTTGTGGAGCACGGCTAAGCAGCCCCAGACCTTTCCTGGCCCAGCTGTCTTGCCCAGAGTCTAACTGGGAGAGCGAGCCATGCCCGCCACCTGTGGCATCCGCATAGCAGCACGCAGCCTGCGTCCTGTTCTCAGCTGGCCAGCGGCCACTGCTGCTCTGGCTGCCTCTTGAGGGGCCTGTAGAGTCCTTTCCACCCACACACACCCACCGAGCCCTGAGCCACTGCTACAGAACCTCCATCTGGTCACGTACCCTTCCCAGGGGCACCTGCCTGTGGTCATTGGGTTTGTATCCCAGCTCGGTTCCGCCTCAGCTGCTCTGATCCTTTGTTTCCTCAGCTGTGAAATGGGACCGTGAGCCCCCACTTGCAAGACTGCTGTACTCTAGAGTTGGCTCCCTGTTCCGCTGTCACCCTCAGGCCCCTTAATGTGTCCTGAGGATGCCTTGTAAGGCTCCAGCAGCTACCTTGAGACCCACGGTGGCATTATCCAGGCATGAGGTTGGCACAAATTTATGCCTCAAAAGAGGGGGATGAAAAGGCCCTCTTCTCTGTCTTTCTCTCTCTCCAGTTGGCAGAGAAGGACAGACAGAGCCTTTTTCAGAGGCCAGCAAACCCTGTCTCCCCAGGTTTTCCCACAGAGAGCTCCTAGAGCCGGGATGTGTTTTCTCTCAATACTAGGTTGAGCCTCAAATCGGAGGGTCACTCACTCACAGCAGGTGACAGGGATGGGGTATCCTTCTGCACAGTGCTGTGCACTGTGGAGGTTGTGGGGGACTCTCAGGAGCCAGTCATACCCCTCTTCCCCGAGCTCCATTCGCTGGTGTGACCTTGACTTTGGGGAGAGTGACTGCAGTGATAAAAATAGACTGGAAACCGATGAGGAGGGGGCTACTGGGTCCCGGGAGGCCTCCTGACCTCAGGGTGGCCCCATTATGTCACCAGAAAGCTACATAGTCCTATATGTGCTGGAGTGGGGGAGCCGCCTTGGGGCCACAGGCAGAATGTAAAGGGTAGATGCAGGCAGGGCTTTGAGGATGAGTGTCCAGCCTTGAGGGCCCCAAGGGGATCTGTGAGAGATAGACACACATATGTGCACAAGCATTCGCACTTGATTACCCACACACATGCTTCCCTGCTGACACAGCTTCTGGCCCGAAGCCGTATGCTTGCTCCTCCCCTCAAAGTCGGCTTGGTCAGGCCTGTGACACTGAGCACAGCCTCCGTGGCCTGACTGATATTACAATCTGATTACACATAGGTTGGACAGATGTGTGTGTAGTTGCAGCAGCTGCAGGAGGGTGTCTAGGTAGACGGCATGAGGTCCCGGGCGGTAGAGGCTGTGCTGTTGCTATGACGACAGGCTGGCACAGCCAAGGGCCTGAGGCCCAGGTGGCCCATGATGACCCAAAAGTACCCAATCTTTGGGCTTCTTTGCAGATCGAATTCACGCCTGAGCAGATTGAAGGTGAGCAGAGTCCTGAGCCCAGGGAGTGGTAGGGGTGGACCAGGGGTTCCCAATTCAAACCAGTGGGGTGGGGAGGGTGGCGGGTGCCCCCCAGAGAGAACCCAGAGCTCACTGCCCTTTCCCACAGAGTTCAAGGAAGCCTTCCTACTGTTCGACCGCACACCCAAGGGAGAGATGAAGATCACGTATGGGCAGTGTGGGGATGTCCTGCGGGCCCTGGGTCAGAATCCTACCCAGGCAGAGGTGCTCCGTGTCCTGGGGAAGCCCAAACAGGAAGGTAGTATACCCTGCCTGTTAGTGCCAGGCCCAGGGGAGACTGCCAGGGTGGGTGGCTATCCGGTATCATGGGAACCTCACTGACCTGCTTCCTGATTTTCTGCTGCTATTGGGATGAGGATATAAGGCTGGCTACCAGGTCATGGTGATAAGAGGCAAGCATGATGGGCATTCTGGACCTTTCCTGGCCATGGGGATGGACCCTTGTACTAATCAGAATCCATACTGGTGCAAGGGTCTGTCAGGGGACTTGGGTGCTTGTTTTTACCCGATTCTAGCCTCCTCAGCATCCCTTTGTGGGTCTTTGTCAACTTCCCTCACCTTGGCTGCTTGCTTTGACTCAAAGAGTGACACCTAGGCCCTCATCATAGGTCCAGGGAAGGCCTCTGATGGGCTCAACTGTGTCCACAGGGGGTGGGCAGGGTAAGGTCTATAAGAAATGAAACTGGGGTGTGGCAATATAGGCCAACAAACCCAACAATCAAGAGTTTGAGGTAGGTGAATCACCATGACTTGGAAACCAGTCTAGGCTACATAGTTCCAGGATAGCCTGGGTTACAGAGTGAGACCATATCTCAAAAAGGGGGAGGGGTGCTGGGGATGTTGTTCAGTTGGTAGAATACTTGCCTAGCTTACGTGAAGCCCTGGGTCTGATCTCTGGTACTACATAAACAGTGCCGGATGGTACATGTTCAAAGTCTAAAAAATAAAGATGTTGTAGTGCATACCTCTAATGCCAGCACTGGGGAGGTAAAGGCAAGGAAATGGCCATAAATTTGAGGCTAGCCTGGTCTACATGGTAAGTTTCAGAGTGGCCTGAGATATGTAGTAAGATCCTGGAGAGAGAGGGAGAGAGAGAGAGAGAGAGGAGTAGAGAACAGAGCCCACCTTGAACCCACTTGGGATGGCAAAGGTCTATGTAAACCATGTTTGCAGTAGATTGCCAAGTGCCTTGTGGTGGTGACACATTTTGTGCACAGCACATGCATCAGAGTGCTCAGGAACCGCTGGAGAGGGATGACCCCTCAGTGTTAGGCTCAGGGGAAGGCTGTACCTGTCCATCCTCCCACCTGAGACTTGGGACCCTCTGTCTGCAGACCTCAATTCCAAGATGATGGACTTCGAAACGTTCCTGCCCATGCTCCAGCACATCTCCAAGAACAAGGACACTGGCACGTACGAGGACTTCGTGGAGGGCCTGCGGGTCTTCGACAAGGAGGGCAACGGCACGGTGATGGGCGCAGAGCTCCGCCATGTGCTGGCTACGCTGGGTGAGGGCAGCCTCCTCCTCTACCGTCTCCTTCTCTGGGGAATCCTGGGGAAAACCCTTGCGTCACCTGCCCCTGGTCCTGTGTCTCATCCGTGACATTGAAACAGAATGATGGTCAAGGTGCTTCAACAGCAAGAGGTAGAAATACCGTCTAGGTGTGGCTGAAGGAAAGCTAGAAGAAACAGCAAGGGTGGGCACAGCTCTGGAGACAGGTCAGGAAGGTAGTTCGGGATTAGTAGTCCTGATGTTCATTGTTCTTTGTGGCCAAGGAGGTGACATACCTGTGACATCTGTGGGCTCTAGGTACCGCCCACTGTCTTCACCACCATCAGGTACCTGGTCACCTAACTCCTCAAAGTGACTTTTTCATGCAGAAAGCATTTATTGAACAACTGCTGTGTTCAACCCTATGCTGGTCTTAGGGTTTGCACATGCGTGTGTGTGTGTGTGTGTGTGTGTGTGTGTGTGTGTGTGTGTGTGTGTGTAGAGTGTGGGAGTCACCACAGTTGGTACTTTGCCAGTGAACAGCACAGGACAGTACAGTCAGAAAGTGCCAGACTTCAGCTAGGAATGTGGCTGCCTAGGATCCTGGGTTGGATCCTCAGCACTGGTGCGTGCATATACTCCCAGCACTTGGGAGATGGAGGCAGGGGAAGCGGATGGTCAAGATCACTCCTAGTTATAGCCAGTTTGAGGCTAGCTTGTGATAACTGAGATCCTTTCTCAAATAAATAAGAGAAAGAAAGAAAATTTTAAAAAAAGAAGAAGCAAATTTGGGGCTGGAGAGATGGCTTAGTGGTTAAGAGCACCGGCTGCTCTTCTAGAGGACCTGGTTTTGATTGCCAGCACCCACATGGCAGCTCACAACTGTCTGTAACTCCAGGGGAATCTCACACCTTGACACAGACATACATGCAAGCAAAATACCAATGCGCGTGCGCGCCCGCACACACACACACACACACACACACACACACACACACACACACACACACGAAAAGAAAAGAAAAATTTCAGACTGTCTATGGAGCAAGGAGAAGTCTCTGTCCCTTCCATGGACCCTTCTACCAGTCTCAAAGGGTTACCCCAAGAGACTGCTATCAGAGGCGGGGGACCCCTGCCAACCTGGCAGGGACAGAGCACAATATGTATGTGAAGATGCCTAGGCTCAGAGGGCCCAAGTCTCCATCTCAAGGTCAAGGCCACTCACTTCTTGACCTATGATTGGTTGTTCTGGGCTTGGAAACAGGGGTGATGGCTATCCATGACCTTGGGAGCGACGCTGGTGGCAAACCTACCATCCAGAGGGCTTCAATGGGCTCCCCCGTCAGTCACCCTCTGGGTGGTGTGACTTACCTCCATCCCTGCCAGGTGAGAGACTGACTGAAGATGAGGTGGAGAAATTGATGGCGGGTCAAGAAGACTCCAACGGCTGCATCAACTATGAAGGTGAGCTCAGCAGGATGGAGGTTTCCTGGGGAGAAGGCAGGGGGATGACCCAATTCAGCAGGTGGCAGTCTCCTGGGGAAGAGGTATAGGGACACAGTTCAGCTGGGGTAGAAAACTTCTGGGGAGCAGTCATGGGGACTCAGCAAAGCAGGGTCTTCTGGGGAGGGGCCATGTACCCAGCTCCACCCCTGGCTGCCCCCCAGGAGTCCCAGCCACTCCTTTCCCCTTTCCTTCCAGCATTCGTGAAGCACATCATGGCCAGCTGAGCCTCTCACAGGTGAGACGTCATTCTTTAACACTCACTGTCACTGTCCCCACCCCATCCCCGCCAAGGCCAGCTCTCGGTGGGTGTTCTGCTGTCTTGATACAGCCCTTCTTCCATAACCTGTAGTTGCCTTTCAGGAAGCCCAGGGCAGGCCAAGCTGGGGACATCTCGTCTCCCAACCGTGATGCCGACACCAGGTCCGGAGCTTCTGGAAGGAAGGGAGTGAGCCAGACTATGTGCCTTTTCTGGCTCCTGTTGGGATGTGCTTGCCACCTGTAATAGCCTTTCTGTCTCCATCCATGGCCTTATGAATAAATGATTTCCTTCCTTCCTCTCTCTCCCTCCATCCTTCCCCTTCTTTCTTTCCTTCCTCTCCATTGCTCTCTAGCTCACTTCCGCTCGTCCTAAGCTAGAGGTAGCCTCGCTGTCCTTCCTTCGCTCGTCCCTCATGCCTCCCTTTGGAGGCTGCAGTTGCGCTGGCCCACTCAACACGAGCATCCCACCAGGACCATGAGCACACTGTCTGAACAATGAACTAACTACAGGCCATCGGCCCTGAGCCATTGGGTCACTGAAGCCTGAGCTCAGGCCCAGTGCAGGAAGTGGCCTGGCTGAGTGGCAGGAGGAATGCAGGGCAGGGCAAGAGCTGACTTTGTCCCCAGGCTGTGAGATTTGAAGGACCATCAGCCACAGACTTGACTCTGATGGAGAAACCGAAGTGTTCTGCCCTAGGAAGAAGGCAAGGGCCTTGCTGGGGTGACACGTGATCGCCAGTGGTTCCTTTGGCCCCAGTTTCTCAGTGGAAGTCATGGCTGTGGGGCTCCATGGGCACAACAAGAGGAGGTGGCCCTCATATGTTTGGTCAGGAGGAAAAACAATGCCCAATGGAGAGGAAGGCCCGGAGGCTGGGAATGGAGTCTGGGAGTGGAGGCTGGGAATGGAGGCTGGGGATGGAGGCTGGGAGTGGAGGCTGGGAATGGAGGGGTCAGAGGGAAATTGGACTATACAGGGTAGGAAAGCCCACAGGACCAGAGGTATGCAGGAGCTCAGCACAGCCTCATCAGGGCTCATTTCCATGGCCTGTTGTGTGTCTGAATACAGAGTCCAGATAGTGTGTTCTAGAGCAAGCTCTAAGGCCGTGCGAGCCAGGCCGCCTGGGGGTATTGGTGTGGCAGCAGTGGAGTCTGAGTGTATAAGGATTGTGAGGGTATGTAGATATGTGTAAAAGGGTGTTTGTGTATGTGAGAGGGTGTCACTGTGTCACAGAAGTCTGTTGCTGCTTCTGATTTTAACCCTTCAGTGTGTTAAACTAGTTAACTTTTCACTGAGCACTTGCTGTGTGTCAGGCTCTGTTCCAGGCACTAGGGACATAGTGCTAGGGAGAGCAGTACAGGGCTCTGTGTGTGGAGCCCACGCAAAGCAGACAGATGCCAGACTGGCTGGAGATCAAATAACAAGGAGGCTGAGGGTGCACTGAGAGCAGGGAAGGAGCTGGAAGTGTGTGTGCACGTGTGTGCGTGAACAAACTTGGCGCCATAGTGACTGAAGTGGGTGGCAAGGGGCAGGAGGGACGGAGCCGGGAGCTGGGTGGCTTGTAAATAATGAGGTCAGACATTGTATGAGAGGACAAGAGTGTGACAAAGATTGGAAGGCCAGGAGCTAATACTCAGAGTGTGGAAAGAATTCATATAAATCACCCCTTTGGAAACAATCTGATTAAAAACTGGGCAAAGGACCTGAGCAAACGACTCTAAAGAGGATGGACACAAGCAGGCATGGTGGTACATGGCTTTATCCCGGCATCCGGGAGAAAGAGATCGGTGGATCTCTGCGAGTTTGAGGCCAGCCAGGCCCACATAGTAAGACTCTCTCTTGGAGAAAAAAGAAAAGATGGACATGGGGCTGGGCATAGAGCTCAGAGATAGAGTGCTTCTATAAGGCCCACGGTTCAATCTCTAGTACTAAAATAAAATTAAAATAAAATTTAAAAAAGATCTGCTTTGGGGCTGGTGAGATGGCTCAGTAGCTAAAGATGTCCTGATGACCTGAGTTTGAGCCCTGGGACCCACATGGTGGGAGGAGAGAAGTGACTCCTGAAAGTTGTCCTCTGACCTCCACACATGTGCTGTGGTGTATATGTACCACCCTCTGGCACAAACAAATGTGATTAAAAAAATTAAAGCTAGCCGGGCGGTGGTGGCGCACGCCTTTAATCCCAGCACTCGGGAGGCAGAGCCAGGCGGATCTCTGTGAGTTCAAGGCCAGCCTGGGCTACCAAGTGAGTTCCAGGAAAGGCACAAAGCTACACAGAGAAACCCTGTCTCGAAAAACCAAAAAAAAAAAAAAAAAAAAAAAAAATTAAAGCTATTCAAATAGCCAGTCGACCAGCAAAAGGGCGCAGAGGATGGAACTTTTCACCCTAACCCACCCATGCTTGGCATCTGTTAGACAATGGAATAGCATACACATGAAAAAAGATTTATTTATTTTTATCTTAGGTGTATGAGTGTTTCGTCTGTATGTACATATGTGCACTGTGTGTATGCCTGGTAGCTATGGAGACCAAAAGAGGGAAGGCATCAGATCCCCTGCAGCTGGAGTTACAGGTGGCTGTGAACCATCAAGTAGGTGCTGGGAGTTGAAACTCATCTTATGCAGGAGCAGTAAGCACCCTTCACCTCCCTCCAACCCCATTATTCACATTTATTTATTTGTTTGTTTGTGTTAGAGGATACCACTCATCGTTAGAGTAAGGCAATTCAAAGCTGTAATTCCAGCATTTGGAAGGTTGAGGCCGGAGGATTGCTGTGGAGTTTGAGGCCAGCCTGGGTTACATAGTGGAGTCATCTTAAAAACAAGAACAAAACAAAAACAACTCAAAACCAGATCAAACAGAGCAAACAAATGAATAAGGGACTGCACCAGGCATCCTCTGCAACAGAAAGCAGTGTGTTAGTGAGGGTGCTGAGAAATGAGAACCTTGTGTGTTAGTGGGAGGGTGAATGATGCAGCCATTATGGCAAACAAAATAGCGTTCTTCAATGTGCCTGAAGGTCACACACACACACACACACACACACACACACACACACACACACACACACCAGGGTTATCATATGACACAATTCCAATTCTGAGTATATATTCTCTCAAATTAAGGACAGGATCTCAAATATATAATTTACATCCACTTTTTGGGCAGCATTGCTCACAAGTAGCCCAAGCTGGAAACAACTCAGATGTGGACTGATGACAACAAAATGCAGTGTAAACATACAAAGGAATAGCTCAGTACTGAGGATCAAACCCAGGGCCACACATTTGCTAGGCAAGCACCGTTCAACAGAATCACCCAGTCTTTTCTTTCTTTCTTTAAAACTGGAGTTACAGACAGTTGTGAGCTGTTGTGAGGGTGCTGGGAATTGAACCTGGATCTTCTGGAAGAGCAGCCAGTGCTCTAAACCACTGAGTCATCTCTCCAGCCCATTCTTTCTTTCTTTTTTTTTTTTTTTTTTCAGAGCTGAGGACCGAACTCAGGCAAGTGCTCTACCACTGAGCTAAATCCCCAACCCCTCTTCCTTTTTTATTTGTTTTTGTTTTTGTTTTTGTTTTTCGAGACAGGGTTTCTCTGTGTAGCTTTGCGCCTTTCCTGGAACTCACTTGGTAGCCCAGGCTGGCCTCGAACTCACAGAGATCCGCCTGGCTCTGCCTCCCGAGTGCTGGGATTAAAGGCGTGCGCCACCACCGCCCGGCTCCTCTTCCTTTTTTAAATCAAGACTTATTAGGTAGTCCTGGCTGTCCTCAAACTTGTGGTAATCCTCCTGTCTCTGCCTCCTCAGTACGGGGATTACAGGTGTGTGCCATCATACCTGACTTAGCTGGTCTTACAAGGAAGAGAATTCTGGCACATGGATGGATGATCCTGCACAGGATTGGGTTGGGTGGTCTTGGCATTTTCCTGTTGGTGGGGTCCACCTTGGGGAGGAGTCCCGAGCAGGAAATGCACTGCTTTTAATCAACCGGAGGCAAGAAGTGGCCCTGTTGCCAGGTTCCATGTCAGTCAGGGAGCTACATGTGTCCTACTCCAAGAATGCCTGTCCCTCATCTGGTACCTCTAGATTTCCTAGATCTCCCCCGACACCTGCCCCCCCCCCCGCCCCGTCTCCATGAGTGCTCACCTTGACTTGGTGGTGGGAGGGAGGAGGGAGCATCCCACGTGTTTCTCCATTACACAGCTGCCCCACCCCACTGGACTTCTGGTGTAGATAGGTCAGGCAGGGCACCCTAGGGCAGTTGGAGGGAGGTCCTGGGGAAGTGGAGTCTGGTTTGGGGAGTGTATTCGTTACTGCTCTTCTTAATGCTGTGACAGAATGCGTGACAAATGTAACTTAAAGAAGGGAGAGGTTGTTTCGGCTCACAGTTTGAGGGGACAGTCCACCATGGTGGGGACGGTGTGGCATCATGGTCATGAGGTGGCTAGTCACATGTGTCACAGTCAGGAAACAGAGAGTTGAATGCCTGTGCTCTGCTCTCTTTCTCCTTTGTATTCAGTGTAGGACCCCAGCCCAGGGGAGGTGACACCCAGCTGCTGAGGTCACCCTTCACCTTGCTCAGCATCATCCAGTGCAGCCAGTTGTGGAGGCAGTGTGTGCATTTTGGTATGTTCGTGTGTGTGTGTGTGTGTGTGTGTGTGTGTGTGTGTGTGTGTGTGTGCATGTACGTGTGCTTCTATGCTCACAAGTGTGCATGTCAGTGAGTGTATTCTTATACATTTGTATGTGTGAATGTCTGAGAACGTGTGTGCTTGTTTATCTGTGCATATGTACATGTGTGCTTGCCTGCGTGTGACTGTGCTTGCCTGTGTTTGTGGGTGGACGTGCTGGGGGGCTCTGCTGAGTCAGCCCTGGTGCTGGGCAGGCTGCATTACCAGCCAGGCTGCGGCCTCCCCACAGTTGCATAAACACTGGTCCCAGCTCCCCCCTCGAGCAGGGTGGTCCAGTGTGGCCCTGTTGCTGGTAGGAAGGGATATAAAGGGGAGAAGGGTTTGTCCTCCCATCAGCCTGGCTCCCTCCAGGCCTCGTGTCAGGTCACATACACCACAAGGCAGGGGTCTGCTCTGGGCTTTCCCTGCCTTATGCCCCTCATCTGGCCTGAGCTGGGACTCTGAGTCCTTAGGTGGCATAAGAGCTGCCTCTCCAGTTCTGATTCAGGCTGAACCAGAGGGTTGGCCGAGGGCAGGGTTCAGCATCAGGACTCCAGACAGGGCCAGATGGTCCCCATGAAGCTGTGGAACTTCACTCAGAAGGTCCAGTGACAGCGAAAAGCCAAGATTCAGTGGGCCATTGGAACTCACATGTTTAGGAGCTGGAACTTGAATCCAAAGGACAGATAATTAGAGAAGCCGGGCCTGTGATGTCTCCCTGCTCTGATGTCCTACAGGGCCACCCATGGCTCTTGGCAATCTTCCACATCCTGTGTTCTCTCTTTCAGACACCATTCCCAGGGACTTTAGGGACACCAGAGGGACATGGATTAGGTCACATAGACACATGAAGCAGAGGTACAGGAAGGCCAGAAGAAGAGTGAAGTCGGGGTCTTGAAGAAGCTAAGCATTTTGTGAACATTTTCAGGGGCTATGGAAGGAAGGAGCTTGGGCTGCCGGCGTGAGAAACTGGCCTGTGGGGCTCAAAGCAGTCAGCCCCGGGGGGAGGGGGGCGACAGAAAGCTGACGAAGGCCTGGAGAAAAGTCAGGGTGTGGAGTGAAAGGGTCCAAATAAAGGAATGTATGAAATTGAGGGGGGAGAGGAGCAGCCAACGGGGGTTGGCAGCGGCCTGACAGCCCCTCCTGTTGCATAAGGGGTGCTCGGAGAGCCAGGCTGCTGCGCTGTGCAAGGTCCCAAGGCCTGGGGGGTGGTGGTGAGGGTTTGCAGGAGGGGGCGTAAGTATGCCTGCTTGGGGACAGAGTCAGCCCCACCTTGGAGAGCTGACCCACCTCAGAGAACAAGCTGAAAACCCAGGTCTTGAACTCATGACCCTGCACAGAAGTGGCTCCTGGGGTTCCCTCCAACTCCCTTCAAACAGCTCCTGCCCCGCCCTCACTCGAGTTTGGGGGTTATTTGCTCCCCACCCTCCCAAAGCCACACAAATTTGGGTTTGCCCAGATGCTGACAGAGCACGCCTGGAATGTGGAGTGTATGAGTGCCTACAGGCCAGCCTGCCCACCCCCCCCAGCAGGCCCCTCTACTCTCAGCCGCCAGGGCCTCCTGGACTGAGAAGGGCCTAGACTGTCAGGGCTTCAAGGGCCCTTTCCAGCTCCCTCCTCTCCAGGGGGCTGGGATGCCAAGGGTTCTACTATTTTTACATGCTCTAGTCCCTTTTATGGTGTATAGGCAGGCCTAGGTGCCTCTTGTATTCCTATATACACAGCCATCATATCCACAGAGCCTCAGGGTGTCTGAGCCTTTCAGAAGGGGTGGTGGGAATGGGAGGGACCAGTGGGCAGCCTCTGGGGCCCCAGAGATGGGAAAGATGGTGTAGGATGAGGGTAGGGTGGGGAGAGGACTCAGGTCTTGGCTAACTTCCTCCTCATTTTTCCTTCCTTTCTTCTTTACTTCCTTTCTTTCCTTAAGACAGGGTTTCTTGGGGCTGGAGAAGGCTCAGAGGTTAAGAGAACTGGCTGTTCTTCCAGAGGTCCTGAGTTCAATTCCCAGCAACCACATGGTGGCTCACAACCATCTGTAATGAGATCTGGTGCCCCCTTCTGGCGTGCAGGCATGCATGTAGACAGAACACTACATAATAATAACTACATAATAAATAAATTTAAAAAAAAAAAAAGACAGTTTCTGTGTAGCCCTGACTGTCCTGGAACTTACTTTGTAGACCAGGCTAGTCTTGAGCTCAAGAGAGTCACCTGCCTCTGCCTCCCAAGTACTGGGATTAAAGGTGTTCACCATCATGCCCGGCTTCCTTCTTTATTTTGGTCCAGGTACAGAGTCCCCTCTCCCCCCTACTCCAGTACCCCAGGTTTCCCGTTCCTCGACCCTTCTGCCACCTTGCTCCAACCCTGGTCTTCTTCCCTTCATCCCAAAAGAGGCTGAGAAGCATTCTGAGCTGCTCCAGATTGATCTCCTCAGATCCCAAGCCACTGCAAATGGGTAGTGATCATCCCATCCTGAGGGGTATGCAAACAGAGAGGATGCATTTCCAGTCAAAAAGGCTGCAGAAGGGTTTTTTGCCTTGGTGAGGGTTGAAAGCACTTGGATTTTTTCAAATTTGTGGTCCCAGCTTATCACAACACCCAAGAAAGTTCTCATGAGAAAAAAAAGTTTTATGCTGTATATTTTCTATGAACTTCAATTTATGCAGCTTTAAGGCCAACTGTATGAGATTTCATCTCCTCCACCTCCTCCTCCTCCTCCTCCTCCTCCTCCTCCTCCTCCTCCTCTTCCTCCTCCTCCTCCTTCTTTTTTGAGACAAGGTCTCACTCCATAACCGTGGCTGGCCTGGAACTCATTATGTAGCTAAGGGTAGCCTTGACCTCCTGATCCTCCTGCCTCTACCTCCCAAGTACTGGGATCACAGGCATGCACCACCAAGCCTGGTTCCCTCCCTACCCCCTCAACCTCTTGAAAATATTCTTTTGTTTACAAAACAATGGTGACAGTTGCTGGCAACTGCTGTGTTCTGTGTCTTCACTTGGCAAAGCACAACTTTACAAGTCAGTTTTTAAGTTTTGAGGAAATTTGGGTAGAAGCCCTGGAACAGGGTGGATCTGTCCAAGGCTCTAGATGCTTTTGAATCAACCCATCAAGCCACCAATCAGTCTGTCCACCCGTCCATACTTCTGTCATGTAGGCGCTGTTGCTTTCGTGATGACATTTTCACCTAGGATTGTGAATAGCCTAGCCCCATCAATGGGAAGGAGTGTGGGTGGCCATCAATGGGAAGTGTGGGTGGGGTCTTGACAGGGGCAGTGTAAATGAATCCCGGAAGGTACAGGTGAGATCAGGGGACACAGGAGAGGATGCCTCGCCTGAGCTCCCTTTGCAGGTGGATTTGGGTCCTGACATTCTTGGTGTCGCTAAACTACCGGATACCCATGTCTGTTTTCACCTCTGGGGCCTGTAGCTGAGGTGAGGAAGCTGATGACAGTCACTTCTCGTCCCTAGTGGGCTGCTGGGAAGGCACATAAAAAGATGGTGCTAAGCCTGGGGAAATGAGCAGGTATCTGGGCTTCACTCCGCCTGGCCTGAGGAAGCCCTGAGCTAGGAGTTCCCATGAGTGTGATATGGCTAGTTGCCACAGCTCCAGGCTAACATATCCCTAATCCTGGTGGGAGAGGGTGCAGGGGGAGAGGAGCCTGTCTAAGGGTTCACTGCTGGCTGCTCTGGCTTAGGACCTCCGGCTCTGTGTAATTCACCGTCCCCCAAGTCTCCACATTGAAAGGGGTCTCCAGGACTTCTAGGTTCTAGGGAGCGGAAATGTGGGCAGGTCCCGGGCTTCCACATTTTTTGTGGACTTGCAGAACACACCAGGTCTATGTCATAGAGTGACTCCTACCATCCTGAGTATCTCAGGATGTTTTCATCAAGTCCATACCTAGGTAGACATGCTGTGGGATGGTCTGTATGTCAAATGCTCTGATTGGTCAATAAATAAAACACTGATTGGCCAGTGGCCAGGCAGGAAGTATAGGCGGGACTAACAGAGAGGAGAAAGGAGAGAACAGGAAGGCGGAAGGGAGACACTGCTAGCCACCACCATGACAGCATGTGAAGCATGTGAAGATGCCGGTAAGCCACGAGCCACGTGGCAAGGTATAGATTTATAAAAATGGATTCATTTAAGATGTAAGAACTAGATAGCTAGAAGCCTGGCACAGCCATATAGTTTGTAAGCAATATAAGTCTCTGTGTTTACTTGGTTGGGTCTGAGCAGCTGTGGGACTGGCAAGTGACAGAGATTTGTCCTGACTGTGGGCCAGGCCGGAAAACTCTAGTTACATAGACATGCCTGGCTTCAGGGTCCATTGGGGCAAGATGGCCCCCAAGTGTCATGCCTTTGGGAGTAACCAACAGACTCATTCCTCAGCACTCCAGCTTGAGCTTCTGCCTGGATCCCTCCCCAGGTAGAGCGCTCCCTCTCCCACCAGCCTCCTCCACAGCCGCCTCCACCTCAAGTTCTTTGTAGAGGGGTCCAGACTAAGCCCACCTCCCCTGTCGCCCTGATGATAGCCCGTTCCGTTGTGTTTCCAGCCTTTCCATGTTGCGGGCCAGTGAATTAATAAGGAAAACTCCTTGGCTGAGATCCCAGGTCTTCTTTGTGCCTTGGCCTGCACTCCATGTGGCCCCTCATGGAGTAAAGAGGTATCCCTCCAGTTCTCATCTGACTCATCAATGCCTGCCAGCCCCAGACTTCAGCCTAAAGGCTGAGCAGGAAGAAGTTCCAGACATCTGAACCAATCTCTTTCCCGAGCTGCTCTTGCCTGAATGCCTCTGGCAACAGGGATCCCATCCTTTGTTGAGGCAGCTGTGCATGGACAGCTCTCTAGGGTAGGGTAGAAATCTGTCCAACACTCCCCCGACCCGCTCCTGTTCGCTGAAACCGAGTCTCCAGAACCATTTCTCCTCCACCCTCAGTGGGCCTTGAGGCTGAGGCCACGTCTGCTGGTCCGTAGGCTGAAAACTCGCTCTAGAATAGAAATGGCTCTGTGCAATACAACCGGTTCTGTTGGATTATAGTTTGGTAAGGCCCAGGGCAGGGCAGGAACCCTGATAATTGTCCTAGCACTCACTCCAGGAGGTGGGGGGGGGGGGAGACAAAGGCTGGTTCTGACTTAGGGAGGTGTCCCCGAGGTTCTCTGTGGGGAAGGTCGACCAGAGAGGGGTGAACAAAAGAGGAGGCAGTATGATGGGATGGTGACTGGGCCCACGCAGCGCATAAGTGCAGGTGCAGGCTTTGGCAGAAGGACCCTGTCTGTCTCTCCCAGAGTTCGATCCAGCCCATCAGTGGGCCTCAGTTGACCAGACAGACAAGCACTGGGAGCTTTTGAGGGACCCCTTTTAGACTCTGAGCTTGGGGTTGGAGGCGGTTGGGGAGGCGACAGATGCTTTGAAATGTGCAGAATAATAAAGCAAGGAATGTCTGAGCTCAGGGGAAAAAATAAGCCACCCCGCTGGGCCTCCCACCAGGCTGGGTGTGATGAATTAAGCAGAGGGAGGCACGTTTCGTGTGGGGGTGTGAGTTGGGGGAGGCAAGAAGGCGCCTAATGAGAAACAGGGTCTTGGGTGGAAATACCACAAGCTAGGGTTCTGGACCAGAACCAGATCTGACCAGACCCTTGCGACTGCCTTAGCTTCCAGAGTCTCCCTCTTTATTTTTCTAGGTCGGTACTTATGGGGTTGGGTGTTGTCCCAACCCCATGCTGACATCTGACCCTGAGCTGTGCCTTCTGGCTGCTACAGACCCCCAAAGGCCAGAAAGGGGGCACCCTCGTCTTCTAGCAACATACATTGAGCTCCAACTGGATGCCTCAGTTATACAGGAGCCAACGCTGACCCCTACTGGACGGATCTAATTTACAGCTCCACTCGCTGGCCTCTTGTGAGCCCACCCAGAGGCCCTGACACCTCCTGTTTCCAGTCTCCACAGAGTCTCTCCCTCTGACCTGTTCTTCACACATCCCTCTTGCCCATGTTGGGACCTCTAGCCTCAGCCTGCATCTCTCCTGCCTCGCTGTCCCCGGGGCGGCCACATTAGCCGTTCCCAGATGCATGTCTGCCTCCCCGTTACTGGGAGTGGCTGGGGGCGACGCGACTTTTTCATGATTTGATAAGGCACTCCTGACTCTCTAGGAAACTTTAGGTTGCCTCAACATGGCGCCCACAGTCAGGTCGTCAGTCTTGCTTCTGTTTACTTTTCTGCTTGCTGGCCCCCTTCCCAGGACTGTGTTCCCAGGCTAGCCCTTCCCTCTCCTGGTCCCAGCTGCCAGGGGCATGGCTAAACTGTAAGAAGGGTAAACTCTTAGTAAGAGGCTTGAGGGGATGGAGTTGCTTGGTGCTGTTCTGGGGCTCTCCAAGGATTCTCTCTTCATAGTTTCTTTCAGCTTGGGGTGGCGCTCCCGCTATTTATTTTTTATTTTAGTTTTATTATTGTTGTTTTTTGAGATAGGGTCTCATTGTTTATCTTGGCTATCCTGGAACTCATTGAGTAGACCAGGCTGGCCCCAAACTCACAGAGATCCACTTGCCTCCATCTCCTGAGTGCTGGGATCAAAGGTGTGCACCACCACCACCTGCATTATTTATTTCTCTTGAAAGAGCATCTCAAGTAGCAGAGGCTGGCCTCCAACTTGCTATATAGCAGAGGCTGGAATGCCTGATCCTCCTGCCTCTGCACCCTGAGTGCTGGAATCATAAGCCTGGGCCACCATGCTCAGCCTCCCACTTTATTTTTAAGAAGTCTGGGCTGGGATTTGGAACTGCTTGGAATATTCTCTCCATCATCCCTTCTCTCCTCCATCCACTTTAATTAAAACCATTTTTTTTTAAAAAAACACATGTTAATTAAAAAGCAAACATGTTTGGCTAAGTAATTTGGAAGCTCTGGTTATGCAAACCATAGCCATTCCAGTTTAAAAAAAAATCCCTCATCCAGCTTGTACCAGTGTCTTAGGCGCTGAGGACCCATATGCCCACTGTGGGTGGTCACTCCTTTATAATCTGTGTACCCCATGGGTCAGAGAAGGGTATCTCACATGTGGGGACCTGAAGGACCAGAGCAGCTAGACAGCACAACCTTGTGCAGTAGTGTGCATGGGAACCTGGGGCCAATGAGGAAGGTGATGGTCAGGGCTACTAGGAACCCCGAATGCTAAGAGGCACCAGCCTCTACACTCTCCGTGTGCTCATCCGTCTGTCATGACTTCTGGTCATGAGATTCCTGGACCCTGACACCCTTCATAGCCTGAGCAGCAATCTCAGGCGCCCACTGCAAATAGCCTGGACCCCCTTAAGGTACAGGGCTCAGCGACCTTCAGCTCCGCTGTTCTGTTTGTGGTAGGGGTTAGGGACGTCTCACCCAGAGGCTTTTCCTAGCCTAATCACCACCTTGCGCTCTGCCCGTTGGCGTCCCCAACTCAGAACGGGAGTGCTTCCCTTGTGTGTGAGAGAATCCACATGCAGATGCGTCATTTCCCTGTGTGATCTAGTGGGTCACTGTTAGCCATGACCCTAATGTCATGTTCTGAAGTGGCGAGTTCTTGGGGGTTAGAGGGAAGTCAGATGAAGCAGTGACTAAGAAAATTATGTAGGTGTCCTGAATATGGAGGTGGGTCCTAGGCATTGTGGGACACCTGGGCTGGCCTGGACCTTCGGCACGCATGCAGGGACAAGGCTGGTAACTGAGTTCATCCATCTCTTCTATGCTCCTGGCTGCTTTTCCCAAATAGAACCAGAGGAGAAAGTGCTGCCAGGGAGGGGTGCGACTTATCCCACGCGCAGTTGCTCCCTTGGTGAGACACACACAGTCTCACATCCCAACAACTCACGGTGGACAGCAGCGACACATGCTGGTGGCTGGCTCTCAAGGCTCAGTCTAACTGGGCGCCTGCCAGCGACACACACTGCAGTTTCTCCCGCCGAACACCCACAGCCCGGAGCAGCGGCTGCAGCGCTGAGCTCCCCGGGCTCTCGGCGCGGCGCTTCTGTGTGGAGTCCGCTTAGCAGCGGCTGGGAAACCGCAGCGGGGCGGGCCGGGATGAGCTCACGCCGCCGCCCGCCAAGCAGCGCAGCCCTAACCAGCTCCAGATGGGGCGAGCGCGGGCCTCTGGCGCCCCCTGCAGGGCCTCGTGCGCCTGGCGGGCCCTGGCCGCGCAATTCCGCCGGAGGGCCGGGTGGCATCTCCGCTTTTCCGCTCGGTCTGTCGGCTGCCTGAGTTCCCCCGGCGCGAGTCACGACCCCTCGCTGCCCGGTTGAGCCTCCGGTTGCGGGTGACCGGACCTCCGTGTTCCCCGGCCGTCCGGTCGGGTCCTGAAGCTCTCCCCGCGCCTGGCGGTCCCGGCCCTGCCCTGCCCTGCCCGCTTTTGCTCCTCTTGGCACAAACACCCGGGTTTCTACTGGGAAAGCAGCGGGGGCCTGACCACCGCCTGTTTTTAATAAGCAGCTGGTATTTCCCCGAAATCGCCGGCCCTGGCTGACCTCATGGGGATGACGGCTGGCGGCATGCCAGGGGGCGGGAGCCGGCTCCCGGGTGAGCCCCTGACGCCTGGTTTTGCAGAGACATTGGCCGGGAGGCGGAGCTCTGGCTACTCACACGGGCCCTGCTGCCCGCTGGTCCAAAAATCTGCCGGTTTGTGTGTCTACTGTGTGTTCCCCGGGCCAGGAGCCCCTGCTGGGGATCGGCGTTCAAATCCCGCCTTATTTGTGATCCTGGTGATTCTCGCCAGTTGTTCCCTCTGCTGAAGGATGGGACATGTGGGGATTAGAGGGACCAACGTGGAAAGAGGAGATGGACCTCAGGAACATTCTAACAGGCACCAAAAGGGGCCCAGAGACAGGCACGGGAGCAAGGGCAGGATGGGGGGAGGGTTGAGGGGGGTTGTCATCTGCCTAGCAAGTAATGGCAACAGGGTGCCCCAGCTGGCCAAGTGCTTAAGCAGGGAAGGATGGATCATCACAGGGGATTGTGGGACCCCAAAGGCTAGGGAGAGGCAAGGGCAGACTTTCTGGAGGAGGGGCAGTTAGACAAGACATGGAGAGCAGGGGGTATGAAGAATCGTTAATTTAAGTGAAGGGGTAGGGGAACCCCATTAGGACCGAGGTGTACTAGATATCCAGGGGGACTGTGATACACCGGGAAATAAAGGACCTTAGGCCAGAAACCTCGTCTGTGATGGTGGACAAAGTGTCAGAGTCAGAAGGGGACACACGGTCCAGTGAGGTGAGGAATGGAGCTCTGGGGCCAGAGAAAGCAGAGAGACAGGGTGTGGAAGGCAGCGGGTGTTGGGACTATGGAAACCAGCGAAGGCAGAAGAGACAAAACCGTTTGTTTCATGAAGTTAGGTGACGGGGGAACTTACGGGTCAGAAGGACGGCTAATACGCACAGGAGTTTAAGAGTTTATAGCAGTTCTGGGAGGTGGCTGCTGCTTTCCCAGAGGACCTGAGTTCGGTTCCCAGAACCAAAGTTGGGCGGCTCACAACTTCCAGAAGATCTGAGCCCTCTTGTGGCCTCTGAGGGCACTACACGCACGTGCAAATACACATACACAAATTACATATGTCAGATCGTGTGAAGGACCACACAGAAAATGAGAGTTGATAGGGCAATTGGGAAGGGAAGGGTGGGGCATGGATATAGTTTTCTTTGTTTTTTGGGGGGGTGGGGGAGGGTGGATTTTTTTTTTTTCCAAAACTGGGTTTCTCTCTGTAGCCCTGGCTGACCCGGAACTCACTCTGTAGCCCAGGCTAACCTTGAACCCAGAGATTCACCTGCCTCTGCCTCCCTAGTGCTGGGATTAAAGGCGTGCTCCACCACGTGCACTGGGGTCTTTTTTGAGGGTGGGGATGCAATCTTGCTACGTAGACCAATCTGGGCCCTGAATTCACCATAATCCTTCTGCCTCTGGCTTCTGAGCAATATCAGGCCCGCGCCACCAAGCCTGGTTATTTACTTAAAGACAGGGTCTCCTGTCTTTAAGTAGCCTGTAACTTAAGATCCCCCAGCCTCAGCCTCCCTATGTTGGGATAAGCCACTGATCCCCTCAAGGGAGCACAGTTTTTGAGGGTGCCCAAGGAAGGCCTCACTGAAGAGGCAGCATCAGACCTGGCCCCACTGCCACTTAGCTGAAATGATTTTTATGGAACATTTGTAATTAATTTAATGGTAGGGAACACTTTGATGTTATCCTCTTTAAAAAAATTCCATTCTTTTTCTTAGTAGACCTCTGTAGGCCAAACAAAACAACACAACACAAAAGCTCAGATCTTATTATATTTTGAATTTAATCAGAAAAATGTTTTGGAGAAATTAGAGTTTTTTCCCCCCTGGTGTATGTAAAAGCCGACATTTTAGTCTTAATTTTCTTCCTTTGCCCACGAAGTCTAAAATACTATCTGGCCGTTTATAGAAAAAGTTTGCAGATTATGGCCAGGAGAAGAGAAAATGAATTGCATGGATATCTGGGGTCAAAAGGTCAGCGCAAAGGCTCAGAGTCAGGAGTGAGTGAGGCCAGAGCCCTGTGAGGGGGAGGGGGGTCAGAACAGGGGAACCCAGTCACAGGACAAAGTCTTGGCTCTTGGAAGAGTGTGTGGCTCTATTAATGGAATAGCTTTCCTAATTTGTTATTGCCTCTGTTTGCATTTTGTCTGTATGCTGATTTCTTTCCCCAGCCTTCTTGATTTAATTTTTTAAAGAGTTTTATTATTTTTCGTGCTCAGTTCCCTTGCATTTGTTTTAGATCGTAGTTTCCTCAAATTGTATGTTTTGTGTCCTGCCTATATATAAAACTTCTTTTAAAAGTGATTTTATTTATTTATTTATTTATTTATTTATTGGTTTTTCAAGACAGGGTTTCTCTATGTAGTTTTGGTGCCTGTCCTGTATCTCGCTCTGTAGACCAGGCTGGCCTCGAACTCACAGAAATCCACTTGGCTCTGCCTCCTGAGTGCTGGGATTAAGGGCGCGTGCCACCACCGCCGCCTGGCTGATTTATTTTATTTTTAATTATGTGTTTGTTTGTGTGTGTGTCTGTGTGAGTACAGGTGCCCACAGAGGCCAGAAGAGGATGTTGAATCCCCTGGAGCTGGACTTACAGGTGATGGTGGGTGTGGGTGCTGGGAATTGAACTCAGGACCTCTGGAAGTGCAGCCAGTGCTCTTAAACCGCTGAGCGGTCTCTCCAGCTCTATTGAATTCCTTTCCCTCCCTCTCTGCACTCCCTGCTCACCACCTCCTGACTTCCTTCTCTTGACCTTCCTCTCCTCTCCCCTTCCTTCTTTCCTGGCCCCTTTCTTCTCCTCTCTCCTTTCCTCTTTTCTCTTCCATCCCTTTTCTGAATCTTCCTTTTCCTGATAGTTTTGTTTTGATAGTTAATGAGAATGGTCTGCATTATGAAGCCATGGCCGCTTCCCTGGGACAAGGGGAGGAGAGACCAGTCCTCCATACGGGGGTGGGGACACAGTGGCCACAAATAAACTGCAGTCCCAGCACTCTGGGGGCCTGAAGTCACCACCCTCAGATATTTGTTAGTTTTTTGTTGCAGCTCCAACGAGTGACTACAGACTCAGTGAACTGAGGCAATGTGGGGATTCTACAGTTCTGTAGGCCAGAGTCTGCCAAACCCAGGCGTTGCGAGGGTCTGCTCCTTCCAGAGGTCTCAGGGAAGATGCTCCCTGGCCTTTTCCAGCATGTAAAGGTCCTCTGTACCCCTGGTTTGTGGAGCCCCACTTTCTGTCTTCAAAGCCAGCAGTGTTGTCGCTCCTGAGCAGCCTTCAGACGTCAAGTCTCCCTCTGTCGACAGGCAGTAATGGTTCTCCACCCTGTTGGGGCTCACCCAGATGACCCACGCTATCTCCTCCCTGCAAAGTTTCCTTTACAATGTAAGGCAACATATTCCCAGGTTTGGAGGATATAAACACAAAACACAAGTGTGTATTTGAGTCCCGTGTGTGTGTGCGTGTGTGTGTGTATGTGTGTTCAAGGCCGTGTGCAAACTCTCTACCACTGATTTATACCAAAGTTCTTTTTAGTTTTTATTCTAAAGCAAGGTCTCACTATGTGGCTTTCAGGTACTTTTCTATTATTGTGATGAAACATCATGACCAAGGCTACTTATAAAATAAATTGTTTAATTGGGTTTGCACAGTTCCAGAGGGTTAGAGTCCGTGATGACAGAGGAGAAGCATAGTGGCAGGAGCAGTAGCCAAGAGCTCATATCTCACAAGCAGGAAGCATACTGGGAATGGCACCCCTCCCCCAATGAGGCCACACCTCCTAATCCTTCCTAAACAGCTCCACCAACAGCAGACCAAGTATTAAAACATGCTAGTCTGTTGGGGTCATTCTCGTTCAAACCACCACAGTAACCCAGGCTGGCTTGCACCTTGAGATGCCCCTGCCTCAGCTTCCTAAGTAACTGGGATCACCATGCACAACTTCAGTTCTTTGGAGGCATCTCCCTGAAACTGAGACTACTGGATCACATAGTAACATAATACTGTGTTTAACTTCTTGAAGTTAAACTGACTTCCACAGTTGCTGACATTTTACATTCCCCTTTCTTCACATCCTTTCTGACACTGTTCTTTCTTTTTAAAACATGTGGCATATAAACTGTCCAATGGCTTTTCCCCTCTACAAGAGATGCTAGTTTTAAAGTTATCTTTTTAATCCCAGCACTCGGGAGGCAGAGCCAGGCGGATCTCTGTGAGTTCGAGGCCAGCCTGGGGTACCAAGTGAGTTCCAGGAAAGGCGCAAAGCTACACAGAGAAACCCTGTCTCGAAAAACAAAAAACAAAACAAAACAAAACAAAAAACAAATAAACAGTTATCTTTAAAGTCAGTCATAAGATATATATATATATATATATATATATTAAAGTTCCCTCTAAAACTTGGTGTATTCCTGTAACCCTAGCACTCAGGAGGCTGAGGCAGGAGGATCTCAAGTTCCAGACCAGCCTAGGCTACTTAGTGAGACCCAGTCTAAAACACAAAGACGAACACACAATAGCAAACCCCTTCAACTACATCATTTTTGTTACTGTTTTTGCCTGTCTGTTTGTTTATTTTGGAGACAGAATCTTTCGTGATGCAGACCTGGCTGACTTAGTATTTATTATGGAGCTCAGGTTGACTGTGAACTCCTATTTCAAGCTCCCCAGTTAAGGGATTACAGGTATGTGCTACCAATGCCTTCTTCAATCATCTATTTGAAATAATCAAAATGAATGAAAGAAAGAGGGAAAAACCAAGTTCCTTCTGAGGTTGGAAAAAGGGAAAGAGTATAAAATACTGTTATTGATATTTTAACTGCATTTTTCAACTTAAGACAATATTGACAAAAACAGTAGCCCAGCAATCCTCCTACACCAGCCTCCTGAGGGCTGGGATTACAGGCATGCACCACACAGCCGCCTCCAACCTTTCATTTGGGACAACCAAAAAAAGAAAAAAAACAAGTTCCCTCTGAGGTTGGAAAAAGTGAGCGAGTGTAAAAAGAATACTCAGTTATTGATATTTTAACTGCATGTTCGTTCAACTTAAGGCAATATTGACTAAAGCCCTGAGGTCAAGAATGTTCACATTACTCCTGCTAACAGACTTTTGTTCATTTAATTTCATGTACTTCCAAAATTTATGATTTTTTTTTGAGACAGGATCTCATGTAGCCCAGGCTGGCCTAGAGCTTTTAAGTAACTAAGGATGGCCTTGAATTCCAGATCCTTCTACCTCTACCTCCTAACAAAGGTTATGAAATTTAAATTATTATTTTTAGATAATCATAGAAGACTAACTGTAATCCTTTTCTCTTTCCCAGTAGAAACCTCTGTACTACGTGTGTGAGCTGGAGGAAGGAGAGGATGTGCAGACTAAAGAGCAAAAGGCCTGAGGAAGCTAGCCTGCACACCGATGGAGTCTGGGGGTGCCCGCTGACTTCTGGACTACATGCTTCTGCTGATATCGTCTTCCAATGGATGTCTAACCTTCATCACCTCCAGTCACCAAGACCACCTCTGAGAGTCCTGCCTTGCTCATAACTAAAACAGTTCCTGTTGGTCCCCTGCCCTGGACCTGCGGCATTCTGGATTAGCTCTGTTCTCAGTTGCAGCCAAATCTAATGTGTGAACAATAAATCATGTCTTCTGCCATCGCAGCTGAAGAAGCAAAAAACATTTTATTTTTATTTTTTGGAAACCATAATGTGGATAAATGTTTCAAACAATGAATACATGATTAAAACAAAACAAACAAACAAAACAAAACAAAACAAAGAGAGAGCCTCTGGTGGGGTGGAAGAAAAAAATCCAGAGAGGCATTTGGGCTGCTTAGTTTAGAAACTACTCCCTCAATGGACAATACCTGAAAGAAGGCAGGAAGGGCTCCTGGGATGCCGACCCTCAACAGATCCGATCGCACAGTAAGTGTGGTGTGATCTTTCCACAGGCAAGTTTTTAAAGTTTTTCTTTCTTACACTTCTTTATTTCGTGTGTCGGTGGTAGGGACTGGTGTGAATGTGCTTCCGGGTGAAGGTCAGAGGACTACTTGTAGGAAATTGTCCTCGCTTTCCACCACGTGAGTCCCAGGGACTGAACCCAGGTCATCAGCCTTGGCAGCAGGTGCCTCTACCCATCGAGCTAGCTCTTCAGCCCCTATATGCAATTAAAAATCATGGCTGGGCCGTGGCGGCACACGCCTTTAATCCCAGCACTAGGGAGGCAGAGGCAGGTGGACCTCTGTGAGTTCGAGGCCAGCCTGGTCTACAGAGTGAGTTCCAGGACAGCCAGGATTACACAGAAAAACCCACACCCCACACCCAAACCAAACCAAAACAAACCCCACAACTTTCTACCTTGTGTATAAATTTTTTAGATTTGTTTGTTTTACGTTATATGTATTAGTACATGCATATATGTGCACCACAGGCATGCAGTGCCCTTGAAGGCTAGAAAAGAGCATCAGATTCTCACAGTTGTGAGCCACCGTATGAGTACTGATAACCGAACCCGACTCCTCTGCAAGAGCAGTAACTGTTTTGAAGTGCGGAGTTATCTCTCCAGCCACCCTAAGGAATTCTCTAAGTATTTTAAAAACATGTTTCCTCTTTTATTTATTAAAGTCTGTGTTTTAGAGACCCCAGTTACCCTTGACTGAGTTACTCTTGATAGTCCTGTGTGTTTATTAATGATATCCAAATTAATCCAGTCTTCATTTTCCTTTCAATGATGTATTCTCTGATGATAAAAATCTTCTTTTTAAGTAGGAAAATTTATGTTAAGAATAGTCCAGGGGAGCCGGGAGGTGGTGGCGCACGCCTTTAATCCCAGCACTCGGGAAGCAGAGGCAGGCAGATCTCTGAGTTTGAAGCCAGCCTGGGCTGCAGAGTGAGTTCCAGGAAAGGCACAAAGCTACACAGAGAAACCCTGTCTTGAAAAACCAAAAAAAAAGAAAAAAGAATAGTCCCGGGGCTGGAGATATGGCTCAGAGGTTGAGAACACTTGCTGCTTCTGAAGTCCCAAGCATCCACATAGTGGTGCACAACTATTCATAGCTTGAGTTCCAAGGTATCTGATGACCTCTTCTGGCCTCCACTGACACCAGATAGACACAGTGAACAGACATATATGTAAGCAAAACACATATACACATAAAATGAAACTTTAAAGATTTATTTATTTATTATATACAGTGTTCTGCCTGCATGTAGCCTGCACGCCAGAAGAGGGCACCAAATCCCATTATAGTTGTAGGCCATCATGTGGTTGCTGGGAATCGAACTCAGGACCTCTGGAATCAGGACCTCTGGAAGAGCAGCCAGTGCTCCCAACCTCTGAGCCATTTCTCCAGCCCCATAAAGATCATTTTTTTTAAAAAAAGGAATTAAAGAAGACCATAGTTCATTCTTTGCAGTTCTTTTTTGGCTTCAGTAAGGATATTTGGGGGCTGGGGAGAGAGTGAGGCCATGAGTTTGACCACCAGAACCTGTGTGAAAAACAGGTAGTCATGGTGACAAGCTGGTCATCTCAACACTGGGGAGGGGCAGTCAAGAGCATCCAGGTGCTTGGTGGCCAGTTGGTATAGTCTACTTGGGGAGCTCTAGGAAGGGATGGCACTCGAGATTGTGGGCATACCCACACCCGAACACAGCCTCAAACAAGATGCTTAGGTCTTTCATTTCTTTAGTCCTGAAACTTTCTTTTTCCATTTATTTTGTGTTTTTACTATCTCACCTTTGAAACTTCTAGTTATTATCATTATTTCGTTATTTTTGGTTTTTTTTTTTTTTTTTTTTTTGGTTTTTCGAGACAGGGTTTCTCTGTGTAGCTTTGCGCCTTTTCCTGGAACTCACTTGGTAGCCCAGGCTGGCCTCGAACTCACAGAGATCCGCCTGGCTCTGTCTCCCGAGTGCTGGGATTAAAGGCGTGTGCCACCACCACCCGGCCATTATTTCGTTTTTTAAAGACAGGGTCACTCTATATAGCCCTGGCTTTCTTGAAATGCACTATGTAGACCAGGCTGGACTCTAATTCACAGAGATTCCCCTGCCTCTGCCTCTTGAGTGGTGGGATTAAAGGTGTGTACCACCATGCTCTTCAAACCTTCTAGTATTTGATGAATGTGGTCCTATTCCTAGCAGGGCTTATGGGATTTCCCCTTCTGTTTTAGAATTTTTATTTCTTTTTAGTTCTCTCTCTCTCTCTCTCTCTCTCTCTCTCTCTCTCTCTCTCTCTCTCTCTCTCTCTCTGACAAGGTTTCATGTAGTACAGGCTGGCCTTGAACCTGCTCTGTAGCTGAGGCTGGTCTTGAACTCCTGATCCTCCTCTCTCATCCTCCCAAGTGCTGGAAATACAGTTGGGAGCCACTACTCCAGGCTCAGGATTTTGCTTCCTCCTGCACCGGCTGTTCTCCGCCTTTCTGTGCTGTTTTCCTAATTGTTTCCTGTAGTTGGCGCATCAGTCCCCCTGCCTCCCCTCGTGTTTGCTTAGGTTTTGGCTCGCCTTTTCTAACTGGCTTCCTTCCGCTTGTCTGAGACCTGTTTGTTCTGCCTTCACAGTTGTGGTTTCAATGCTGGGTATTTTCTGTTTTCTTAAATATCTTTATTGGGATATAATTCACATATCACACAACTCACTCATTTCAAGTGTGCATTCCAATGGCTTTTGTATGTTCCCAGAGTTGAGCAACTACCACCACAGCACATTTTAGAACAGTTTCAGCACCCAAGAGAGAAACTCTAGGACCATTAGTAATCACTCCCAACTTCTCGCTGTCCCCACCCACCTACCTTTTCCTGTCACTACCCTGACAGTCACTGTCTATTTATGTCTCTTTGTGTTTGCCTAGTTCGGGATTTCTTTCTCCGTACTTTCTGACTATAATTATAAATCTTTTAGCCTATTTCTTCCCTTCTCTGCCTCCTCACTAGCACCCAAACCTCTGATGACCATTGTTCTGTTCTTCTAGGAGAGATCTTGTTTACTTACTTACTTACTTAATTAATTGATTGTTGTTTTTTGGGAGACAGTGTCTTTCACGTAGCCCAGTCTGGCCTTGAATTCAAGATCCCCCTGCCTCCACCTCCTGTGTGCTATATCATAGGTATAACAAAGTCTGGCTTTTGTTTGTGTGTTTTCAGATAAGGTCTCTTGTAGCCCAGGCTGGCCTTGAACTCAGTACGTAGCAAATGATCTTGACCTTCTGCCTCTACCTCCTGACTGTTTACATGATTACAGGCATGTCCCACTACTTGTGGTTTTACGCCATGCTAGGGACCAAACGTCCTGCATGCTAGGCAAGCACTCTACCAACCGTGCTGCATACCCAGATCCCTCCCTTGTTTTTTACAAAGAGGCTGCTTTGGGTCTCACGCTAAAGCCCTAAGTGGCCTCCAACTCGTGGAAATCTTCCCATCTCTGCCTCCCAAATGCTGGAGTCATAGTCATGAACCACTAGACCTGACTTGTCTTTCTACTGCATTTTTGATTTAGTGAGGCGTTTGGAGACTCCCTTCCCTCTCAAGTGCTGGGATTACAGGTGCCTGGCTTCGATGGCTGCTCTTAGAATTGACCCTTTGCCTTCAGCCTTGTACAGTTTGATTATGATGCATTATTATGTAGAGGACTTCTTTGGACTGAATACATCGGGGACTGTAAACATCTTGGATCTGGAAGCTGTTTGAATCCCCGTCAAGTTTGGGGAGTTTTCAGCTACTGTTTTATTAAATATGTGTTCTTTCTTTCTTCATCCTCTTAACTCCCATAATGTGCATAATCTGCCCAGTTGTTTAGGACAGTTCACTGTGTGTGTGTGTGTGTGTGTGTGTGTGTGTGTGCATGCACATGCCCTCCAGAAGCTGGAGGTCGACCTTGGTGTCATTCATTAGGGACTATTCACTTAGTTTGTTGAGACAGGATCCCTTATTGGCCTGGAGCTCACCATTTTTTTTTTTTTTTTTTTTTTTTTTTTTTTTTTTTGGTTTTTTTTTTTTCGAGACAGGGTTTCTCTGTGTAGCTTTGCGCCTTTCCTGGAACTCGCTTTGGAGACCAGGCTGGCCTCGAACTCACAGAGATCCGCCTGCCTCTGCCTCCCGAGTGCTGGGATTAAAGGCGTGCGCCACCACCGCCCGGCTGGAGCTCACCATTTAGTCTCCTTGGCCAGTGAGTCCCAGGGATCTGTCTGTCTCCCCAGTGCTGGGATTACAATGTGTGCTGCCATGTTAATTTTATTTTGAGATGGGTTCTGTTGATGGAACTCTGGCTTTTCAAACACTTTGCTAACTAAGCCATTTCCTCAGCCCCTCCCACCTCTTTTTCTTGAGATAGGTCTTACTGTCTAGCCCAGGCTGGCCTGGCACTCATTACTGTAGCCCAGGCTGGCCGTCTTCCTCCAGCTTCCTCCTGAGTGCTGGGATTGCAGGTATGTGCACCATACCAAGATTCCTTCTGGATTATGTCACAGGACCTTTCTTCACATTCAGAAATTCTTTCTTCTGCTTGACCCCATCTATGGCTGAGATTCTTGGATCTCTCTGTGTGTCTGTGGTTATTTAATTCATTGGATTCTTCAGTTTCAGTATTTTTCCTTGGTTCATTTTCATGATATCTATCTCTTAACTCACTCTGATAAAATAAATTGTTCTCCTGATTACGTTGAGTTATCTGTTTGCATTTTCTACACTTCGCTGAATTTCTTGAAGTTCCTTTTGAGGTAATTCATAAATTTCCTTTTTGCTGGGGTTAGTTATTGGGGACTTTGGTGGTCCTTTGGTGACATGCTGACTTGATATCTCGTTCTGTGTCTCTGCACAGATATTGCGTGGTTAGTGGAACAGCTCTTTTGGTTTCTGTATCAACGTTCGTAGGGAAACCTTTCGCCCGTGGATGGATCCTGGGATCCATCCTGGCGGCATGCATGAGCTTTGAGAGGTGCTGTAGCTTCTGCTCTCTTCCGCTGTAAGCCACAGCAGCAATGCTCGAAGGTGCCATAGTTAAGATTGTAGGAGTTTGGGATGGTGGCAGTACAGCCTTCACATGTTCAGCGGGTGCATGGCGGGTCCACCAGGGGCACAGACTCACTGTGTTTCATTGGGAATAGGAGGCCCCACGGGCTCATGTGCCAGGGTGATTCCCCTGGGCCTAGGCTCTGAGCATCCAGGGTCAGGACACTGTAACTTACATGAGCATGGTGCAGTGATGGGAGCATCTCACAGACGGAGAAATGGGGTGTGAGTGGATTGTGGAGTAGAATGCTCCCTACCAGTGACTCTGATGTCCAGAGGACATTCTGCTCGCCATGGTGGTCTCGTCTTTAATACCAGCACTTGGGAGGCAGAGGCAGGCAGATTTCTATGAGTTTGAGGCCAGCCTGGTCTACAGAGTGAGTTCCAGGACAACCAAGGTTACATAGAGAGACTCTGTCTCAAAAAGAAAGCAAACAAACAAACAAACAAACAAAAACAACAACAAACCAAACAACAACAACTAAAAAAAAGAAAGAAAGAAAGAGGGTAACGGAGGGAAGAAAGACAAATCACCATGTTTTCTCCTTTAGGCCGAATCTTGATTTAAACAGATTTACACAGAGGACACGAAAGCAAAAGAGTGGCTATTGGACGAGGGGGTTAGAGGATGAGGGGGTTAGAGGATGAGGGGGTTAGAAGGAGATCAGCAAGAAGCAGGAAGAGGGATGCAGGGGGGCAGTGTGGTAACAAGAGCAAAGCACAATGCTACACGTGCATGGAAATATCAGAGTAAATGAAATCAATTCTTCTCTATGCTAACGAAAACATTTTTAAAAGAAAGACAATATTTTTCTTTTTGTTATTATTTCTTTTGCTTTCGAGACAGGTCTCACTCTGTAGCTCTGGCTGTCCTGGAACTCAATATGTAGACCAGGCTGGCCTCGAACTCACAGAGATCCGCCTGCCTCTGCTTCCCGAGTGCTGGGATTAAAGGTGTGTGCTACTGTGCTTGAGATACAGTTATTTACTCGTTGTTTTGGTTCCTTTTTGTTTTTTTTTTTTTTTTTTTTTTTTGGTTTTTCGAGACAGGGTTTCTCTGTGTAGCTTTGAGCCTTTCCTGGAACTCACTTGGTAGCCCAGGCTGGCCTCGAACTCACAGAGATCCGCCTGGCTCTGCCTCCCGAGTGCTGGGATTAAAGGCGTGCGCCACCACCACCCGGCTCCTTTTTGGTTTTTGTATGTGTGTGATGAACACTAGGCACCTCCAGTCAGTTAGCTCTTCCCTCCCTCCCTCCTTCCCTCCCTCCACCCTCCCTCCTTCCCTCCCTCCCTCCCTCTGCTTTGGTGCCAGGGTCTTACACATGGGAATCCAGTGCTTCACCCCTGAACTGCACTCCCAGCTTTGAGTACGCCTTTTCTGTAGTGGAAAGCATTGAGAAGATCAAGTGAGACTGTGGTTGCCATGGTTACTCTCCTAAGTACAGGTTTCAAATTCTTCTAATTTTATGATGATGATGATGATGATGATGATGATGATGATGATGTTGGTGGGTGAAGAGCTTCGAGGTGTGTGTGTGTGTGTGTGTGTGTGTGTGTGTGTGTGTGTGTGTCTGCTTCCTTTTCAGTGACTGGCTTTCTCTTTGTGCCCATGCGTCTGAGGGATTGTTTCTCTACAATCACTCTGTAAGCTGCTCTGCCAGCAGCAGATTGCTATTATTTGTTCCTGGACACTTGCTAGGGTGTGTGTGTGTGTGTGTGTGTGTGTGTGCTTCTAAGAGCCATCCCCTTTAAGCGGGGACATGTTTGGGACAGAGCAGGATGGGGTCTCCTCCTAGCATAGGTTGTCCTGTGTTAGATACGGTCATCAACTACCATATACGCTGACCCACATCCGCAGGGTCAGTTTTTGACCCTCCTTCCTCTTAGCACACGGCTCTCTCGGGGCAGGGGATGAGGAAGGCAGCAGAAGGCTCAGACTGATTTCATTCCTTTCGCAGTGGTTGACTTTTGCTCGCCTCCCCTAAACCACATCGTAAGCAAGGCTTTCTTTGGGCCTTTGCCTGCCTCTAATCTTTCTCATAAACACTTGATGGCAATTTATGAAAAAAGGCCTAGGAAAAGGTGCAGATTTACTTTGGATCTGTAGCTCCTAGGAGTTCTGGAGTCTTGCAGTAGGTCACACTCTGTCTTTTATATATTAAGACAATTCACTGGGCCAGAGATACAGGGTATATATATAGCTCGGCAGAGGAGAGCACTGGCCTAGCACACATGAGGCATTAGATTCAACCTCAGTACATACACATACATGTGCGTGCGTGCATGCGTGTGTGTGTGTGTGTGTGTGTGTGTGTGTGTGTGTGTGTGTGTATACAGGAGTATGTGTGGAATTCACAGGCAAGCTCTTTGGAGTGTGTGTTTCCTTCTAGTGTGGGTTCTGGGATTACAGGTGGTAGGATTTGCACAGCAAATACCTCCACCCTCTAAGCTATTTGACTGACTGGGAATCTCTAATCTTAATCTCTTGGGTTAAAAGGTTCTATGATTTTTAACCTTACGATTAAAAGGTTCTGAGGTATTTTCATGTTTCTTACAACTGTGCCATGGATGTACTTGAAATAAGATACAGTGTTTAATCGTGGCTGCTTCAGTTTCGACACAGATTAACAGCTTTATGATAATTCTTACATGAAAGTCAAGGCCTTGGTGGGGGAAAAGTGAGGACAATTTAAATGGGGCGCATCTGGCCGCGTAGCCACACTGAACCTTCCGTGCTGACGGAAGCAGTCAGCCTCACTGACTCGTTTGTCAGCTCTTGCCTTCTTTAGCTTTACTTGAAGAAGGTGCGTTACGAAGAACGACAGTTCTGTACCTGTATCACTTCAGTCCTCACTGTCGCTGGACCCAGTGACTACGTCAGCTCCCAGCATGCTGCAGGACAGGTGCAAAGTATAAGGCAGGAGGGGAAAACTCCCTTACAAAGAGAGTTTACATGGGTTTTAAGCACTATTGGTTAGCTGTGCTTGAGCCCAAATTAGGAGTATGCCTAGCAGAAACTCGGTTTGTGGGTTCACGCTTTCCTAGTTGTTTTAAACCTAAGCTGAACAGTAGCTCTCACTTGGGCACCAAACACAAAGTGTCAGAAGTTCCTTACTGGGCTGGCGTTGTAGATCAGTTGGTAAGAGTGCTTGTCTAGCATGTATGAAGCCCAGTGTTTGTTTTTGTCTCCCTGCATAAAACTTGGTGTGGTGGTACATGCCTGTAGTCTCTGGACTTGGGAAGTGGAGGCAGGAGGATATGAAGGTCTAGGTCATTTTTGGTTATATAGAAAGTCAAGAGGTGTAGACAGAGTTTTCTGTCTAGACCACTGATCAGCTCTATCCTGCCAGCTGCTCCCCAGATAACCACACAGAGACTTAATATTAATTATAAATGATAGGCAGATAGCTTAGGCTTGTTTTTAGCTAGCTCTTATAGCTTAAATCAACCCATTTCTATTAATATATGTGCTGCCCCTATGCTGTGGGATGTCTTTCTGTATGCTGTGAATATGTGTGGCTCCCATTGGATAATAAAGCTGTTTTGGCCTATGACAAGAAGGCTTACATCCAGACAGGAAATCCAAGCAGAGATACAGAGAGAAGGGCCGAGTCAAGAGAGACTCAAGCCCACTGCTGAAGGATCAACAAGATTTCAGCAGACTGGTAATGCCATGGCCATGTAGCAACGTATAGATTTATAGAAATGGTTTAATTTAAGATGAAAGAGCTAGCTAGCAAGAAGCTGAAGCCGTAGGCCATACAGTTTGTAATGAATATTAAGCCTCTGTGTGATTATTTTATAAGCGACTGACTGTAGGACCGCGGTGGGGGATATCTGTCTGGACTGTGGGGCCAGGCGGGACTGGAATAACATCTGCCTACACCCCAAGGCTCATTTACCTCATGTATGTACTTCCTATCCTGCTTGCTCCATGTCTCATGGCATCCCCCCTGACTACACCCTCCTTCCCAGTGTTCTCTCTGCCCACAAAATCCTGCCTAGCTGTCAATCAGCTTTTTTAACAATGAGATTAACACATCTTCACAGTGTAGAGAAGGATTATTCCACAGCAAAGAGGCTTCTCTGCATACATAAGACCCTATCTCAAAGGGGAAAAAATTGAATGTAGAGGATTTTTTTGGTGGGTAGGGGTGCAATTATTGGCATATATTCATGAGGTATGACCTGCTTGCCCACTCCTCCTATGACCAAAAGAATATCTTAAGAATGTACCCCTTTCCCAAGACATTGAAAAATAACTCGATGAGGGAAGTGGAGTACCATCAACCTTGAAAAATCCAATGGCTCTCCTCCTTCCATTGGAGAAACGTGAGAAGCACAGATAATCCCTCCATTCCCCCTCTTCTGCAGGGGTGATGATGCTCACAGAGGAAGAGACCTTGTGAGCATCTGGGCAACAAAGAGAAAATCATGAGTTACCACAGAAGACATCGGGGACATAGAGTAGCAAGAAAGGATTGACTGGCAGGTATCTTTGGTGGTGGCTAATTTAAAAATAATTATTTTTTTATTTTATGTATCTGAGTGTATGCCTGTATGTATGTATGTGCGTGCCTAGAGCCCACAGACGCCAGAAGAGGGCGCTGGATCCTCTGGAACAGGAGTTAGGAATGATGTGAGTCGTCATGTGGGTGCTGGTAATTGAATTCCGGTCCTCTGCAAGAGCATCGAGTGCTCTTAAGCATTGAGCCATCTCTCCAGACCTGGACAGTTTTGTTTCATCTTGTCCTATGACTGAGAATATCCTACACGTCTAGGTATGGTGAATGAATCTCGGTTTGAGGTGTCTTTTTGGAGACGGAGGGCTCCCCCTCTTATTCCCAGAGTCCCATCCTTACCAGTTCCACACCAGGCTCTGCAGGAAGTGCGGGTCCTGGAGTAGGAGTTCTCCATCAAAGACCTTTGTCCCCTCTGTCCCAGGCAGGACTCTGGGTGTGCACAGTGTGGCGTGAAGATCTGAACGTAGGGCACATTTCCCACCCAGGAAGCCATGACCCTCCCTGGATGCCTCTGACACGCTGGCACCTCCCTTCGAGGAGCCCGTTTCTCCTACAGAACCGAGGGCGGCCACGCGAGCCTGGGGAGCGGGTGCCACTTCGGGAGAGGGGCGGTGGCCTCCGTGGTGGCATGGCGTCCGGAGGGGGCTCCCTGGGCCTCGTAACCTGCCTCTTGCTGCTTCAGTCGGAGCTCTGCGAGGCTTGGGAGGCTGCCACTGTGTCTTCTACTTCCGATTTCTCCGCAGGGCACAGTGAGACCCCAAGGGTGAACCCACCGCCACCCACGCAGGTGCTGGTGACCAAGGCGGCCCGTCAGGGCCAAACCTCTGCTTTCAAACCGTTTGCCTTGGGTAACTTGTGAAGGGGTGTCTGTGAGGAGTGGCGGGGGGGACTGTCAAGGCTCAGAGTGGGAGCTAGTGACAGGCTGAATCCGAGGGACACGAGTGAAGCCCAGGCCACTGTTGGGTAGGAGTCTGGTTGCCTTGACTGTGGAGAATGTGACTGCCGTGGGGGTGGGGGTGAGGGTGGGGTGACACCGGAGCACTGAGGGTATGAAGTGTCCCTGATGTTCAGCAGGACATGCATAGCCTCCTTCTTGGCTGTCATTGGGTCCTGTTGGTGCTTCCTGTGGAAGCGCTGGCATGAACACTTAATTCTTTTTTTTTTTCCCTCCAAAGATTTATTTATTTATTTATTTATTTATTATGTATACAGTGTTCTGTTTGCATGTATCCCTGCAGGCCAGAAGAGGGCACCAGATCTCATTAGGGATGGTTGTGAGTCACCATGTGGTTGCTGGGAATTGAACTCAGGGCCTCTGGAAGAGCAGCCAGTGCTCTTAACCTCCAGCCCCCGAACACTTAACTCTTCTGAGTTCTTCCCAAATTGTCCTCATTCAGGGTGCGGGCAACGCCTGACGAAGATCATGGGAGGAATGGACGCGGAAGAGGGAAAGTGGCCCTGGCAGGTGAGCCTCAGGGTCAGACACATGCACGTCTGCGGAGCTTCCCTCATCAGCGCCGAGTGGGTGCTGACCGCCGCCCACTGTATTTTCAGGTGAGGAGCCAAAAGCAGAGAGGTGAGTGTTCCGGAGGGGACCCTGCTGTCCTAATCTACCTCTCTGATAAACCGGCGACATCCCCAAACCAAGACACACAAAAAGGGTGTCATGCTATGACCACCTTGTTACTAGAAATACTTAGGGCGGGGCACAGGTGAAACAGCTGTGGGATCAATAAGGGGTTTTGGTGGTAGAGACAGAACGTTTGAGAGTGGCCAAAGAGGTTGGGGCCATGTTGAGAAACAGAACACGAGTGGAAAGGGTACAAGGGAGCTTTGTAGGGTCATGACTACTGAGGCCACGTGTCTTCTTTCCCACAGCCGAATCCAGTACAATGTCAAGATGGGCGATCGGAGTATCCACCGCCAAAACACAAGTCTGGTGATTCCTATCCAGCGCATCATTGTCCACCCCCAGTTCTCATCAGCTATTGTCGTTAAAAATGATATCGCCCTTCTCAAGCTCCAACACCCCGTGAATTTCACCTCTAATATTTACCCTGTCTGCATCCCTTCAGAGACTTTTTTTGTGAATGCTGGGACCAAGTGCTGGGTGACAGGATGGGGTAAACCAGATCCAGGTGGTAAGATCTGGTGCTCAGGAGGAAGCACGGCCTTATTCCTAAAGGAGACACAAAGGATAGTGGGCGGGACAAAAAAGGAAGGCGGACTACGTGGCACAGGCTGGTGGGCAGTTTGGTGAGCTTAGGTGATCCTGGTCTTGTGATGAGGTCCTTCACGGCAACCAGCACAAATATCTGATGACAGCCAAAGAAATGTACCTCTCCTGGGAACCAGAATTATGTCAAATCTGCTTTTGCAGTTTTGTGGAGACATGTGCTGAGTGATTGTGGGTGTTGCACTCTCTGTGGACAAAGGCTAGATGCAATGCAGTTCTCCTGGGTGGATTTTCAGATTTATTTTAAGTGCATGAGTGTTTTGCCTGTATGTATGTCTGTGCAGCAAATGCCTGCCTGGTGCCCACAGAGGCCAAAAGAGGGTGTCAGATCCTCTGGAACTGGAGTTATAGGTTGTTGTGAGCCTCCATGTGGGTGCTGAGGGAGCTGAACCCAGGTCCTCTACAAGAACAAGTGCTCTTAGCCAGGCAGTGGTGGCGCACGCCTTTAATCCCAGCATTTGGGAGGCAGAGGCAGGAGGATCTCTGTGAGTTTGAGGCCAGTTTGGTCTACAGAGTGAGTTCCAGGACAGCCAGGGCTACACAGAGAAACCCTGTCTCAAAAAAACAAACAACAACAAAAAAACCAAAACAAAACAAAAAAAGAATTCTTAATTGCTGAGCTAGCTGTCACTCTCCAGCACCTTGGGCGAATGTTTGCTCAAGAGATATGCTTGCTAGTTTCTCAATAGAGATACCTGTCTAGGTAGTTAGGGAGTTCCTTCTGCCTAGAGGAATTAGGAGAGCCAGAAGGCCTCTGTTGGTATGGTTCTTATACATGAGAAGAAGTCACATGTGACCTTTAGGGTTCTGTCTCTCTGAGAGCCTGTGATTATGTTCTAGAGAGTGAAGAAAGTTGGTTGGGTATGGTGTTACATGCAGAAGTATGGACAGTTTGAGACTAGCCTGATTTTCATAAAGACCCCAGTTTTACCAACAAACAAAAAATAACATAGACAGAAAGATGTGTGGGATGTCTTGTCACTATTACTACTGACATTCAGTAATGTGCTCAGTGGGTTCTCATTTCTTAGGCCTCTGAGGCCTTGCCTCCCTTTCAGAAACATCTTCCTTCCCCTGTCTTAGTTTTGCTTTTTTTAAGTGCTGGGAATTGGAGCCAGGCCTCTAAACGTGCCAGGGAGGGCAGGGAGGGCTCTGGTACTGTCTTCACGGTCCTTTCTGCTTTTTGTTTTGAGAAAGAATCTAGCTAAGTTGCCCATGGTGGCCTTGAACTCACTCTGTAGCTCAGGCAGGCCTTACACTTCAGAGCCTTCTGCCTTGACCTCCCATGGGCTTACTGACCTGTGCCATTGGACCCTGCTCAGTTTTGCCTCTTACTCAGTCCTCTCCCTGTGACAGTTTTGAGTCTCAGTTTCCCCCAGTGTCAAATAGGGACACTATTCATTTCCCTGCCTTTGTCCAGGGGCGTTCCTGGGTGCCAGGGGCATTCCTGGGTGCTGGAGTGCTTGCTCTCTGTTGTGAAGACTAATACACTGTTGATCTTCTTCATTAGCACCAAACGTTCCAACAGAAGTTCTCCAGGAGGTGGACCAGAGTATCATCCATTATTCGGAATGTAATAGGATGCTGATGAAGGTTACATCAACTTCTCTTGATCTAGTCAAGAGTGGGATGATCTGTGGCTATAAAGAAAAAGGAAAGGATGCTTGCCAGGTGAGTTCATGAGCCCTTTCCTCAGTCTCAGGTGGCAAGGCTGGAGTTATTTGCTACCTCTTTGACTCAAGAAAATTCATGGGGAAAGCCACACTCCCCACAGCTCCTGAAGCTAACCTTGCCCAATCTTTCTATGTAGCAGAGAATGGCCTTAAACTTGAGATCTACTTGCATCAACCTCCCAAGCACTGAGATTACAGGGAGACACCACCTTGTCCAGCTGTTCTGGTCCCTTCTAAAGGATGTAACCTTGCTGTGTAGGTGGCTGCGTAGGGTTCTTGCTTACATGTTGAAGTTGGGAATGGGTAGTCTAATAATGTTTTACATTGAGTTCCCCTATGTCTTAGTCAGGGTTTTTATTGCTGTGAACAGATACCATGACCATGGCAACTCTTATAAAGAGAACATTTAGGCCGGGCGGTGGTGGCACACGCCTTTAATCCCAGCACTCAGGAGGCAGAGGCAGGTGGATCTCTGTGAGTTCGAGGCCAGCCTGGTCTCCAAAGCGAGTACCAGGAAAGGTGCAAAGCTACACAGAGAAACCCTGTCTTGAAAAAACCAAATAAATAAATAAATAAATAAATAAATAAATAAAGAGAACATTTAATTGGGGTGGCTCGCTTACAGTTTCAGAGGTTCAGTCCATTATCATCATGGCAGGGAGCTTGGCTTGCAAGTAACAGGAAGTTGACTGAGACACTGGGCAGTATCCTGAGCATAGGAAACCTCAAAGCCTGCCCCCACAGTGACACACACTTCCTCCAACAAGAACATACCCACGCCAACAAAGCCACAACTTCTAATAGTGTCACACCCTTTGAGATTGGGGGAGCCAATTACATTCAGACTACCACATCCTCTGTGACAGTTAAGATGACAAAGGGAACATCAACCTGTAATAACTGAGTTAACCTGCATCACAACCTTGTGACATAACATCATATCTTCCACGTCACTGTGGAAGGTGAAATGCAAAGGCATGAACTCAAGGTCCTCTTGTGAAATCTTTTTTAGAGACAGGGGACAATTTGCTTAGGTCTGAGTGTACTTCTTATGTTGGCCAAGTGTGTGGCATATGCCTGTAATCTCAGCGCTCATAAGGTTGAGGTAGGAAGATCAAAAGTTCAAGGCCAGATGGGATACATAGTGAGTTTGAGGTGAGTCTTGGTTACACAGTGAGACCTTGTCTCCATGTCAGACATTGGAGGTGAAGACCATGCTCATTGGACAAGAAACCCTAGGTGTGCTCCCCAGCACTGGAGGAGCTGGGGGTGCTGGTGTTTCAAATACCTGGAGCAGTAGGATAGGGCATCATATGTGGCCAAGTTTCTGGGGTGGCCAAGGGAGGCGTGAGAAGTGGGGCTGGGCGAACATGGTCCTTTTAGCTCAGTGGTGCCCTTGGATGTATGATACCAGGACTGTCTTCAGGTTGTAGGAAATGCCATCGAGTTCTGAGCAGGGTCTGGGGCAACCACTCAGTGAGGAAAGTGTCTGAGGTCAAACTTTCAATTCATGTTAGGTTAGGGGTGGTAAGAGACACTGAGGAAGCCCATGTGTTTCTCACTGATAGGATCTCTGTCACGGGTTTGGGAGAATACGTACGAATGGATTCTATAATGTCGAAGAGTTTTGTTATAGATTAAGAGCTTCTTCTTCTTCCTCTTCTTCTTCTTCTTCTTCTTCTTCTTCTTCTTCTTCTTCTTCTTCTTCTTCTTCTTCTTCTTCTTCTTCTTCTTCTTCTTCTTCTTCTTCTTCTTCTTTTGTTGTTTTCGAGACAGGGTTTCTCTGTGTAGTTTTGCGCCTTTCCTGGAACTCGCTCTGTAGACCAGGCTGGCCTCGAACTCACAGAGATCCGCCTGCCTCTGCCTCCCGAGTGCTGTGTTCAGAGGAAATTCAGGTTAAATGTAAGGAATTAGGAGCTACTACATAGAAGTGATAGTTAATGGGATTTAAAAAAGATTTGTTTTTGTTTTACATGTGTGAGTGTTTCGCTTGCATGTATGTGTATGCGCCATGTGCATGCAGTGTCTGCAGAGGCCAGAAGAGGGCGTAAGATCCCCTGGGACTGGAGTTACAAGTGATTGTGGGTCACCGTGTGGGTGTTCTCAACTAACCCAGGGTCCTCTGCAAAAGCAGCAAGTGTTCTTAACCATGGGGTTATCTCTCCAGCCCCTCAAAAGTAGAATTCAGTGATAAACACCACTGTGGCTTGAGAAATTGTGATAATAACATCAGATGATATTATCATTGTCCTGTTAACTTCTCAGGGGCCATATTTATATACCTAGTTCTGGCATTTGTGTATTAATAGAAGCTTGGGCCTGGCAAGGATGCCCCTCTCTCTCTCTGTCTCTCTCTCTCTTCTGAGACAGTGTCTTGGTATGTAGCCAGGTTGGCTTGAACTCTCGAAATCCTCCTGCCTCACCCTCCTTAGGGCAGATACTCTAAGTGTACGCCACTGCACTTGGCTTTGGCTGGGCCTTTGGGGTGCCTGAGGAAACCCTGCATGAGCCTGTCTCCTTACGTCTTCCAGTGCCACTGGCCTAATCCAGAGGGAATCAATTCCATTCTTGCCATATGTTTCTTTCTCTTTCTTCAGGGAGATTCTGGCGGCCCTTTGTCCTGTGAATTAAATAATAAATGGGTGCAAGTGGGAGTCGTGAGCTGGGGCATCGGCTGTGGTCGCCAAGGGCATCCTGGAGTTTATACAGATACCGCCTACTACAGCAAGTGGCTGACTGCAGTGGTGAACCAGGCCGCCTGTTTCTGTCCGCTGGTCTTCCTGGTCTCACTACTGTGCTTGCTGACCTCGTGACATCCCGCGGACATGGCCACTGCTGCGTCTCATCCCACCCTCCTTCTGAGCCTCTCCCTTCCCTTTCCAATGTCCTTTCTTTAAATTCCGTTTGGGATCCCTTGCCCTGGAGAGAGCCACAGTGAAACGTGTCAGGGATCTGAGACTTCCAAGTGTTCTGGCTTGGTGCCCCAGTCACCATCCTTGGTCACACTACTCCTGAGTTGCGCTCTGCCTGGCAGGGATGAAGGTGCGTGAATTCCAGTTAGAAGGCAAACCGGCCTGCCAGGTGAATGACAAT
Organism: Peromyscus californicus insignis; assembly: GCF_007827085.1. Classification (NCBI taxonomy): domain Eukaryota; kingdom Metazoa; phylum Chordata; class Mammalia; order Rodentia; family Cricetidae; genus Peromyscus; species Peromyscus californicus. The sequence goes on from NW_026294402.1 coordinate 105,083,601, forward strand.
GGCCTACGAAAGGACTTCCTCGGTGGTGGAGCGAGAGCCAGACCTGACTATAGCTGTTCAGGGCTCTCACCTCAGACTTTGTCATACCAGAGTTAGCTTGGTGATTACTGACTGGGGGGGGATAGAGAGAGAGAGAGAGAGAGAGAGAGAGAGAGAGAGAGAGAGAGAGAGAGAGGAGAAGAGAGAGAAAGAGAGAGAGAGAGAGAGAGAGGAGAGGAGAGAGAGGACCGTAAGTGCCCTCCTATGACCATTCTCTCTGTATAATATCTTTGATCTTGTGAAGTGACATTTCTCATTGAATGTAATTTGCAGCCATGTTCAAAGATAAAGTGAAATTTGAAAATAATTAAGAAAATGTATGAGCAGATTTCCTTATTTCTCTTTAAGAATTTCCTTTTATAAGTAAAACGAAGGGGATTTACTTTTATAAGTAAAACTAAGGGGATTTCTGAAGTGTCCTGCCCTGTTCAGACCTAATGGCAAGAAGATGGTTGACAACATTGAACTCAAATGTCCTGTGTTTTGGCCCTGAGCAAGCACAGCACATTTGTAGCATTTAACACTGTTTAACACTCTTGTTTTCCTCTAAGAAAAGCAAATATTGTCTCTGCACTCTTGATTTTCCTTGTGTTGAGGACATTTTACTCTCAGCCAGCAGGAAACACAAACTAGATCCTGGGCCGAGGTGCTCCTTTTTCTTCTCATGCTACCTTAACTACTTTTCAGCTTCCCTTATGATTGACCATTTGTATGTTCTCTTTTGTGAACTGTCTTTTCAAGTCTTTTGTCATTTTTAATTCAGATACTTTATATTGCTGACTTTTAAACTATTCTTCATGTACTCTGATAAGAGTATTAGAGTTATGACTTGATTTGCTTTAAACTGAAGGTTGTGAAGAATTTTCTTCTTTCTCCCCCTAGAAAAAAGGTTTCTAGTTTTAGCATTGACATGTATATCTATGATCAACAAATGAATTTTTTGTTCATGGCATAGGATAGAAATCAAAGTATGAATTTCTATGCCTTTAGTGTTTGTTAAATTGTTACAATATGATTGTTGATATTCATTTTTTCCAACATCAAGTAATACCACCAACTGACAGTGTACTTTAGCAGCTGTTTCTTGACTCCATTCAGCTCTGTGTCCTCCTACATACTCTGAAATAAAGTGCCACTCAGTCCTAGTCTTGAAATGGTCTCTCTGGTCTTGAAATGTGGTAGTGTTGTGCCTGCAAATTCATTCACATGTTTTCAAGCCCCAGTCTTCCTGGAATTGATATGTTGTTCTAAAATGTAGATGGAGGGCTCTGGTGATAACTCGATTTGTAAAGTGCTTGCTGCACATGCAAACACGAGGACCTGAGTTCAATCCCCAGCTAGGCGTGGTGGTAAGCACATGTAATCCTACTGCTGGAGAGCCAGAGAGCAGCAGACCTCGGGGATTACTTACTCCAGGCCAGCCTAACGGGCAAACTCCAGATCCACCGAGAGGCTCTGTCTCAAAAATACAAAGGGGTCAGCTTCTGAGGAATAGTACCCAAGGATTACCTCTGCCTCCATGTGCGTGTTCACACTTGTGTACATGTACCTGCACACACCCAAACACACACATCTACTCATACACACAAAAATGAAGTGTATATGGAGGGCCTGGAGAGATGGCTCAGTGGTTAAGAGCGCTCGGTGCTCTTGCAGAAGGCCTGAGTTTGGTTCCCAGCACCCATGTTCAGCTGCTCAGAACCATCTGTAACTCTAGTTCCAGAGTATCTGGCCTCTAAGGGCACCTGCACACATGTCTGCATACACACTCACAAGTAAAAATAAAATAAATCTTTAAAAATGTGTATGGAAAAATCAAAGGATGCAGAATGACCAATGCAAACCATACAGGTTTCAAGACTTGAAAATGAAACACTGGTCAATACAGGGCTGTTGTGGCATTGGGGCAGAAATAATAGATCAGTGGAGCAGAACAAGCAATCTGGAAATAGGCCTACACCTATACAGCCAGACGATTTTAATGAAACTATTAATGTAACCCAGTGAGGGAAAAGATAGTTTTTTAGTTTAGTAAATGCTGCTGAGGGTCTAGGAGTGTACCTCAGTATAGTGGAGCTCTTGTCTAGTGTGCATGAGGACCTTGGTTCAATACCTAGCATCACAAAAAATAAAGTGTTAGAAAAATGGTCTTTTGTGCCTGGCGTTGGTGGCACATGCCTTTAATCCCAGCACTTGGGAGGCAGAGACAGATGGATCTCTGATAATTCCAGGCCAGCCTGGTCCACAGAGTGAGTTCCAGGACAGCCAGGGCTACACAGAAAAGCCCTGTCTCAAAAAAACAAACAAAACAAAACAAAAGAAAAAAAGAAAGAGAAAATGACTTTTGCTCTTCACCTTGCAATGTATAGATATTTTATTCTATTAATTCAAAATAAATTATGGAACTCAATATAAACCACGAATCTATAAGAATCTAAAAGAGGGCTAGAAGAAAAAAAAATCTGTGGTTCTTGGGTAAGCAAAGACCTTTTATACAGGGCATAAAAAGTATGTTAAAAGTATGGGCACTGGCTGGCAAGATGGCTCTGTGGGTAAAGGTACCTGTTACCAAGCCTGATGGCCTGAGTTTCATGCCTGGGACCCACACTGCTGCCAAGAGGACCAGCCTCCAGCAGTGCATGGAGCTGGTGAACTAAGACTTTTTTATCTGAGGGGGTGAGGGAAAAGACACACACTCTCTCAATGGTTTCCTTCTGACCTTTTCTTTATTCTTCTTTGCTTTTTTTTCTCTACATCTTTCCTGGTGATTACCTTCTCTCATTCTTGATGTTTTCTTTCTAACTTTCTTATGTTTTGCCTTACAGCTTATATACCCCAGCAAAATCTTTCAAGCAATATAAAAACTACAATGTGGTTACATTTTATTTTTCAAGTGAGTGATTACAGTGAATACCAGTAAAAAAAAAAAAACAGTATGTTTTCCATCTCCCTTACATGTATAGACATTTTACTGTTACAGGTGAAAAACAAGTTGTCCCAAGAACCCACATACATCCATGTCCAAGCAACTTGTTATAGATTAACAGAGTGTGAGCAAGCAAGTTTTTTTCTCAGCCAGTTCTTTTGCTGGTAGGCTGCATTTTGTGGTTACAAAGAAGGGACCAATCATTTTATTATTTATCTCAAAAGGTAATCTTATAAGAAATCTTAGAAGAATCACAAATATAAACTTTTATATATGAAAAACATTAAGTCAGCTCTATTTTAAATCCTTAGGATGTATACTCACTTATCAACAATTTTTTATATCAGGAAGCTGAGGTCAGAAATGGGCACAAGGAATTAATCATCACCTTTGGTCACCAATAGATCCTAGCAAAAAAGGTACTTCAGCTGATAATAACTGGGCTGCTTTGTTTTTGATCCCTGTCCTAACGATTCCCACACTCAGCTATGAGCCTTTCTAAAACTTTAGATTGTCTTCTTGGGTTTTTCACCTCAAAGCTATTTGACAAAAAACACCTTAGTCTAACTTTAAGTTATTTTCAGAGCTTTGTTTCAGCTGTGATGCACCCCGAAACCTGTGAGCACATGTCCCAACACTAAGGTTAAAAGAATTCAAGCTAGCTGGGCTACTGGGACTCAACTGTTTTTCTTAATCATTAACCTAAGCCACAGTCTATATGGCTCCTCAATAGAAGCTCATGTGTTCTAGCTCTGTGACACTTCCTTGTTTTATTTTTATCCCCTGCAGCCTCTGCTTTATCAGAGGCAGGGGCAACATTTTGTCCTACCTTTACCTATGTTAATTTTTCCACTAAACTAACCTCTATCATAATCCCTTACTATATTTATTAAAAACCCTCAATCATCAAAATCCTATTTAAACTAACACTATTATTGTATAAAATCATTGCTTCAGTTAAACAGAACAGCTTAGGAGGAAATCATCTTCATAACAATCCCCAGGTAAAAATGCCCAGGAGAACGGGATAGTTCCAAGAGATGATCACGCTGCATTAAGGACAGTGGGGATCTATCTCCCCACACCCATTCACACCATGCCAGGTACTAGAGAAAATTGGCAGCGGCAAACAGGCAAAGACACAGCAGTAGTAAAAAACATTCTGGGGCCGAGGCTCTCGGGCTCTGCTTATCTGGGACTCACCCATCAGGGTTTTGTTTCCATCCCCTGAAGTCAGTTGCCATCTGCTGCTCCTCAGACATGGCCACTGGCAGGCCCACTTGGTACAAGGAGAGAAGTAACTCCTGCAAGTTGACCTTTGACCTTTGATAAGAGTGAGTGTGGGGGCACGCACTAAAAATTTTAAAGTCTGCACAATACAAGAGAAAACAGATACACTGGTCAAAATTCAGATGGGCTCCTCTTTGAAACCCATTTTTGAGAAGATGAAAGCAAACAACCCACAGATGGGAATAAAACGGCAGCAGTGATGACTGGGTGACATTTAGAGGCTTGTCACTGAAGGTCTCGCTCGGACAGAGGCCTGGCTTGAGATGTCAACAGCCCAGGCTCTGCTGTCTGTTGTGAGAGTCCAACCAGAGATGTCCCAGGCTCTGCTGTCTGTTGTGAGAGTCCAACCAGAGATATCCCAGGCTCTGCTGTCTGTTGTGAGAGTCCAACCAGAGATGTCCCAGGCTCTGCTGTCTGTTGTGAGAGTCCAACCAGAGATGTCCCAGGCTCTGCTGTCTATCGTGAGAGTCCAACCAGAGATGTCCCAGGCTTTGCTGTCTATCGTGAGAGTCCAACCAGAGATGTCCCAGACTTTGCTGTCTGTTGTGAGAGTCCAACCAGAGATGTCCCAGACTCTGCTGTCTGTTGTGAGAGTCCAACCAGAGATGTGGGGGATAGTGAAACAAGAAATAGCTCAGTGTGGTCACTCCAGCAACAGGGAGACTACCGTCCTAGTCTTGCCTTTAGGGGCTAATAAGGTTCCAAAATGATTTAGGGGAAGGAACAAAGTAATAATGGAGTAGACACTGTAGACGAATTTCTAAGTGGTCTTATTAAATAAAAAACCATGGAGCCAGAAATAGGGGTGAAAATCTGACAGAGACCAGAGGAACTGGAAGAGCCACCAGCTAACCTGACCTCACCACGCGGCAGCTTCTAAAGTACCAGCTACTTCCTGTCTACCCATGCCTTTATTGCCTTGCTGTTCTGCCCTCTCATTGGCTCTTAACCCAGCTACCTCACTTTCTTGTCAGTGCCTGTCTGTACAGACCTCCAGGTCTCCATGGTTGGTACTGGGATTAAAGGCGTGTGTCACCATGCTTGGCTCTGTTCCCTAGTGTGTCCTTGAACACAGAGATCCAGACAGATTAAGGGCATGTGCCAACATTGCATGCCTTCTGTTTTTACTAATAGTGGCTGACCTTTATCCTCTGATCCTCAGATAAATTTTATTGGGGGACACAGATAAATTATCACCACAAGACACAGTTGAGACAGGAGAGATGGCTCAGCAGTTAAGAGTGCTTGCTGCTGTACAGAGGGAGGATCAGAGTGCAGTTACCAGCACCTACATTGGGCAGTTCACATCCACCTGTAATTCCTGCCCCAGGAGACCCAACACCCTCTTCTGGACTCTGCAAGCGTGCGCCCATGCACACGCGCACGCACACGAAGACACGCACACATGGTTTAAAAATAAAGAAAAGAACTGATAGTTAGGCAGCCTTGGTCACACTGGGGTTAGCTGACCTTCATTTTAGGTCTGGTTCTTCAAGGTCCATCTGTGGGGAAAGTCATTTGAGAAGGCAGTTTGCTGGGTAGTTTAGTTCCCGTAACAGAATGGTTGTTTTGAGGGGGTCAGCCTCGTTCCTGTCCAAGGACAACTGGCGTAGCCTCAGTGAGACAGGGTAATCTGCACGGAAGGCTTTGAGTCCCAGGATCTTGACAGATCTTAGTTACTCTAGTCTGTCTGCTTTCGGTCTTGAAGGGCACCAGGAAGCAGGTTAAATTTAGCATTATGCAAACCTGGATTACTAGTTTTTATAGATATGCTGTTCTTAAGTGGTCAACAAGTCAACAAGTATAGACCTGAGAAAGAATCTGACCCAAAGTTTAAGGTAACAGAGGAGACATACAAAAAGGAAGGCAGAGATGCCAAGCTCTTGTCCTGTTTATAGTTTTCCATATGGCATCTGCGGGCATAAGTCACAATGCCAGCCTCTAAATCCTGCTACATAATTAGAATTACCAGAATCTGGAGAAACCAAGTGTCTATCAAACAAGGCAATACTACTTAACAATGAAAAATAATAAACTCATTTGTTGTTAAAATCATAAGAATCCAGGTGTGGTGAGTGGATATAAATGAAAAATAAATAAGTAAAGAGTTGTATGTGATAGGGTAGTTCATGCTTGTAATTCCAGTATCCCAGGGATAGAGGCAGGATTGAGAGATCCAGGCTGTCTTAAGCTTAAGGCCAGCCTTAACATGTGTGTGTGTGTGTGTGTGTGTGTGTGTGTGTGTGTGTGTGTGTGTGTGTGTGTGTATGTGTGTGTATATATATATATATGTGTGTGTGTATGTGTGTATATATATGTATGTGTGTATATATGTCTATATATGTGCTTTGGTGTTTTCCATGGGTGTCTGGTCCCCTGTAACTGGAGTTACAGACAGTTATGAGCTGTCAAATGGGTCCCAGGAATTGAATGCCGGTCCTCTGGAAGAGCAGTCAGTCCTCCTAACTGCTCAGTCATCTCTCCAGCTCCAGCCTGAACTTTTTAGTGAGATGCTGTCTTTAAAAAAAGAAAAGGAAGCCTAGCATAGTGGCACACCTTTAATCTCAGCACTTGGAAGGCAGAGGCATGTGAATCTTTGTGAGTTCAAGGCCAGCCTGGTCTACAGAGCAAGTTCCAGGCCAGCCAGGGTCACATAAAGATTTCTGTCTCAATACTCCCCCTACACCCAGTCTCTAAACAAAGAAAAAAGAAAAAAAAAAAGAATGGACTGGAGAGATGGCTCAACCATTAAGAGCACTGGCTGCTCTTCCAGAGGACCCAGGTTCATTCCCAGCACCCACATGGAGGCTCATGACCATCTGTAGCCCCAGTTCCAGGGCATCTGATGCCCTTGTCTGACCTCCTCTGGGTCTAGACATGCATGTGGTATATATACATACTTGCAGGGAAAACATTCATACACATAAAACATAAAAGAAAAAAGTAGACAGCATAAAATAAATACATTTTCAGACATCAGAGGACTGCACTCTGGGAAAGAAGAGAAACAAGCGAGTAAGTCTTAGGGTAACGTTGGCTTTCTATGAATGGGCAGTTTTCAGATGGCACAGGGAAAATCCAATAGAAGAGGGCGATATCATAAGTAGTGGGAGATTGGAGCTGAAGATGGCTAGAGGCCTGATGGTTTCAGGTTGATACTGGAGACCTGAGCGTTGGCAGATTGTGGCTCCTCTGCATTTCAGGACATAGGCTGGGCCAGTGAGATGGCTCAGCAGGTCAAGGTGTATGCTGCCAAGCCTGACTACGTGGTTTGATCCCTGGGAACCTGTGGTGGAAGGAGAGAACTGACTCCTGCAAGTTGTCCTCTGACCTCCACAGATGTGCACCTCACATACCCAAAGACACGCGTGCGCGCGCGCACACACACACACACACACACACACACACGTAAATAAGGGGCTTTGTTTGTTTGTGTTTTTTATTTTTTTAATGAGTTGGTTTAATTAATTCAAAGTGACACAGAATTCAGAGTACAACAAAGATGAAACAGCTCTGGTAGGGTTTCGGACTGAGTTTACTTTAAATTCACGGCTGAAGTAGGAATTGCTGAACACTAGAGACAATGAGCCATTGGATTATTTATTATTATAATTTCTTTCCACAGCCCAGTCTCTTCTTTGAGCAATAATCTTTTATAGCTGCATAGAAATCTTTCAAGTCAAGTGTGTGAAAGGATACATGCTCCTAGGATAAAGCCAAACAATACAGGGCTGTGGGCATCTCTGGGCTCCCCTCTGCCCACCCGGAGCTGAGGACCGAACCCAGGGCCTTGCGCTTGCTAGGCAAGTGCTCTACCACTGAGCTAAATCCCCAACCCCTATAATTTTTTTTTTTTTTTTTTTTTTTACAAAAGTTTATTACCATGTACAACAGGCTCTAGGGCAACACTTCATTCTAACTATAGATGGCAAAGATGTTATAGTAGGGAATCCAGATGTTTAACAGGCTCCAGGGTAACACTTCATTCTAGCTGTAGGTGGCAAAGATGTTATGGCAGGGAATCCAGATGTTTAAACAGGAATGGAAGAGGGTCACCATCATCTCAGATATGAGAAACAGCTTACTTTTTGCCAGATTTCTTAATTCCACCTGTGGCCAGGGGTCCCTTGCCTGCGGCCTGGGCTTTTAGCTCCTCGGGTTTCTTCTGCTCCTCTTTCTGTTTCTGCTTGAAAGCCTCGTCTTCCTTGTGCATCTCCTTGGCCGCCTTCTTGGGCTGTTTCAAGGGCTTCTTTTTGCCACCTTCACTGCCCAACATGGCACCTACTGTTTTTGTTTTTCAAAGACAGCCTATTGGTATGTGTCCACAGTCTGGGCACTTGGGAGGTGGAGTTAGGGGTGAGTTGAGAACCTGTTTCAAAATGAAAAAGGAAGAAAGGAAAGTAAATTGACTGATTCTGCATAGGCTTACGGTAAGAATTATATTTACACTTTTGTTTTGTTTTAGGAAAAGGTCTCACATGGCCTTCAACTTGCTATGTATCCAAGGATAGCCTTGAACTTCTAATCTCTTTGCTTCCATCTTCCAAGTGCTGGTGTTATAGGCATGTGTCATCATATCTAGCTTCATTTATAATTTTTTGTGTGTTTTTTTCGAGACAGGGTTTCTCTGTGTAACAATCCTGGCTGTCCTGCAATTTGCTCTGTAGACCAGGCTGGCCTTGAACTCAGAGACCTGCCTGCCTCTACCTCCTGAGTGCTGGTATTAAATGTGTGCACCACCATCTGGCTTGACTTATACATTTTTAAAGGGCCATATTTTATTTTTAGTGTATATGTATTTGTGTCTATGCACTTGGGCACACATGCACACTGGCCAGAAGTCAATGTTGGATGTTTTCTTCAATCACTCTCCACTTTGTGTTTTGAGACAGGATCTCTCTCTGAACTTGGAGCTCACCAATTTGGCTAGATTGGCTAGCCAGCAATCCTGAGAGGTCCTCCTATCTCTACCTCTGAAGTTTTGGGATTGTAGGCAAACGCTGAAGTATCTGTGTTTTTTTTATATGGATTTTGGGGATTGAGCTCAGCTCCTCACACTTGTATGGCAAGTGCTTAACCATCTCCCCAACCCCTAGAAGGTTATCTTTTAGAAAAGAACACAGTTGGGATTACGTGTGGCCTGCAAAGTCTAAATATTAACTAAAATCTCTCTGTTCTGAGAGGTTGTTGATTCAAGGATCACAGGTTATAAATAGGCAGAGAAACAGTTACAAAAATTTGTATAGTGATCCCTCTTAATCTGTGGCTGAATGCTGATCTTCACAGGCATTTCTAGGATGCTAGATAACATGGATGCCAGGCTACTAGAAATTGAACAATTCTTAGAGGTCACACAGTCATGGGCAACATCCAAACAGGGAGGATGCCCTGCTTAGTCACCCGGCAGTCAGGAGAGACTGTACAAAACTTAACTGCTGGTATCCAGGCACAGGTCACACAAAGAAAAAATCACCTTAAGTAGATCTGAGAGTCCAGGTGTCTGCTAGATTTCAACATTCTTAAAGGACAATTCACCAGGTAGTCAGCAATGTGATGATGTTCACAGTATTCAGTAGTCATTTGATATTTTTGGGAATCGTGAAAAAGCAGGAAATTTTGGACAAGTGAGAGATTAGTCAGCAAAACATTAGAAGTATTAGCAATATGAATTAGCAGAGGAAAAACTTCAGAATGCATATTTTATTTTATTATTTTTAATATTTTTATTTGTTTCTTTCTGTATAGTAGTTATTTGATGAAATCTAAAGCTTTAGAATACAATTACCAAATAAAACAGCATCAAAGAAAAATAATATTGAGAAAGAAAACCATAGAATCCCACAATTCTGTTTTGGTAGTGAACTGTAAGTAACATGGAGAAAAGTATAAATTTTGATTATATGAGTTTGGCCATATTCTGATCGTCTTAGAAATTTATGCCTTTCTTTCTTTCTTTCTTTCTTTCTTTCTTTCTTTCTTTCTTTCTTTCTTTCTTTCTTCCTTCCTTCCTTCCTTCCTTCCTTCCTTTCTTTCTTTTTTATAGTATTTTTATTTTATAACTTGCTTAATTTCACATATCAGCCACAGATTCCCCAGTCCTCCCTCCTCCCACCCTCCAGCCCTCCCCCCCAATCCACCCCCCACTCCCACCTCCTCCAAGGCAAGGTCTCCCCTGGGGAGTCAGCTCAGCCTGGCAGACTCAGCCGAGGCAGGTCCAGTCCCCTCCTCCCTACACCAAGACTGAACAAAGTGTCCCAGCATAGGCCCCAGGCTCCAAAAAGCCAGCCCATGCACCAAGGACAGGTCCTGGCTCCACTGCCTGGGGGCCTCCCAAACAGTTCAAGCTAATCAACTGTCTCACTTATCCAGAGAGAAATAGATGAGATCTACATGAGCGAACTGGGGGTGGGTGGGTGGGATAATGGAGGGCAAGCGTCGGGGGAAAGAGAGCTTAGGGGAGAGGGAGGTTCCAGCTAGATCAGGAGCAGAGTGGGAGAATGGACAGGGAGACACCATGATGAATGAAGACCCCAGGGGAATAGGAAGAAGCAGAGTGCTAGAGAGGTTCCCCAGGAATCCACAAAGATACCTCCACTGTAGACTACTGGCAATGGTCGAGAGAGTGCCTGAGCTGACCTGCTCTGGTGATTGGATGGCCGAACACCCTGGCTGTCCTGATAGAACTCTCATCCAGTGTCTGATGGAAGCGGATGCAGAGATCCACGGCCAAGCCCCAGGTGGAGCTCTGGGAGTCCAATCAGCGAGAGAGAGGAGGGATTGTATGAGCAAGAGATGTTGAGACCGTGGTTGGAGGAAGCACAGGGACAAATAGCCAAACTAGTGGAAGCCCACGAACTGTGAACCAACGGCGGAGGAGCCCCCATGGAACTGGACTAGAATGCATATTTTAAATTTGTTTTTGATAATTTCATACATTGATTTATATGATGTATTGTGATTAGATCAAACTTCCATTTCTCTCATCTGTCTCCCTCTCAGCTCTTCCTTCTCCTCACCAGTTCATTCCAGTTGCTCAGTAACGCTTTGTGGTACTGTGAGACCAGAGCAGGAACAATGTACCTGCAAGTTAGTGGGAAGCCAGAACACAAACAATGTAGTTTGCAGGTTAGGGTTCTGCTTATAGTTAAAGAATAAGTTCCTATTTGTCCTGAGAAGTCCTTGCAAGTTAAGATTTCTATTTGTAATTAAGTTCTTGAGCCTGGTGGCTCATGCCTTTAATCCCAGCATTCAGGAGGCAGAGGCAGGCTGATCTCTGTGAGTCTGAGGCCAATCTGCTCTACAGATCAAGTTCTAGGACAGCCAGGGCTACACAGAGAAGCAAACAAATGAACAAAAAACAAACAGACACCCCAAAAAAGAGGGGGGGAGGAGAATGAGTTCCTGTTTCTTAGATCTGATGTGAACTGCAAAACATGTTTTTCAACCTACACGAAACTTTCCACCCATCCCCGTGACGTAGTCCCTTACCTTTGGTCCTTCCCTTTCAGTGTCTCTTTCTAACAGTGTATAACAGCAAACTCTCTCGTCCCTCTCAACACCTTATCTCTCCTACACAAGAGACCTCAAGAGGCCCGCAAGGCCTCGTCTCTCAAATCCCAATTTAGGGTGAGACATCTGGCTGGCCAGTCCCAGGCACGCCCCAAAATACAGCTTGCTTTAATTGGACAGCTGTGGATGTGGTGTTTTCTCCTCACTGTTCTCAGGTTTAACAGTATGAACGTAAGGCTGTCCATCTGTTCACTCACTGAAGGATATCTGGATTTGCAGTGATTTCTTTTTATAGCTGGAACAAATTACCACCAATTTAGTGGCTTGAAACAACCCAACTGTAGTTTGCAATTCGGAGGTCACAGGTGCTAAAACCAAAGTTAGCTGACTTGTTTCCTTCTGGAGACAGAGGAGGAGAATTTTGTTTTGTTTTGTTTTTGTTTTTTTGAGTTAAGGTTTCTCTGTGTAATAGCCCTGGCTGCCCTGGAATTTGCCCTGTAGACCAGGCTAGCCTTGAACTCAGAGATCGCCTGCCTCTGCCTGCTGAATGCTGGGGTCAAAGGTGTGCGCCACCACTTGGCAAGAGGGGAATTTTTTTTTTTTTTTTTTTTTTTTTTTTTTTTTTTTTGGTTTTTCGAGACAGGGTTTCTCTGTGTAGCTTTGCGCCTTTCCTGGAACTCACTTTGTAGCTCAGGCTGGCCTCGAACTCACAGAGATCCACCTGCCTCTGCCTCCTGAGTGCTGGGGTTAAAGGCGTGCCCCACCGCCCGGCCTGAGGGGGTGGGGGGATTTATTTGCTTTCTGGCTCCAGTTTCTAGAGGCTGCCTTCATCCCTAGATTTGTGACCCCTTCCTCAGCCTTTAAAGACCACAGTGAAGAATTAACAACTTCTCCCCTCCCATCCCCTTCCTGACATCTCTTCTCTTGATTTCAACTGTCTTGTTGATAAATAAAAAAGCTTGTGATTACAGTGGGCCCACCTAGATAGCTCAGATAACCTTCTTGTGTCAAGAGCCTTAATTTAATCCATTCCACTTGCTAGGGGCCGAGTAAAGTAACATGCTCATAAGTTCCAGGGATTAGAACATGTATGTTGTGGGGAAGGCAAAGAGTTTTACTGCTGTGTTATTTTCAGCTGTTGATTTTGATGAACAAAGATATTAATACTATAAGCGTTTATACGGGTTAATAGAACATAAATCCTTATTTCTTTGGGATAAATATCCAGGAATATAAGTAATGAAGTGTATGGTAATTGCATTTTTTATTGTATAATAAACAGCCAGTGTGCTTTCCAGAGTAGTTGTACTTACATTTCCACCACAGTGCGTGGACAGCCTTATCTCTGTACCACTGTCAGCATTTGAGGTTGTTACGGGTTTGTTTTTGAAAGCCCGATAAACTTGTCCTGATGTCTCATTGTGGTTTTAATTTGTGTTGTGCTGATATGGCTAGTGGGTCTTGTGGGCGTTGACTTTTCAAAAAGGTAGTAGCGTCTACCCTGATGCAATGGTTAGTAACATTAGGTGCAACATTTCTGCTCAGGAGTTTTACTTTTGATTATAGATCACCAGGGAAGGGAGATTTGGGGAAAGGCCTGGTCAAGCCCGAGAAGCTCCGTTGTGCATCCTTGCATCATGGATGCTTCTACGTGAATTGGGGGCTCCTAAGCAGGGGCTCTCTACGGCCAGGGGCCCAGGCTAGCCACTCTATCTGGGTCACGCCCTGTCCCGTGGGTCAGCTGGGAAGGGGATGATGCGCCAAAGTCAGGCCTGAAAGCAGCCACGTGATGGAACTGGTTCCTCCCAGAACTGTGCGCAGCCTCGGTAACTGCCATGACGAGGCTCAGAGATAGAGGCCGAGGCCTTCGTGGTGGTATGGCCTTACCAGGCAGTGCCTCCCTGGGCCTCTTGGCCAGGTTCTTGCTGCTTCAGACGCAATTGGGCGAGGCCCGGATGGTTCCAGGGACGCTGTCTCTTGCTCCTCTCCCCTTGGAGGATGGCCTCGATGGCCTGGGTGCACGCCCCCGGGAGAAGCCCCTCACAGGGATGCCTGAGACCTCGCAGGCCCCCCAGCCTGCGGGGGGCGTGATGTCCCCTAACTCAGTGGCATTTACTCCCGATCACTCTTTTTCAACCATAACTCTGTCACAGGAACGGTTTCCAACATGGATTCCAACCACTGCAGGTGAAGTTTCTGGGCCATGGTTTGCCGCAGAGAACTAGCCTGGACCTACGTGGATGGGACCCTGACGTACAGGAGGATCTTGGGTCCTTGGGTGTGGGGTTGGGCTCTGACCCTGATGAGTCTTAGGGATCCACACCTGCCCTGGGGTTATTTTCGGGGACGGGGGTGGGGGTAGGAGTGGGGGAGGGTGGGGCTTGTTCTGCACGTTCTAAGGATCTGGCTGGTGGTGGAGCAGCAACAGCCTTACCCTCAGCCCCTCCTCCCTTCACCAACCTGCTCCAGGTTGTGGCCGCAGAAGTTCAAGGATAGTTGGCGGAAAGCCTGCCGAAGAGAGGAAGTGGCCCTGGCAGGTGAGCTTGCAGGTGGAGAACTATCACATCTGCGGCGGCTCCCTCATCAGCAAATGGTGGGTGATGACTGCAGCCCACTGTGTGTATGGGTGAGTGCCCGGGGAGCTGGGCTTGGGCTCCTAACCAGGTTCTATGGCCTATCCCTCTTGCTTTCTATTTGGAAAAAAAGGGGCCGGTGGTGGTTCACGCCTGTAATCCCAACACTTAGAAGACTAAAGCAGGAGGATTGCCAGGAGTTAGAGGCCAACTTGGTCTACATAGTGAGTTCCAGGCCAGCCTGGGCCACAGAATGAGAGAGAACCCACCTAAAACTATAGGGCGTGGGTGGGAGATGACAGTTGTAGGTTTTGTTGTTGTTTTTAAAGTTCAGTTTCGGTCGACATCTGAACATTTGGATTTCTAACATAATCCCAGGTGACGCTGAGCAGAGACCACACTTGGAGAACCGACTGGTGGCTGGATGGGGTGGTTAGGTGTCCTGGAGGGAACATGGTTAGAACAGAGGGAGGAGCTGGTGACTGTCTCAGGAGGATGGGACTGGGCTGGGGCGACTTGTGGAGAGGAAGTGTGTAGACCCTTCAGGATCTCTTTGCAGCCATCTGAATTATGTAGTATCGATGGGAGAGATTAACCTGTCGTCCAAAAATGCAGTCAACATTCCTGTCCAAGACATCATTATTCACCAAGATTACTCTGTTATGGGATCCATTGTGAATGACATTGCCCTTGCTCTGCTGGCCTTCCCTGTGAACTACACTGTCTCCATCCAGCCTGTCTGCCTCCCTGACAGGGCTTTCTTGGTACAAGCTGGGACCCAGTGCTGGGTGACCGGATGGGGCAGAACATTTGAAAGAGGTGAGCCTAAACGAAGACCTCAGCAACTATAGACCAGGGAGCAGACTGCTTCGTAGACTGGGATCGGCCTACAAGCTAAAGGGAGGGGCAGGGAGCTAGAGCTTCTAGCAGGTGGATAAGGGAGGGGAAGAGAGAAGATGCTGTGAGGGAGCAACTATTGGTGGATTTCTACTGGTTTGCTAGGGCTTGAGGACTTAGGTACCAAACATGGCGGATACTCACCAGAGTGGATTCTAGTTCAGGGTAAGATGACCTGTTTGTAAGCTAGAAGTACCTATCTTGGTAGTAGGGAGCTTCTCGTATGTGAGGAGAGGCCAGGAAACTCAGTGAGGGCACTGTAGGGCAGCAGTTCTCAAACTATAGGTTGCGACCCTTTTGGGGATCGAATGACTCTTTCACAGGGGTCGTCTAAGACCATGGGAAAACACATATATTTACATTATGATTCATAACAGTAGCAAAATTACAGTTATGAAATAGCAATGAAAATAATGTTATGGTTGGGGGTCACCACAACATGAGGAACTGGATTAAAGGGTCATAGCATCAGGAAGGTTGAGAACCACTACTCTAGGGTCTCCTATTACTGGGAAGAGTGTAGTTTGGTACTTTAGCGGACTACCTGTCTGAGAGTTTGTGATTGTGTCCTAGCAAGATGCTCTCCTGGTGCATAGGACACTGTCACTAGTGTTAGCGAGAACATATCACATGCTTGTTGTCACCTCCCAGGCTGACAAGATTTTGCCCTCACTTGGGCTGTCCTTTCTTCGACTTCCTTGGTTTGGACTTTCCATTGTCTTATACTCCCATTTCCTTTGGTGTCATATGTGAATAACAGCCGATGCCTTTGGGGGTGCCCATGTGTGAACACGGTATTGAGACCCAGAGGAGGTACAACTGACTCCTGTCATTCCTACTTAATGGAGATCTGCTCTCTCCAAAATGATCTCCCTGTAGGTAGAGCATCAAGACAGCTTCGGGAGGTTGAGCTAAGCATTATTCGTCATGAGCAATGTGATCAGATTCTCAGAGAAAGCACAGGAAAACTATTTACCCAAGTCCAAGAAGGGAGCATCTGTGGCTACAGTGAGAGAGGAGGAGATTCCTGCCAGGTCAGTTCATGAGTCCCTTGCTGCTCTGCCCTGCTAGCCTCTCCTCAGAACTTCCTAATTCCCAGACATTCAGACCTGGACTGTGCCCCTGACCCTCCATGTACTGTTATTGAAGCTAACGGATTGTCAGAGCAAGCCGGCACAGCTCCTGGGCTAGTTTGAAAGGATCTTCCAGGAGGAAACAGCAGTGGCTGGGGGTGGGGGAGTGAGTCAGAGAGACAATAATTCAAATTCGGTGTTTTCAGCCCCTTCTGAGTGAGATTCCACGCACTTGGGGTAAGTGATTTACTCATTATTTCAGAAAAGAAACATTATGTTGGTTTATATTCAGTTATCCTCTTTTTTAAAAAAGATTTATTTATTTATTTTATGTATATGAGTGCTCTGTCTTCATGCATGCCTTTTTACCAGAAGAGGGCATCAGATCACACTAGAGATGGATGTGAGCTACCATGTGGGTGCTGGGAATTGAATTCAGGACCTCTGGAAAGAGCTGCCAGTGCTTTTAACCTCTGAGCCATCTCTCCAGGCCCCACTTAACCTCTTTTAAAAGAACCGTTAAGCCGGGCGGTGGTGGCGCACGCCTTTAATCCCAGCACTCGGGAGGCAGAGGCAGGAGGATCTCTGTGAGTTCGAGGCCAGCCTGGTCTACAAAGTGAGTTCCAGGAAAGGCACAAAACTACAGAGAAACCCTGTCTCGAAAAACCAAAAAAAAAAAAAAAAAAAAAAAAAGAACCGTTCATTTGTTAAAAAAAAAAAAATTAATTCCAAAATCTCATAGAAATTTAGGACCAGCAGGTGCATGTTCGGTTTGTATCAATCCCTCCAGGGCCTTGGGGTGGAATCTGTTGTGCTGTCAATCAATTTCATTCCTGTTGTTTGTTTCTTCTCTTTCTCCAGGGAGATTCTGGGGGGCCCTTGATCTGTGAATTTAATGAAACATGGGTGCAGGTGGGGATCGTGAGCTGGGGCATTGGCTGTGGTCGAAAAGGATTTCCTGGCGTCTATACAGAAGTGAGTTACCACAAAGACTGGATCATTAGAGAACTGAGTCGAGCTTCGTATTGGAACTCATCAGACTTCCTCATCTTAAGCATATGCCTGGCACTTCACTTGGGCATCCTGGTGACCCTGTGATCCCCTCGGTCCACTGCCCTCTTGTTTCTGAGCCCCACTAGGCCTCTCCTCCGACCTTCTTTCCCTGCCAATGCTCTTTCTTCAAATTCCACTTGGAATCCATTGCCTCAGTGGAGCGTGACAGGGAGTTTGGGGCTTGCAAAATGTCCTAGCCTGGTGCTCCGGTCATCGGCCTCAGTTACCAGTGTATAAGGGCTGTACTTTGCCTGGAGTGAAGGAGAGTGAACCATTTCCAGATAGAGGACTATCTGACCCGCCAAGTGGAGGGAGATAACTCACGGAGGCCTTGGAGATCATCCACAGAGGAGAGAGACATCATCAGTGTTGAATGGTCACAAGACCTAGTCGGTTTAGTAGCTCTTACCAGAGACTCTGCCGTACCAGTGAGTTCTGTGAGCACTCACAAAGAGACAGGGAGCACAGCACATTTCCCGTGGAGTTGTGGGCCTGGGACTGCTACATCTGGCTCAGTTGTGGGTGGCAGCATTTCCCCCCCGCACCACAGTGGGAATCCATCTGTGAGTACAAAACTTTTGTCACGTAAGACTCCTGGGTGCAGTCCAGTCTGGTACCCTCTTCCTCAGTACCCTAGCAGCCACTTCCAGGACCACCCTAAGTTGTGTTGATGCAGTTTTGGAGAGGCTAGATTTCAGATGTGAACTGAATAAATGCGTCTCAAAACTCTGAAGTTTTGTTTATCTGGAATATTTGACTGCTTATAACATACTCTAAGGAGAAATGGGCCCCCATTTATTAAGGGAAGTTATTCAGACAGACAACCTGGAGGAGGTTGTCTGTCCCATTTAAGTTTGGTGGGTGGTCTGAGCCCATCAGTCCCACAGCACATATTCCAGACATCAGCATGTAATGTGCCTTCGGAGTCCCCCGGACTTTGGAGGCCCCATGTCTGTTTCTTTCTGTCTCCACAGGTTGACATTTTGTTGCTCTGGGCCAGGGATGCCCTCTAGCTGTTGCGTATCTTCTGTTCTCCAGCTCCTGGGCCAGAGCAAGGAGTTCAGGAATCAGTTGGTGAATGAATGGATGAGTGGATGGGTAAATGCATTCTCATGGATCCTTTGTCGCCCTCCACCTTTCTCTCAGCCCATTTCTCTGTCCTCATTTTCCTTTCCAGGTTGCCTTAATGAAGGGAAAGATTCAGCAGAGTACACAAAGGCTTAGCTTCCTGTTGAACACATCCCCGGCTCCGACAAGTTTATGACTCCAAATAGGGTGTTCTTTGGTCTATGATATGGGAGGGATTTCTGGGCATAGGGAATAGGAATTCTGTTCCACCCCGAGGGAACAGAATACCAAACACCAATGCTCACATTTTTACTCTTTCTGGCCAACATCTGTGGATTACTTTAGATAATTCGGGCACTAGTGTAGGGCTACACACAAGATATGGGTCACAGGGAGGAAGGGGCTTGCTGGGGAGCCCCATGGTGACAGGGCATGGTGGCTGGGTACAACCCTTGTCTCTAAACAACATGATACAGAGGAAGAGGTAAGTGGTAGTTGGGTCTACTGAACTTACTATGCTTTACAAAAGGTGACAGAACATTCAGAGATACAGTTTCTGGTCACGAAGAACAAGTGACAAGGCGATGCTCACTTCCTGTGGCCAGACTTTGTTGCCATCAAAATGAAATCAGGCTACTTGGAAAAATGGCTTGAAATATACATGTGTGGAGTAGGTGATTTCTAAAAGGAGCCTAGTGTTTTCCATCATCGCAGGGACTCGTGGGATCACAGTAAGACTCGGGTACTAATGAGAAGTTGTACTCCGTCCAGCAAAAGACGGGACCATAGGCGTTTCCCTAGACCTGAGGGATCTAATGTGTTTGTGATACACCAGTTCCCCCTCAGTGGCCACGTAGATGAGTGTGCTTCTGTCTTCATCATTCCCCTGGAGATGTGGACAGAGCAGTGCAGACATTCGGGGCATCTGGTGCCCATGCTCCTAGCAAAGATGGACTGCCGTGTTGCTTCCTCTGCTTCTTTCAGATCACTGTGTAAACCAGTGTCTTCCATCTCTACTGCCACATTTTTTTCCTCTTAACATTTTTTGGTAGATTTTGCTGATGATTTTATGGTTTTCAAGGGCCCCAACCACATTGCTGAAATGTTGCTTAGCATGGGAAGGTTACTTTTGATTGACAACTTGCATTAATAAATTCCTAGGAGATGAAGCAGATCTTAGGTACATCTCTGAGGAGCAAGTCTAGAGATGATTAGATTATGAGGGTCAGAAATGTGTCCATAATATGATGGTGTTGGGAGGTGGGGAAAGATGGGGCCTAGCTGGAGGAGATGTGTCATGGAGGGCGTGTCCTTGAGAACTGTATCTTTCCCTTCCTCCTCCCTGTGTTCCCAGTGTTTGCTACACACTGCCACAATATGAGCTGCTCCGCCATGCCTTTCCCACCGTCTTAGGCCGAACCCTCAAAGACAGGGAGCCAACGTGAGTAATTACTCACCTTGAATTGTTTCTCTCAGGTCTTTGTTCATAGCAGTGATGAATCTGACTACCATGGCTGTTAAGGGCAAGAAACGATGGGCCTCATAGAGAAAAAGGAGTCTATTGGAGCAGCTCCCCTCAGATATTTAGAATGCTGCTGGCTATGAATCCAGCCATTTAGCAGAGTGTACACAACCTCTTATTACAGAGATACACAAACACAGGCTGCTGAATTTGATGTTTGGTTGATGAGAATATTTCAACAGAAGCTTATCGGGACCCAAGCCTGTCCTTCTCTTAGGAGCAATGAATGGATCCGTGCTCATGTGACAGTATGAAACGTGACTCCTGTGGATGACCATATGTAACTGTGCATCTCACTACTGTACAAGTGAACTGGGCAATTCTCACTGCCTCAGTGGGAGCACAGGTCTGTGACACTTCTGTGTGGCAGTTCTACCAGGGCCATGACACCCCTGACAGTCTTGTCCTGTGAATAGTTACCTGAGGGTATAGAGAAGGATGTCTCTGTTTCCTGGTAAAGGGCTCTCACCTTCTAGCACCTCAGGACAGTGGTCCAGGCAGAAGGAGGCAGAAGCTGCCAGGACTCTCAATGCCTAGTTTCAGAAGTTAGGCAATTTTGTTTCTATCATATTCTGTTTATCCAAAATAAGTCACAGTTGGTCAGAGGTGCATCTCGGTTGGTAGAGTGTTTGCCTGGCAGGTGTGAAACCATGGGTTTGATCCCTCACACCACCTAAAACTGGGCACAGTGGTGGGCATGTGTAATCTTTGCCCTTGGGAAGTGCAGGCAGGAGAATCAGAAATTCAAGGTCATCGTTGGCAAGTTGGAGGCCAACCAGGGTTCATGGTAATCTATCTCAAAAAAGCCAAAAGTCTTAATGCTAGGTCAGATAATGATAGCAGTGAAATGGATCTGATTTCTTTTTCTTTCTGTATTGTTTCATTTTTTTGGAGGGGGAGGGGGAGGCAGGACCTCACTATGTATGCCTGGCTGGTCTGGAGCTCACAGAGATCTGCCTGTCCCTGCTTCCTGAGGGGTGGGATTAAAGGCCCATGCCTGGCTAGTTTAATGTCTTGCTGGGTGGAGACACAATGTGCTATGCCCAAATTTTCTAATCTACCACATTGAGGATAATAAAAACTTCTTTAACACCTTTAAAATGGACTAACTCCTAATACTATTCTCTCTCTCTCTCCTCTTGCTCTCTCTCCCTCCTCTCTGAAGTAGTGGAGATCAAACCCAGAGCCTTACACATACAAGGCAAAAAATCTACCACTGAGCTATATCCTTGGTCCCAGTCTCCAAAATCTTGATCAGTTTCCTCACTTGCACTTGCAACCCAAATGAATTAGTTTCTGGGTCAACTGGCTGCACTGTCACAAGAGGAGGTCAGCTGACGTTGTCTCTCAGTGACAGAATGAAGCATTAGCTCTCTTGTTGACAAAAGAACTGAACCTAAGTCCAACTGTAGATACGTAACTGTAGATGAGTAGGAAATAGAGGACGCAGAGGACAACCTAGAGCAAAACTCACAGACTATAGGAGATAGATCAGAGTCCAGAGTCTTCCATGGGTGACACTCAAGGGACTGAGTACAGGGTAGTCATGGTTCTAAAGACACATCAAATGCAAAACAATTCTACTAGACTAGAGGGAGCAGCCGAGGAAACGTGTTTGAGAGCTAGAACCGTGAAGAAAGGTACAGGAGTAACGGCAGAACCATTGACACTCCATTGAGAGCAGTATGGAATTGTGGGAGGCACGTGGGAGGGCTTCCTGGCTGAGTGCTATGCCTTGATTGCAATACCAGCAATGCCATTATATATTGGTTCCAAAGCTGTATGTCTGCCTTGTTTGGATCTGTATGTCAATTTTATCACATGAATTAAGAAGATAATGATAGAGCTCATTAGTAAAGCTACTGTTGTGTAAGACTTTGTGGGGTAGGGCCAAGGAGAAGATTTTACTATCATTTATTTAATGCTTATTGGTCTGCAGGCTGATGATTTCTTCCTTTGGTGTTATTAAGATCCTAACATCTTTATATGTAGTAATTAAGTGTATTTCAACAGCTTTGTTGTTTTATATGTGATTAACAGATAATAATAAACTGTGTTTACTTAATATGTTCAGTAAGTTGTCATATATGTGTATACATGTGCAACCATTACTGCAGTTATTTTATGAGTATGAGTCTTTTGCCTACATCAATATCTGGGCATCCTAGGTGTACCTTATTGCCCGTGGAGGTCAGGAGAGGGTGTCAGATCCCCTGGAATCAGAACTACAGATGGTCGTGAGCCACCATGTGAGTAGTGGGAACTGAACCTGGGTCCTCGGCCAGAACGGCAAGTGCTTTTCACCACTCTCCAGCCCGTTTTTGTATTTAATGCAAGGTTTTGCTGTGTGGTCCATCTAAGTGTTAAAGCTCTGAGGGGGAAGATATCTCTAATGCAAGTGTTACAGCTCTGAAGGGAAAGGTATCCTGGCAGTCGGGAGCCAAGGAATACCACAAAGTATCACACCCCACAAGAAACCCCACGGAAGAGATGTATCGGGAAAATGGGTGGCTGCCTCTGCTTGAGAGAGAAGTGGCTAAGAACTGAGAGAGATGTAGGCTTTATAAAGGGTTTCTTGGGGGCGGAGCTTTCCAGGGTGGCCGGGGATTGGTGGGATTTTGTAGCCTGATCTTGGGCATTTTACTCTGTAGGGCAGAGCTTGGCTGCCTGTGTCTTGAGGGGCTGAGTCCAGCAATTATAGCCATTAGAGTGTTCTGTGGGCAGAGCCTGGTGGTTGGAGGTCCTCGGGGACAGGGCCTGGCCTCCAGGGGTTTACAGTCCTGGCTAGCCTGATCTTCCTCCCCCAGCTTCCTAAGTGCTGGGACTGTAGGTATATGGGGGTTTTGACTATGTGTGTCCGGGTACCACTTGCACACAATGCCTGCAGAGGCCAGAAGAGGGCGTCAGATCCCGGAACCGGAGTTGCCAGATGGGTGTGAGCTGCCGTGTAGGTGCTATAAATCAAACGCAGGCCTTCCTGAAGAGCAGTAAGTTCTCTTACCTGCTAAACCGTCTCCCTCTAGCCCCTCTCTGATTCCTATGTACACTATCGTATCACCTACATACACCTTTTTAGATTTTAAAACTTCTTTGTGGTGATATATTGTGTACCCTAATGAAATTTACCTGAAGATCAGAGGACAGAGCAAACCACAGCCACCACCTCTTTCCTCACCAACTCCCCAGCCTGAAAGAGCCTCAGCCCATAGGCCTCGAGCCGGAAAAGCTTCCTCTGCCAAAAAGGCTCCAGCCAAAAAAGCCTCTAGCTGAAAGGGATGCTTCTGCCGAAAAGCCTTGAGTTCCTGTCTCCTCACGCCTTATATACCTTTCTCCACCCGCCATCCCTGGGATTAAAGGCGTGTGTGCTTTCCAGTACTGGGATTAAAGGTGTGTGCCATCATTGCCTTGCTCTGTTTTCTCTCCTAGACTGAGTCAATCTCATGTAGTCCAGGGTGGCTTTGAACTCACAGAGATCCGGATGGATCTCTGCCTCCTGAGTACTAGGATTAAAGGTGTGTGCCACCACTGCCTGACCTCTATGTTTAATCTAGTGGCTTGTTCTGTTCTCTGATCTTCAGTATTAATGTACACAATATATCACCACATTTTCCCCTTTTTGTCTAAAATAATAAAAGAAGGTTATAACTAATATAAGAAAAACTATATACAATAAATACAATCAAGAATTACATAAACAATGTCTAGGCCATCAACATTTGACAGATTCAGAGAAGACACTCCATTATTTATCCTATTTTGGTGAATCCAAAGTGTTGTACCTCATTCACATTCCATCCTCTGACAACTTTGGGAGGGTCAGTTCTCTCCTTCCACTGTGTGGGTTCGGGAATCAAACTCTGGCATGTGCTCTTGGTGGCAGATACCTTAACCCACTGAACCATCTTGCCACTGGACTGAACAGGGGCGGCGGCGGCGGGGAGCGGGGAGCGGGGGTGATGAATAAAAAGGAAGACAGAAAGGAAGGGCAGGAGGGAGGTAAGTGGTGAAGTGGGGGGGGGGGAACCTGGTGAGCAGAAGCAAGACTCACTGCATACATGTGCGAAACTGTCAAAGAGCAAACAAACTATTTTAAAAAGAACTGCCACTCCCCGCCGCCGCCGCCGCCCCTGTTCAGTGACTGCTGCTTGCTGAAATGCTCACTGATCTTGTCACCTTGACCATGACGGACCACCACAGCCACAGTGACTTCATAAGCACAATGGCCGTGTCACGTCCCTTTTGTCTGCATTTATTTTTTCAGGTGTGTGAAGACAAAAATGTACCCTTTTCTGCTCCCTTTTTTAGCTTCTTTTCTGTGTTTGCAATACAAGTTTAGCAGACAACAAGCTGTGCGGGGGCCCTTCCCTCACTGACCTGTCCACAAAGCTGACCTTCCTCTTGGGCATCTTGGTGGCTTGAACATATGCAGATGTTGCCGGCCAAGCTTGGGACTCTTTATGAAGCTATCTATCATGGCACACACCTTTCCTTTTTTTTTTTTTTTTTTTTGGTTTTTCAAGACAGGGTTTCTCTGTATAGTTTTGTTGCCTGTCCTGGATCTCACTCTGTAGACCAGGCTAGCCTCAAACTCACAGAGATCCGCCTGGCTCTGCCTCCCAAGTGCTGGGATTAAAGGCATGCGCCACCACCGCCCGGCATGGCACACACCTATAATCCCAGCACTTGGGAGGCAGTGGCAGGCAGATCTCTATGAGTTCGAGGCCAGCCTGGTCCACAGAGCGAGTTTCAAGACAGCCAGGCCTATAGAGAGAAAACATGTTTTGGAAAACAAAACAAAATAAAATACTAAAATACTAAAAACCAAACAACCAAATAAAACACAAAGAAACAAAAACTTAGTCTCTTTTTCCTCAGGGTTTATTGCTGTGGTTTGGTTAGTGATTTCTGCGTCATATTCTCAACCCATGTCCACACGTAGGCTGCCAGTACAGTCACCATCATTCTCAGGAAGGACCTGCCTCTTTAACCCCCAGGACAGAAGCTGACTCCACCTCCCCAGCTGGACTGGGTTGCCCTTTGATCTCCTTGGCAGGCCTGTAGAGAGAGCCCTGGCACCAAGAAGCAGTGCTTGGGAGGCGCAATTGGATTCTAAGACTCCTCTTCTGTGGCCACCGTGGCAGGAAACCTTGTTCTTGGAGTCCTGTGGGGGTTGGAAACACAGGAGCTGTGGTAGGATCTGGAATCTTTGGGAATCTCAGGTGATTCCTCAGTGCTGGGGCCTATGGGCTTTCAGCGTCTCTCTGGACTCCCCCTTAGGGCTCTCAGTTCCACGTGAGGAAGAACAGAGACCGTAGCCACCACTATGGCCACCCCCATCCCAGCCAAGCACTGTGCAGCCACATCCTCCTCAGACTCATCCCAGTCGGGATCCATTGCCCCGGGGATCTCCTCAGTGGAGCACGGCAGAGATATTTCAGCTTGTAAAATGTCCTGGCTGGTGCTGTAGTCAGCGGCCTCAATTCCAGCTACACTAGGGCTGTCCTCCACCTGGAGTAGAGGAACATGGACTAATCCCAGACAGAGGGAAGTTATTAGAAAGGCTCCCGATAAGGGGCATGGTGGTTGGGTGGAACCTCTCTCTAAAAGAGATGATACAGAGGAAGGAGGAGGTGAGTGGCAGACAAAAAGCATAAGAAAACATACAGATAGTGCCTGCAGTTTCTGGTCATAAAGGCCAAGAGGAATAGATATCAATGACCATTTCTAGTGGCCAGATTTTATGATCTTGAGACACCATTACCCCCAGGGTTGACCAGAGAGAAGGCTTGAAAAATGTATAGGTGTGAGCAAGAAATGCCTAAAAGGAATCTGATATTTACCAGCGTTCCAGACAGCAGGATCACTATTAAAACCACTGGGGTCAAGGCTGGAAAGATGGCTCAGTGGTTAAGTTGCTCTTGCAAAGGACCTGGGTTCGGTTCCCAGCACCTACATGGTGGCTCATAACCATCCTTAAAAATCCAGTCCCAGGGGATCAGATGACCGCTTTTGACCTCCACGGGCCCAGGCAGCCAACACTCACACAAATAAAGAATAAAAAAGGACCACTGGGATCCTAACCGAATGAGTCAAGTACTAATCAGAACAGGCACTCTGTAGTGAGCAGTAGTGTACCTGTTAGACGCCATTGGCTGAGAAGTCACACCTGCCTCCAGCTTCTGAGAGACTGACTCAGCGTTGGCCTCTCAGAAAAAGCATGTGGAGCTGCCAGGAACTCACCCACTAAGATAACATCTCTTCCCAGGCTCAGCACACACACACACACACACACACACACACACACACACACACACACACACACACACAAAATCATTGGTATGCAGAGAGAGAGGGGAAGCCTATCCCTTTACATTTGGCAAGACTTGGAAGGGCTGCTGGTATGACCAGCAGAGACCCTAGCCACAGCTACTTGTAGCTCAACTCCTCTGAATTTCCAGTCCTGCCTCGCTTGCTCTCTTATGTGGTGTCTCCCAATGACACCACACTTCTCCCCAGGCCGCTGCACTCATCTCTGTCAAGACTGCTTCCAGGAATCATGCTTGGCAAAAATGGAATAATAAATACAAGCCTCAGGAAAGTTTGAGGGATCCATTGCTGGTGACACAGCATCCCAAATTTAGTGTCCTCACACAGTGCAGTGTTCCTCCATGCTCGACATTTCATTGTGGATATTCACAGAGCCATGGAAACACTGAGACATTGGTACGCATGCTCCTCAGAAGAGCTGAATCGCCTGATAATTTTCCTGCTTCCTTGGGCTCTCGTTTAAACAAGTGCTTACCGCCACATTTTTCTTACATATTTGTGGGTTTTGCTGGTATTTTCTTTTCAGTTTCAAAGAACCTCAACAATAATCTGAAATGCTGCTTAGCATTCCTAAGTGCAAGAAAGCTAGGATGTACATCGTGGGGAAGTTTTCTTGGGGCAGCTTTTCCTCAAGCATGGGTTAAAGCGCTGTGGGCTGGGAGTGCAGTCAACTAACAGAGCAGAGCACAGTGTCCTGGATGGTCTTGAGTTTAGTCTGGAAGCTTCAGCTTTCTTGAGAAGGCTCTCATTCTCCAGCAGGACCAGGGCCTCAGGACAGTGTCTGAATGGGTGAAGGCAGACGCTTTAAGGACTCTTAACCTCTAAGCTCAGAAGTTGCACAATGTGGCTTCTGTTGGGAGAGGCAGATCACGAAGTCATCTTAGTGTCAACAGGGTGGGAAAATGAGGCAAAGTCTCACTTTTTAGCACCCGGAAGCCTCAGACTCACTATTTAGCCCAGCTGGCCTTGAACTTGCCTTTTTACTGCCTCTCACTTTTAATTGCTGGCATTAAAGCACGAGCTACCACACCTGGATGGATTCCACTTCCTGGTTGGTAAAGATGCAAAACATTGGGCTGAGTTTCCTAACCCGCCACAGTAGGAACAACAGTTGCAATTCTTTAAAACCTGTAAAACGTGTCAATATCCAAGCTCTTGATAAAATGTTCCCAGCTGACGACTGAAAGAAAAATGCTGCAATCATGAGATCATTATTTTTCAACACCCCCAAGAGATTAGTGTTTCTAGGCAAAATCATCAAACCATTTGTAAAGTCGCAAAAGAAAATCATGTGATGGGGCTGGAGAGAAGGCTCAGCAGTTAAGAGTACTGGGTGCTCTTGCAGAGGATCCTGGTTTAGTTCCCAGTACCCACATGGCATCCATAACTCCAGTTCCAGGGGATCTGGTGCCTTCTTCTGGCCTTCATGGGCACCAGGCACATATGCAGTACACTTACATACATGCAGATAATAGAATGCAGCACTTGTTGTGTGGCCAGCAGAGGGCTGGGACCTGGGTCCCACTGTGGACTTGCAGGAAATAGAGAAGAATAAGAATATGTACAGTTCCAAGAGTCTAGACTGCAGGGGCTTCTACACAGGAAGTGTGGAGGACAGAGGAGGAAGTGCAGTCTTGAGCATCTCTTCAAGATACATTAAGTGTAAAACAGCCCTTCCAGACTCGGGTGCAGCATGCAGGGAAGCATGTTTGGGGACGGGGGCTACAGGAAACACAAGTAATTAATTATATGGAAGTAAGCTTAATGAGCACAGCCTCTAGTTGTGCCGTGGAAGGTACGTGGGAGGGCTCCTGAACCATCGGCAGAGTCCTGTGTCTTGACCTGGATTGTAGATACATGCATAGTCGCTTTACATGGATTACCAAAGTTGTGTATTTCTGTGGTTTTGTGTATGGTCTTATTTTACCCCCAGAGGTTAAAAAGGAAATTATCAAACTGTTAGGATGATATGTTGTCTGGGATTGAGGTAGTCTTTTTATTTAATATCCTTTCGTTTAATATTTTTTATTTTATGTGTATGAGAGTTTTGTCTTCGTGTGTGTGTGTGTGTGTGTGTGTGTGTGTGTGTGTGTGTATGCACCTTGAGCATGCCTGGTGCCCACAGAGGTCAGAAGAGAGACGGGATCCCCCGGAACTGGGGTTATGAGTAGTTGTGAGCCAAAATGTGGGTGCTGGGGACGAAATCCAGGTCTTCTGCAAGAGCAGCAAGTGCTCCGGCCCCCTTTTTATTTAATATTGATAAGATAGATCTAGAATGCCTTCAAAGTCTCTCCCATGACAGTGCTACCCACCTAGCTTTTGGTGAATAACTCAGCGATCAGATGTCTTAGGGAGCCACTCTGGACTTGCACGCACACAGCCCACACAGCCGTCAGGCCTACACAGAGGCATCTGCGCGAGCCACTGCTGAGGGGGGGGGGGGGGGGTGCCAGGAGCGGGATTGCTTGAGCCCAAGGCCTGGTTGGGCAGCTTCTGCAGGGGTGACGCGGGCGGCTTCCTGGCCCTCCTGGTCTGGCTTCAGCTTCTTCAGCCTCTGTTTAGTGAGACCTTGGCTGGGGACAGGGGTCCCGTGTGGTACCCGTGGCAGAGGTGTGGCTGCATGGAGCTTGGCTTGGGTTGGGGTGACCATGGTGATGGTGTTGGCATTGGTGGCAGGCCGTGCCGGTGCTGTTGGGGCGGTCAGGCTAGCAGCAAGCAGCCGCGCAGGCGCAGGCACGCCTCGGCCTGAACTTTTCCTGCTGGTCTCTTCCCTAGGTGGTATTTACAGACCCAGGGGGGATTCCAGAGCGATGCCCGCAAGTCCAGCGGCCCCGGCACAGCGGGACCGCATGAAACCCCTGAGTATTTCAGATCCTTCAGTAGTTCCGGTGTCTCCAGACCCTACTGGGACTCCAGGATCAGGGACTCCTTCACCGACCACACCCAAAGATGTCTTGGAATCCAGAAGTAACTCTCCAGTAGGACCGTTTTTTTCCGGGTACTGCCACTGGTGCCAGGGCTCTACAGGTCTGTCTGAGAGGTCAAAGGGCAACCCAGTCTGCCTGGGGAGGCAGGGTCAGCTTGGAGGGCTGGAGAGAGAGTCCCTTCCTGAGGATGACCTCGACTGTGTGTGGGATGGAGGTGTGGAGTAATGGCTTCACTTTTAATCCCGCTTTAGAACCATGTGGCCATAGAATTATGGAGTTACATCATGGGAGACCATCTGCAGTAAGGAAGTGGCCGTGGCAGGTGAGCCTGCAGAGCAGAAATGGACACGTGTGTGGAGGCTCCCTCATCAGCCATCAATGGGTGCTCACTGCGGCCCACTGCATATATGCGTGAGTGTTTAGGGACCTGGTTTGGGGCCCCTGATCCAGCTGTGTCCTGTCCCCATCTCTTAAAATCATTTTAGTTGGGTAGTGGTGGCACATGCTTTAATCCCAGCACTCAGGAGGCAGAGGCAGGTGGATCTGTATGAGTTCGAGGCCAGCTTGGTCTCCAAAGTGAGTTCCAGGATAGCCAGGGCTACAAAGAGAAACCAACACACACACACACACACACACACACACACACACACACACACACACACACACACACGAGAGAGAGAGAGAGAGAGAGAGAGAGAGAGAGAGAGAGAGAGAGAGACAGAGAGAGACAGAGAGACAGAGAGAGAGAGAATTTTTTTTCCTTCTCATCTGTAAAAAGGAGTGACAGTCCAAGATTCTTATTCAGTTTCAGGTGACACTGAACATCTTCATTTTTAATAGGTTTTCAGGTGATACTGGTCTAAGAACCACACTTGGAGCATTGCTGGGCAGGCAAGGGTGGTCAGGGGTCCTGGAGAAGGGGACGTGGTTTGGAGGGGGAGGAGGGTTGATGCTTGGCATCCATACAAGGCTAGGCTGAGAAGCAAGTGCCGTGTATAGAGGGGGTGTGTAAGCCCTTAAGGGCCTCTGCAAGGGTCACGTGCTTTCCTTGCAGCCAGGAGGAGTACAAGGTGATACTGGTGTTGAATTCTGAGTCTGAAAATGCAACTCTGGTCCCGGTCCAAGACATCATCTATCCTTCCAATTTTAACTTTCAAACCATGAAGAGCGACATTGCTCTTGCTCTGCTGGCCACCCCTGTGAATTACTCCTCACTTATCCAGCCTGTGTGCCTCCCTGGGAAGCCCTTCCAAGTGAAGAACGGGACATTGTGCTGGGTGACCGGCTGGGGCCACCAGAGGGGAAATGGTGAGCCTGGCAGGTGGGATGCAGAAGTGGGACAGCCTGGTGCTCCAGGGTTGGTCGGCAAGGCGGGGAGGGGCGAGTTCCTAGCTGGCTGGCAGGGGAGGAGGGAGGAGAACACACTGACAGCGAGGAATTGCAACTGTGTTAGGGTTTTTAGTTTTGTGTCAGGGCCTGAGTGTGATGGTTTCTGTCGAAGTTAGATTTGGGCTGGAGTCATGTGATACTGACCAGTTTGAGCTGTTCTTCCCCCGAAGGGTTGAGCTTCCTCCTTCCTGGGCTGAGCAGAGCCCAGGACCTTTGGCCTTCCTACCACAAAGACTCTGGCAGACGTTTGGTTGTCATTTTCTAGCTGGCAAGACTTTTCTTGTCTGTTTCCTATGGGACAGGTGTCCAGTGCATGGTCTGTCTTATTTATTTATTTATTTATTTATTATTTTTTGTTTTTTGAGACAGGTTTCTCTGTGTAGCTTTGGAGCCTGTCCTAGAACTCACTTTGTAGACCAGGCCTCGAACTCACAGAGATCCACCTGCCTCTGCCTCCCAAGTGCTGGGATTAAAGGTGTGCACCACCACCATCCCGGCTGGCCTGTCTGTCTTAAGGGATCAACTGTATGTTCGTACACCCTGTGGCACCGAGCAGATGCTGGTAGCTCCTGCCACCTCCTGGTACAGATCCTAAATTGTTTTTCTGTAGATACAGTGTTCACCTCAGTTCCCCTTCAGGAGGTTCAGCAGAACATTCTTCTCCAGAAGCATTGTAATCGGCTGTTCCGGAGACAGTTGAAGACATCTGAAAACGTCATGATGCAAGGGATGATCTGCGGCCGGCATGACTCAGGACAGAGTCCTTGTTGGGTCAGTTTATGGGCCCCTGAAAGCCTGTATGTTTTGGTCATCACCTCAAAGGCTTGAGTTACCTGCCATCATCGCCTCCTTTTTTAGACAGGGTTTCACTGTGTAGCCCTGGAACTTGTTGTGTAGACCAGGCTGGCCTCAAACTGACAGAGATCCTCCTGCCTCTGCCTCCTGACACTAGGCTGGAAGGTGTAAGCCACAGTGTCATGCTGCTTCATCTTGTACAGACCCCTTTGTTAAGGTTTATGGAATGAGTCCTCACGTTTTCCATGAGTTGGCCTGGCCTGGTCCTTCTAAAAGGTTTAGTCTTTGCTACCTAGTGACTTTGCTAAAGTATTTAAACCGAGGGTGATAATGCAGTGTTTTGCACTGAGTTTTATGTGCCACTCAACCATGCCAACGTGAGCATTTGACCTATATTTTCTTTTCTTTTTTTTTTTTTTTGGTTTTTCGAGACAGGGTTTCTCTGTGTAGCTTTGCGCCTTTCCTGGTACTCGCTTTGGAGACCAGGCTGGCCTCGAACTCACAGAGATCCGCCTGCCTCTGCCTCCCGAGTGCTGGGATTAAAGGCGTGCGCCACCACCGCCCGGCTCCTATATTTTCTTAGTTAACCCTTGCAACATAGACATTATAAATCTCTGGAAGGCAAAATCCAAGGAGATAAATTGAAGCTCTTTCTGTGAGTACCTCTAGGATCCCCAGGTTCATTTCTTCCCTCTGCATAAGCCTGCACTCTTGAGAAGGGGTTTTGGGCTGTTAGTGGATGCACATTTGAATTTCTTGGAAAGAGGAGGGTGTCATTGTTGTGATGGGGCACAGGCATGTCTAAGGGTTCAGAGGTCCGATGCTGAAGAAAGTTTTGTATATATTTGGAGCAATGGGATCACAATGTGGTCATACAAGTGGTTAGAGTTGGAGCCGGGTGGTGGTCGTGCACTCCTTTAATTCCAGCATTCGTCGGGAGGCAGAGGCAGGCAGATCTCTGAGTTTGGGACCAGTGTGGTCTGCCAACGTGATCTACACTACAGATCAAGTTCCAGGACAGCCAGGGCTATACAAAGAAAGCCTGCCTTGAAAACAACAACGGCCAGGTGGTGGTGGCACACGCTTTTAATCCCAGCACTCGGGAGGCAGAGCCAGGCGGATCTCTGTGAGTTCGAGGCCAGCCTGGGCTACAGAGTGAGTTCCCGGAA
Organism: Peromyscus californicus insignis; assembly: GCF_007827085.1. Lineage (NCBI taxonomy): Eukaryota > Metazoa > Chordata > Mammalia > Rodentia > Cricetidae > Peromyscus > Peromyscus californicus. The sequence continues at coordinate 105,116,158 of NW_026294402.1, forward strand.
AGGCACAAAGCTACACAGAGAAATCCTGTCTCAAAAACCAAAAAAAAAAAAAAAAAAAGAAAGAAAAAAGAAAACAACAACAACAACAGCAGCAGCGGCAAATAACAAAACAAAAAACAGTGGTTAGAGTTGGAATATATACAGCCTGGAGTGCTATGTCAGATTTCTAGATTGGCCCAGCCAGGACTGGGAGGTGAAGCTGGGTGGGCATGGTGAGAGTTACCTTCTAGATAAGTGACCCCCTTGGGGGGACGGTGCCTGGACTGAAGACTTCTGAGATTGTTGCATCATCTAGGAGTCCTGAGCAGAGCCTGAGGTGGTGAGGGAGGTGTGTTCGAGGTGGCTGGTTGTAGGGCCTTGGGTTTAGGGTGGGGCAAGGCCATGCAGAATTGTGCTGCAGTGGAAATGTCTCGGGCTCTTACAGGCAGTGCAGCTGACATTGAGCGGGTCACTCACTGGGGTTAGGGCAGAGAGAATTCCTGAGGCTGTGATAAAGATTCCAGCACCTCTATGCAATGATGAGGCTCAAAATATCTCATGTTTTTCAAAACCCAGGACTGAGCAGTCTAGCTAGACACTAGCCTGATGCTGGGGAGGGTTCTGCAGGTTGCATACTCTAGAGCACAGGGCTATCACAGTTTCAGAGTCATGAGTCACGGCAGGCTTAGAAGTTCTCCAGAAAGGGTTTGGATCTGTAGATTAGGGACTCCCAAGGTAAATTTCAATATATGACTGCTCTGCTGGGCTGGACTGGCTTTGCATCTTGTGTTTATGCACCTGATCACCAGAGAAGGTGTAGCATTGCTCAGAGGACGCCACAGTGCTCACATAAGCATTTAATCTGTTAAATCTCAGTCATTAAAAGAATCTAGGGCCAGGCACAGTGGCGCATGCCTTTAATCCCAGCTTTCGGGAGGCAGAAGCAGGCAGATCTCTGTCAGTTTGAGGTCAACCTGGTCTACAGAGCTAGTTCCAGGACAGCCAGGGCTGTTACACAGAGAAACTCTGTCTCAAAAAAGAAAGGAAGGAAGGAAGGAAGGGAGGGAACGAGGGAGGGAGGGGAGGGGAGGGGAGGGGAGGGGAAGCTAGGCCTGGAAGAGCCGTTGGGGCCCGAGGAAGTCTTCCCAGCACCTTTCAATGCAGCCAGCCTGCTCCCTGTCCTTCCCTGCAGTTGGTTTCTTTCTCCTCTTTTTCAGGGAGATTCTGGGAGCCCCCTTGTCTGTGAATCTGACAACACATGGATCCAGGTGGGGATTGTGAGCTGGGGCATCAACTGTGGTCAAGTCTCTGTCCCCTCAGTTTACACAGACATCGTGGAATACAATGAATGGCTCAAATATATTTTAAGTCAGACTTCCTGTGTGGATTCCATGGGAGTCTTGGTCCTATCCCTGTCTCTGGTGCTGCAGCTGGCCATCCTGGTAATGCTGTGACCCCCTTAGCCCACTGTCTTCCTGTTGGTTTTGAGTCTCCCACTAGGCCTCTTCTCCAATCTCATTTCCCTCTCTCTGCCCCGTCTTCAGATTCCAGTCAGGATCCATTGCCCCGGGGAGAGCCATAATGGACTGTGGCCGAGTGTCCCGACTGATGTTTGGGTCACTTATCTCAGACACACCCATACCTGATTGTTCTTGCCTGGTGGGAATGAGAGTGAACTGACCCCAATGAGAGAGCCAGCTTGACTGCTAGGTGGAGCACAACAACTCTTAACGTTATGGAGGACACCTGCCAAGAAGAGAGACTGGCTCTGTGTCACACAGCTCAGTGACTGCTGAAAGGGGTGGGGGTGGGGGTGGGAGGGAGGGAGGGGGGAGGGACGGAGGGAGGGGAGGGGAACATTGCCAGCTCCCTGCAGAGGTATGAAGCTGGGACTTAAGTATGTGAGGCTGGCAGAAATTCCCTGTGGGGTCTGTCAGTGAGTGTACAAGCTCTGCCTCATAGGTTTCATGAAAGGACAATCCTGCCCGGCACCCCCTTCCTCAGGCGATCACATCCAGGGTCACCCTAAGTTGTGTTGAGGCAGTTTTGCAGTGGGGAGCTTTCAAATATGAGCCGAATAAATGTTTGGAGCGTGTCCTGTGTCCTGAAAGCTCTGCTCACCTGGGGTATTTGGGTCTTTGGCCGCTCAGAGAACTGGATCCCCATTTACCTGGGGAAGTTACTTGCAGTTTGTAGTAAAGCACAGAAGAGATGAGGCTGGCTAGCTCAGACCTGAGTCCTATAGGTGGTTTTGGTAGGCGGTCCTGCCACCTGCGTGCCTGATGTGGTTATCGGTGATCAGCGTCTGGGCAGGCAATGTAGCTGAGCTATACCACTTTCCAAGCTGGGAGCAGGGGCTTGTGTGGGGGGGGGGGGGGGGGCAGGAGCTGGGAGCAAGAACGAAGCTGGGGCCTGAGAAACAGTCTTTCTTTCTTTTTTTTTTCTTCCGGAGCTGAGGACCGAACCCAGGGCCTTGCACTTGCTAGGCAAGCGCTCTACCCCTGAGCTAAATCCCCAGCCCCTCTTCCTCTTGTTTTTATTATTTATTCATTTGTCCTTCCCTTCTTGCTCTTCATCTGACTTTATTTCCAAGGGCCGTGGTCCCAAAGTCAGGAGGATTTTGAGAGAGATTCACTGCATTCCGCACAGCTTCCTCCATCTCCTACACAGTCTGACTGTAGATGTGTTCCCCAGTCTCCTCCAACCCCCCCCCCACCCTTTGTCTTTCCAGGGCTCCGTGTTTCACTGTCCTGTTCCCCATGGCTTCGGTGTGCATTCAGTTCCAACCACTGCCAAAGGTTGGATGAATCTGACAAGTTTACATCAACCTCCTCTTTATTTTTTTATTTTTATTATTTTTTTTTATTTTTGAGACAGGATATCACTATGTAGCCCTGTCAGACCCACCTCTTAATGAACACATGCATCACCAGATACTTGAAGAAACCATTGGACCCAGGGCAGAGGAGGTAGTGTTTGTCCATATCCCTACCGCTTGGAAGGTAGAGGTAAGGACAATCAGTCGGTCCTTTGCTACAAATTGAGTTTGAGGCTAACCTGGGATGCATGAAGTGCTGTGTCAAAACAACAGCAAGACCCCCAACCACCTCCACCCTGCAGAAACCACTGGCTCTTCATAGACTAACACCCCAAATTTCACGCTGTTCACTACAGCAAGTGAGTCTATGTCAAGAGAGAGCATTTCCCTGTTATAGAGTTCTGCTCTTAGCCTCATGGTCCATTCTTCACCTGTGTGAGCATACTCTGAGGGCTTGTTAAAATCCACATTACTGCCAGGAGTGATGGGACACATCTGTAATCCCAACACTTGGGAGGCAGAAGCAGGAGAATTACCACAAGTTCAAAGCCAGCCAGGGATACACAGAGAGGGCCCTGTCTAAAGAGAAATACAATCCACATTATTGGTCTCACCAAGGAAGTTTTCAATCCTGGAAGTCTGGGCCAAGGCTTGAGGATGAAGGTTTCTAGCAAGTTCCTAAGGTGCTGCTGATGTAGCTGCTGAGAGGACCTAACTTTGGGGACCAAATGCTGGCAGAAGGACAAGTGTCTCTTGCCTACCTTGCCGTGTAAGTGGCACAAGTTACTCATTCAAACTCACTTAAATGCCAAGCTGGGGGGCTGGAGAGATGGTTCAGTGGTTAAGAGTTTCCATGGGACCCCAAGTTTGATTCACAGAGCCCACATGGTGGCTTCTAACCATCTGTAACTCCAGCCCTAGGGGATCTGATGCCTTCTGGCTTCCGTGGGCATCAGGCACACATGTGGTGTACAGACATATATGCAGACAAAACACTCGCACACATAAAAAATAAAATTAACAACTTTTGGTTTTGTATTTCAAGACAGGGTTTCTCTGTGTAACAGTCCTGGCTGTCCTGGAACTTACTCTATAGACCAGGTAGGCCGGGAACTCAAGAGATTCACCTGCCTCTGCCTCTCCAGTGGGATTAGAAGTGAGGGCCACTACTGTGGTTAAATAAAAAAAAAAATGCTGACTGGGTGGTGGTGGCACACGTCTTTAATCCCAGCATTTGGGAGGCAGAGGCAGGCAGATTTCTATGAGTTCGAGGCCAGCCTGGTCTGCAGAGCGAGTTCCAGGACAGCTAGGTCTGTTATACAGAGGAACCCTGTCTCAAAAACAGACACACAATGTTTAAATGCCAGACTGGGTGATAGGATCTCAAGAGTTCTGCTGGACACCTGGAACTAAGCAGGAAACAGGAATTTGGGTGGTCATCTCACAATCTATGCTCTGAAGATCCAAAGAGATCATCCCACCGTGGAAAGCCCCGTTTATGCCCAAGGCCGGGCACAAACAGCTGCTCCTTTTCAGTGGTGACAATCCTTCATGTTGTTGGTCTGAGGAAGAGGACAGCTGCTCTGCTTCACTCAGCACCCTGTCCCCAACCCTGCCCACTCCTTGGTTTAGTCTTAGATCCAATTCAGCCATTACTTTCTTTCTTTCTTTTTTTTTTTTTTTTTTTTTTTTTTTTTTTTTTTTGGTTTTTCGAGACAGGGTTTCTCTGTGTAGCTTTGCGCCTCTCCTGGAACTCACTTGGTAGCCCAGGCTGGCCTCGAACTCACAGAGATCCACCTGGCTCTGCCTCCCGAGTGCTGGGATTAAAGGCGTGCGCCACCACCGCCCGGTTTACTTTCTCAAAACCATCTTCCCGAGCAATTTTGTTATTTTCTGTTCTTGGGCTTTCCCGGTCCTTGTCAATAGTGACCATGAAACTCCTTGGGCAACAGGCCCAGAGAACAAGAGTATATAGCCTGAGGCTGCACAAGAGGCTGTTCCTGGCTCAGGGATCTTTCACCAGTTCGGCCCCGGATGCACCGCCACACTCTTAGAGCACTGGGGTTGTTTTCGTAGATCTGTAATCTGAGATCCACTCCCAGTCAAAGGATCTGAAATCATCTTAAGGACCAGATAGGGTCCAGGTGCGAGAATTTGAAAGCCCTGAAGAGGCGTGGCCAGGCTCTGGGCGCTATCACGTCACGTGTCTAAGACGTCATCACGTACGGGGTGAGGGCACGTGGCAGCACGCTGGTGCTGTCTCCGCAGCCCATAGATACTGATGGCTACGTCGTTGTGTGGCCTGGGTGCTTGGCCTGGATCCTTGAGGCCCTGGGTCTTAACCTGTCTTGTGACGCTGATGTTGCTGCCTCCGCCTTCAAATGCAGGTGAGGCAGGCACCTTCTCTGCTGCCCCTTCTGGGTCCTCTCCAGCCTTGCTCAGGTTGGCTCTTCCTTTCCAGCCACTTGGAACTTGTGTGCGCCATCCCCCACTTCGCTGTCACCTCTCTTCTGCTACCCATTCCTAGGTGCCTCAGGTCACAACTGCCCTGTGGCCTCCTGGAGACAGCAGCGGGGAGCGTCCCTGGCCTCTTCCTCCATGCTCAGGCACCTTCCATATCTCCAGCCTCTCAAAAGGATGATATTCTAAACGTTGGCTTCTTCCCATCACCAGCCCTCGAGTGCTGTCTTTTCAGACTCTTCCCCCCCAGTCCCCAGTGATCCCTCCAAATCTAAAGACTCTGTAACACTAACCAAAGCCACTTCTTCGCCGGTGGGAGTATGCCTCCGGAGCGGAGTGGAGCTGGAGCGGGGGCTGAGAGGTGCTGCTTACACTGGTCATGCTCATCCGTCCAGGCGGATTCATTGCTTTGCTCGAACGTCCCTCCGAGTGTGCTGCCAGCCTCCCCGAGAGTCATTATCACTTCGTGCTTCCTTCGGGCATTTTACTTCCCACGCAGTCCTCAGCCCATTCCTGACCTGTCCTTGTCCTTATTGCTGGTTTGGTTTTTTATTGCTCCCCCCCCCCTCTTTTTATTTCCCGTGGCTCCTCCCCCAACCCTTTCCAATCCTTTTTTTCTCTTTTTATTTGGGGAGGGGGACAAGGTCTCATGAACCCTAGGATCCATGTAGCTGAGGATAGCCTTGAAGTCCAGAACCTCCTGACTCCACCTGCTAAGTGCTGGGATTACAAGCACATGCCACCTTCCCAGCTTTCTGAGTCTTGGGTTTCCGTAGAATCCCTCTCCTCCATGCCCACGCCATGCCCAGTCTCTGCTTACCTCTGACATAGGATGTTTCGGAAGGGGCTGTTTGATTCCTTCCCCCTCTTGACTCCCTGGTTTATGTCCTGCCACTTGCCCCAGGCATGGAGCTGCAGTGTGTCAAGGCACCCCTAAAACAATGGCCTGCAGGCACACCCACCTGCTGGACCTCTTCCCCGGAACCATCCCGAAGCATCTCACTTCTTTGGTGTCCATGCCAGACTCTCATTTTCCTGAAAACTGGCTTGCTTTCTTAGTTGTCTGTCTTAGTGAATGACAGCCCCCCCCTCCCCGTCTCTGAATTCAGAAACCAGTGCCTCTAGACCAACCCACGTACCTCATCACGTCTGTTCTCAGAGCCTCCTCCAGATCCCTCACTGCTTGCCCGAGTTCTGCAGAGACTCTATGGAGATCTCACTACCGTCTGTCCTACCACTTTCCTGGCTCTGCCCTGCTGCCTTCATGATACAGTCCACACGGTCCACACCTCCACTGGCCTCCCAGAGCCTCTCAGCCTGGCTCATGTGGCCCTCTCTGGTTGGCCTCTGATGCTCATCTCCAGACATTATTTACTTATTATTTTTTTTTGCCATTATTTTTCTCTTCTACCACAGACATCATTTTTGTCCTCCAAAGGCTCTGGAATATACTATTGTGTTTCTCCCCGGAGGGATTTTTTTTTAAATCAATTTTATTTGTTTGTCTCCTCTCCACTGTCTCTTAAACCTGCCCCCTCTTCTGGAGTCACCTGACGTCTCTGGCCCTGTCCCAGTCCTGATCTCACGTGGTAGTTATGTGTTTACTGTCTCAACAGCTGGGCAGCATGTGTCCCCAGACAGGCTCTATTTGATACAGGTGTTTCCTAGCCTGTGACTTCAGACTGGGGAACAGCATCAGATTAGGGGCGATTTGGTGAGCGAGTGAGTGGACTAATTTATAAAAAATGCACCGCTTTACTCTATCCCTTTGCAAGTTAGAGCTTCATGTCTGCTCTCCCTTTCTCCTTCAGGTGATAAAGAGAACCGCAACCAACCAGGTGGGTCAGTGGGTCCCTGTGGCAGGGAAAGTTCCAGTTCCTGGGGAAAGTACGTTCTGAACGTCTCTGCCTAACTAGCATTTCTGGCTTGGTAGGAAGCAAGTATTGGATGTACTTCCTAAACAGCACTTGTCGATCTAGGACATGACCCGAACTGCTTAGAAGAAAGAGCACCTAGGTCTTCCATGAGAATGCAGGGCTACTTTGAATTCGGCTCAGGCTTGAGCCTCTCCTACAGTTTCATAAGGAACTACCTGGGGCACTGTCTGCTGAGCCTGGTTCCTGGGGCTTCCTGTCTTCCTTCCCCCTTAGATCCAGGGAGCTCATGGCTGAGTCCATAGGTCTCCATGGCCTTGGATTCTGTCAGGACTCCACTAAGGTTCACTATTGACTAAGCGGTTAATTTACTATGTTCTTGCTTCTGGCCAAGCCTCACTCCTTCCTGGTTTCCCTCTGTAATTCAGTCTCATTTAAGATGGAGAGTGTGTGTGTGTGCGCGCAGGTGCACAGGCTTGTGTGTGAGAATGTGTACGAATGCATGTAGAGAACAGAAGTCAAACTCAGGTGCTGTTCCTCATGCACTGCCCACTTTGTTTCTGGAGACAGTCTCTCATTGGTTGGGAGGTTACCGGTTAGGATTAGACTGGCTGGCTGGCGAGCACCAGGGATCTGCCTGTCCTGCCTCCCCAGCACTGGGATTACAAGCCTGGACCACCATGCCTGGCTTTATTCTGTGCTGGGGACTGAAGTCGGGTCTTGGTGCTCACACACCAAGCACTTTCCCAGCTGAGCGCTCTCCCAGCCCCTAAAGATGTTTTTATTTGGACATAGAATTGTTTTTGTTCATTTTTATTTTCTGGGCGTGTGTGTATGTGCCTTATGTCAGAAGAGGGTGCCAAGTCGCCTGGAACCACAGTTCCAGATGATTGTGAGTCAACATGTTGGTGCTGAGGGCCAAGCCCGAGAGAGCAGCAAGTGCTCGTCATGGCTGAGACATCCCTCCAGCCCCTTGCTAAGTTTTCCAGTTAGTATGCAGTCAGTTTTGTTACAACACTTTCAACATGTTTGTGATTTTACTTTGTCATAGTCTTCCCTCTCACTCACCCTTTCTTTTCAAAAATGTTTTGAGGTTTTCTTCCTCTTCTTTATTTTTTTTGTTTTTATTATTTTATTTATTTAGTAGAAATAGGATTGCTCTACATAGCCCTGGCTATCTTGGAACTCACAGAGATCTACCTGCCTCTGTCTCTCTAGTGCTGGGATTAAAGGTGAGTGCCACCACTCCCGGCAGCACACTGTACTTTATTTAGAATCTCTGCACCTATGTTTATTCATTCATTCATTCATTCATTCATTCATTCATTCATTTATTCATTTATTCATTCATACATACACCTTAACTGGTAGGCCAGGAGGCAAATTAATAATTGTGGGGTCTAGGCTGCTGAGGGTAAAGACCTCTCACAGAGAAATTCATAGTTATTTTTTTCCCACTCTGACCAGTGCATGGACTTTTTGCATCAGAGAGATGCAGCCAACAGGGCAGCTTTCCAAGAACATGGTCCAGTGCAAGAAAAGCATTTTCCATCTTGAAACTCCTGCTCTGTGTCTGCATTGTTGTGAGGTTCGGCATGGATGGCCTTCTGTGGATCTTATTCTCACTCTCCAGCTGTTGGTCTCTCTGTCTCTTCCTTCCTGCTCTTATCTTTGTGACTGTCATTTTTTTGTCTAGTTCGGTGCCTTTGGGGTCCACTGTCCTCTGTCCCTCAGTGTCTTCTCTTTGAAGTGGGAAGAAGCCCCTGATAGAACAGTCTTGGCAACCTGACCCTGGAGGGCGACTTGTTACTACTCATTCTGATTTTCCTCTCTGTGGACACGCTGCTCTCCGCAATGCTTGTTCTGAAGTTTGTGGCAAGCCCTGGTGGCCAGACAGTTTGAAGAAGTTCCGCCATTGGCCCTGGGAAGTGAGCGTTCGCATAGAAAATGAACACGTGTGTGGAGGGGCCCTCCTTGATTTCAGTTGGGTGATCTCTGCAGCTCACTGCATCCAGGGGTGAGTGTGACCCATGGTTCCAGGATCTAGAGGCCTAGCACTACCATGGGCCCAGCCCAGCTTCCTCAGAACTTCTATGAAACGATACAGGAGATGGGAAGAGTCACCAGCACAGGGAAAGAGTCAGGCTCAGGATCTCACAGATCTTGGGACTACGTTGGGGTGGAACCCCAAACAACAGAGACTGTATCCTAAGCTGGGCAACAGGAAAATCCAGACCCCCACCCCAGGAGTGACACCCACACACCTTGACTCAATGGGACTGTGAATGAAAGGGCTGTTATGATTTTGACTATGAGTGCCCAGACTGAATTAATCCAGACTGAGTGGACAGAGTATGTCTCTCGGGACTTCAGGGAAAGGAAGGGTCCTGGGAGGAGGCAGGTGCATAGTTGTGTGGGAAACGGATGTCTGCCAGGTGGGCTTCTGTATCTCCTGCAGCCACAAAGAATACTCAGTGATGCTGGGTAGCAGCAAGCTGCAGCCCAAAGGCTCTTCCTGGGCCCGGAAGATTCGTGTGGGTGACATCATTTTACATCCCAAGTACTGGGGCCGGAACTTCTTCAGACACGATATTGCCCTTCTCCATCTGGATATTCCTATCACCTACAACAAGTATGTGCAGCCCATCTGTCTCCCAGAGTACAACTTCAACTTGAAGGTTGGGACTCAGTGCTGGGTGACTGGCTGGGGCCAGACTAAGAAGCACTCCTCGGGTAAGTTGGATGGGTTTGGGGATGTCCCTTTGGGCCTTTGTTGCCCCATCCCTTGTGGCGCCTTTGAGGAGGCTCTGGCTGTGGTCTCCAGCCTGCGGTTTGGAGTGTGTTAAGCTCTCGTCACGTGGTGTTTCACTGTTACAATTCACACAGGCGCTGCAGTCAGGCTAGCACTGCTTGGGCTGGGTGAGCATCTGCCTTGCACAGAAACTTGGAGCTAGGAAGCCATCCAGTCCCGTCCCGTCCGTGTCCTGTGTCGTACCCCCACCCCACCCCCCATCCCCCCACCCCACCCACCCCCCCACCTCCCCCACCCCCCCCACACCCCCCCCACCCCCCCACCCCACCCCCCATCCCCCGGCCACAACTGAAACAGCTGCCATGCTCTGAGCCCTTGGCATTGGAATGCATGCCCTGCCGGAAAGGGAGTCACAGAGTGGGGGATGGGGGTGGGTGGTAAAGAGGCTGACAAAGAAAGTGTCGAAGAAGCCAGGTACATTGATGAATGCCACCTGTAACCCCAGCATGAGGGAGGTGGAGCCAGGGAGTGATGAGTTCAAAGCCAGCCTTAGGTACATAAGTTTGATACCAGCCTGGGCTGTATGAGACTGTTTAAAAACAAAGCAAGCAAGGCAAAGACCTTGTCAGAGGATCTTGAGGTCAAGGGCAGGGGATCTGAGCCAAGCTCTGAGTAGATAGATGACCAGAAATGCCTAGAGAAGCAGCTGTCAGTTGGGACTAAGGGAACAAATACTGGTGAAAGAAAAAAAGAAATCACAGGGTTGGAGTCCCAAGTTGTAAGTGGCCGTGCTGGGACTTGGTAGCCTTCTGGGTTTAGCAGCAAAAGCTTCCTTGAGAAGGGGCTCCGAACCAACCTCCGCATGGTGAAGAAGGGCTCCCTGTGTGGTGAAGGGCTCCCTGTGTGGTGAAGGGCTCCCTGTGTGGTGACAAGCCTCGCATGGTGAAGGGCTCCCTGTGGCAGGCCTACACTGTAAAGAAAGACCACGTGAAGGAAGGTGCCTAGGTGTGGTGGGGCAGAGCTCAGTGGACCTGCAGGGCTGAGTGGAGGGAGTGAGGGGTCACAACTTATCCATTATGTGCCCTACAGACAACTTGACACTGACTCCAGAGCTCTGGGAGGCAGAGGTATTCATTATGGACAACAAAAAGTGTGACCGTGTTTTCCACGAGAAGTCCTTCTATCCCCGAGTTATCCCCCTTATCCGGAAGAACATGATCTGTGCCACTAATTATGGAGTGGACTCGTGCTATGTGAGTTTCTGGGGGCTTCTTGCTGATCCTCTTTTCTCTGGGACTGCTGTTGGCTGCAATTCCTAAGTGTGGTCTCCAACTGAGAAGCTGAAGGGGCCCCAGCTGGTGAGCTCCTGGAGGAGTGATTCTCTCAAGCTAAACTGAGGGGTGGGTGTTGAAGGTCCTGTGGTTCCCGCAGAGCCTCCACCCCTCCTTTGTCTTTGCCTAGGAGGATCCTGGGGGGCCGTTGGCTTGTGAAATTGACGGAAGATGGATTCTGGCTGGGGTGTTATCGCGGAAGAAGGCCTGCACCACAGCTCAGAATCCAGGTGTATACACTCGCCTCAGCAAATATACCAGATGGATCCAGGAGCAAAGAAACCACGGGGCGCTGCCAGGGCCCTGCAGGGCCTCCTACCCCCTACTCCTGTTCTGGCTGCTGCAGCTCCAGTGGGTCTGTGACTTCTTCACACCTCCTCTTCCTGATTTGCCTCTGCTGAATGGCACTAGGTAGATGATTGATCGAGGCTGCATGTCCATATTCCACAGAAGTCAGGGCAGGAACAGAGTGGTCCCTGGAGAGCTTGGGTCCTCAGGGAGGGGTGTGGTGGATGACTAGGCCTTGAGTGGCCAGGAGAAGGGGACTATGGCTTGGAAGCAACATTCTGGAATTTAAGACAAGAGCAGAGATTAAATATGTGTGAGCATGAGCTGACCCTTTTCCCTCTCTGTTCTTTGGGGGTGTTTCTGGGGGTCAGGGCAGGTGGGTAGGTAGGCATCTAGTGTGGGGGCTCATGGTTTCTGCTGTGTTTCTAGTCCTGGGACAGAGGACTAAGGGCCTGGGCTTGTGGTCTCAGGTTCCTCCCTGTAACAGTGGTCACAGTGTCAGGGCAGTTGAAATATGCCATATGGGCCAACAGTAGGAATAAACCACAGCCAGAGTCTAGCTAGCTAGTTTCCTCCCTCCTTCCCTCCTTCCCTCCTTCCCTTCTTCCCTTCTTTTCGCTTAAAACTGCTTGTGAGAAGTGTGATGCACTTACTGTAGAGAGAAAACACATCAAGGCCTAATTGCCCAATCTGAGTGTTCCATGTGCATTTGAATTGAAAACACTTTTTGAACAAAGTTTGATGCAGAGGGATCAGCCTTCTGCAGGTCAGAGAGACTGGGAATGAGATGCAGAGTCAGTGAGAAAAACACACAGACTTCTTTCCTGAGGAATGAAAGCTGCTTCTTTATGTTATTATTATCTTGTCCTTGTTCTGCTCTGTTCTTTTGTTCTGTTCTTCTACCTGATGTTTCCCTTCCTCTGCTTTCCTGATGTCTTCTTCCTCCTCCATCCTTCCTGATGTCTTCCTCCTCCATCCTTCCTGATGTCTTCCTCCTCCATCCTTCCTGATGTCCTCCTCCTCCATCTTTCCTGATGTCTTCCTTCTCCATCCTTCCTGATGTCTTCCTCCTCCATCCTTCCTGATGTCTTCCTCCTCCATCCTTCCTGATGTCTTCCTCCTCCATCCTTCCTGATGTCTTCCTCCTCCATCCTTCCTGATGTCTTCCTCCTCCATCCTTCCTGATGTCTTCCTCCTCCATCCTTCCTGATGTCCTCCTCCTCCATCCTTCCTGATGTCTTCCTCCTCCATCCTTCCTGATGTCCTCCTCCTCCATCCTTCCTGATGTCTTCCTCCTCCATCCTTCCTGATGTCTTCCTCCTCCATCCTTCCTGATGTCTTCCTTCTTTATCTTTCCTGGTGATTTCCTTCTTTCTTCTTTTATTTTTTCCCTTACAGCTTATATACCTCAACAGAATCTTTCAAGCAATATAAAAGTTACACTGTGGTTATGTGGTGATATATTATGTACCCAAATAAAACTTGCCCAAGGATCAGAGGACAGAGCCAGCCACTCGATTAGACAGAGAGGCCAGAGAGTGGTGGCACACACCCTTAATCCTATCACTCAGGAGGCAGAGATCCATCTGGACCTCTGTGAGTTCACTGGAAACAGAGCCAGGCAGTGGTGGCACACATCTTTAATCTGAGTACTAGGAAGCACACACGCCTTTAATCCCAGGAAGTGACAGCAGGGCAGGGAAAGGTGTATAAGGTGTGAGAAACAGGAACTAAGGTAGTTCAGCTCAGACCCTTTTAGGTGAAGACTCAGAGGATTTCAGTTAGATGATTCGTGGAGTTCATGAGGTAATAAATAGATGGTGGTTGTGGCTTGCTCTGCTTCTGATCTTTCAGCTTTTACCCCAATATCTGGTACTGGTTTGTTTTTTTTTTTATTAAAAGACCATCTAAGATTCGAACAACAGTGGTTACATTTTATTTTTTAAGTGAATGATTACAATGACTACAAGTAAAAACAACAACATATTTTTCATATCCCTTACATGATCAACCATTTTACATATTACAGGTGAAAAACAGGACTTTTCATAGATCAGGAGCCTTTCAGCCATAACCATTTACATAGGCAGAGGTTTCTGTAATTGCCACAAAACAGGTTACTAGTTTCACTTTCCATATTTTAGAGCTCAGTCCAATTATCTTAACTAACCATACAATCTTTGTTTTCTAGTTACATGAACTTAATTGTTTAAAGCTTTATTTTAGCTATGATGCACACTGAAACCCATAAACACATTTCCCAATATCAGAAAAAACGTAATCTAACTCCTGGGACTTAGTTGTTTTTCTTAATCACTAGCCTAAACCATAGTCTATACGGCTCCTCAAGAGAAACTCATAAGCCCTAGCTTCGTGACACTTCCTTGTTCCTATTTTCTATCCTCTGCAGCCCCTGCTTTATCAGGAGCAGGGGTAACACTTTAAACAGTACAGCGTCAGAGGAAACCATCTTCATAATAATCTGCAGGTAAAAATGCCAGCAGAACAGGGTATTTCCATGAGATAATCACACTGCATTAAAGGCGGTGGGGATCCCCCCCTCCATCCCCCTGCCCCCCCCCCCCATTCACACCGTGCCAGATACCAGAGAAAAATGGCAGCGGCAAACATAAAGACACACCACTAGGCCGGGCGGTGGTGGCGCACGCCTTTAATCCCAGCACTCGGGAGGCAGAGTCAGGAGGATCTCCGTGAGTTCGAGGCCAGCCTGGGCTACCAAGTGAGTCCCAGGAGAGGCACAAAGCTACACAGAGAAACCCTGTCTCGAAAAACCAAAAAAAAAAAAAAAAAAAAAAAAAAAAGACACACCACTAGCAGGAGACATCCTGGAGCTGAAGCCCTCGGGGCCTTGCCTGTCTGAGATTTGCCCGTCATTGCCTTGCATTCTGGTGGGCCGATCTCCTGAAGTCAATCCCCATCTGCTGCTCCTCTGCCATGGCCACCGGCAGTTGAGCTGCAGCTACTTGGTTCATGCTTGTCAATTGTATTCTTCAGTTCTTGTCAACACCTCATGTATTTACACCTGCACAATCTGTGTGTTTCTGAGAGCCTTCTCACAAAATAAGGATCTGTCTGTTTCTTCTTAGAGTTCTGTTTTACATAGTTTGGAGGATGGTCTATGACAGCCATACTTTAGGTTTAAATGAGTAAATTTATTAAGTATATAACAAGCCAAACTAAAAGAATAAATAGTAAGTGATAGGTAGATGGTTAGATGATGGATGGATGGATGGATGGATGGATGGATGGACGGATAGATGATAGATGGATGGATAGATGGATGGATAGACAGACAGACAGACAGATAGATAGATAGATAAGCACCAATGAATGTGGTATTTAAAACACCCAGCAGAAATTGACTAGGAAGTGCTGTTGAAATAGTTGGCTGGACTTCCTGTAAAGAGTCCCGGCAGCAGAGTCCCCTCAGGTGAGGCTTCCAAATAAGAGAACAAATAGAGCCGTCATTATCAAGTCTGACACCCTGTGGTAGCTGACAGTCATCTGCAACTCCTGTTCCGGGGGTCTCATGTCCTCTCTGGCCTCCTTCGGTACCAGGAACACAGACGTATGTGCAGGCAAAACTACCCATACACACACATAATTTTTTATAAAATAGAATTGTATACATCTTCATTAATTGATTACAAATGTACTTGGTTTTTATTTTATTATCTTTGTTCTATTGATCAAATGCCCTCTTCCTTCTCAGAAGAAAGTATTTTGAAAGACAGGACTGGAGAGATGGTTCAGCAGTTGAGAGCACTCCCTCCTGCTACAGAGGACCTAGGCTCAGTTCTCCGCACCCACATGGTGGCTCATAACAGTCTGTAACTTAGGTTCTGTCTCCTTCTTCTGGCCTCTGTGGGAACAGAACACAGGCAGTGTGTGTGTGTGTGTGTGTGTGTGTGTGTGTGTGTGTGTGTGTGTGTGTGTGTATTCAGGCAAACACACTAAAATAAGTCTTTTTTAAAATAAAGTATTATTTTCACAGAGGCAAAACGTTTCTCTTTTTTGGAATTCTCTCCACTCTGTGTATCTCCCTGCTGCGTCGAGGGCATCCGACTGTAGGAATCACCATTTTCTGCATTTCTGCCGCACACTCCTAAGAAACAAGTTTGATTTGCTTGTTCTTGACCATCACACAGCAGGTGCACTTCCATTTCTGACCCCTTTCTGTCAGTGTGTGGACTGCTCAGTGGTAGGGAGCGGTTGGGTGTCTGTTCTCTGAGGCAGCAGGTGGGCAGTTCCACAGAGGCTCCCCACAGCCCCCGTGAAGTCTTGTCCTCCTGACAACTTCATAATGTTTCCAGGAGTGGAGGTTCAGTTGTGGCTTCCATACGTCTGCGTTACTAAATAGTTCTCTACCAACGGTCACACCAGGTCATCTCCCTCAGCAGCAGGTGAAAAATGTGTCACTCTGTGCCTTCAGCAACACTGGTGGCAGGGTGCAGCAGAAAGGGATGCAGTCATGGACACTGGCTACCTCAAGTGGAGAGGTGGGGAGGTGTCCCTAGACACCATTTATTCTGCTGAACGATGAAGCCTGTAAATGGCTGCGTCTCCAGAAGTCTCAGGCCAGCTCTCCACCCTACACCCTCCCCAGGACCTGCTCTGTTTTGAAAATACAGTCCCTGAGGACAAAAGGAAGTCTCTAGTTACACAGAAGAAGAAGAAGTCGTGTTTCAGTTTCCACACCTCGAGGGGCTCCTCAGAGGCAGCAGAGGTGAACACTGGGGGAGCTTGTAAATGGAAGTTTCTTGTCCCAACCACCTGGTCCCAAATAACCGACTCAGAGGCTGAATATAAATTATAAATGATTGGTTGATAGCTCAGACTTGTTACCTGCTAACTCTTATGTTTAAATTAACCCACATTCTTTATTTATGCTCTGCCACATGGCAGTACCTTTATTAGCATGGCATGTTCATCTCCTGCTCCCTCTGCATCTGGCTGGCGACTCCTGACTCCACCCTTCTCCTTCCCAGCATCCTTCATTTGGTCGCCCCACCTAAACTTCTTGCCTGGCTACTGGACAATCAGCGTTTTATTAAACCAGTTTGAGTGACAGATCTTTATAGTGTACAAGCAGGAGCTTCATAGACTAACCACAAGGCACTGTCACAAACCACACACCTGGTGCTATCAGGAGCCAAACATGGGACAAGTTCATGGGCTCAGAGCTAGATGTGAGGGCACCATCAAGGCTGAGAGCTGGGTTCTGTGGATGTTGTAATGGATCAGGTGTGGTTGCAGGCTCAGTGGTGAGCCCCCAAAATACTGTCCCAGGGAGGTTTCTGATAGCCTCCATTCATGACTGTGGAAGGCTCTTGAGGCTGCTTCAGCAGGGTGAGCCCCAAACCCTAGGGCAGAGACCTGTTCTCTACACTCCTGAATAAACAACTGAATTCTAGAATCCTTGCACCATGGAGATGCTCCATCTTGTTCTAAGGAACGATAAGGGCTGGACTTCTTGCCATGGCGTGTGGATCAGTGGGTCCTCAGGGTCTTCTTCCACAACCACTTTCTTCTGCCAGATTTGACAATCTACCCTATGTGGAAGGTAAGGCATGGACAGAGGCATGGAGGGATCTGATAGCCTGCTGTCTACATCCACTGTCCTGCCCGCAGGGCCTCCACTGGTCAGTACTGGGATGGGTGCATCCTCAGTAGACTGATGAAATAGACGTGGGCTGTGACCTTTCGGGACCCACATGACCCATACAGTGTGGGGCCAGTTCCAGTTTTCAGGATGATCACGAACAGATAAAGGAACAAAAATGAGAAACAAACCAGCATCCATGGGATGGATGAGCTTGTCTGGGAGTCTTAGGACTTATGACAATGACTGTGCTGTCTGAGTGTCCTCTGGCGAGACAATTTACACCTCAGCACTGTATGCTGGGGGCTCTGTTTCCACACAGGAAATCTGGGTCCAGTTTTAGTGGTTTGTGAGTTTTAGAACCAGGACTCAACAACAGTTTCCAATAGATGCTTTGGGATTGAAAATAATTAGGTGGCAGAGGATTTCCAGGCTTTTCCTGAGAAAGGTAATTTTTGTGACCTACCTCAGGTCACCTGCTGGCTGTACATTTTGTTCTTGACAGTGAGCTAGCTGGGGTGATAACTGTGAATGGGGGATATATCCCCCAACGTGGGCACTGTCTTCTTCCACCCCTGTGTGACACCCTTTCTCCTGGACTAGCACATTGTTGAATGAGTGACTGAATGAGTAAGTGGGCAGTCTTCTACCCTGAATGCTTTGTGCTCCTGTCAAGTATTAGTGATGCTCTGGGGATGGTTAGGGTATGTGCAGCCTTAGACACAAGCATGGGTGCTAACTGCTTTGCCTCTGGTGAGGGGACAGGAGTCAGCTAGGACCTTACAGAAATGGAGACCTCAAAGCTGATACACATCTTCTGGTGGCTACCTATGAATGCAGAAAAGAATATCAGGATCCTCTTTGTAAGTGATGGTGCCTAGCTTCCAGAACTCCAAGAAAGGGTACCAAGGTCGGAAGTGGGATCTATTTGAATCATTGAGTGTCTGCTACAGATGGAAGGGCAACATTGTGCCTGGGGCAAGGTTGATCTGCAGCACACTGCACCTACTAATAACCCATCACAGCTGGAGAGATGGCTCAGTGGTTAAGAGTGTACTGTTCTTCCAGAGGACTCAAGTTTGATTCCCAGCACCCACATCTGAGGCAGCTCTTGACTGCCTGTAACTCTAGCTCCAGAGGATTCTACACCTGCATTCACATGCACATATTAGTGCACAGACATACATGCAGAGTTAAAAATAATAATGTGACCCGTCCCGCGGGCCAGGTTATTGGGGAGACCCGAGGAGGCACCTCCTGAAAGATCAATGGGGGCGAGAGAGAAAGGAGACCAGACACATAAGGAAGACAAAGTCAGTCTGAGTCGCATCAAGGTCTCGTTTATTGACTGGGTATTGAGGCTTATAAGCAGGACTTCAGGCAGGGAGGGGGAGCAGGGGAAGCAAAAGGAAAGAAGAATGGAAAATTCCTAAGGAAGGGTGAGGTCGCTTTGGTCCCAGGCCCCTGCAGCTGGCTGATTAGCACGTACTCCAGGAAGTTGTACAGCCCGAGGTTAGGCCAGGAACCTGTTTTTGCAAGGTTTGATAAAGTAAGGAAGGTCACACAAAATTCAAGACACAGCTGTCCGGAGTCGGTCCCTAACAGTTCCCCCTCTTTTCTCAAAAATGGACCAAGTCCATTGTGATCGCGGTGGCTAGGGTCCGAGAGAGCCCCTGTCTTAGGCTACACAGGGGGCTTCCCACACTCGGCAGCGTGCCACGTTGAGCTGGTCTCGACGACCTCTGTACGCTGTTGTCTCCGGCGTGAGCCCTGTACTATTCCCGTCATTGGGTACCCTCTAGCAAGACCATGGGGACGTTAGGGCCTTAGGACACTGAATCTGAGTCTTTGATGGGGCTCCTGGCCGGCCTCCTCAGAATCTACTCTGTGATAATGAATCGAGACGTGTCGTGGTAAGGCCAAATCAATCTGATTTTTGATAATCCGAGTCATGGTGACTCATGCCTTTAATCCCAGAAAGCGAGCCTTTAATCCCAGGGAGTGATGGTAGAAAGCAGAAAGGTATATAAGGTGTGAGGACTAGAAACTAGAAGCATTTGGCTGGTTAAGCTTTTAGGTTTTGAGCAGCACAGTTCAGCTGAGATACATTCCAATATAAGGACACAGAGGCTTCCAGTCTGAGGAAACAAGACCAGCTGAGAAGTTGGCCAGGTGAGGTTAGCTGTGGCTTGTTCTGTCTCTCTGATCTTCCAGTCTTCACCCCAATACCTGCCCCAGGTTTGTTTTTATTAGTAAGAACTTTTAAGATTCATACTACATCCTAATCCTTCCCAAACAGTTACCAACTTTGAAAAAGCATTCAAATTTATGAGCCCTTGAGGCAATTCTTATTAAAACCACCACAGGAGCCATAAGGAAGAAACAGGAGCAGCAACCGAAGATGACCATGGACTCACCATGGTGTATGAGACAGTCCAGAACTGTGGCTCTGGGTCAGGGGCAGAGATCAGGGAAATAGGAGACAGGCATGGAGAAGGGGTGTAGATGTGAGTTGAGCAATGAGAAAGTAAGAGTACTCTGTGGAGACCTCGGGGGAGTAGTGCAGCGCCTGTGGATCCCGAGAAGGTCAGTAGCTGAAAGGAAGGACATTCTACCCACAGGAGTCTAAGCAAGGGAACAGGCCATGTATACCGGATAGCAGCAGGAGCCAGGGACGCATGGGATGAAAGAACTCCAACATCATGCATGGGCTGTGCATTAGCTTTGTGTGACAAGAAAATACCTGAGAGCCAGGTGTGATGGCACACACCTTTAATCCCAGCACTCAGGAGGCAAAGGCAGGAGGATCTCTGTGAGTTCAAGGCCAGCCTGGTCTACAGAGTGAGTTCCAGGACAGCCAGGGCTGTACAGTGAAAACCTGTCTCGAACCGTCCCCCCCACTTAAAAAAAGTAACAAAAAATATATGAGACAGGTCTTCAAAGGAAGTAGAAAGATATATTTAGTTGACAGTTTTCAAAATTCAGTCTAAAGATTTGTCACACGGGGTAGAGGTACCCTTTAATGGAGGTAGCGACTGCCTGTCTTGGGAATGAGTACTTGTACAAAGTTAGGAAGCAGAGAGAGGCTGGGTGGGCTTCTACGGTCCTTTGAGGACATGTCCCCAGTGATCTAAAGACCCCCACCAGACCCCATCTCTACGTGTGCATGCTGTTGCCATCAAGATGTTTTTCTCGATCACTTCCCCACCAAATTTCCGGAGACAAGGTCTCAGAACTTGGCACTCCCTGCTTCAGTCAGACTGGCTCTCAGGAGAGCGAGCTCCAAGGATCTCCCTGTCCCTGTTCCTCAGGACTGGGGTTACAGGCATACACTGCCACATCTGGCTGGGAATCCAGACTTCCGTCCTCACGCTTGCCCAACAATATCATACTCACAGAACCATCTTCTCGTCCCTAGACCCCACCTCTTAAAGGTCTATGACACCTCCATATATCACTTCTGGAGGACCAAGTCTTCACATATGGACCTTCGGAAGGGCACTCAGATTATAGTCACACCATAGTGATTTCAGCAAGGTAGGATGTAGTTGATGTTTCTGCTAATGTATACAGGTCATCATAGATATTGCTGTTCTCTATCATCCCCAAACTGTCCCTACCACAGCCCCCCAGACCTGCCTTGGATATAGCTGTTGAGTCCTGACATTGTTCTAAGTGGGTAGTGTACTGCTGAGGGAAATAGACTCATGGCGTGGCAGCTTGTGATGGTGTAAAGTAGGTCCAGTTCCACCTGTTTGAGGAGCTCAGTGGCCACGCGTGATTGCTTAACAGCCCGGACCAGCCGAAGACTCTTCATTAGAAACCCTTTCTTCCTTCCAGGCTTGACAGGGTCCCACTATGTAGCCCAGGCTGGCCTCAGACTCACAGAGATCCGCCGACCTTCGTCTCCGGAGTGCTGGGACTAAGATTGCTCATTACCAGACCCACTTCACGTTTCTTTAATCTTGTTCTGTAACCCTTTCTTATAGAATCATTCTCCTTTTCTTCTACTTTGTAATATTCAGTTGTTAGTTTTGAAATCCCTGTGAAGAATTATTAGTAAATACCAATTCAGGCTGGTCCCATTTAAAAAAAAAAAAAAAAGCCGGGCAGTGGTGGCGCACGCCTTTAATCCCAGCACTCGGGAGGCAGAGCCAGGCGGATCTCTGTGAGTTCGAGGCCAGCCTGGTCTCCAAAGCGAGTTCCAGGAAAGGCGCAAAGCTACACAGAGAAACCCGGTCTCAAAAAAAAAAAAAAAGAAAAGAAAGAAACCTCACTCTTACTGGGCATGATGGCACATGTCTGTAATTCCAGCACTTGGACGTTAGAGAAAGGAAGATCAGGATTTCACTATCACCCTTGGTTACTTTGGCTGCTAGCCTGGGCTGCACTAGACTCTATCTTACAAAACCAAACAAACAAAACAAAACAAAACACAAAAAACAGGGACTGGAATGGTTCCGCATTCAAGAGTGCTGACCGCTCTTCTAGAGGACCAGGGTTTGATTGGCAGCACCCAGGCCAGGTGGCTCACAACTGTCCGTCACTCCAGTTCCAGGGAATCTGATGCCCTCTTATGTCCTCTATTGGTACTGCACACATATGATGTGCAGACATACATACAAGCAAAACCCTCATGCACATAAAAATAAAATAATAAAGAAGCAAAACAAAAAACAAAACTAAAATCTCAATCTCAGCTCCAGTTCATGCAAGCTGCCATCCTCCTATCCCTGTTCTTGAGGCCAGCGAGGGGCAGGCGAGCCTCTCTGTTTCCAGGGTGTGAGCTATGACTGTAGTTGGACAATAAAACAACACTGTCTATGTATTTTTAGAGACAACCAACAGGAATCATGAACACTAGGTCCCATCACTTGCCCCTGGCTGACTATATTAACCTTCTAGTGGTCCTCTCCTCCTCTTCCTCCCCAAGTCATGGGTGAACTATGGGCAGGAATGAGTCCTGGGGTGATGGTTCATAGCAAGGGTCAGACAGTTTGTCTCCATTATTTGGGGGCTTTCTTTATAACGGGCCACCTGCTGCCTCTAGGTTTGTGTTGCCAGTTTCTGAGGCAGTCGTCTCAGTCCCCGACTTGTGCAGATGGCAGTGACCGCGTGGGCCATGGCTGAGAGACGCTTGGACAATCTGCCATGGCCTGTGGGGCTACCCTTGGCATCCCTCTCTCCATCTCTTTCCTCAGGGCCCTGGTTCTGGTCCTGCGGTCAGACCAACATATCCTGCAGGATGGTAAATGGGAAGATGGTAGAAGTGGGCAAGTGGCCATGGCAAGTAAGCATTCTTTTTCTGGGAATGTACGTCTGCAGCGGTTCCCTCATCCACCACCACTGGATCCTCACCGCTGCACACTGCTTACAAAGGTCAGCCTGGGGGTTCATCCTGGTCTGGGGTCTTTCTTTCAGGCCTGCGGGTGGTGGTGAATCTGGGATCTGGGAATAGAGACCATTACCCTAGGCAGCCTAGTGCTCAGAACCCTATCTTTGAACCCTTCCTGGTCTTACTGCCAATCTGCTTCTTCCTGGGCCTGCAGATCCAAGGACCCGGCTAACTACACCGTAAAGGTGGGTGTCCAGAACCTCCCAGATAACAGCTCGGAGCTCATGGTCACTAGGATTGTGATTCACGAGAACTTCAACAATCACATGTCTGACAACATCGCCATCCTGAAGCTCAAGTACTCTGTTGCCTGGTCCCCCCTCGTCCAGCCCATCTGTCTCCCCACCATCAATTTCAAGCCAGCCGTTGGCACCATGTGTTGGGTCATCGGGTGGGGACAAGAAAAGACTAAAGGTGAGTGCAGGAGAGCAGAGGTCACTCATTCTCTTCTGTACTCTGTCATTTGCAAGCATTTCCTGAGCACATTCATCCGCCCATAGATAGATGCCGTATTTGAGCAGCGAGACAAGAGGCCTGTGAGGACCTCGGTTTCCAAAGTTAAAATTATTTGTTTGTTTACTTACTTATGTGTATGTGTGTGGGAGTACATGTACCACAGTGTACACTTGAAGGTCAGAGGACAACCTTCAAGGAGTTGGTTCTCTCTCTATCGTGTGGGTCCCGGAGAGTCAAGCCCAGGTCATCAGGCCTGATGTACTTGCTAAGCCATCTCACCAAGCCCCAAAGTTAACTTAGCTCCTATACCAAGTCTTTAGCCTGCAGCACAGTAGGAACTTAAGTCTTTGGCTATTCACAAGGGATCTGTGTCTGCAGGTATGTTGAGGGCTTTCGCCTCAATATGTTCTGAAGCACTGAGGTGGCCTCTAGTCAATACGCACGCATGATTCTCCGAGAGGCAGCCCTGTCGGTGTTATCTGGAGTTCCTCCAACCTTTCAGCAGGCAGCAGGTGCCACATCTAGCCTCTAGGGTCTTAACACCTTTCCTAAGAGCAGTGCACCAAGGCTTATTCTCACAACACCTGAATGGTTGGGAAATATCTCCTCGTTCTCACTCGTATGTAGGTTTCACTTCATGTCCATCCCTGGGAGACTTTCGCTTAGCTTCTTTCTTTTGTTTTGTTTTATGTTTTTTGGGCTTTTCTTTTCTTTTTTTATTTTTATTTTTTTTTTGGTTTTTGGTTGTTGCTGTTTTTTTTTGTTTGTTTGTTTTGTTTTTGTTGCTTTTTTTTTTTTTTTTTTTTTTTTGTCGGAGCTGAGGACCGAACCCAGGCAAGCACTCTACCACTGAGCTAAATCTCCAACCTCACTTTTTTTTTTTTTTTTTTTTTTTTTTTTTTTTTTTAGGCAGAGTCTCTTTACATAGCCCTGGCTATCCTGGAACTCACTCTGTAGACCAGGCTGGCCTCAAATCAGAGATTCATCTGCCTCTGCCTTCCAAGTGCTGAGATTAAAGGTGTGTGTCATCCCCAGTTCTTGGCTTAACTTTCTTTTTTACTTTTTTTTTTTTTTTTTAGGTTTTTCGAGACAGGGTTTCTCTGTGCAGCTTTGCGCCTTTCCTGGATCTCACGCTGTAGACCAGGCTGGCCTCGAACTCACAAAGATCCGCCTGCCTCTGCCTCCCAAGTGCTGGGATTAAAGGTGTGCGCCACCACCACCCGGCCGCCCTTGGCTTAACTTTCTTAATGAGTAGGGACATTTTTGAAAGCCAGGCTTCGACCTGCAGCTTTTCTGAATGAGCATCTCAGGACATGACCCTGCCTCTCTTTTTTTTGTTTGTTTGTTTTTGTTTGTTTTGTTTTTTGAGACGGGGTTTCTCTGTGTAGCTTTGGAGCCTGTTCTGGAACTCACTCTGTAGACCAGGCTGGCCTTGAACTCACAGAGATCTGTCTGCCTCTGCCTCTGCCTCCCAAGTGCTGGGATTAAAGATGTGTACACCACCACCCGGTGACCCTGCCTCTCACATACACAAATGTGAATGACTCTCTGAGTTGGAAATAGGTTCTAAAGTGGAGGTCATAACTAGATCTTTCTCTCTGTAGAGGCCAAGAAGACCCCCTACAGTGTCCAGGGCTTGGCTGTCAGGATCGTGAACAATGAAATCTGCAATCATCGGTACCAGTTCCTCCTGATGCAGAACCAGAAGACGTTCATTGGGAATGACATGCTGTGCACGAGCTCAGAATGGGGTCTGGACACTTGTCAGGTGTGGGATAACGTGCAGACGGGGTGGGGAGCAGGCCGTGGGGGGGGGTCATGCTTTCCTTTCCATGTGCTCATCAGAGACCCAGTACAAAAGTCTGAGTTTCTGTTTTCTGGTATGGAAAGAAAAAAGTTGTGTTAGTTATCTATGACTGTGACGAAACACCATGACGGGGCGACTTACAGAAGAAAGAGTTTGTATGGGGTTTATGTCCTAGAGGGATGGCAGTCCATCACTGTCCCTGTGGGGAGTGTGGCAGTAGGAAGGCAGGCCTGTCTCTAAAACAGCACCTGGAATCACAAACAGGAAGCAGAGAACACACTGGGGATGGTGGGAAGCTTTTGAACCTGCCCCTGTGACACACTTCCTCCAACAAGGCCACACCTCCTAATCCTTCCGAAGGAAGTATTCAAACATGAGCCTTTCGGGGCCATTCTCATCCAAGACACCACAGGTGTGAAATGGTTTTTGTCCCTGCTACAGACAACTCTGTGTGTGTGTGTGTGTGTGTGTGTGTGTGTGTGTGTGTGTGTGTGTGTGTTTTAAAGATTTATTATGTATACAGTGTTCTGCCTGCAGGTATGCCTGCATGCCAGAAGAGGGCACCAGATCTCGTTACAGATGGTTCCAAGCCACCGTATGGTTGCTGGGAATTGAACTCAGGACCTCTGGAAGAGCAGCCAGTGCTCTTAACCTCTGAGCCATCCCTCCAGCCCCCAACTCTTTGTGTTTATTTTTTATTTTTTTAGAGAGGCACTCACTAAGTAGCCCTAGCTGAACTGGAGCTCACCGTTTAAACCAGACTTGCCTTAAAACTCACGGAGTTCTACCTGCCTCTGCATGCTGGAGTGGTGGGATTGAAGTCTTGCACCATCATGCCCAATTCCATGAGCCATTTTAGTGCTCCTGAATATCAGCCACATGCCTGCAGATCTGGGCCAGGCACTGGCAGACAGTTTTGCAGAAATGATATCATTCTGTAAGCTTCAGCCACTTGCTTTTTCTAGTCAATATTGTTTTTGAGATACATACTTCATTTTTTATTAAAATATTTTATTTATATTATGTGTATAGGTGTTTTGCTCACATATATGCCTGGGTAATGTGTGAATGCCTGGTGTTTGTAAAGGCCAGAGAGGGCATTAGATCTCCTGTAAGTGGTGTTACAGATGGTTGTGAACCACCTGGTCGGCACTGGGAACCGAACCTGGGTCCTCTGCAAGAGCAACAAAGGCTCTTAACGGCTGAGCCATTTCCCCAACCCCCAGATTCATATCTTCTTGAGCACATGTCTTAATTTCCCTCTTAAAGTCCTTACTCTCTTGAATTTAAAAGACAGAACTCCTCTGGGGGAAAACAGAGTTCTTTAAAGAAAACATATTTGTGTACAAGAAAAACAATAAGTATTCTTGGACCAAAGGTTTATATGCCAAAAAGTATGTAAGTTAAAAAGTAGTTTTTTTGTTTTGTTTTGTTTTTTTGAGCTGAGGACTGAACCCAGGGCCTTGCACTTGCTAGGCAAGCGCTCTACCACTGAGCTAAATCCCCAACCCGTTAAAAAGTAGTTTTAATACTTGACAGGATGTCTGTGAAAAGGAATGAATTCATGACTGCTGCACCGAAGGACAGTGGGAAGTTTCCCAGAGGTCTCACTGGAGTGACAGTGTAACCTCTGGCTTAACCTCGGCTGCTTTTGTACCTGATAACATTATCTAGATTGCCCAACATTCTAGAAAAAACAACTAGTTGGGTTTAATTTATTTACATCCAACAAACATTGCTGGGCTCTAGGGTGCAGTCAGGTCCAGGAAAGGTTCTGGCCTCGGGGAACAAGCAATTGTCACGCAGAATAAACCATAAAGCCTTCTTTACTCCCAGTGAGGCCAGGCTCCAGTTTAAGTTTAGAGATGGCTCAATGGTTAAGTCCCTTTGTGCTAGCAGAGGACCCCAGTTTGTTCCCAGCACCCACATGATGGCCGATCACCATCCATAACTCCAGTTCTAGGGAATCTGGCACCCGCTTCTGACCTCCGAGGACACTAGGCACACATGCAGTGAGCAGACATACATGCATGTAAAATACTCATACACATAAAGTAAAATAAATCAATCTTTTCTTTAAAGGTGTTTAGACTAAGTCATTCTCTTTGTTAAGTTCTAGTGTGAGAACTACATGTACTTCACTTGGGAAATAAGTTGTTCATGTTTTGGAACATTTGAAGTATCAGAAATTACCTCCCCCTTGAAGGTTGAGTTGAAGTTGCCAGGAGGACGTGGACAGACATGTTTTCTGTTGAGGGATTGTTCTTAGACACTATTGTAAGTTATTTTACTCATAGTCATTGGGTTAATCGATTTCCCATCACTCTGCAATCTTAAACTTTTTAATTACACGTATTTATTTATCTGTGTGTGGTGGGGTGCGTGGATGCTATGGTGCATAGAGAGCCACCTGTGGGAACTGGTTCTCTCCTTTCCCCATGTGGGTCCCAGGGACTACACTCAGGCCACCCGGCTTTCACCTCCCTGACCCTCCTCTGTCCCCTTCTGAATTAGTCTAAATCATTTGTGTTTTCTTAGCAATAATTCACCTGAACTGGATTTAAATCCACAGAGGTTGTAAACAGTCTTAAGGTTCTGGGAGAGAACATTTTCTAGGCATAGATCCTCTTCTCTGTTCTTATTCAAACCAGAGGGTAATGGTGTGTGTTATCCTGGCCGTCGCCAGCTTCATTTCCCAATTGAATGACTTCTTTGCTTTCTAATACATGAATTATCCTTACTAATTCCTTTTCAAGTGTTTTGAGTCTAATGTTCATGGACAAATGATTGTTGATGTTAATGAATAATTTATTTTCCTTCTTTTGTTTGATGCTAAAACTTCTTGCAGTCCTTAACTAAAATTTGCAACATTTAGGCAACAATTTGTGGGCTTTGCAATATGTGGCATTATATGCTTCTATATCTAATTATAGATTTAAATTCTGTTTCCACTGTAACATTTTTGAAGGTTAGCTTTCATTTTTCCATTGATATATATATATTCATAACCAAAAATATTTTGGTGTGAAAACAAAGTGTCCACATGCAATAGATGTCTGTCTGTCTGTCCTCTAGTGTCTCTCTCCACATGTTCTTTCCGCCTCTAGACCTCTAACAAGGACTCCCATACTGTAACTGCTGGCCTCACTGTGGCTTGGTTTCTCTCCTTTGTCTTTCTGTTATAGACATCTGTCTACTCCCTTCTGTTTAATGCATGTCCTTAAAGATGTTTCTGTCTTTGGAGAATACTTAGTGCTCTTAATATAGTTTATTTTAGATAAACAATATTGTCCTACATATCCAGATCATCCCATATTCTTCTCAAGATGTCTGTTTGTTTGAGAAAGGACCCATGTGGCCCAGACTAGCCTCAAACTCTATGTATTTGAGGATGACATTGAACTTCTGATCTTCCTGCCTCTATCTGAGGGCTGGGATTGTAAGGATACCACCATGTTCATGTAACTCTGAGGATCAAACCCAGGTCCTTGTGCATATTTGGTAAGCATTCTCCCCACTGAGCTACATCTCTCTCCCCAAATGTCCTATCTTAATTCATCATCTATTTTCAACAATATTTGGTGCCTTTTACTTCCTAGATAGTCTCCATTTAGATGTAACTAGGCTGAACATAGTCCTCTTCAGGACTGTGGATTTTGAAGATTCTTTTTGAAAAAGATTTCATTTTCATTTTTAATTGTGTGTGTGTGTGTATGTGTGTGTGTGTGTGTGTGTGTGTGTGTGTGTGTGTGTGTGTGTGTGTGTGTGTGTGTTGTCTGTGTGTGGGTTTGTCCATACAACTGTATGGTGTCCATCCCTGGGAACTAGAGTTACAAGCAGTTGCAAGCCACGCAGTGTATGTGTTCTGGGAAAACTTGGATCCTCTGGAAGAGCAGTACATGCGCATAACCTAGGAACCATATCTCCAGTCTGTTAAAACCTCTTTTTAAGATGTGTTTCATCTCAAGGCATAAATATATGGCTCTGTATGTTTTAAATTAGTTTTGTCTTTTTCACTGTTCATGTTTAGAGTTTTTTGCTCTGGAGTTTGTGCTGGGATTCAGTTTCATTCATCTCTATTCTTAGAGCAAATTTCTTTACCCTCAGTAACATTACCAAGTTCCCTCGCAGGCATTCCTCAGGCTATGGGCTTTCCACTGTCCTGTTGGTTGCCTTTCCTGTTTGTATGGCAGTACATATCCTGTTTCTATCATGGTAAGCTTTGGAATATATCTGTCTGCTTGGTCAAATCTGCCCCCACACTGAGGCTTCCAATTTTCTCTTCTGTCTCCAAAAAGTCCATGTAGTTCATTCGTTCATCAGTATTGTTTTAGAATCAGATTGCCAAGGAACTGAAAAAGCCCTGCGCTCCTTTCAACGGGTCGATTTCTAACAGTAATTTAATAATTGTCATGGTTCTAATCTTATTTACGCTTAACTCTATACTGAATAGAGACAAAATGTTTTTTAACTGTGTCTGGAGAATGAAAACTAGAACAACCAACATCTCTTCTCCTCCTAGCAAACCTGAAAGACAGTGCTGTATAGATCAGGGAGCCTCAGGGGTAGTTCCCCTCTCAGGCCTTGAAGCTTGGTACTTTGTCTCTGGGTTTCTGCCAGCAGCCACGTGCATGCTGTTCCTCGGACTACTTCAAACAACTCAGCTCATTTCTTGGAATCACACAGTGTGAAACCAGCCTGTCCATGTATGTGTGTTTCTACTCTGCCCTTGCTCTGCAGGGTAGCTTTGGGCAGGGTATTTCCCAAGGCTTCCTCCTTTGGAGTTCTCCTCTGGATGATGGCAAGCAAGGAAGGCTCTCTAAGTTGTGCTTTGGTCTCCTGAACCTGTGAACAAGGCTGTGAACTTGAAGCTTGCTCTCACAGGATTTGATACAGGCTTTGGACTAAAAGCCAACTCCTGGGATTTTCTGGATTCCACTCCCCATTCAAGTTTGGGGCTTCGAGGAATCTTTACTTTCCTCGAAGTAAAGATTAAATGCATGCAATTAAGATGCTATTTTTGGAACAAGGCAGTGGCTCAGAGGTTAAAGTGTTTTCTGTACAATGGTAAAGACCAGGGTTCAAATCCCCGGAACCTATAAATGCTGAGTAGGTGTGGCAGCCTGCAGATAATTCCAGCCTCAGATGGTGTGGTCATAGGATCCCTGGAGCAAGCTGACTCATAAGACTAGCAATCTGGGGTGGGGAGAGCACTGGATTTGACTGAGAGATTCTGCTTAAATGAATAAGGTGGGAGTGATGGAAGATGATTCCAGACTTAAGCCTTGGACTTCTACATGAAAGCTTATACATATGTGCACATGTACCCCCATACATGCAAACATATACAGCACACATATACACATACATGAAAGTGGGAAAAGAAGTAAAAAGATGTTTTTTAAAAAACCACATTCTTTTTTGCTTTTGTTTTTGTTTTGTTTTTTGTTTTTTGTTTTTTTTTTCAAGACAGGGTTTCTCTGTGTAGTTTTGGTTCCTGTCTTGGATCTCTCTCTGTAGACCAGGCTGGCCTCGAACTCACAGAGATCTGCCTGGCTCTGCCTCCCGAGTGCTGGGATTAAAGGCTTGCACCACCACACCTGGCCAGCAACAGCATTTCTGTGCTCTAGTGGAGCCTCTGTCCTTCGGCAGAATTTTATTGTTATTTTCGTTAATTGTCTTCCGTGTCCTTCAGAACATCATGTCCTGGGAATCTTTTATGTTATGTTAAAGGATAAATATACTAAACTCTTTTCCTGGTTCATAAAGTTTCAAACGTTACAGAGAAATATAGAAGGGCTTTGTTTTTGTTTTTGGTTTGTTTTTTCTTATGCTGGAGACAGCGTCCAAGGTCCTGTGTGTCATAGGTGAATGCTCTGTCACTGGGTGGTAGTGAAATTCCATAAAAAGAATTTTTAAAATCATAAGAAACCTACTGTTACCTTCTGATGTATGACACTGTAAACGGTCTTTTTCTGCATTCACCTGTCTGTACACACAAGCAGGGAAGCTGGTTGGCGCTTCTAAGATCGCCCCCTGTAAGCAAGACCATGGGAAAGAGCAACAACTGTACCTTGGAGGCCCCCCAGGGCTTCGGGAGGGCTCACCCATCAGAAAGCTAGCAGAACAATGGAGAGGTCAGTGTGGCCCCAAGCTTGGACCTTAGCACAGATTTATATGTCACAGGACAGGCTCATAGGCAGGCTTCATTCTTGGGGACAACAAAGGCCTAATCTCGAAAACACTGCTGCTTCTTGAAGCCTCCCTTCCCCTCCCCCCCACCCGCAGGACACCTCCGGCAGCTCCCTGGTTTGCCAGATGAACAAGACCTGGATCCAGATGGGGGTGGTGAGCTGGAACTTTGGCTGCGGCCGCCGCCAATTCCCAAGCATCTACACCAGCACCTCCCACTTCACCCAGTGGATCAAGAGACAGATCGGCGACCTGCGGTTTGCCAGTATGGCTGTCCCTCCCTTCCTGAGCCCGTTCATCCTCACTGGCTACATCTTGCTGGTTTCCCTGGGCTCCCTGTGGCTCTTGTGAGCCTGTTTCTGTAACAGTCATTCCCACAGACTGCTTCTCCCTTCTCTCTGCTCCGCCCTCAGAAGTGGACACACCGGAGGCTGAACAGGAAGGACTTCAGGACAGAGGGACTCTGGGGAAGGGTCCTAGACCCACTGTGGGGTTTGCCCTCCAGTTGTTCAATGAAGATGCTCTTGAACCTTTTGAGCCATTTGAAGTTATCACATTCTTGACTTTGACCAAAGCCCCTTAGAACACTCCCCTCATAAAACCTGGCTGTTTCTCAAGCTGAGCCTTCTTGGATACTCTTACTCTATGTCTGTCATAGGTATGGTGTGTGATCTTGGGATGTTGTTCCCTTGTAGTTTTATCTTAAAAACAAACAAAACAACAACAACAAAAAACCTCTAGCCCAGCAGTGGTGGCGCATGCCTTTAATCCCAGCACTCAGGAAGCAGAGGCAAGCAGATCTCTGTGAGTTCGAGGTCAGCCTGGTCCACAGAGCGAGTTCCAGGACAGTCACCAAAGCTACACAGAGAAACCTTGTCTTGGAAAAACAAAAGCAAGCAAACAAACAAAAAACAAAAACAAAAACCTTTTATGTGTATGTATGTATGTGCATGTGGAGGTGAGAGTGTCAGATTTCTCCCAGAGCTGGAGAAATTACAAGTGGTTGTGGGCCACCCCATGTGACTACAGGGACTCAAACTCAGGTCCTCTACAAGAGCAGTACACACTGGTCCACCTCTCCAGCCTGTAGCACCCTCTTTGGCTGACTGGGACTTGAAGTCCCCACTCCGTGAACCCAGCAGTTCAGCAGCTCCCATGTTCCCAAGGCCTCTTCCCTGTGTCTCTGAGACCGTCTTTCCGCAGGCCTTTCTGTAAGGGCTGACTTCTTTCTAGGAGACTTCCCAGGGCCAGATCACAGGCTTGCCCCTCCTAGCTGGGTTCTGGTGCCTCCCGGTCTCTGCCAACCCCTAACTTTCCCCTGAGTGGTTCTAGATCCCAGCCTGTCCCTCCTCTATCTCTGGTAGGGGTAGATGATGTGAGTTCCTGCTTGAGATGTGTGACGGACATGACTGTATCCTGGGCTCTTGGACTGATTCATCCACCTCCATCAGTGACCTTCTTGGGTCTGCCAGCTCAGAGCAGCAGTTCCCCTGTCCCCATCGGGAGGTCAGAAATGTGGCAGCCCTGTCTGCATTTGCCACTAAATGGCCTGCTCAGGTGTTTCTCCTGAGAGCATAGACCTTGACAAAAGTGAGAATGTTCCCACTTTCACTTTGTCTATTGAAAATTCCCATATCCTTGCACCAGAGCTTCCGGTAGTATTCCACATTACTTTTTTTTTTTTTTTTTTTTTAATATTTCTTTCTTTATTATGTATACAGTGTTCTGTCTGCAGGCCAGAAGAGGGCACCAGATCTTATTGTAGATGGTTGTGAGCCACCATGTGGTTGCTGGGAATTGAACTCAGGACCTCTGGAGGAGTAGACAGTGCTCTTAACCTCTGAGCCGTCTCTCCAGCCCCTCCACATTACTTTTTAAATGTGTTAACTGTGCTGCTGAGCCATCAACACGTTCCTCAAATGTCCAGTGACCTTCTGCTCTTGCTGTTGACCGATGGACACCATCACCTCTCCATTATGGTCCCAGTAAGTGGATCTAGAAAGCACACCGCTTCAAGTGGTGTGGGCTTTAAAAACTGTTATTGAAGCCAAGCTTGGTGGTTCACACCTATCTCCCCAGTACTTGGGAGGCCAAGGTAGGAGAGCTGTCAGTTTGGGGCCAGCCTGGGCTACATAGTGAGACCCTAATGAACACATTAGTTTGCTTCAGTATCCTAAGACCTGTGCTTTCAAGATAGGATGGCCATTTTTACTATATCTGTCCTACCAATCCATGAACATGGGAGATCTTTCCATCTTCTGGTATCTTCTTCAATTTCTTTCTT
The DNA here is from genome assembly GCF_007827085.1 of Peromyscus californicus insignis. Classification (NCBI taxonomy): domain Eukaryota; kingdom Metazoa; phylum Chordata; class Mammalia; order Rodentia; family Cricetidae; genus Peromyscus; species Peromyscus californicus. The sequence continues at coordinate 105,149,417 of NW_026294402.1, forward strand.
TGATGCCTTAGAGGTTTTTTTTTTTTTTTTTTTTTGTTTTTTGTTTTTATTTTATCATGTCAACATTCAAGAGGAAGATAAGGATGCCCGCTGAGGGGAGTAAGGGATTAGCAGGTCAGGGTTGGCCTTCCTCTCGCTGCTGCTGCTGGTGGAGACAGCATGGAAGCTTAGGAGCTAGCTGAGGTGAAGCAAAGTGACCCAGAGGAAGGGCCCGCCAAGTGTGAGGGAAGACACCAGCCAGGAGCGGGGCACAGCTTGCGCGCCATTCTGCAGGAGCGCCCCAACGAATGGCACCCAGGGGGCGCCACGCAGGCTGGGCACCCGAGCGCCCGATGGAGGGCGCCATTGCGGAGGAACCTAGCGGCGCAATGGAGCGCGGGTGCTGGGCAGGGGTCCGCGGGCAGGGCCCTCAGGGTCCCCGTGCGCCCGGGGCCTCTCGCACCCGCACCCGTACCGGCGCCCTGCTCCTGCTGCTGCTGCTGCTGCTGCTGCTCCTGCCTCGGCGGCCGGCAGGTGAGCCCGGCCTGTCCCCAGCGCCCTCCCCGGCGGGCACGCCCACACCCCGGGCCGCCTCTGACCCGCTCCTGACCTTCCGCAGGCTGCTTGGCCGCAGGCGAGTTCCCCGGGACGCTGCCCACCGCAGTCCCGACCGGCCCTGGCGGCCCCTGTGACCCCAGAGCCACCCGTCCCTCAGGCAGGCTTCGCCTTCCCCGGCAGGACCCTGCATCGACCACCGGGCCACCGACCACCGCGCCACAGATCGCGGGGACGCAACCCAGCGATCTCCCCTGTGAGTAGTGGGCAGGAGAGGCCCGAGAGCTCTCAGGGATTTGGGGACCCTGAGGTCGAAGGGTCAAGGGATCAAGGGCCCAGAGGAGAGTCCATGGATGGGAAAGCCGCTGTACCAGTGTTTATTGAGCACTGGAGGTTGGGCCAGGCCCTGGTCCTGCCTTCAGGGTCCTGTGCTTACAGCAGGCCTTTCATCAGGTGAGCTAAATAGGAAACAAGGAAAGAAAGTCGGTGGGAAGAGTGGTGAGTTGGGGGGTGCTGTTGAGGTGTCCAGAGCTGGCTGCTAGCCAGATGTCTGTCTGAGCTGCTGCAGGCCTGCCTTTGACCTGGTCTGCCCCTGTCTCGGTTCCCAGCCCACAACACAATTCCAGGAGGGCTGTGTGAGACCTCTTGTGGGGTCTGCAAGGCACACCTGGTTATTTTAATGTCCTTGCTGGTGGTGTGATAAAGTAACTTGGGGGGCAGTGCTTGCACTTCCAGGTCACAGTCCATCACGGAGGGAAGCCAGGGCAAGAGCCTGAAGCAGGAACTGTGGAGGAAGGCTCCTTGCTGACTCGCTCTCCCACAGGATAATGCTTAGCTAGCTTTCTTACACAGCCCAGGACCACCTGCCTAGGGACGGTGCCCCTCCACATAGGGCCGTGCCATCCAACATCAATTAATAATTGCCACTGAATTACTCACAGGCCGATCTGACTCAGACAATTGGTCGGTGTACGCTTTTCTTTCAGAAGACTCTATGTAGTGCAAGTGGACATGTAAACCTAACCAGTGCACCAGCATAACTTTTTCATAAGCAGGGATCTGTAGCTGAGACCCACGTGAGAAGTAGTTATTATCCTGGGATTCAGTGAAGTCACTTAACTGTTTCAAAAAAGTCTAGCAGGGGACATCAAGGTACTGTATGTGGTACATGCTGATGGTCTGTTAGCTGAGTATCATTTAAAAATGCGGTGATGGGGGCTGGGGATTTAACTCAGTGGTAGAGCGCTTGCCTAGCAAGCGCAAGGCCCTGGGTTTGGTCCTCAGCTCTGAAAAAAAAAAAAAAATGCAGTGATGGGCTGGAGAGATGATTCAGTGGGTAAGAGCTCTTACCACATGAACAAATGTGAGAACCTGAGTTAAAACCTAGAATCTAAGCTAAAAGCTGAGTGGGTAGGGTCTCGTGCTCCAGTAACCCCAGCACTTTGGGGTTAGGGGTGGGGAGCAGAAACAGGAGATTGCTGGGATCCTGGTCCCTGGCTGAGGAGGCTGCCAAACCAGCTTCAAGTTCAGTGAGGGACCCTGTATCAGAATACCGTGGAGAGTGATGAGAGACTCAAAATCCTCCTCGGGCCTCCACACGCACACACACACTCGTGTGTGTATCCACCCATCCACGTGAGAATGATGTAGATAAAGTGCAACACATGAGTAGCATTTACCTGTAATTCAGGCCCTGAATTACGTTCCCAGCATTACAAATGAATACATAAATATGTAAACAAATATGTAAATACGCTGGCCATAACCCATTTACTTGATTTCACAATCCACTGATTTGTTTAGAAAATACTTGAGTGGAAGCTAAATACGGGCATCTTCAACTTCCTTTATTTTATTTTTATTCATATGGTGTTTTTGCCTGCCTGCATGTATGCATGTATGCCTGATGCCTCTGGAGGCCGGAAGAGAACACCAGAGCCCCCAAAACTAGAGCTGCAGATGGTTGTGAGCCAACATGTGCATTCTGGGAACCCAATTCCTATCCTCTGGAAGCGCAATCAGTGCATTTTTTGTTTGTTTGTTTTTATTTTTAGAAACAGGGTCTCTCTGTCTTGGAACTCGTTCTGTAGCCCAGGCTGGCCTCGAACTCACAGAGATCTTCCTGCCTCTGCCTCCCGAGTGCTGGGATTCCAGGCGTGCGCCACCACCGCCCGGAACAGCCGTTCTCTTCACAGCTGAGCCATCTCTCTAAACCCCCTCTTCAGTCTCAGAACTTTTTCTGAAGTGCCCTCCGTCCTTGGCACGCTTCTCCCCAGAAGGGCCCAGAATTCTCACCGCATTTGGTTCTACAGACGCTTAGCTGTTGTGAGACGGCTGTGTGATGTCGTTTAGGGCTGAGTCCCAAGGAGGCTAAGCAAGCTTCCACAGCTTTTGTCACTTTGCTGTCCTCTCTGGGATGTGCCTGCTCCCTCATACAGTCTGTTTCACTGTTAGGCCATCGGTCTTTACCTCCATGAATCACAAGAGGGCATTCCCAGAGAAGGGGTGGGGTCTACATTGGCTCAAGCCGGAGGAGCAATCTGCAACCAGATAGAAATACAGGTGCATTTGTGAACATCTGGCTGAAGCGGAGTCGTCCACTAGGCTGACTATTGCCGTGCTCTAGGGCCCGAGCTGTAGGAACAAGGAAATAGGTACCTGGGTATAGTGCGGAGGCTTTGCTAAAGCTGGAGATGTCCGTGGATGGATGCTATCTTTCCACAGGGTGGGTAGAAACAGGTGAGTGGCTGGGGAGGCTGGAGGGAGGGGAGAGTGGCGACAGAGCCACAAGATGTGGCCGGTGAGCTTCTCACTTCCTCGTGCTCTTTTTTTCTCTAGTCTGCGGCTCCTCCCATGAGGCAGACCCTACTCTCCGAGACCCAGAAGCCATGACTCGGCGGTGGCCATGGATGGTCAGTGTGCGGGCTAACGGCGTCCACATCTGTGCTGGCACCCTTATTGCTTCCCAGTGGGTGCTGACCATGGCCCATTGCTTGACCCAGTGAGTTGGGGCCCAGGTGCGTGGGTGGGTGGGTGGAAAGGCATCTGGAATGCTGGAGACCCAGTCCTGTGTGGAGCCCACAGCGCCAGTCCCACTCTGAGCAAGGGAGGGTTGAGTCTCACAGGTTCCTTCCTGGGGCTCAGCCTTTGGCACGTGCCCACCCTTTGCCCTTTTACCTGCCCGACAGTCCTGAGCAGCCATCTGTAGGTAAGGGAGGCTCGGATTTCCTGTTCTACCCACTTTGCTTCCAGGTTCTTCTCTTCCCTTCGTCAATCAATAGTTTCTAGTTTTCCTCAGAGAGGCCCTGGCTTGGAACCTCTCAGGGTGGATAGAGACAGAAGACAGACATAGATTGTGTGGAGACAAAAGGATGGCCGTGCCAGTGTTGTGGGGTCTGGGAACTCCTGAGAGTAGTGTCTATGTTTCCCTTGAGGACTGACCAGTGAAGACAGGTTCCATTGACATAAGGATCAACATAGTGACTTCAAGAGGTGTCCTGTGGTGGGTGGCTTGAGATCTAGGCCGTGGTCATTACATAGGAACTCTGTGAGGAAATGGAGTCTAGATCCCAACTCGACCGCTTCCTAAGGGTACACCCCTGAGCAGGTCACAGCACTTCTTTGAATCTCCCATTCTCTCCTCCACAAAATAAGAGGACCACACAGTGTGTGCAGGGCTCTGTCATGAGGAATAGGCTCAGGGGGCCATGAAGCCCGGGGTGGCCTGCCTGGATTTGCTTAGAGGGCCACAGTGATGTGGAGGGCAGGACTGGGGGCTGAGGCAGGAGCCTAGAGCTGATGGAAGACCCCCTTCCTGTTCCCGTAGGCAACACGTTAACTATACAGTGAGGGTTGGGAGCCCATGGATTAACCGGACAACAGTAACCAGCGCAGACGTGCCAGTACGTCAGATCTTCATAAACAGCGGCTACCAACCCAGGCGGTTCTGGTCTTGGGTCGGCCGGACCAATGACATCAGCCTCCTCAAACTCCAAAGGGGCCTCAAGTACAGCAAATATGTGTGGCCCATCTGCCTGCCTGGCCTGGAATATATGGTGGAGGACAGTTCTCGCTGCACCGTGACAGGCTGGGGATATCCCCGGATTAATGGTGAGTCAGAGCCCCACCCCCAGCCTGGGGTGCATGGTGGGAGAAAGGACTTGGATGTGCCTGGGGTGCCCCCTGAATGGACATTTCTGGAGTACCTTCTTTAAGGAGCTGGCTGATCCAGGAACCTCCTTGTTTGCTTTCTCATCCCTGAAGTCTCCCCCAGTTGAGGGTCTTGTCAGTGAACATATCATGGTCATTACCGCCCTTGAAGTCTCGGGACCAAGGCAGCAAGGAGGTCTCAGAGCAATAGCTTGTCACCCATACACAACCCTAGGGCACCGGCAAGTAGAGTACAAGAGGATGGGTTCCCATTTCTGCAGAAGGCGTCCCAGAATCGCGGCAGCTTGTGTCTGGAAGTTGAGAGTCGGTCCACTCACATCCCTTCCCTTCAGTGACCCTCGATCCCTTGTGATTCCAGTATAGGAGCAAGGCCCTCAAGACAGGCTGTCCTCTCATACCCAGTCAAGGGATCATTTTTCTCATGGCTTCTGGGAGTATCTACTCCCTTTATGGAGCCACCAATGCACAAGAGAGATGCCCTTCTCTGTGTCCTTGAGGATCCGATTTGCCCTTTAAACAGCCTGTTCTGTGACCTACCTGGGAGTGATCGCAAGTTTCCTGTCTCCCAGGAGCTCAGATATATTTTGGGTGGGATGGGAAATAGTGCTGTGGGATGGGGGTGGGTGGGGTGGGGTCTCCATGGAGCGGGTCTGGGCAGCCTTAGTGAGGAGGTAGCTCTAGGGACAGCTTTGAAAAGAAAGGCTTTGACCCTGAGAGCGCTGGCAGGCACTTGGAAGAGGACTAGCAGAGGCGATCGGTCGGTGTGGACTGTCTGTTCCAGCACCTCTGTATGGGGCAACCTTGGGACCTGCTGGCCGGAGGGGAAAATCCCCCAGACATGGAGACATCTCTGTGGCTACCATGCAAAAGAGACAGAACTGGTAGCTGTGGGCCACAGTCCGTGGCTAACCCTGAATGGGGACCCTGTCCCACAGGCAGGTGGCCCCAGTTCCAAACCCTTCAGGAGAAGGAAGTCTCCATCCTGAACAGCAAGAAATGTGAGCATTTCTACCACAAGTTCTCCAGAATCTCCTCTCTGGTTCGGATCATCACATCTCAGATGATCTGTGTCTCGGACAACAACAGGGAAAAGTTCTGCTACGTGAGGACTTCTGCCCTTCTTCATCTATCCCGAGGGCCAAGGGGTGGAGGGGTGCAGGAGGCAGAGCTGAGGGCTGCCGAGAGGGGAAGGGGGAGTGAGGAGAGGATGGAGAGGGCAGGTGAGGGCAGGGGTGCAGAGGCTGGAAAGGGGTGGACTGGATCGGATGGAAATGAGAGGGGTGGGTGTGGAGCTAAGGTTAAGGAGTGAGTGTCCTTTGAGGAGGAAATAGTGGGTCAGGAACACCTGTCCGCTTTGCTCACACTGGGAGGCTATGCAAAGAATCCGGTGGGAAACACCCTGGGCTGGCTCCTTGCGTGGGGTTATGTCGCTCTCAGGCATGGCGTCACCTCCCTGATCCCTTTTAACTTCCTCCCTCTTTACAGGAGATAACTGGCGAGCCCTTGGTCTGCTCTTCAGGCGGCACATGGTACCTGGTGGGGATGATGAGCTGGGGCCCAGGCTGCAAGAAGAGCGAGGCCCCGCCCATCTTCCTACAGGTCTCCTCCTTCCAGCGGTGGATCTGGGACCACCTTAGTGGGGAGGCCCTGGCCCTTCCAGCCCCTTCCAGGACGTCGCTCCTGGCTTTCCTTCTGCTCCTCAGCCTTCTGGGTACTCTGTGACGCTGCCAGGTCCCCTTCCCTTCCTACTGAGTGCTGCTGTGGGTGTGGCAATCGGCAGGGACTAGCAGAGATTAAACACTTCTTTTTCCCATGTCTCCTCTTTCTGAGCCGCTCTAGTGGGAAGCAGGTGTACATAGTGGGGTAGATGAGGGACTCTGGGAACTTAAACTGAAAAGTATAAGCCTCTGAAGATTTGGTGCAGAAGGTAGAGGGGTATGTGAAGGGGAAGTGGGAAGCCTGGGATGTATTACCTAGGCCAAAGCTGGGGCTGCGGGGACCTCCCTCCCAGACCTCTAGATGGAAAGTGACATGATCCTTCTGTGAGACTCCAGTGGGAATTAGGCTCTCCCTGGTCTTTTGTTTTGTTTTGTGGAGACAGGGTTTCTCTGTGTAGCCTGGGCTATCCTGGAACTCTCTCTGTAGACCAGGCTGGCCTCGAACTCACAGAGATCTGCCTGCCTCTGCCTTCCGAGTGCTGGGATTAAAGGTGTGTGCCACCCCCGCCGGACTCTCCCTAGTCTTGACTGCCTTCTGGCCAGTGGCTAGAACTCTCCAAAAGTCCCCAAAGATCCATAGAGTACTTTGACCCTCTAGCCCTGCTTCCGGCCTGGGGGCATAGGTACAAAAAAAAACGATCTGGTGGGAAAGACACTTCCCACCGGCTGCACCAGCTACTGCTCTGAGTGACCTTGAGTGTCCTCCACCGCCCCTCCGAACGTCCAGTACCTTGCCACACAGAAGGGCGCTGGTTTGTCTGGAGAGAAAGGACCCCAGCCAGCTCTAGGAATGAGAAGCCGGTACACTGGAGCCTGGAGGCAGAGGTCAGCCGACCATGCCTGACTAGTCAGAGTGATCTCCTTCCATGATGGGGGCCTGCTGTGATCCTCTGCCCCTCAATACTCCTTCCTCATGTCATTCTGGGGTGCTTCTCCTTGTAGGAGGTTGATATGGGACCGTGTTAGGAATGAGGGATGATTCCCGTGAGCCCCAGTACCCGGCTCCAAACATTAGAGACTTATTGAGAGCATGGGGTAGAGTGGAAGAGAGCTCAGGTGAGCCTCATCAATTTCCCTCCCTGTCCCGAGTCCACTTGGTGGGGTGTGGTGGCTGCAGCTTCTCCTCGCTGCTCCTCTGCCTCTGGGTTTCTTTAAAAAAAAAAAAAAAAATTATTTTTATTTTATGTGTATTGGTGTTTTGCCTGCATGTGTCTGTATGAGGGCGTCAGATCTCCTGGAACTGGAGTTACAGACAGTTGTGAGCTGCCATGTGGGTGCTGGGAATTGAACCCAGGTCCTCTGGTAGAGCAGTACTCTTAACCAATGAGCCATCTCTCCACTCCCCCCTCTACTTCTCACCCCCCCCCGCTTTTTTTTTGGTCTCAGTCTGGGACAGGGGTCAGGGAGAGAACTTCAGGCTCGCCTGAGTCACCTATTATTACGGATTGTTGTGTCGCCTTCTACAGGAATCCTCCAGGGCTTGGCAAAGCATGGGACAGGGGTGGAGATCATCTCAGGTTGAAGTTTTATTTGTCTGGGGCTGAGCAGACACCCAGCTTTGTTGACAGATCTCTTCAGGACACCTTTCTAGCAGGCTTCCCTCCTGGAAAACTTTCCCAGAGTCTCCGTCCCCAGCTCTGGTCAGAGCTCCTCATTTTGATGTTGGAAGCGCCTCGTACATCTCTCTCCTCTAGAGCCAACCCCTCAATGGCGTTTGAATAGTCTTCTCGGCAGAGACGCCTCTTTCGGTAGGGGACATGGCCAAAGAGGAACTGCACACTGCTGTACTCAGCAGGCCATGGGGAGACCCAGGCTTTCTCACTCAGCCCCCCGGCCTCAGCCCTCTTGTCTTTCAAACACTATTGCTGAGCCAGAAGACCTTAGGCTCGGCCTCATGCCAGCCCCTCAGCGGCCCCAGCTCTACACATTGTCATCTTGTTTTCAGAGCTTAGCATCTGCCAGGTCAGGAACCCTCCTGATAAAGGGGCCACTTTGGCAGCCGGGGACAGATTCCTGCCAAGCCTGGGGTAATTTCCTTGCTATCAGGGCTGCTATCTAGCTATGTCAGAGACTCTCATGTCAGAAGCTCCCCGTCGGCCCGCCCTCCATGCTTACGAGTTCATACACAATCTGTTCGATCCTGCCATCCGAAACCGCCAATCTCTGACTCCTTCACGGCCACCTCTGCCCCTGGCCAAAAGGGTGGGCCAGAGGCCTGTCTGGATGTGGGGAGGAGTCCAAGGGCACTCTATATCTGCAGAGGGACAGTGGCCTGAGACAAGTGCCCAGACAGGTGATGTGAAAGGAACAGAGTCCAGGTGGACACTCGTCAAGTCTTGTCCCTGCACCTTTTGGGCCATGACGTAACGGCCATGGCCTTGGCTTCTCAGACCATAGCCTCTGTGGTCCATGGATCAACGTGGAGTCCTGGTGCCTGGATCCTGGCCTGAACTTGGGCTTCAAGGCCTGCCAGCCCCAGCTGCCACCACCAGGATGCTTTCCTCATTTCTCTCCTTTCTTCTTCTTTGCCTCGTTCTTCTCTTCCTCCTCTACCTTGATAGCCACCGTGTCCACACTGTCCTTCTTCTTCTTCTTCTTCTTATCCTCTGTGGGTAGGGGAAGAGGGGGAAAGGACCCAAAGCTCTCCTCTCTGCCTTCCCAGCCTCCCTTCTCAGATCTTTTTTATTTGAGGTGCGTGTGTATGCATCTGTGTGTGGTGTTGAGTGTGCACATGTGTGGGCATGCACATGGAGATCGGAGGTCGATGCTGAGTGTGCACATGTGTGGGCATGCACATGGAGACCGGAGGTCGATGCTGAGTGTGCACATGTGTGGGCATGCACATGGAGACCGGAGGTCGATGCTGAGTGTGCACATGTGTGGGCATGCACATGGAGACCGGAGGTCGATGCTGAATGTGCACATGTGTGGGCATGCACATGGAGACCGGAGGTCGATGCTGAGTGTTCACATGTGTGGGCATGCACATGGAGACAGGAGGTCGATGCTGAGTGTGCACATGTGTGGGCATGCACATGGAGACCGGAGGTCGATGCTGAGTGTGCACATGTGTGGGCATGCACATGGAGACCGGAGGTCGGTGCTGAGTGTGCGCATGTGTGGGCATGCACATGGAGACCGGAGGTCGGTGCTGAGTGTGCGCATGTGTGGGCATGCACATGGAGACCGGAGGTTGGTGCTGAGTGTGCGCATGTGTGGGCATGCACATGGAGACAGGAGGTCGATCCTGAGTGTGCACATGTGTGGGCATGCACATGGAGACCGGAGGTCGATCCTGAGTGTGCACATGTGTGGGCATGCACATGGAGACCAGAGGTCGATGCTGAGTGTCCTCTTTGGCTCTCTACCTTATTTACTTATTGAGAAGCCTAGAGTCCACCAATTTGGCAAGACTAGCCAGCCAGTGAGCTTCAGGAACCTTCTGTCACTATCTCCCCAGCACTGAGATTTACAGGTGCATGATCATGCCTGGTTTTTGTTGTTTCTTTCTCTCTTTTTTTTTTTTTTTGTAGGTGATGGAGATCCAAAGTCAGGTCCTTGTGCTTGTATGGCAAAGACCTTACTGACCGAGCTGCCTCCCCCCCCCCCCCCCCCCCACAACTTTCCTGATACAAATGGGCTCTTGTTTTAGTTGCCTGGCTCTGACCAGTTCTGCACTCTGGTCTCCTGGGATAGTGCCCAGTCCCTTCTCTGAACCAGCTGCAGGGAGACGGTGAATTAGGACAGCGGGACTGAGGAACTGGCTGGCTGCAGGATCCAGTGCTGGCTGCCATGGGACTGGAACCTACTTACCTCCAGGGATTTCTGTGAGTTCATTAAGGGGAGGCACGGTCTCCAGCTTGTCCGTGTACATCTTGGCCGCCTTTCGCTGCAGATACCGGGCCTCAATCTCCTTCCGTGTCCGTGGTACACGGCAGTTGAACACACAGCACAGTGTGATGACTGTATGGATGTCAGAGCAAGTTTGGCTAGGGTGGGGTCTCAGCCAGGTTGAGTGGTACCCACATGTTAGGCCTGACTCTCACGTAAGAGACTCCTGCAAAAGCCTGAGGTGACCTCCCGGGTGAAGCTGACTTTATGTGCTTGCCCATGACCCATGCTTAGTGTAATGCTTTACTGTCAACTTCCTAGTAATTTGGACACGAAGCCTGGTATTTTCATTTGTACTAGCTCCACGAATTCTATAGCCAATCTTGGTCTGATAGTCTTTCTGATCACACTGGGTACTGGAGGAAGGTAAAGTGAAGGTCTCAGGTATGGCTCTAGCCATGGCTACCCTGAGTCACCCTGTGCTTCTGACCTAGGCCTCTCTGGGAGCTCCTAAGACACCCTGGGTTTCCTTCTCCAGCCTCCTAATTGCAGAGGCAGAGGTGCCTCAAATACCCAAGGATATGGCTGCATCCTCCCCAGCATCCCGGAGGATGAGCCTGGACCCTCCCCAGCATCCCAGAGGACGAGCCTGGACCCTCCCCAGCATCCCGGAGGATGAGCCTGGACCCTCCCCAGCATCCCAGAGAACGAGCCTGGACCCTCCCCAGCATCCCGGAGGACAAGCCTGGACCCTCCCCAGCATCCCGGAGGACGAGCCTGGACCCTCCCCAGCATCCCGGAGGATGAACCTGGACCCTCCCCAGCATCCCGGAGGATGAGCCTGGACCCTCCCCAGCATCCTGGAGGACAAGCCTGGACCCTCCCCAGCATCCCGGAGGACGAGCCTGGACCCTGGCTGGGGAGAACCCGGTGAGAATGCCCAGACCCTGTCCTGGGCATTTACCTCTGAGGAAGTTATTCCAGGAGTGTTTTTCTGGTTAAAGGCAGCTGTGCCCACGTCAGCTGGGGCAGAGCATAAAGCTGGCTCATCTAGTGATGTGCAGGGCAAGGCTGCCAGGACCTGGCTGGCTGGGCCGAGTTTATTTTTCTAAGGCTCCCACAATCTGACCACTGTGGCCCCAGCCCCTGGGGAGGAGGTGGAGCTGGTTCCTATTATAAATAATACGGCCAGACAGAACTTCCTGGCAGGCTACTGAGGTGCAGAAGGGCCCAGGCATGACAAGCCAGGTCTATTTTGAGGAAATGGATCATGCCTAGGTAGTCTGGGATCATCTTGTTCAACCAAAGTAATATCCCTTGAGCCAAATATTTTGGTTCCATGTGTCTCACCCAGACTTTCAGGATGGGAGAAGCAATGGATGGATGGATGGATGGACGGACAGACGAATGGGAAGGATGGTCCCAAAGCCTCCACTTCTGGGAGCCACCAGCATTCAGAGATATGCTGAGGGTGGGCAGGGCTAGCTGCACTAGGTCCCCAGCATAGGGCTCTTGGGATTAGACCTGAGCCAGCAACGGACTTTTATTACCCAAAGTGCTCTGCTTTGGTCTTTCCCAGACCCCTGTGTGGGTGCCTTGGACTCAAGATTCTCCTTATGCTCCAACCCTACTGGCGTGGGTCATCTTGCCTGCTCACCCCACTGACACCCTGAGCACCCTGCCTGCTCAGGCTCCATGTGGTTAGTGCCGAGTCCTGGGAGCTCAGAACTTCAGAGGAAGCAGAACAGGCAGCTGTTGGCAGCCAGAGCAGGAATCACACACTTACATACTGCCTGGCCCTCCAAGCCTGCCCTGAGCAGGAATCACACACTTACATACTGCCTGGCCCTCCAAGCCTGCCCTACCTACCCTGGCCTGATTATTTTTCTTCAAAGAGAATGAAAAACTAAAGATTTGGGATCAAGTGTGGAGGCCCAGGAAAGAGCTGGGGGTTTATTTAACCCTAGTCCTTAGCTCCGAGGGACTGGGGGGGGGGGCGGGGGTTGGGGGGGCAGTGTGCAATGTTTCACTGCCTGGGTCCGAGCAGTCTGGGAAGCAGAGAAACTATTTTCCCAACACCACTGCCAGCAGCTATGGAAGGCAGCCGCTGCTGCCCTGCTGCCCAGGGACCTTCTGTTCCTGCCTGTTCCCATTCTAGGAAATGAAGTTAGGGGCAGTTAGGGGTAGGAGATGCTCTGTGTGGCTGATGTCCACGTGCCTCTTCAGTCTGACTCTGTGCAAATATTGGGTGTGGCCCCAGGCACCTCCACCATTCACCCAGAGTGGAGCCTGGGGGAGACCTCAGGTTCCTAGCAGGTACCTTCAGGGATACCCCAAAGATATTCCCTTCACTGCTCTGGGGCTCCTGGGGCAGTTGCTTCCCAACCCTGCTTTTGATAACAAGGGTGGTCTCCCTCAGGATGCAGGGGCTCCGGCTGCAGGTACACCTTTCTCTGGGGTCTTCACTGAGCTGCCTGGCTCTCTCTAGGCCTCAGCTGGGAAGACAATCAGTCCCTCAGATCTGGGGGGAGGGGGTATTCTCTCTGGAGGACACTTTGGGTGCCAGGAGAAGCATGTGCGAATCAGATGTCATGTTCTGAGATCCCTTTGCAAGTGGATGGTTTCTCTGAGGCCACCCAGCACTCTGGAGAATCTCTTGGGAAAGCCACCACTAGAATGCAAATGTCACTTTAGCCTCCATTTTGGGTGCATTTTGGTGATGTCCCACAGACATCTGAGGCCTGGCATAGAGACCAGCTTCCTCCCAGTCTCTGCCCATACCATCCCCTCTGCAGTCCCTTCCCAGAACCCTCCCTTTGGTCCACAGCTCAGAAGACCCAGCCTCTGTGGGCCTTTGGAGGCAGATGGGCTTCCTCTCCTTTCACTCCTCCCACCCTGGGTTTGAACTTGCTTTGTGCTCTGGTATTCTCTCCCACCTGGCCTGCCTCTCATGGAACCTCCCTCCTCAACTTCACACTGGGAAAGGGGGGAGGGGCACATGCTGAGCCCCTCAGCTACATCTTTGCATCAGTAAGAGTCCAGACTGAAGGAGAGGAATGGACCCCCTGCTTTGAAAGGAAGTAGGTATGAATCATTCCTGGAAAATGGCATTGGAGGAGGTAGGATTCAGGGCCTGGAAGCCACATCTGCTAGGCGTCTGGGGAGTCCTTGCTGGGGCCCCTGGGTGTGGGCTCTCTGAATTGGCCAAACTGCAAGAAAAGCATCAGGAGGCCAGCCATGGGGAAAGATGACATGTCCTGGATTCAGTGGAGTCCCCTATCATTAACATAATTGCCATGTGGCTGCTTCCCTGAGTCCAGCAGAAATCTTCGGGTCACCACTGGCCCGTCAGCCCTCCACAGGACTTGGTGTGAGTGAGGAGGTGCCAGAGACCATGGTGGGCCTCCTGTGAGTGCCTGACCTACTTGAACTGCCTGGAATTGCTGCTCTGAACTCAAGGGGTACTGAGGGGGCCAAGGGTGCTAGAGGAGCTATGACCCTCTTGTGGTGGGGTGGAGAGAGATGGATGTAGCTACTCACTGATAGACAACACGAAGAGTGAAAAGATGCCCACCACGTGCCACAGGCGCATGTCCCAGAACACCACGGTCTCCTTGGTCAGTGGGGGTGGCTTGGGCTTGGGTGGGGCCGTGCTGGGCTGTGGGTCAACAGAGAAAGGAATGAGCCAGGCACAGGCCAATAGGCTGGGATGGGGTCAGCAAGGACTCAGCCCACACATTTTAGAATCCCCAAAATGTTTCAGACATTCACAACCAACACCCTAGACCTCAGAAAGTTCCAGATTTAGAATAAAAGCAGTGATCAGAGTCCCAGACCGTGGCACCAGGCACTTGGACTAGAAGAGTGGTTGATGCTTGGGGAAACAAGGCTCAAAGGAGCAATGTGGACACCCTGTCCCAGCCAGCTCTGATGGGGTCTCAGGACCAAGGCCAGGGACAAGGCAAGGCCTATTTCATGGGCCAGGTGTGCTGCTCTGGTAGACTGGCTTTGTTCTCATCTCCCAATAGAGCTCTACTGCTGGGCTACAGGGGTAAGGCGCTCCTTATGCAGGTGTGCGCACACTGACGCCTGTCCCACTTAAAGCCATGATTTATGCACCAGAAGGCCAGCCAGGCTAACCTTAGAAAAATAGTAATGTAGCGCCACCAGGTGGCTAAAAGATGTAAGTGTGGCTAAGAAGGACACCACATGGCTTTCTGTGGGCTCCTGACTTGGGGACACTATCCTGTCTGTGTTTTCTAGAAGGCGTAGTGATGCCTCAGGTCTAAGGGGACTTGCCTGAGGGTATTAAAAGGTAGTATCCTGCCTTGGGTTTCTAGAAAATACAATCTTCTCTGGGGGAATGAGGGGACACACCCATGATCTATGTGTTTTAGAGTTGTGGCTTTGCTCTGGGTGTGTTTGTTTTTATAGATGCTGTGCTGGGTGTTGAACCCAGGGTTTTGTGTGTGCTAGGCCAACACTCTACCAACTTAGCTTCATTCTCAGCCTGTCCCGGGTGTTTCGAGGGTACATGACTTTGTCCTGAGTGTCTATGGGACATGGCTGTGCCTTGTGGAATCTGAGAGGTTAGTTTTGACCAGAGATATAATCCTGTCTCTGTCCACCAGTTTGGCTAAGGGACAAAGAAGGGGGTGGGACCAGGCATTTGTGCAATACATTGTCTCCTAAATGATTAGTTAGGACAGGCTTGAGAGTCCCTTGTGACTATCTGAGAAAGAAAAGCCATCTGTCATGCAATCTCTCTCCAGTTCCCACACCCCCACTGGGGTCCATAAACATGGATAGACATCTGCCAGGATCTGGGGACTCCCTCATCTAACAGGTGGCACTCAGAGGAGATCACTGACCTATGCTAGGCATCTCAGAATCTCTGAACCATAGACTGGTACATGGCTCCTAGCTCTTTGCTCCTCACTAAGAGGGACCAGAAGAGAGATGCCTTCCTTTACTCTAGACCTCAGTTTCTCTCCCTGTAATTGGAGTGGGGTAGTGCCATCTGCCTCTGAGAACTCTCCAATCTGGTGGTAAAATTGGCAATAACATCCCACTGAATCAGCAGCATCCCTTGGTGGATTGGGGAACCCCTGTGCAGGCAGGCAAGTGTGTGGATACATGCCATGCATGGGATTGGGCACATATAAATGGGCAGAGGGCATATGTGTGGTTGCAGCAATGTGCATGTGTTTGGGTTGGTGACTACAGCATCAGAGTTGGGGGCTTGGCAGTTACTGTGCCCTGTCTCACAGGTCTGGTGTGTTGGTCTGACTGACTGGAAGACCCTGACCAGGCTCTTGGGTGGAGGGTAACAGGCAACAACCAGGCATCTTATGGTGGGTCCTGAACTTTGGAGGTCCTGCCTCCTCCAGAGGCACAGCCTGGTGGAGAGAGATGCTGCAGGGCCGGACTGAGAGGAGACATGGTTCCCAGCGCTGCCAGTATTTCTCCTGCTTCCTTGGAAAGAGGGGCTAGGCCTTGCTTGAGATGTAAGCAGATGGGCTGCAAATGTGATTTCCTCCGCTGAGCTGGGAGATGAGCTCCTCGGAGTGGGGAGACTCCTTGCCTCAGAACTGCCTTGCCTGTTGCCCCAGCCTTTGCTTTGAGGACAGCTCAGTTTCTGTACAGGGGCCTCAGGGCAGTTGGTGAGAGACCTGAGTGTGCTCCATGGGGCCCCAGCCAGGCTGGCTTCCCTTACCGGGTACTGAAGCTGACATCTGACTCCAGCAGCCTCTTCCACACCCCTGGTCAGTTGCAGAAGGGACATGCTACACAGGAGTACAGGTCTCTATACCATGAGACGCCACCCTCAGGCCCTTCAGTTCAAAGTTATGTCTCTTTAAAGCCCTCTGAGGACGACTGGCTCTGTCTTCCCTATCCCACCCTGTCTCTTAGCAACTGCCTCCACTCCGCCCTGTCTACCCTGGCTCCCGGCCCTGGCTCTTGGGCCTTCACCCTTTGCCTCCAGCTCCTGACTTGTAAGCCTGTTGGGCTACCTCCTACTGGAGCGGTTGCAGGTGGCCCCAGCCGGGCTCCTGGCCGGCTTGCCCCACCCATTTCCTTCACCTCCTTTTTGGGCAGTCTCCTCCCAGCTCTCCCACTCTGCGCCCCCTCCTCATTTGTCCTCTTCCTTCCAAACAGGAACTGTTCACGATATGTCTGCTCAGAAACCTTCTACAGCTCCCGTAATCACTAGGACCTATTTGGATCTTCCAGTCCCTGGGTCCTGCCTTCGGTAGGGGCCCTGAAGGACTTGTATAGAGAAAGGGCACTTCCCACAGCATACCCTAAATCCAGGCTCCGAATATCCCCCGTTAGACTGGAAGTCAAGAAAGCTAAGGGCTGAAAGTCCCTCTCCCCATCCTCTAGGAAAACAAAGACTGGATGGCAAGGCTATTTCCCTCCACACACGGACACACGGAGACTCCTTGTATCCCTGATGTCAGAGGCCGTGCTCTGCCATCAGACCAGGGACTCTCTCTAAGCGTGAAGGGCAGGGAGAAGGGATAGAGCCAGCTCCTCGCACCCTCAGCCCCCTGCTTGGACGCTGCCAGCGTCCCGTACCCTCCGTGATGTGGTGCCTCACCTCCACCAGCTGCGTGGCGACCCCCGCCAGGCAAGCCCCCAGCGCGGCGCCGCCCAGAGCCCAGAGTCGCCCCGCGCCTCTCCGCCGCCCGGCCATGTTCTCCCGCCGCGCGCTCCGGTGCAGGTCCTGGGAGCAGGGGGCTGATGCACAGGGCTGCCAGGTGACTGCCCCTGGCCACCGGCAGGCGGTGACGGTGGTGGCGGCGGCAGAGGATTCTGGCCGCGGGCGGTTGAGCCCGCATCATTTATTCATCATGGGTGTCAGGTTCCTGGGACGCCACCTGCGCCATCATGGCATGAGGGTAGGTGTGGGTGGCACCGCCCCCTCCTCCAGGCTCTCGGACTTTTGTACCTCCCACTCCACTCCAAGGACACTGAGGAAGAGGAAGCAGGGAGGGAGAAAGGGACAGGTTGGGGGTAGGCCCTTGATCAACAGGATCCCACCCCCACCCCCGTCCCTTCCCTCTTGGGCCTCAGTTTCTCCATTTGGGACAAGGGGAGGGGCTGGAATCGACTGATCTAGAAGGCCCGTCCCATTCTGAGCTCCTGAGTTTGGGGAGAAAATGGTACTGGACTTGGAAGGGGGCAGAGCGGGCATGTTGCCATAGTGACAGGCACTGAGGGATGTCCTGGCCTTTCTGGGCTGGCTTCCTGCCCAGAGGCAGCTCTGGTCACCCTGGACACCAGAGCAGGAGGGGGAGGGGGTATGGAGAATCAGGGATAGTATAGTTAGAGCTGGCCAGATGTTGGCGTTGTGGAAGGACCCAGTAGCTTCCGCTCCACAGGACAAGGTCAGCTACCCATGAAGGGCCATTTTCTGACCCTGCTGACCGTCCTGCTATTGCCTGGGCCTTGACTCTAGCAAGGTCTTGAAGTTGGTCCCCTACACTGTGGGAGCATTGACTACTCAGGGATGGAGCTTCTGAGCAGCTGTGGAGACCTGGGCGAGGGTCTGAAGCCCGAGGGGAGTGTAACAGTGGGAGCCTGGAGATGCTACGGCCCACTTCATCTCCCCTTCCTTCCTTCTTTCCAACACCATCAGCCTCTTGAGTGCTGGGAGACCAGGACTCAGCATCTTTCTCTCACGGAGAACAGCAGTGAAGACCCGCCCAGGCTATGTATGGGGGGACACCTCAGCAAGGCCTTACAACCGGGTCTCACAGGGCTCTGTCCTGGATGTACCCTTGACGATAAGGACTGAGCTAGGAGGCCTCAGCGTGGAGCAGAAGGCCAGCTGCCCTTCAGGGACTTCAGAGGACAGGGCAGGCAGGCAAATGGCTGCTGTTTGAAAAGGAGTACAGGCGGGGGAGGGGGCGGCTATTAAAGAGAGTCTCAACAGTAGATGGCAAAATCTAGGGGTCACTTCTTCCAAAGCAAGCAGGAAGCAAAACAAAATCCAAAACCAACACACCATGATAACCCCCTCCCCCAGGAATGCTTCTAAAACCAAAGCATTAGCAACAGGTCTCTGCCTCCTAGTTCCACAAGCCTCAGCCACAGGCCAGGCCAAGGAAGGGCCACAGAAAGCTATACTGATTGCAGTGGGGGTTTGGGGAGGTGGAGCTAAACATCCTCAGGGCATGCGCTTAGAGAGGCAGGGTTGGGCTTTGACCAGGTGAACCAGAGTGACATCTGTTGCTCCTCTCTGCCTCTAAGTTCTGTTACAAGGTTAATGGCAGAGAAAGGGGAGTGTGTGGCGGCTCCTGGCTTTGAAAGCTGGCTGGCTCATCTCAGCAGGACACACAGGACTGCTGCTCCCTGGACTGCTTCCGCTTGCTGCTCAGCCGGAGGGCACTGCTGTTCAAAGTTCATTGTCTCGGAGGTGGAGAGACAGGACAGCTCAGCCGTTAAGAGCATTTGTTGCTCTTGCAAGGGGACCCAGGTTTGATTCCCAGCACCCACATGGTGGCTCACAACCATCAGTAACTCCAGTTCCAGGAGATTTGATACGCTCTCCTGAACTCAACAAGCATGTGGTGTACATCCGAGCAAAACATTCATACACATACAATAAAACAAATAAATTTTTAAAAATTAAAGTTCATTGTCTGGTTTGTCCACCAAGAAGTAGGGCAAGCCAGAACTGTAGCTCAGTGGCAGAGTGCTTGCCTGGCACACACAAAGCGCTGTGTTCAATCACCGGCACGGCAAAAATAAATAAATAAAAAATGGAGGGAAGGAGGGAAAGAGGGAGAGAAGCAGGCTGCATCTCTGCAGGATCTCTCTCTCTCTCTCTCTCTCTCTCTCTCTCTCTCTCTCTCTCTCTCTCTCGCTCCTGTTTTGATGTAGGGTCTTGCTGTATAGCTCAGGCTGACCTCAGATAGGGTCTCGAACAGAGCTGATGGCTCCCTGTTCATCTCACATGCCTTTGAATCCAAGTCCTTTTTATCCAACATGTGCCCCCTAGATTCCTCTTCCCATCACACACACACACACACACACACACACACACACACACACACACACACACACTCGTAATACTGTCATACAGGCTTCAAAATCTAATTGACTTAGAATAACAGGGTATCCCAAAAGTCTTAGTGTGGTAGTTTTAAGTTTTAATAATCAAAGAAGTATAAAATAAAGCTATGAACTTATAAGAAATGTCATCTGTACCACACACCTACAATCCCAGCACTCAGGAGCCAGAGGCAGGAGGATCACTGTAAATTTGAAGCCAACCCGGTCTACACAGTGAGTTCTGGGCCAAGCAGAGCTACACAGAAAGACAAAAGAAATAGCATTTGAAAGCTTACGATTTAAACTTCTTTCTTTTTTTTCCCTCTGAAGTTGGCAAAAGATGGATGTTAGTCAAAATTCACAAAATGTAGTTAATATAAGAGAATTTAAATAATCTTTTAAATTACATTCCTTATAAATTTGTTGCTTTATTTTTTTATATAGTATCTGTAGTTGCTAAAGCTTAAACTCTCTACCTTGGGAGGTAGAGAGAGGCTCAGGAGTTCAAGCCGTGAGATCTGTCTCAAGGAACACCACCCCGGAAAGCTTAAGGACACTGACAGCTGGGAGCCCTTCCGCTGGTCACCTGACCTTCCGTCCTTATCTGTAAAATAGGCACATGACAAGCCATTGCTAAAGGCTAGTCTTTATTTTTATTGTCATCGTTGAAGGTTATTTAATACAGTGTATTGAATAAGAGCAAAGCCATATATCTCATCTGACCAGCGCTCGATCGTGAGACAGTTAGTGCGTTTCCAGTGTTTCAGTGAAAATGAAACTTACATTCTGATCAGAATGCTGGCCTACACTTTGGTCTCCTCTGATTTCTCTCTTCCTTCCTTCTTCTTCTTCTTCTTTTGTTTTTGTTTTCTTTTTTGGTTTTTCAAGACAGGGTTTCTCTGGTGCCTGTCCTGGATCTCACTTTGTAGATCAGGCTGGTCTCGAACTCACAGAGATCTGTCTGGCTCTGCCTCCCAAGTGCTGGGATTAAAGGCGTGCGCCACCGCTGCCCGGCCCTTCCTTCCTTCTTTCCCTATTCCTTTGAGACACAGACTCACTTTGTGACATTGGTCTAATACTTGCTATGTGTCCAGGCTGGCCTCGAACTCAAAGAGATCTACCTGCCTCTGCCTCCAGAGTGCTAGGTTAAAGGAATGTGCCATCGTGCCCCGCAGCCCTTAATTTATTGGTGTGTGCATGTGTGGGTGGGTGGTGAGAGTGCCGTGGCGCGCCGTGGTGTGCCGTGGAGCTCAGAGGCCAATTTCGTGGAGTAGTTTGTCTCTTTGCAGTTCTATGTGGGTTCCTGAGACTGAACTCAGGTTGCCAGCCCATGCAGCTTTTGCCCTTTCTGGCTAAGCCATCTTGCCAGACCTACCCCGTTCTCTTGTGAGGGGGGAATCCCAGGAAGGAGCTGTGTTTAGGCCTCAGAAATTGCAATGCCCAACTCAGTCCTCTGCCTCTGATCCAGGGCTCTCTCCACCCTCTGGTATTGCTGCAGCTTCTTACAGCCCCACCCCACATGCCCCTGTACCCACCCCTCAGCTGGGCCCATCAAGGCTGGGGTGGGGGTGGGGGGTTCTGGCTTCCTAGAAGACAGCATCCCCTTCCTGTGTGGTGGCCTGAGGGCAGGCAGGCAGACAGCTACTTGTCCCTCCTGTGCTATTTTTATGTCATGTGGGTTTCCTGTGGGGACCCAATCCAGCCTCCAGGGCCTCTGGGTTGGAAGCCATGGGCAGGGAACTGAGCAGTGGCCAGGAGACCCCGTGGCCATTTCTCTCCAGGAGTTTGATACAATAGAACTCAAGGCTTAGCTTTGGAGAAGCGGGGTGGAGGGGGGGTAGTGAATGGAGAAGCCTCCACACACCCAGTCCCAGAGCCAGGCTGGGAGCCAGGCCACCATGGACTTAGCCTGGGGTAGGGGTGGGAGTTAGCTAGCCTGGGCCAGTGACACAGCAGCTGGGGTGTACTGGGAGCTGGCTGTCCCTGAACTTGTTGGCCCTAGGCCCGGCCCAGAATAGCTTAGGGCTGAGCCCAGCCTGGGACAGACCTGTATGTACATGAACATGAGCTTGTGTACCAAGACACAAGCACATTGCATTCTGCATGCAGCTCTCTGTGTGTCTGTGTGTCCATCTATGTCCTTGTAGATGGATGTACAAGTGGTCATGAGTGGGATGGCTACCTCGGAGTTGTGTAGCATAGAGGCCCCTACCTGCCCACCAGAGGAGGACCCATGTGGCCCAGTTGAGTATACACACTGACGCATTTTTCACCTGTGGAACTGCATGTATGCACATGACATGTGCACATCTGTGGGGAGCTGAAGTAGGAGCCCTGTGATGTCGGAGGCATGAGCAATGGATTCAGTAGACAGTCCTCTGTGTGCTACCAGAGGGGCAGAACCTGGTCCCCAGTCAAGGACTAACTGGAAGAGGCTGGCCAGGTCTTGCCTCATTTGGCAGATAATCAAACAGGGTGTGATGATGCCTGTGGGGTGGCTCAGTGGGCAGGGAAGCCCAGAGCTCAGGAGCCTTCCAAATGCCCCTGACCAGGAAGTCCCATCTGGTGAAGGAACCCGGGACAGTCCTTCCTTTTTTCCTGCCAGGCCCTGCCTCTCTTCAGACACTTGTGCAGACGAGGAAACCAATGCCCAAAGAAGGAAAGGGCTGGCTCAGGGGCACTTGGCACAAAACCAGTTCTTTCCAGCTCATGACCTGCCCCGCCTGCTAAAGAGGCAGGCAGACGGCAGAGGTAGAGAAGGAGGACTCTGGGGGAACGAGGCTCCCTCAGGGGCACAGGAGAGGGTATAGAAAGCAAAGCAGGGGGTGACTGGAGGGTGGCTGGAGAAATGGCTCAGCGGTTAAGAGCATTGGCTGCTCTTCCAGAGGACCTGAGTTCAATTCCCAGCAACCACATGGTGGCTCATAATCATCTACAGTGGGATCTGATGCCCTCTTCTGACATAAAGTCAATAGAGCACTCATATACATAAATCTTTAAAAAAAAAAAAAAAAGAAAGAAAGAGAGCAAAGCCAGGCTGAGCTGATAGCTCAGTTAGGCAAGTCCTTGCTTGCAGGCATGAGAAACTGAATTTGATCCCCAAAACCCATGTGAAAAAGCCAGGTGTGGTGGTGGACCCCTGTAATCCCATCACTGAGGAAGCAGAAGCAGAGACAGGCAGGCCAGTCCATCGAGCCTACGTGGTAGGTCAAGGCCAACGAGAGAGACTGTCTCAAAAATAAAAAGGACACCATCGGAGGAAATATAGCCACACATGCACACATGTGCATCTGCATACATACATACACATCGCACACACACAAAGAGTAATGTATTTACCTTTTTAAGAGTATTTAAAAGAAAAAAAAGAGGAAAGCAAAGGCTGGAAAGGGGGTCTTGGCCAGGTGGTGAGAGAAGAGGCTGGGGGAGGGTTCTTGTGGAGCAGCGTGGGGTGGGGGGAAGGTGGGTGATAGTGTCACCTGTGGTAGGGGCCAGGGCAACAAACTCTGAGTCTGGCGCTGTACGGCAGCTTGGCAGAACTGAAGCTCTCACCAAAAAGCAACCTAAGGGAGTCAGGGCTGCTAAAGTTGGATGTCTCTCTTCTCCCTGGCGAGATGGACTGGACGGAGGCTGTCCAAGACTCGGGTAGGGGCAGGTGGACCTTTGCTTTCTTTCTTTTCTTTCTTTTTTCTTTTACTTTTCTTACTCTCTTGCCCAGGCTTTTTCCCTCTGTGCTCAGGCTTGGAAGGGTTAGAACCAACTCAGCCAGGCCAGTCAGCTCCTAGAGGCCAGATGCCACTGCAGGTGCAGGGGTGAGTAACTTGCCCGCCAAAAAGGGAGCCCGGCGGCCAAACAGCAGCCCTCTTTGTTACGGGTTTGAACCATGATCCCTTCTCCTTCCAAGAGTTTGGTCTGGAACTGCGCCGCCTTTTCCAAGGTCGAAGGCTTTGGCACAGGAAACTGGCCAGCTTCAGGCTGTACCCGGAATGGATGCAGGGGGCTTCCTTCAAGGTCACACGCAGCAGAAGCTGCTACCGAAGGACGCCCAGCTTAGGGGCTGCGGGGCACCATGGCCGACTGCTCTAAGCAACAAGTTTCCCGAATACACCAAAAACTCCTTCGCGGGGGTGTGGGGGTGAGGGTTGGGGCTCGGTGACCCAAAAGGGGTCGGTCAGGTCCCAAAGCTGCAGCCTGGCTAGAGTCGGTGAGCCAAGCAAATCGGGTGGCCTCAGGCACCGCCCGCCGTCCTCGGATCCGGGAGGGGAAGGCAAAAGGCGACTGATAGCCAGAGTGCGAACCAGGAGTGCACGCCCGCCGGAGGGGAGCCTTTGCAGTCCGGCGGCGACGGGAGAGGCGCCTGAAGAGAGCTGTTGGCGTGGGAACAATCCCAGGCCGCGCTCCGCCTCCTCGGAGGCGCCCCCGCGCGGGCAACACCCCGGGGCGGGGCGCGCAGAGGGAGGGCGGCGGGGCGCGGAGCTGCGCGGCCAGTCGGGGCACCGCGGCGCGGGGCGCAGGTAAGGGCGCGCTTCGGTGGGCGGGGTCCGCTGCCCCACGAGCTCGGCGGCCGGTGGGGGCTCTCTCCTCCTCCCGCTGCCATGGTCACGATCCCCCTCCATCTTCGGTCTCCGTGGAGTTCTTAGCTTCCTCCTCCCTGTCCCTTGATCACTGGCTCCGGTTTAAACGCAGCGCGGGGTCCAACCCCCTGCAGCAGTGAGGAGGGCTAGCTCAGCGCAGTACGGCCTGGCCAGGACCCGGGTGCCAGTGTATCACCCAGAGGGAGAGGCTGCCAGGAGGAGGTGACGCTGCCTGGTCAAGGCGGAAGGGCCGACAGAGAAGCCGAGAAGGTGGTGTTGCCTGTCTGGGAGGAGCGTAGACAAATGCCCAAAGGTTGGAGCAGAGGAGTTAGGGCAACTCCCAAGACTGCGCCAGGACAGGCAGAGGAAAGGGAGGCTGAGACAAACTACTACAGAGACTGCGAGGCGTCTAGGGTCAGAATGTTGGACCCGGGGAGAGGCAGAGGCTGGAGCTGGAGCCTGGAGGACAGGTGTGACAGTTCGGTGCACTTCCCTGGGGCAGACACTCTTTCCACAGCCCCACTGGGCATGTAGGTTGATTAATGGGTCTCTAGCACGGTTTAGGAAAAGGCCTCCACGGCAGAAATAAGGTCCATGCCAGTCCAGACCAGGAAATACCAGAGTGAGTGCCATGCTAGGGTGCGGCTGAGGGGCCTGAGGGGCCGGGGCTGGGTGAGGGCGGGGGAAGGCCCCAGTGACCCTGCTCGGGAGAAGTCTGGTGTGGACAGAGGCCAGGAATGCAGAGGAAAGGGAGCAGGCCCGACTACTGTTGAGATGGCCACAAGGACAACAGCTGACTCACCTGTGCACTCACCAGCTTACTTGTTCGGGCTTCACCCTGTCTGTTTGTGAGCGTCAAGTGTACCTGGGGAGAGACAGGAGGCTGGGCCCTCCAGGAATGCACTGTGGGCCCAGTACGTCACCCCTCTGAGCCACTTGGTTCTAGTGAGCTTGATGGGGCTGGGAGTTTGAGCCTCAGCACTTGATCTACAGATGATGTCTCTCAGCTCTCCTGGACTTTCTGTGCCTCAGTTTCCCCCTTCGCACAGCCTGCCACTAAGGGCCCCAGAGTTGGCAAGAGGGAGACGACTATAAGGAGGCCATGTCCTTGACCATGGATGGGATGGGAGGTGGGCCCAGGTTGGGGGTGGGGAGTGCCCTGGCTGGCCTCCTCTGTTATTCCACACTGCCACTGCCCTGCTCACTCCCTCTCAGACACTGACCTTGCCCCATGCTTCTCCCCACCTCACCACTTCCGGGATGAACCCAGAGCTCCTAGCCTGGAGACTTCCACATCGGACTCCCACTCCCAAGCGCAGTCTTTCCAGGCCCACTTTACCATCTTTGCCTAATTTCTACCCTCTCCTCTGGGTGATGAGATTTCCTGGGGGTGGAAATCCTGGGGCCACAGACCTGAAAAGCACTGCAGAGTTAGAGTCTATTAACCTGGGTCTGTAGAATCCACCCAGGTCCAGTTTGTGCTTTGGGATGTTTGGGGATGTGGAGCTTAAGGACCAGGTTGGACAGTCTGTTCCTTTGAGGGGCAGCCACGGTAGTTTGAAGTGTTCCGATCTAGTGAAATCTGAAATGAGCTCCATTTCAGAGAGGATCAGGGATGGGGATAAGCTGTGACGTAACAGGCTGAGATGTCTCACTTGAGGAGAGCAGGTGAGGTGTGGGCTGGGTACCAGGGTAGTTCAAGAATGCAGTCATAGACTTTCCCTTCTGTCAATTTCTGGAAGCATGGTTGAGGGCCAGGGAGGTCCAGGCCAGGTGACACACTGTAATCCCTCAGCTGGGCTCTCCTGGTCAGTGGGGACTGAATCAGAGGCTCCTGAATCTGTCCTACCCACCCTCCACTTGTGTGGGGGAGACTGATTTAATGACCAACAAAGATGGCTGCCGCTGGGTGTCCAGCGGTTTCCTTTTCCTGACTCTCCTTCCCACAGCCTCACCCTCCCCACGCAGCAGAGCAGCAGCAGGAAAGGTGGGGCAGGAATGCCTTGGCCCAGGATCTGGGCCAGAGGTTCCCGCCCTCCTGTGTCCTGGAGCCAATTCTCTTGGAGTCCTGGGTTCTGCCAGAGACCTGTGGTGCCCCTGTAGCATCTTTGCGTGGATTCAGGAAGACTGATCCCCCTTCCCATTTGCTGGGGTCTGCCTGATGTCACCTGCCCATCCTTGGCTGTCCTGATGACATCTGCCCTACCCAGGTCTGCTAAATCAAGGCTTCAGAGTGTAAGGACTAGGCAGAGTGAAGACACTTTACCTATACCCTGAAGCGTCTGTCAGGTCAGGCCATTTGGACAGATGTTTATCCTTGCTAAGTGAGATAAGCCAAGAACTGCTGGGAGAGGCCTTGCCTGAGCAGAGCCACAGACAGCCCAGCTGTGGAGGGGGTTTAAGCATCTTTCCTCACTACCCCTGCCTCATGGCAGGATGCTGCACTGCTGCTTGCTTAGAAGATCCCTAAGCCAGGTGGCGGTGGCTCACGCCTTTAATCCCAGCACTCGGGAGGCAGAGGCAGGCGGATCTCTGTGAGTTTGAGGCCAGCCTGGGCTACAGAGCGAGATCCAGAACAGGCACCAAAACTACACAGAGAGACCCTATCTCAAAAAAAAAAAAAAAAAAAAAAAAAAAAAGATCCCTCACTTAGGGCAGAACATTTCAAGTCTCCAGCTGACCTGCCTGCCCCAGTGACGCTGTTCCTGCGTGGGACCCATCCAGCAGGCTCAGTCTGGTTGGGGGAGGGAGACATGTGTAGAGTCTGGGCTCTTGCCTGTGCTGAGCTTTCTCATTGCCTGGCCCCATCTGTCACCTGTCGTCAGGTCTGTCTTGCGGAGTCTGATGTCTGATCTGCTATTACCTTGTTCGGAAGCCTCCATGATCTTCAGGGTTGACTGAGGCCAATTCAAGCTTGTCTGCTGGTCAACGAGAGTGGGCCATCCTGCCGGGCGGAGGTGGCGCCCACCTTTAATCCCAGCACTTGGGAGGCAGAGCCAGGCGGATCTCTGTGAGTTCGAGGCCAGCCTGGGCTACAGAGAGAGATCCAAGACAGGCACCAAAACTGCGCAGAGAAACCCTGTCTAAAAAAACCAAACAAAAAAGTGGGCTATCCTCACAGGCTGGGCCAGCACTCCAGCGAGCCTTTGCTTTTATTTCTCCCCACTACTATGCTGGCTTCTCCCCCGCTCCTCCTCTTTCTCTCCTTCCTTCCTTCCTTGCTTCCTTCCTTCCTTCCTTGCTTCCTTCCTTCCTTCCTTCCTTGCTTCCTTCCTTCCTTCCTTCCTTCCTTCCTTCCCGTGTTCCTTCTCTTTCCTTCTTTCTGACAAGATCTGTCTTAGCTCAGGCTACCCTCAAATTCACAGCAAAATCCTGCTGCCTCAGTCTCCCCAGTGCTGGATCTACAGACGTTCCCCAACATGCTCTGTGGCTCATCCTTGTTCTCCTTTGTGACTCTTGTATAAGTCTTTCCTGGCTTACTCAGCTCTATCTAGTGACCAGGAGCCTGAGCCTGGCCAGGGCAAAGAATGACTAGGTAGTCATCTCCCTGGCCGTGTGTGATGGGAGAATTCCCACTGAGCTGCCCCTGGTCTGGGTAGCACCTAGCCTTAATCCATCTTTTGTTTCTCTTGTTGCCCTCTTTGTGAGTGTGAATCGTGTCTGAGAGTTTCCCAAGGGTACAAAGCGTATGCAAAACTTGAATGGGAAAAATTCAGGCACACTGTGATATTCCTTAATTGAGAATTTGTATTTGGACATTGTTCCTTTGGAAGCTTCTTCAGGATGTTTTGGGGACATGGAAATCAACTTGCTAAAAGTGTAAATTTGGAGAACAATAAAATTGCCCTTGGCTAAGGGAAGGTGTCTCAGTCCCTCAGGCTGATTCCCCTTGCAGCTGGACCTGCGTGAACCCACACCCACACAACAACACACATGGATCTGTGGCAGTGTTTGAGCAAGCCAAAATTGAGTTTGGCCGGGCGGTGGTGGCGCACGCCTTTAATCCCAGCACTCGGGAGGCAGAGCCAGGCGGATCTCTGTGAGTTCGAGGCCAGCCTGGGCTACCAAGTGAGTTCCAGGAAAGGCGCAAAGCTACACAGAGAAACCCTGTCTCGAAAAAAAGGAAAAAAAAAGAAAAAGAAAAAAAAATTGAGTTTGAAGACTACTCCTGGGTGGAAAGGGATGCTTCCTTTGGTAGTTTTTAGCTTCCCTATTCCAGGGCCCCATCAGGTAGCAGGGCAGAGGTCAGTGGCCAGAATAGATCTCTTTTTGAGAGAAGCTGGGCTCAGTGAGAGTCTGATGTGGATGGTTATGAAAACTTGCTTCTGGGAACTGGGAGGATATTTGTGACCCTGTCATTTCTCTGGCTGTGACCTGTGTCCTTCCTATCCCATAGGCCCTGCGTCTCACACCCTGGCTATGTGTAGCTCTGAGGAAGCAGAATTGCTTCGGCTGGAGGAGGTCTTCTCAACCACCCTTGCCCGCATCAACAGTCTCATTCTCCAGCCCCTGCTCTTGGCTGGTGAGTCAGGCCCTTAGTGGGGAAGGGAGGGGGCACAGGAGTGGCCCCCGGGGAATAGATTTCTGCCTCGTTAGGCATTCTAAGGCAGCTTTCTCAACCTCGAGGGGGAGTGATGCCACCTGATACTGCCATCCTTTGATGGAGCCGAGGTCTTGGCCACAAGAAACTGGTGGCTCCCTTCTCAAAAGGCCTGGGAGGACCACAGGCGTAGACAGACCGCTCGCCTCACTTCTTCTTCCCACTCAGGGCTCCTGTGGTGCTTTGGAAAGGCCTGACTAGAAGGCAGAACACACAGGGCTTTCACCTGGGGTTCGCCCTTGTAACGTGACCTTGGGCAGGTGCCTTCCTCTCACTGTACATCTATACGGTGGCTGGGGACTGACCCTGAAGATCCACATTCTGCATCTGGGTCTAGAGACTCAGGGGAGCTAGGCGACTTGGCTCCCCCAAGATGATTAGGTTTGTCCTGATGAGTAGGAGGCATATGCACAACCCTGTTCAGCCCTTTACCTCAGCATGCCCCTCTAGGCCCTAGATTCTAGGGGGTACTAGTATGGTCCTGAGCACCCCAGGGCTACAGGACCTTTTCTCAATGCCAGCTCAAGGTGGTTGTTGTTTCCACAGACCCGGAACCCTCAGACTCCTGTGGCAGAGAGTGCCTTCGGCTTCTGCAGCAGCTACATGAAAGTACCCAGCGGTTGTGGGAGGTGACGGACCAGAGCCTACATTCACTTCGGCAGAGGCTATACGACCCGCCCTCCATGGGTCTGGAAGCCTTGCTGTTACTGAACAACGCTGACTATGTCCTGCAGGCCCACGTGGAGTAAGACCCCCCTGGGGCAGTCTGTTGCTTGGCCACAGTGCCAGAGTGCCACCTCTGTTACTTGGTTCTAAGGGTCAGCTGGAGTGGCGTTCCTGTGGGCTAGTTTGTTGGCTTGGCAGCAGGTTCAGAGGCGCAGACCTAGATTAGGCCTATAAGATGCCACTGTTGAGTCAGGGCTGCCAAGGTTGAGGGTGTCAGGGAATTGCCTGGGCCATAGGGTTCCAGCTGCTCAGTGGGTGGGATCTGGGATCCCAAAAGGGCAGGGGCTGAGTGTGTTGGGAGCTGGGCTTTCAAGACGATCCTGGGTTGCCCATAGGTACATCAAGTCCTATACTGACTGTGTGGTGGTGCAGGCCTTTCAGAGTGTCTCAAAGAAGAGGAGGTGAGCCTGGGGCTGCCATGGTAGCTCTCTATGTGGGTGTGGGTGTCTAGCTGAGGGGGACTTGGGGAAGCCCACCCCAGAGGAGCAGGTGTCTTGTCCACTCACCACTTGAGTATCTGCAGTTAGTCTCCCTATCACCTCTGAGGTGAGGTTGCAACACCTCCAGAAAGAGAGCTCAATGTTTTGCCGGACTAATGGGGTACAGGACTGGGGTCCTGGGTCTGGGAGCTGGGAGAGCAGTTAGAATGAGGTGGTGCAGGTGGGTGTGGGCTTGGAAGGGGTGAAGGTAGTATGTGGCCCTTCCTAAATGCAGTGAGTACTGGAGGAGCCAGAGGAAGAAGCTGCCGCAGCTGCTGTCCTGGGTGAGCTCTCAGGGCTCAGTGGGCACCATGCTGTGCCAGGCCCTCAGCCAGCCACTCACCCAGCACGTGCAGAAATACGTGGTCCTCCTGCTGAGCCTCAGGGACACCCTTGACAAGGTTGGTACGGAGAGCAGTCCAAGGATGGACGTGTGGAGGAGGAGCTGGAGGCGATGAGAAGCGAGGCTCGGGGGACCAAGTTAAGCAGTGGGGAGGGGCCCCAAGAGAGCATAGCCTTGCCCTGGGGAGGGGTTTGGGCGCATGAATCTGCCCTGTGGAATCTTGGCCACACGGCTCTGCCTTGATGGG